>NW_028081579.1:712287-1333774 GCF_014824575.4 Sturnira hondurensis
CCCCCCCCCCCCCCCCCACACCGAGCAGCACAGCCCTTATTTCCTTGAGCCTGAGCTGTTTGGTCATGCCGCGCTGCTGCGAAAACTCTTGCAGATGAAGATAATGCCACAGACAAGTTGTACTTCCTCTCCTAAAGTTATCTGAATGAACTAGCATCAGGGGTAACGTATGGAAGGGAGTTTGACTGTCTAGCAGACGCCTTGGTAGGTGTTCAGTGCCCATCTCTGAACCCATCAAAGGAATGAGGACAGAAACGGCTGATTGGAATAACCTGAGGTTGCTCTCCCCGGAACAGGGGCATGTTGAGCTGCATCACTACAAGTGCACAGGCTGAGATCAGGGCAGGAGTGGTTTCTCTGGAGCTCTTTGCCAAAAACAATCAAATGCCCAGCGGCCACAATAGTAAATATTTACTGTGCAATTAACTCCTTCCTACACACTCTATCAAAGCATACAGGATTCAAACTCTTGCCTTAGCCAAATGGCAAATAATTATATATCAGGAACCTATGAGTATGCCTTCAAATAAAAAAATTCTACATATTAAGTTTTCAAATAAATGTAATAAAACTCTAGAATAGGTAACTGATAGTATCTCTTTAGAAATGGTAATCTAAACTTTGGCCTACTTATCAAAGCGTCCCATCAAAGGGTTCAGCAATTACCAAACTCCCCTGATATCTTTGTTAACATGTCAATTGCTGTCCTTACAAACTGTCTAAAGAAAAAAATGGAAGTTAATTTACATTCAAGAGGCAGTTAAACGCCATTAAAAGCAAAGACTCGAAATGAAGAACGTGTAGCTTTGAAGACTATTGACTCAAACTATTTGGTAATTTTGTGCAAAGTTAAATCTGTTCTCCATTTGTGTGTATAGAAAAAGAGGATAACACCTACCTAACTGGATTCTTTTGAGAAGTAAATGAGTAAAAATATGAGTAAAACATAATGCCGGGCACAAAGGAAGAAGCAGCAATCACCTAATATCATCATCATCATCCCAGGAATTTATTTAAAAGTCTGATGTATATAATCTGCATCTCAACTTGACATTTTTTCCTTACTTGTAATCACTCTCATAAGGTAATAAAGTTTGGTGACTTTGGGGAAAATAGGCATCTAGTAAGAGAGAAAGCTTTTATTTAATCAAACTTGAAAAGGTGATTAAGTTGTAGCATGAGACATAGAAATGTGATTCTAAAGAATGTCAATTACTTGTGCAAATATTCCTGTGCTCGGAAAATTAGGGGGTTGGCAGGAGTCTCAGGGATTAATCCCGGGTAAATATATCGAGGTTCTTGCAAATGAGTCTGAAAATATGAACCAAGAATGAACCTGGATTACACAGGATACGTTCCATGTTATTTCGGGAAACAGCACTGCAGGGCTCATTATGTGCTAAGCAGTGTCCTTGAAAAGCTTGCAGCCTAGTGGGTGAGAAAGACTCATAAATAAGTAAAAGCAGTGCAATGTGCTAAGTGCTGTGTAGGGGCATGCACTGGGTGTTCGCTTCCCACAGAGGAGGGGGTTAAAACCTGAGATGCCTTTTAGATTAAATTCACTCCTTTCCACTTTAGTAGCTCCTCTGCGCCTGTCTGTAAGAACACAAAATAGTAAAATAACAGCCCTTCCCACTGCTCAGGCCAGCTCATGTGAGCATCCATATGTTAATGTACATTAAATCACTGAGCCTTTCTGAGAAAAAAGTTACTGTAGAAAATCCTTAGAGACTGTCACTGAGCAGACCATGGCTTCCTGCAATCTTCTTTCATCTTTGTCAAAGGAAACTGTTAGAGCACAAACATGGCATTGCTATTATTTCAGAAGCCTAAAGAAGGTGAATACCACCCAGATACATAATAGCCCACAAAATGAGAACCTATAATCTATTCTGAAGGGGGCGGGGAGAGACAGAAAAAGAGAGAGAGACCAACTTTCTAATTTTTTTCTACTGCCAGATGAAGACAAAAGATTTCTGTAAGGTGCCCTGTTTCTAAAAAGAAGAAAATAGGTGATAGGGATAGGAATACAAAAGAATTTTAGCACTGAAAGTTAATTTAAAGGTTATGAATTCCACCTTTATTTCATGAACACACACAGAAAGTAAACAGCTCTCCTTAATTAATGGAGGAACCAAGCAAAGAAATCAAGTCCAAAATTCTCTCCACTATACAGAGAGCAACACCCACAATTATTTTCAGATTTCCCATTGTATTGATAGTATTAAAGTTTCCATGGTCCAGATTCATAAGTTAAAGAGGTTTTTGTGTCCAAGACTAGGAATCTACCATCTTCAACATTGCTTCTACAGGAAAAAAATTATTTCTACATTTCAAGAAAGCTCACTAACAAATAAAACTTCCCAAACACAACCCATTTTTAAATTCTTTTCTTCTGTGTTGGCCATACAGCTAGCTGGTGATCCTTATGTTCACTCTGGCTGGTGACCTCCCGCCTTTTTTTTTCCCCAGTTTGACACAGTGTTTACTTTATTACCTTTAAATTTTTGCTCATTAATTATCCTAAATGTAAATATTGGAAGCCTACTAGGGAGTATCAGCGTAAATTTGACATTGAATAAGAACTGTCCTGAGAGACAGACATTATAAAGAATGTCAAAATGCTTATACATGGTACAATTTCAGGTTTTCCTCCTAAAATCATCATACTCTACATTTTCACCAATTGAAATAAAACTTCATACTTTTTCTCTTTGAAACAAAAGTCCTTAAGTTTTCTAAATTTCATGACGGTTCACCCCACTAAAAATTCTAAAGGATTTAACTGTTAGAGAGGCACGGCTTGAAATGCCTCATAAACTAAAACTATCATCAGAGTAGTCACTGTTATATTTTCTTCACCCACCTTAATGGCAAAAGCTTTTGATACTCAGCAATATGTTTAGCTGTTTAATGGAAAATAACAAACTGAAAAACAGGAAAATTTGGAAGTCACCTTGCAAAATTACTTTCCTGAACTTGGACTGAAATTCAGTAAAGGGAACCACAGTATAGATCCATCAAGTATGTTATTTTGGGCTCTATTTTAATCTACCTTCAAGAAAGGATTAATTGTTTTCACTTTAGCAAACTTAAAATACTTTTGGTCCATTACCCAGGTAGAGATAAGATGGAAAAGTGCCTCTTATATTCACTGCTGGCATTATAATAGACATTTTATTGTGCCCATTACCTGAGGCCTATTCCAGTTTTCATTGCTGTGATGCTTACCACCTCTTCAGAATATTTTACAAGATGTCCAAACTACGGAGAGGGACTGAAGCTGCTGAAATTGGAAATCATCATTTTTAATGCTTTCATCAACAAGGCCATTCAATCTTCTCCACATTTGTTTGAAGGCTTGGCATCAGAAAGAGGGAAAGTGGCGGCTAATCCAGAGTTGAAAGTATTAAAAAAAGTATAACAGAAGGAACAGGGACAAAGGCATAGAGGACACGGTAAGAAAGTGGTCAGGGTTCAGCCTGAGAAGGGAAGGGGGTAAAGCCAGAAAGGAAAGAAGAAACTCAGAAAAAGGGCGGTTGACGGGAGGGAAACCCTGATAAAATTGCAGAATGTTAAGTCTCAGTGAGGAGGAAAGATGGGGGTGGGGGGGAGATGATTGGTTAGGCTGACATTTCAGAGTTTTATTTTACAGGAAGAGCACTTGTAGATGAGGGCAAAGGCAAGTAGAGACTTGTGAGAAGGGGGAGATAAAACAAAAGGGAGGTGAAGGTCACCGAGGTCAACAGGTCGTGGAAAGGTGAAGCCATATGTTAGATGATTATTGTTGGGAGACAATTCTCCGTGGGCCTCTCACATTTCTGCATACGCAGTGAGTTATGCACTAACTGCTGTTAATCCTGGACAATCTTTTTGAGGATTTTTATACAATGAACAGCTTCAAAAGGTGGAGATAGTGTCTCTCTCTGGAGCAGACCACAGGCATGTGAGCTGTCCTATTATCTAGCTCCCTTCACTGGGAGACTTGAGGAAAATGCTAACACTCTGGCTAGAGTTAGTACTGTGAGTAACGAACAGTCCTTATTTCTGACCCAGTGGTTTCATGCCTTCCACCAGCAGCCAGGAAGCTTGTCAGCTTATAAGCAGGAGAAAATCTCAAACCCTTTATATTCCTAAAAGTTTTGACAATGAGGATGGAGTTTTGGAAGAAAAATGAGGGAACTTAACAAAATATGAGGGAAGTCTGTGAAAATGAGTAGTAAGCATGTTAACCAAATTGTACGGTCTACGGACAGTTAATATTCCTCTGGTTCATAGCTTAGTAAAGGGGAAAAAATGGGACAGTTCAAGGACAGCTGCCTGAACCATGCCCTGGCTGCTGTTAACTCTCTTTTGGGAATGATGACTTTCTTGCCAATCAACTAGCCTGAATTTTGTCCCAGCTATTGTCAAAATTTACCTTGGTTTCTTAGGGAAATGGAATCTTTTATAATGGACAGAAAACATGCTGGGTGACATCTCTGAAAAGGTGATCTGGGAAAAAGGAACTTGGTGCTTCACTCTTAATACAAGCTAAAATACAAGCGGCACATATAGGATTGTCTTAACAATCTCCACTCATTCCTAGAACACATTGGCTTTTGATGAAATGTCCCATTCATACACCACTCTATCAGTCACTAATTAGTGACTCTGACTAGTCCCTTCAATTTGTCTAAGAAGGCATTTAATTAGGCTACTATCAACAGAACTTCAAGCAGTATTGATCTTGATCATGGCCCCTCCTTGGGGTCCCAGACCCAGTCAACTAAAGAAATCTGATAAACCATGAGAGTTTACCTTAGAAAGCTAGGCAGGTTTTTCTTTAAATCCCTGTATTGATATTTTTGCTTGCCCCAAGGCATTAATCCATGTTACAGCTGGATGTATTAGTGTTTAACCAGACTCTGCTTTGGCCCACAAGAAAGAGGTTAAGGACAATTTTGTCATCCAAAACAACCCAGACCACTGAGTTCAAGCTGGCCAAAATGCTTTCCAGGGTCACAGGAGTGGTGATGTTGAGCCCTTCAACTAATGTCAGAGGTTTTTCTACTGGTAACTCAAGTTGCAGGGAAAACTGCCCATAAGGCAGATGTAAGTCAGTAGTTCCTCCACAAAGCTCACTAGCATAACCAATAGTAGTTTCAATTAAGAGAGACATCCACAGTTGTCTGAGGGCTCCACAATCCACAGGTGTTTCCTCAAACACCTTCAGGTTTCTATCAGCACCCTTGAGAAACAAATCACTTTGTTTGAGGGCCTCACAATGTAATCAAATGGTATGTACTCTTATATAAAACTTCTTTCACTCAGCATAATATTTTTGAGGTTCATCCACACTGTCACATAACAACAGGTTATTCCCTTTATTGTGAAGTAGTATTCCATTATATTGCTATTCTTCAGTTTGTTTACCTATGCTTTTTCCAGTGTATGATGCTATGAATACAGCTGCCATAAATGTCTATAAAGTCTTTTTGTGGACATAGCTTTTATTTCTCCTGGATAGATACCTAAGGGTAAGAATTGCCACATCATAGGGAAGGTGTATATTTTATTTTAAAAGGAAGTGTCAGACTTTTTTCCAAAGTCACTGTACTAGGTCCACTCCCACTGTGTGTGAAAGTTCTGGTTACTCCCCACCCTTACCAACATTCAGTATTGTCAGTCTTTTTAGTTTGTATGGGTTCTGGTAATTGTCTTAGTATCTCATTAGCATTTTTATCTTAAAGTTTCTTCATTTCAATCATCAGAATTTAGTGAATTTAGATAACAAAGTAAAATTTTTTAACTAATGCAAAAGCATTGCATGCATATATAAGCCCTTTCCACAAACACTGCAATCCCATGTGGCATTGGGCTCTAGAAGCAGGTTAACAGACACGGAACACCTGGAATCTGGGCAGAACAACGTTCAAATCTTAGCTTCATGACTGAGTAACTTGGGGATCTCTGTTATAACACATTATCAGATTCCCGATAAAGTTGTAAGAAAAAATATATTTTTTATTTTTTAAGCATTTTTTCATTTAATTATTGTTCAAGTACAGTTTTCTGTCTTTCACTCCCATCCCAGCCCACCCCCCACAGTAGAGAGGGGAAGGGAAGGAGAGAGGGAGAAAAATATCAATGCATGGTTGCCTCTCAGGAGTTCCCTGCTGGGAACTGGCCTGCAACCCAGTCATGCGCCCTGACGGGGAATTGAACCTCAATTCTTTGGTTCACAGGTCCACACTTAATCCACTGAGCTACAGCAGCCAGGGCAGAAAAAATATCTTAAAACTATGTAAGACATTATGTCCAGAATTGCAGTTGAGATACACTATTTGGGATGAGGCAGCCTGAGCCCATTAGCAAATTATACTTAACTTTTTCACCTTGCAAATTATACTTAACTTTTCCAAGTATCTGTTTCTTCATCTGCCAAACTGGAAAGCAAGCCCATCCATACAGACTGTTTGGCATGGCATCAGGAACATGTAAGAGTAACCAACACTTTTAGGAAACTTACTATGTACTATGTTTAACAACTTCCACAGATCATTTCATTCATATCTGAGCATAAATTCCATAAGTTCATGAGGCAGGTACATTATCATCTTTGTTTACCAAAGGCTTTGAAAGGTCTTGTAACTTGCTTTAGCATTCAGAGCAAGCAGCCAGACTCCAGAGGCTGTGTACACACTTTCTCCACAAAAAATGAAAACTGAAAGCAAGTTCTGTTCATTATTTATTGTGTTGCTAGCTTCTATCTCCCTCCATTACCCATTTTTTTAATACATTTCAAGAAGATAAAAGGGTTTTTAATACAAAGACCGATTCTTTGCAAGACAATGTAATCTAATTTAAATATAACTTATGCATATATTTCTGTATACACAAGGTCTGTCTGGAAAAAGCCCAGCCATTGCTAATACAATAACGGTTTGTGAGACATCGATGTAACCTGGCAACCAAGGAGAGTGGACTGGCATACACGTGTGTAAAAAATGACAGCTTCACTCTACTAGTCAATGGGGACAGTAGACACCATCGTTGGATACAAAATTAGTGCATGAGTAGAGCAAGGAACCTGAGTCAAATTTTGTATTAAGCTTGAACATTCTTCTGTGGAAACTATTCAAATGATTCAGAAAGTCACAGCTATGGCAACTCGTGATGGGCAGGTACATCACGACAATACCCCTGCTCATGCATCACATCTCAGGAAGAATTTTTTTGAGAAACATCAAATCACCCAGGTGACTCAGCCCCACTACAGCCCAGATTTGTCACCCTGCAACTTCTGGCCTTTCAAAACTAAAATCACCTTTGAAAGGGAAGAGATTTCAGACTGTCAGTGACATTCAGGAAAATACCATGGGGCAACTGATGGCAACTGAGAGAAGTGTGTGAGGTCCCAAGGTGCCTACTTTGAAGGGAACTGAGGTGTCATTGTCTTATGTATAGTGTTTCTTGTATCTTGTGTCTTCATCAATAAATGTCTCTACTTTTCATATTATATGGCTGGATACCTTTTGAACAGACCTCATATGTATGTATGCATATAAATTATGTATATTATATATACTAAAATCTAATCTTTTTGCACAAGATAGAAGGTTATAAATTGTTTCCCCTCTAGCAAACAATAGCACAAATTTTTGTGCTAATAAACAATAGCACATATTTTTGAGATAACTTACTCAAATTATGTTCAATGCTTATGTTAAACTTCTATCAGTACCTCTGCCCTAATAGATCTGCCAGCAAACACATAGCAAAAAATACTGTCAGTAAGATTCATTGCTGAAACAAAGGGTGCAGCTGGCTGAGGGCTTGTGATAACTTGGCTGGTGGGTACCAACAGTAGGCTGGTGGTACAGTCACCATTTAATTTCATGGACCTGCAAATGGTAGCTTCTCCTTACAAAATTGAGTTCTTCAGCCTTCCTTTTGGAAATACAGACAGACAAACCATCAATAGCTCCTCTCCCAATTTCATCATTACTGGACAAGCATGTCACTCCTACCAGGAGGTACCATCTACCATGTACACTTGTCAATGGAACTTCCCTTTATAGCCCACTAAATTCATCACCAAATATCATCCAAGCAAGAATGACACAAGGGATAAAGCACACAATTTACCACAGTGCACAATCACCTAATCCCTTAGGAAAGAATTGCAGTTCATTCTTGTTCTGTAATCCATCAGAATGGTCTGCAAACCATTTAAGCTCAGTCACTCACTAATGATTACAGAGAGTGCCATACACACAATAAGCTCTCATGTTAAAAGGCTTGGAAGTTATCTCTAAGCTATCTTCATGCATTTTGATGAAGAAAACAATCACATGAAACATCAATCAGTGTCTGAAGCCAAATGAAAGAACCTGAAATAACCATTTATAAATGAATTAATCAAACTGGCTGGAAACGAAGAAATAACTTATTTGAAGTTCCAAGGTTGTTACCTATGAGTATGTCTGATCATACTGTGGCCAATGATATGAAAGGATTCACAGACTGTATATTATTATAGAAATGAAGATGTCACTCCAAGGTTAACCCTATTTAATTTATTGATGATAGCCCTCAGTGTGCAAGGCTAAAGTGGTTGAATTCTTTAAAAATCACGATGAAACACTGAGTGGGGAAATCTAATAAAGTGAGAAAAGAAGAGGAGCTGCTAACAAATTGTGTACCTTGTCTTCTGAAAAAAAGAAATCATCCCAGTATTTAAAGAACATTAGAAACACCTTTGCTGAACTGAAGCAACAGGTTGGGAAGCATGCGTCCATGATTGAAGTTCTGCCCAAAACACACATGGAAAGCCATTTGGGAATAAATCACAGTTGGTGACCCCTAGGAAGACTTGCCTTCAAACTTTCGATAGACATGTGCTCTAGAGTGAACGAGTAAGGTGTGTCATGGTTCATTCAAAATAACCCTTCTGTTTCCCACTGAGATATTAGCACCCTTCCCCCCAGAGAGAGAGTCAATGTCTGGGGTTAGGTATAAAAGTCCTTTCTACTTGTTCTGTTTAGAACATGTTCTATGCTGTAGAAGTGCATCTACATTCACGCTAAGCAAATATGCCAACATTTATTTGTAGGGGCAACTTTGCCCAGAAAGTCCCCCTGGCCACCACGGATAAAGTGAAACTACCAAGACATGATCTGCTTGGGGAAGAGAGGTGGCCAGTTTCTCAGAGGAGAAAGGCAAAGAGCTCCTTCCTCACTGGCTTTTATTGGGATGTAATACACAGGAATACAGGCAGTAAGAATCAAACGGTAGATAACATTTCAAAGAAATCTGAGGGCTAGTCTGAGTCAGTGTCTGTCAGAAAAGGGGGTTGCAGAAAGTTTGGGAGACATACTCATTTCCTGCTTGGACCTTTATCATATGAATGAAAGCACTCTTAGTAAAGCAGGCTTCACAGGACTTTGTGAACTCTTTCTTATGCCTGATCACCTCAGATCCTGCTCAAGGGGCTGCACTGCCTTCTCAATTATAGGTTTTCAGGCTTAAGTGGATTAGAGCCAGGAAGCACTTCTCCCAGATGGAAATGGGGACTTGGGCCAAGTCAGAATAGCCAGGGGGTGAGGGTCCATCACTCCCTCTTTGTTGCAGCCCACGGAGTCCTTCCATGATGGCCTCCCAAGAGGAGGGGCTTAGGTTGCCCCTCCTCTGAGGAGTCGTACCAGTCTCTGACTAACCAACCATGCATTGGGGGCTGGGGGATGAAGCAGAAGTAGCATTTGCTACCAGAGACAAGCTTTGTCTCCTTAGTGGCTCAAATTCCAGAGGTTGTTCACTCAGTCTCAACCATGGGGGGCAGTTACAACTCCTGAAACCAGGCAGAGTGGTTCCCAACATTTCTTGATAAGACATTTCCTGAAGAATTTGTCTTCAAGCATTCTTATATTACTCAGAAGCTCTGGAAAAATCTGAATGCTCTCCATTGATTAGGGAAGTATGTTATACAATGTCTCTGAACATTTTCATTTTTAATGGGAGGATCAGATAAGAAATTAAATTATTTCAGGAAAAGTGGAGTATGTTTCATTAGGCAGTTCAGGCTGCAAAACATGCCACTTGGTTCTGGACTCACATTTGGATTTGGATTCTGCTAAGCTGTATGACTTTGGACAAGCTAAATAACATTCCTATGCCTCGGTTTCCTCATCTGTCAAATGAGAACAAGCAACTTCTTTGATTAACAGTGAAGATTGATGAGATAATTACAAAGCAGAACAGTGTCTGGCACATAAAATATATTCAATAAATCTTAGCTAGTGTTATTGTTATAACCATCATCACCATTAGTATTGTTATCTTGGAAAGGGAAGAACTTTGCCATGAAAATGAAATCTGCCACTAGACAGAGGTCTTAAAGAGACATAAGACATGCCAAAAGGTTCTTGAGGCCATTTCTTGTCCTTCTAAGACAACAGAAACCTGAAAATTATACTATAATTTTCCTTCTATTACAAAGTTTATCAAACTTTAACATACAGTAGAATTACCTTGGCATATTGCTGAATTGAAGGCTCTGATACAGTAGGTCTGGGTGGAGCCTGAGATTATGTAAGTCTAACAATCTCTTCAACCAATACTACTAGACCACATTTGGAGTAACATGGTTCTATAAGGCAAGTTCTCTCTTCTCTCCTTTGCATCTCATCATATGTCTAGTAAAGGATGAAACTTGAATCCAGGTCTTCTATCTCTAGGCTGGCAGGTCTTTCATGTATGGCAAAATGAACCAGGATGTCTACTGTTTCACCATTAAAAATGTGTCTTGACATTTTTAAGTTTAACTACTAGACTATACTTTCTCTTAAAGAAACTACTTTTCAAAATAATTTATGGCACAGAAAGTAGCTAACACTCTCAAGAGCAACAGAATTGGGGTTTTGGTTTTCAGTTAAATGGCACTGCTATTTCCACATTTTCGTGCCTACTGTGCTAAACTTGAATACAAATACAGTGATCCCTCACCTATCACGGGAGTTACATTCCAGAGACCCCAGCAATAGGTGAAAATCCACGAAGTAGCAACATTGTATTTATTTTATTATATATATATTAAGGCTTTATAAACCTTTCCCACACCCCTATAAACCTTTCCCACACTCTTATAAACACTTCATATTAAATACTTTCTACACTCTTAAACCTACGTAATTTTAACAACATATAAAATTCTATATGGGTACTCACCAGTGAAGTAGACAGTCGTCCTTTGCTATATCATGGTTTACTTATTGAGGCTTTACTGTATACCCACAATACAGTAAAGCTGCAATACATGGACCGCGATATAGCGAGGGATGGCTGTAAATAATTATCATGCCAGCTTTCCTTGAATTATTTCAATGAAGAATAGAAAAGAGGTCTTGTCAATGTGACAGTATAATACTTAAAACAGTATAAATATTGATGTAAGATATTAATGAAGAGTCTAATGTAAGCCACAAAATTAGGTAACTTACTAAAAGACAGTGTAGCTTAGTGGTTAAGAGTACCATCTGCAGAGCAAGACAACCAGGATTCAAATTTTAGCTATCCTACTGTCTTATTCCAGCTGCTACCCCAAAATATCACAGGCTGGGGAGCTTTTAAATAACAGAAATTTATTGCTCACAGTTCTGGAGACTGCAAGTCCAAGATCAAGGTGCCAGCATGATCAGATGAGGGTCCTCTTTTAGGTCACAGACTTCTGTGTCCTCACATGGCACAAGGGGCTAGGGAGTTCTGTGTCATTTATTTTATAAGAGTCCAAACCCCACTCATTACCCTCATTGCCTAATCACCTGCAAAAAGCCCCACCTACTAATTCCATTACCTTTGGGGGTTAGTATTTCAATATATGGATTTGGAGGGACATGAACATTTATATCATACATAGCAACTTCCCACTATATGTATGACAATGATCAAGCTCTCTCACTTCTTGCCTCTACTTCCCCATCTGTAAACTGAAGATACAAATAGTACCTAACTTTTAGAGTTGTTATAAGGATTAAATCAGTGAATCAATTAATATTTATAAAGTACACAGTCTACTATCTGACAAAGTATAAGTGCTAAATGTGTTCTTAAATGATTTTTTAATTAGACAGTATTTCAGAAAATAGCACACACTTAGTTTAAGTATTCATTAGGACATAACATCTGTGAATGTTATAAAACATACTCATTGTAAACTTTACCATTTTCTATCCTAAGTCTTTTATTTTACTTTTCTCACTATCTCAGTAGCCTACTTTCCTGTGTTTTCCCTTCACTTCCAGATTTTCAAGTTAAAATGCTTTTGAATTTAAAGTCTCAGCTCATGCAGTCTCATCGGGACATAGATTTCATCAAATAGAAGGCAAAGAAATTGCTCACTGTTCCAGTTTCTTAATAATACTGAATACAGTCAAGGGCTTTAACTGTGCCTCATGAACAAGCTTTTAAGAGCTCAACAAAGTAGAGTGAGTCATTTTATAAATGCATAGTAAGCTCTTCAAAGGTTCGGGTGTATCACCAAGAAAGTCTCTCCAGACTTGAAGCTCCACAGAAAGAAATATAGAGTTATTCAAACAGGATTGTTTCTTTTTCTCTTCCCAATGTTCATGAAGAGTATCGCCCTTCAATATGTTATTGTAACTAAGAACCTTTTTAGGCAGAAACTCTTGGGAGGTCTAGAAAATATAGGGAAAACAAAACCATTCTGGTTCACTACATTCCTATGTAAAGTTATAGAGGCCTCCAAACATCTATAAAAGCTGTACAACTTGGCTATATTACATGGTGGGAGGTTTTCCCATTAAGAAGTTTCACAATTTGTCTTTACATTTTAGTCCTCCAATCTCATCACCACAAAACTCATATACTTATGACAAACAGGAGGAAGATTATCAAAAGCATTAAAAGAGACAGTCATCCCTTCTCCCATGCCATCCTGGTCTTGGGAACCCTGTTAGTCTTCTCACGAGTTTTCAACATCTTATGGCATCTAAAAGAAGTGATGAGAACAACAGAACCTTTACTTGACATCTCGGAACCCACAATATTAATTATCCCTCCCATTGCTACCAGCAGACAAGACATGTCAGAATATGGGAAAGACAAAGACTAAAGATTCCGAGACAGAAGGAAGTACAATTTTTCTTTCAGTATCCTTTTTTAATAGGTAAGAAAATGATGGGAAAATGTGTCTAATCAGTAAAAAACATTTAGGTATATTTGACTTCAGAAACACCAATATTTAAGAAATTAGCTGCTTAGTTAAGCCCTGCTAAACAGTTACCCAGTTTTTATTCAATTGTTAGTTCTCAGTTTTTTTTTCATGTTCTGTCAATTTACATTGAAACCCACACAATTACTCCAAGAAATTAGAAAAGAGTGGGGTTTTTTTTCCGTTTCTTTGTTTCATAGTTTTGTGTGTTTTGCTTAGGGATAAATAAATCCTAAGAGCCTAGAGCACATCCTGGCTCTAACAGACACTTAGCAAGGTGAGATAAATAAATAAATAAGTCTCACTTTGGTGTTTGTGAAGGTGGCTATTGACGTGATTGACAAATATTTAAGAATTTGGAGAAAAAGTACCTGATACATTGTCAACCTAGGGATCAGACAATATTCTCCCTAACTTTCAGCAAAACTGTCTCCGAAGTGGCTCCAGGCCACACAAGTGCTGGCGGTTTTTCCTCGTAGCAGGTTCTGTACTCAATGGCTCACCTCACCTTTCCTTCTGAGATGCTGATTAATAGCACGTGGCAGCGTATGGGTTCTGAAATCATTCTGGGGTTTGTATCCTGGCTTTACCATCCACTAACTATGCAACCTGAAGAAAAATGATTCCTTTCTCTAAGACCCAATGTTCTCATTTGTGATACAGAGATAATGGAGGTCCCTCTTTTGCAGGAGTGTTATAAGGATTATATAAGATAATACAGACAGAGCTCTTAGTGCCCCCATATAGAAAGCTCTTAATGAACTTTAGGTCTAATGAATCTTTGTTCCCTAGGAGCTAGATTAAATGAACCCAAACATTTAACAAGGGCCCCTCTACATTTGGACATAGAAATGGGAAAAAGAGTAAGGAACAATCCCTTTTCATTTTGCTGATGTTTTCTTTATATTTGCAAATGATACCTCAGACAAGGGTTTGATCTTCAAAATATATAATGAACTCACACAATTCTACTCCAGGAAGAAAAACAACCCAATTAAAAAATAAGCAAAGGACTTGAACAGATACTTCTCCAACAAGGACATACAGAGGGCCTAGAGACATATAAAAGGATGCTGAGCATCACTATCCATTAGAGACATGCACATTAAAACCACAATGAAATAGCACTTCACACCAGTCAAAATGGCCATCATAACCAAATCAACAAACAGGGCTGGTGAGGTTGTGGAGAAAAGGGAACCTTAGTGCACTGTTGGTGGGAATGCAGACTGAGGCAGCCACTGTAGAAAACAGTACGGAATCTCCTCAGAAAACTAAAAATGAAACTACCTTGCTCTACCTGGTGTGGCTAAGTGGATTAAGTGCCAGCCTGTGAACCAAAGAGTCACCAGTTCAATTCCCAGTCAGGGAACATGCCTGGATTGCATGCCAGGTCCCCAGGTAGGGGGCACACAAGAGGCAACCACACATTGATGTTTCTCTCCCTCTCTTTTTCTCTCCCTTCCCCTCTCTCTCTAAAAATAGATGAATAAAATCTTTTTAAAAAATAAAAATGGAAATGTCTTTTAATTTAGCAATTCCAGTGCTGGAATTTTACCTCAAGAATCCTGAAACATGAATTCAAAAGAACCTATGCACCTCAATGTTCATTGTTCATAGCAGCACAATTTACAATAGCCAAGTGCTGGAGGCAACCTGAGTTCCCATCAGTAAATGAATGGATCAAAAAAAACCCCAAAACTATGGCACATTTACACAACGGAATACTAACCAGCAGAAAGAAAGAAGGAGCCCCTACCCTTTGCAAGAGCATGGATGGAACTGGAGAGAATTATGCTAAATGAAGTAAGCCAGGCAGTCAAAGACAAATACCATATGATCTCACCTATAAGTGGAACCTAATCAACAAAACAAACAAACAAGCAAAATATAACCAAAGACACTGAAATTGAGAACAAACTGACAGTAACCATAGTGGAGGTGGGAAGGGACAAAGGGGAGAAAAGGGGAGAGTTTTTCAGGAACATGTATAAAGGACACATGGACATCACCAAAGGGGAGTAGGATTGAGGGTGGGAGGTGGGGATGGGTGGGGCAGGGACATGAGGTGAGGGGGAAAATGAACAACAGTAAAAAAAAAAAAAAGAAGATCAAGGAAGAGATACCATCTTTTGAGGTATTATCAAATTATAATTACATTTAAAATAAGGCTATTTTTCAACATGCATGACCAAACAAAAATAATAGGGTACGTAAATATAACTATTCTCTGGTGTGCATGAATATTTTACAAGTGAAGTTTTCTCACATGTAACATAGCACAAAGTAATTTTAGACACAATACAATCAATACAAGTTATACAACATTGACAATTTTGAAGTCTTCATCTAACTTGTGCCTACATGGATTATCAATTGTATTCTCTTCAGGGGTTTGCAAGTTAGCATGTTTTACAATCTTTCTCTTGGAAGTATTCTGCCATACCTGGGATTGTTTCATTACTTTAATGATTTGTCTTTAATTTAAGTTCAAGCATCAAATGTCACCATTTCAGTTACTTCAGTATTTTGTCATCTTGTGTTTTTTATTTAAAGTTGAAAGGATATCAGATACTGAAACAAATTTTGATACAACTACCTCTAAACAAAGAGTGATTCTTGGAGAAATGTCTGATAATTTGCCAAATTAAAGCCTGAATTATATTCCTTGGTTGCTCAATCTCTCCTCTCTCACCTCCCTCACTAACCTCTAGCTGAGCACAGCCTCTCTTTGTGCTTTTACCACCACCACCACCACTGCTGCTTAGGAAGCATTACCATTTTCCAGGCAGTAAACAAAGGGTTTGTGCACACCCCTTCATTTATTGTGGAAAAGAATTTATGTTATTTGGCTGAGGATTTCACTTCTCCATAAGTATGGAAGCTGGAATTTGAAGTTAGATTGAATGATTGTAAAGACGATACTTTTAACCTTCATTATATTAAGACAATATTCCAAAAACTTCTGCCAAACAAAAGTTTATGTAGTTTTGTATAATTAAAAACTACAAGTCAATATTTCACTTACAAATTTTCAGAGGTTTTGTAATAAGCCTGAAGAAACAATTTATGTTCCTTATTTAAGAGGAAGACAGTGTTAAATTCAGTGATTTTTCTGCTATTGACTCCCTCCCCCCAGAGAATTTCAACAAAATAATACTATTTAATCAACTGGAATGTGTAAAATTTATATCCTTTACACAGCAACCTTGAATATCATTATTTGTTTTGGAACTTTATGTAATCTAACTATAACAAAATTTAAAGCAATATAAAATTTACATTAAACATTGAAATTTACAATACTATTGATTTTAAAAAAACCAGATTTTACTAAGTTTCTGTTCTAGCTCTTAACGTTTCTTGTATCTACAGCAGTCATTCTAAACATCTGTGATGATCAGAAACTCCACTAAGGGGGAGGCTTCAGATCCTCTTTAAAAACACACAGAAACAAACACATGTGTATGAATACACACCACAGTGTTTTATATAGTTTTAGGGAGGGTTGAAAATAATCCCTTTTCTGGATCATTTTCAATGAGTTCAAATTGATAGAAAATGGCAATATCCAGATTTACTCCATATCCCAGTTGTCCATACAAAAGACAAATATCATCTGGTTGTAGAATTTAGAGTTTAACCATATATGTTGTTCATTATATAAAAAAAATACCTGACCTGCGAGCATAAAGTACAAGAATATAGCCTTATCAACAAGATTACTCTAGAAATCAAGTGTCAAAGAAGCAAAATCACCATGTTACCTCTCAGAAGGTAATATAGCTTCATTATCTTTAAGCTGTAACTCCAGAACTGGGCATGTAAAAGAAGTCATTTCAAACAAAAATGCTCTTACTTCCCCTGAGGAAAAAGATGAGAACATAGGAAAGATTTTCCTGTGCACTTTTTTAAAATGACTCTATCTACCCATGTACAGGAGGATCTCCATCCCTAACACCATCAGTTGTCAGATTTGTAAGAGAGATACCTATCAAGGCTATGCTAATATGCATTATGTTTATGCGGAAACAGATACTTAAAGATTTAAGCCCTAGGTCAAAGGAAAATTTCACAGAACTCCACTGTTGTCTTGCTTTTCATACTTTCTGGGTGGTTTCACACAGCTTACACAGTTGCTTAAGCCAAAGCTTACAACAACTTACAACAACAACAACAAAAAGTGTTTTAAAGGACCACTAGTACAGATGTGTTTAACCTTTTACCTCTCATGCCTAAATTCACATCATTTCCAATTCTCTTCGTTGTTTTCCATTAGTTTAATTTACTGAAAGCTGATTTAAGTGAAGAGATGATTAAACTAATCCAGGCTGAAAGAAGGTGATCTCATGATAAGTCACAGAGTCTCATTCCCACAGAGAACAATCTAAAAGTGGTGAACATTTAGATAATTTTAAAATAATTATATACCTAGAAGATGTAATGTAAAGTTGACTATCTGACTATGGTCATCAGCAGTGAACAAATTATTAGACTATTAATATGCTAACATTTCTTTTCCTAACTTGAAGTTCCGTTTAAGTATTTCATTGATTAACATTATTCTATCAGTGGGGTACTTAAAAACCTGGCCATTATCTTCAGAGAAAGCAAGAAGAGGAAAGCAGACAAATGGGAAGTAAACATAAGGACAATTTCTCATGTTGACAGATTCTTCCAATGTACCAATGGAGATCTAAAAGCAGTAACCATCGATTAAATGAACAAATAGTATAGCTTAAAACATAACTCTCAGAGCAGGTCAAATTTTCCCCGAATTTTGATAATAGTAGATTTTAGCCTAGGGAGGTTTATAAGTATTATTTATCAGCTTTAGAAATAACCATTACTTATGTGCATAGATAACTACATTAAAAATCCATATGTTTTGCCATCATATACACAATATATTGTTATTTGTGAAACTGTATCCTGCTGGAGGCTGCCTTTGTCTCACCATTCCTGATTGCTGGATGTCAGTTGTCTGCCTGAAACTCCTTTTCAAATCATCTTTATATCACATTGTTTAAAGCTTCAGTCTCTTCAGAGTATCTCAGCAGATCCTCACACATCACAATTCCATGCATTTTACTTCCTCCTATTAATTTCTCAGAGAGTCCCTAGAGTGCCACCACAAACGAGGATTCACTTCACATTTACTGATGCTTGGAAAATATAAGACTCTTTGGAATGCCAAACCCTTCTGAAAGCAGGAAGAGCCACAAAGCAATGTTATCTGGCTGAAAGAACTTTAAGAAGCTCCTGGCACAAGATTACAGAAAAGCTGGAACTTCAGGCTGGAGCTAGAGCTCTGAAGATATAGGGACCTTCTCTGCCAGAAATGACTGATTATAATGCTAAAATAATCACCAGATGTGAGCAAATAGAAATTCTTATCCTATCATGTGAAGACAAATCTAGAAATTCTAAAAATCTACAACAGAAAACCAAGTGAGGAATAAAATCAGAAAATTCACAGTAGAAACCTACTGCACCAGGGCAGTGATTTGGACCTTCAACTCCCTGTAAGGATAAGAGCATCAAACCCCTCATGACCTGGCACTTGAGCTGAGGAGCGGTATTCTCCATACAACTAAGAGTTATCAGTCTTCTGGAAAAGGTAAGGATATAAGGCACAACCAACACAGGAATGAGTGCTAATCCTCATAGTGAAGAGCCTTAAATGTGCTGAGTGCTCATGGTACTGCTAGCCTGACAGCAGATCCCTCATCCCTTGGCAGGATGGCAACAGCACGGAGCACATGGAAGGCTAGTGAGGCAATTGGATGGGGGAAGCCCTCCTATTCCCTTCTGGTACCTGATTGGGAGTGAGACTAGGAGAAGGCAGGCACATGTGCCATAGAGGTCAGAATGGGGACAGGGAAGGTGCTGGATTGAGAAACCTGTCAGTCTGGGGGCAGGAGCGGGGAGGAAGGCAAGAAAAGATCCTCCCAGGATCTGCTACTCCCAGTGGGTAGCAGATCCTCCCAGATCACGTGGAAGTTTACGTTGAAAAAAGTTGGTTTGGTCCATATGGAAAACAAATATAAATCCAAGGGAGGGAAGGGACAGCCCTCTTGCCTGCCTTGCAGACAAACTGGTCAGTGTTTGCAGGACCTTCTGGCCCTGGAAGCCACATAGCCAATGGTGGTGCCAGCCCCACGTGCGTGTTTGAGGAGTGAGCCTGAGGCCTACATGACCACTCAGCAGTCGCCTGTGGTTCCCAAGAGACAGTACTTTGAATGGGAGAAGGAACTCTGGACACCGCCTTTGGTCTGGCTGAGAATGGCTGGGTTTTCCTCTGGGTTTCTACGAGGAGATGGACTTTGAAACAAGAGTTACCATTCTCCCAGATTGTGAGGCATTGATAATACCTCTTCCATTTCTCAGCAACTCCTGCCTCCATAACTTGCCTTTGGCGACAACAGGCAGCTGAACCCCCACTTTGGTTGGGTGACACTCATAGGAGTTGATTGGCACAAGGCAGCAGATCTGGCAGGAAGAAATTGGATAAAGGGAACAGAGAAGGAAATAAGTGCCACCGGGATGATTTGTGTCTGCTCTGATGCATTTTACTTTGCATAAATATAAAAATTTCGACTTTTTCATATTATTCTTGTTCCCTAACAGAGCCCATCTACTCTCACAGTTTTGAGTACACGCTGCATGCTGAAGACTCTCCATACCTGTTCAATGTCTGATTCTCTAAGTTGTTCATCCAGCTGTCCAACATTGACAGGTGGCTTTCTCAATCATATCAAACTTAGTATTTTTGTGACTGATCTCTTCACGAGTTATTCCTCTCACCCTGCCCATTTCTAAATGCTCCTTAACATCAATTTGGGGCCTGCCTCCAAGAAGCTGACACCACTTTGGGACTAGAAATGTAAGAGCTTTATTGGGAGACACCCCTATAAACGAGGGATGGAGATGGCATAGGCTGGTAGATCTTTCAGACCACAGAGCAGGTTGGACACTGTGAGAAAAGAATGTAGAGGAAGAATTAGATAAAAGGAGCCTCATACTGTAATGCAGTTCTGAATGTCTTGTCCAAACCAACAGTTCTTAAGCAAAAATAATCAGTGGAAGAGTTCCACACCAGAAAGGAATGACCTAGATCTAGTCGAGCACGGTAATCAGGCACTAGCTGCTAGGGGGTCACGAATCCCCTGCCAGGCCAGATGCAAAGGTACTATACTTGTGGCTATCCATCACCATGTAACCTGGAACAAGTACTCGGGAAAGGGCATCAGTTTGATGGATCTCCATTGCTCTCACACTCCCAATTTTCTCCCTCCGTTTATGGCCCTGCCATCCTCCCAATTTACTCAAATTAGGAACCGGTCACCCTCAACTCCTTTCTCTCTTTGTGCCTCCTAGATCCATTAAATTTGCCCTTAAGCACTTCTTGAATCCATCTTCCCTTCTCTATCCCCTTCTTCAATTGTCCCTGCTCAAGTCCCCTATCCCTTTCTGCCTGCACTACTGCACAGATTCTAACTTCTGCATTCATTTCAGTCCCCTCAAATCCACCCTACACACAGGACTGCCAGAGGGACCTATATAGTTAAAATAAAACTGTTCTGTATCTCCCACTTCCAACATAAAAAAATCATGCACGTTCTTACCAGGATATTTCAAATCCCCAAAACCTATGACTCCTGCCTTTCTCTCCAATGTTGTCTCTATTTCTTACTCTATAATCCAGACATGTTAAATGCTCTTTTGCACCTCCACATCTTTGCTCTCATTTTCCTTGCTCTGCCTCTCATTTCTTTCTCATCTCTTCATGTCAAGCTCACTCCTAGGAATGTTAATTCCTCAAGGTTCAACTCAAGAATAATCTAATCTAGGAAAACTTCTTTGACCATACTGGGTCATATGTAAACTCTCTGGTTCACATAAACAAATGTGCTTTCTAGATTATATTATAATTATTTACATTTCAAGCCTCCAAAATGTCTTTTTTTTCAAGGCTCTTGCTCATCTTTGAGCAAAAACTTCAAGGTTTTTTATTCACTCATGTGTTCATCACACTTAAGAAAGTACCAGTCTGTAAGTACTCAATAAATATGGTTAAATAACTTATGAAAAGTAAAAAAGAAAAGTAATTATACCCCAAACTACTGACCAATTCTGTGTCAAGTGACAAAATTTTTTACCTCCTTTAATTGTTTCAACAACCACTAGAAAACTAATGCTCAGTGAAGTAAAATAAGGTTCTGAGATTTAACCAGTTATTTCATTCCATAGGCTCTTTGCTGTGATGCTCCCTTTCATAGCCCAGTTTAATTCCAAAGGGTAAGTTCCATGGTATAGTCAACTCCAAGTGCACTCAAAGACACAATGTGCCTTACTGTGAAAAGTGAGAATTAGTTCAACTTGGATTTTCCACTTACTAGCTGTGAGCATTATGGAAATTATAAACTTTATAATATTCAGTTGTTTTTCTATAAAAATATTTTTTAAATATTTTATTTATTTATCTTTTTAGAGGGGAAGGGAAGGAGAGAGGAAACATCAATGTATGGTTGTCTCCCGTGCATCCCCTGCTGGAAACTGGCCTGCAACCCAAGCATGCGCCCTGACCGGGAATCGAACCGCGATCATCTGGTTCGCAGGCCCGTGCTCAATCCACTGAGCTACACCAGCCAGGGCTCTATAAAAATATTTTTAAAAGGTATACCAGTACCTACTTAACAGGGATCTTTGTAAGAACCACAGAGAATAAATATATACCACTTAACATTATGTCTGATAAAGATTAGGCATTTAATAAACAGAATGGTAGACTGGATTATTTCATCCAGACACATCAGAGCTACTAACAATCAGAGAAATGGCCCACCACACTATATTCCTGCTCTGTCTCACCCTCAGAAAGAAGTGGTAACCAAGGACTACATCAACAGATGGTGATAGCAATAGCCTGTCCAGATTGCAAGGAGTGGGCTGAGTGGGGAAATAGAAGCAGGGATGGAGCTAGGCCATAGGCATGGAACCTGGGAGCAGCTTCTGCACCAAGCCATGCTCACCCAGGCACAGAGAGAGTGGCATGCAACTAGAATATCTTTGCAAACCACCCAGGACCATGGCAAGGACATTAAGTTTCATAGCACTTCCATGTTGAACTGAGTGCAAGCTCTCTCACAGTGGGCAAGATATTGGCAGGAGAAATTCCTTACAGTGATCATGTACAAGAATAGCAAGACTATTGGATGAGGAAAACAAAAGACCTCTTACCACTTTCCAGAACCAGATTGGGGGTGGGACTGGGGGGAGGCAGGCACATGTACACAGAAGTTAGAACGGGGACAGAAGAAACCACTTCACCACATGATACTTGTAGGAAGTGCAGAGAAGGTGCAACAGGGCTGCCTGGGCTCCCACAGACAGCGGCCAATGTTCTGGAGGGATATTTCAGACACTCTGAGAATTGTGGGGTCTAAACACCAAGCTGGGCTCCACAGCCAAAAGCACCAGAGCTAGAAAGGAGCCCAGATAACATCGAGCTGTTAAAAAACAGCAGGGTTTCTATTTGCCAGGGATGGGTGGCTGTGGATACAGAGAGTCTCCTAAAGAAACAATGCACAAAATTACATTTGCAGGCATGTAATCTGGGCTACAGAAGAGGGAGGACAGAGTAGAAAAGAGACCTTGAGAAGGGTCTGGGGTTGGTGGCTCTGGAGAGAAAACTGAAGAAACAGCCACCAGGATCCCTGTAGTGAGTCATTCTGCATACTGGAGAAGCCATCCTTCTGAGGCAGAGCACTCATCTCCAAGTGGCATCAGTCTGAGGGAAAGCAATAGCCCCACCTGAAGGAATTACTCTGTCTAACCCCGTGGAGACTAAGCAAGGCTGCTGATTAGTTTAACGACTAAGGTGGAAAATGCAAAGAAACAGCCAATATAGGAAGACAAGGATATAGACCCCAAATAAAGAACAAGAGAATTCTACAGAAGAAAAACTGGATGAAACAGAGGCAACCAATTTATCAGACAGATAGTTTAAAGTGATGATTATAAGGATACTCAACAGCATGAAAGAAAGGCACAGAAACCACTTAAAAAGGACCAGTCATAAATAAAGAACGCAATGCAGTGTAATAAATAATACACTGGAAGGAATAAACAATAGGTTAGATGAAGCAGAGGATCAAATTAGTGATTTGGAAGACAAGGTAAAAAAAACATCTTGAAAAGGAAGCAAAAAGAAAAAAAGAATTTTTTAAAATGAGGAGAGCATAAGAAACATTTGGGATAACATGAAACACAGCAACATCCCCATCATGGGAATACCAGAAGGAGAAAAGAGACAGCAAGAAATCAGGAACCCATTTGAAGAAATAATGACCGAAAAGTTCATTATCTGGTAAAGGAAAAAGACACACAAGTCCAGGGAGGTCAGAGAGTCCCAAACAAGTTGTACCCAAAGAGGCCTACACCCAGATACATCACAATTAAAATGACATGGCTGAAAGCCAAGGAGAGAATCCTAAAAGCTGCAAGAGAAATGCAGGTAGTTACATACATGGGAGCACCAATTAGACTGTCATCTGATTATTCAACAGAAATATTTCAGGCCAGAAGGGCATGGCATGATATATTCAAGGTTCTAGAAAGCAAGGACCTACAACCAAGGCTATTTTACCCAGCAAGGCTATCATTTAAAATCAAAGGAAAATAAGGAGCTTCCCAGACAAGGAGAAGTTAAAGGAGTTTGATAACACCATACCAGTACTGCAACAAATGTTAAGGCCCTTCATTTAAGAAGAAGAAGGAAAAGAGAGCATCTATGCTCTCCATAGATGGAGAGCAGAATAGTAGCTTGTGGGTGGGGGAGGTCAGGAGGTGGATGGACAGAGCAAAAAGGAGGAAGTACTCATGCATATGGACAACAGAGTGGCAATTGCTGTGAGGAGAGGAGTATAAGGGGACTAAGTGGAAAAGAAAATACAATAAAGTTTAAATGGAAAAAAAAGTTGTTAACATGTTGTCAGGGGAAGTGCTGGACTAAAGTGGCCTGTCAATCTGCCCTGGGGAAAGAAGCAATTGATTGGGAGGTGGACCCACCCAAAGCACACAGAAGTTTAGGAGGTTAATTAGTCATTCTGAGAAATCACCTGGTCTGTCCCAAACCTGAAGCTAATATAAACCCAGATGAACAAAGAAACATCTCTCCTCCTGGCTTACTGCTTTGGACCTGCACTTGAGCAGTGTACTGGCCTGTCTTCTCTAAGGATCACGTGCCTTTAGCATCTATATGGCTCATAGCCTCCAGGAGGGAATTTCTCCCACTTGCTGACCTGGTGAAGTATTTCCTGGTGCCTTGGCACACTCCTTGCCCAGAAGCATGGGACTTGGTGGCCCTAGAAGCCACATGGCCAGTGGCAGCACTGACTCCACACTCTGCCTCCAAAAGAGAGCCTGAAGCTGGACCACAGCTGAGAACAAGCTACCTGCATGACCACTGAGCAGCTTTCTTGGGTTCCAAAGGATGGTATTTCTTCATGGAGTAGGAATTCTAGACCCTGCTTTTTTTTTTTTTTTGTGGTCTTGTTGAGGGTAGCTAGGTTTTGTCTGGGTTTTCTGGAGGAGATGAGCGTTGAGACAGGAAGTTTACCGTTTTGCCAGATTGTGCAGTATTCGAATAAAAACTTTCCTCTTCTCATCAGCCTCTGCCACTAGAGGCATAAGTAGATATGCTTTGCTTCCTCACACAACCAAAAGAAGGACAACACAAGTTTAAAGACCAAAAACAACCAGAACTGCCAGAAAATCAAACTGTATGGAAGTCTGACAACCAAGGAGTTGAAGAAGAAACATTCATTCAGATTGGTAGGTGGGGCAGAGACAGGCAGCCAGTGGGGAGAGGACCCATGACAAGTGGACAGACCAGGGTGCCAGAGGAAGTGGCTGGCAGACCCAGCAGCCCTATATTCATGTGCGGATAAACCAGAAGGAACAACTGGGAAGCAAGATAGATGACACAACCCAGGGTCCCAGTGTGGGAAATTAAAGACTCAGAACTTCTTGCTGTAAAAATCTCTGGGGGTTTAGGTGGCAGGAGAAACTCCCAGTCTCACAGGAGTTTGTTGGAGAGACTCATGGGCTCCTATAACCCACACAAACCCACCCACCCAGGAATCAGTACCAGAAGGGCCCAATTTGCTTGTGGGTAGTGAGGAAGTGACTGAAAGCCAGCTGAGAGCTGAGCAAGCAGCATTGTTCTCTCTCAGATTCCTCCCTCACATAGAGAGCCACAACACAGCGAAGAGTAGCCTCACCATGGTGAATACTTAAGGCCCTACTCCTTATGATGTAACAGGTGTACCAAACCAAAGAAACATGGCCCAAATGAAAGAACAGATCAAGACTCCATAAAAAGGCCCTGGCTGGCATAGCTCAGTGGATTGAGCATGGGCCTGTGAACCACATGATCGTGGTTCGATTCCCAGTCAGGGTACATGCCTGGGTTGCAGGCCAATTCCCTGCAGGCCAACTCCCAGCAGGGGACACACAAAAGGCAACCATACATTGATGTTTCTCTCCCTCTCTCCTTTCCCCCTAAAGATAAATAAAACAGCCCTGGCTGATGTAGCTCAGTGGATTGAGCACAGGCCTGCGAACCACATGATCCTGGTTTGATTCCCAGTCAGGGCACATGCCTGGGTTGCAGGCCAGTTCCCAGCAGGGGACTCACAAGACGCAACCATACATTGATGTTTCTCTCCCTCTCTCCTTCCCTTCCCCTCTAAAGATAAATAAATAAAATCTAAAAAAAAAGACTCCATAAAAAGAACTAAGTGACAAGAAGGTAGCCATCCTATCAGATGCAGAGTTCAAAACACTGGTCATCAGGATGCTCACAGAAATTATTGAGTATGGAAGCAAAAGTAGAGGAAGAAGTGAATGCTATGCAAAGTGAAATAAAGAAAAACATACAGAAAACCAACAGTGAAGGTAAAGAAACTGGGACTAAAATCAACAATTTGTAACAGAAGGAAGAAATAAACATTCAACTGAAACAGAATGAAGAAACAAGAATTTTAAAAAAATGAGGAGAAGCTTAGTAACCTCTGGGACAACTTTAAAGGTTTCAATATCTGAATCATAGGAATGCCAGAAGTAGAAAAGGAAGAGCAAGAGATCGAAAATTCATTTGAAAAAATAATGAAGGAGAACTTCCCCAATCTGGTGAAGGAAATAGACTTTGAGGAAGTTCAGCAAGCCCAGAAAGTCCCAAAGAAGTCAACTCAAGCAGGAACACACTAAGACATATCATAATTACATTACCCAAGGTTAAAGTGAGGAGGGAATCTTTAGAGCAGCAAGAGAAAAGGAGTTACCTACAAAGGAGTTGTTGTAAGACTATCAGCTGATTCCCCAAAGAACCTTCACAAGTAAGAAGGGGCTGGAAAGAAGTATCCCAAGCCATGAAAGTCGAGGACCTAAATCCAAGATTACTCTATCCATCAATCAAAGCTATCATTTAGAATGATAGGGCAGATAAGGTGCTTTCAAGATAAGGTAAAGTTAAAGAGTTCATCATCACCAAGCCCTTATTATGCGAAATGTTAAAGGGAGTTATCGAAGAAATAGAAGATCAAAAACTATGAACAGTAAAATGACACCAAACTCACAACTATCAACAATAAACCTAAAAAACAAAAACTAAAGCAAACTAAACAAACAACTACAACAGGAACAGAATCACAGAAATGGAGATCACATTGAGGGTTATCAGTAGGGAGGGGTCAGGGGAGAATGGGAGAAAAGGTATGGAGAACAAGAAGCATAATTCATAGCTACAAAATAGACAGGGGGCAGTTAAAAATAGTGTAGGAAATAGAGAAGCCAAAGAACTTATATGTATAACCCATGGACATGAACTAAGGGGGGTGGAATGCTGGTGAGAGGAGAGGTGCAGGGCAGAGGATGATGAAGGAAAGAAAAAATGGGACAACTGTAATAGCATAATCAATATACTTTAAAAACACATATTCCATGGTAAAAAAGATGTACTACAAAACTCAAATAATTATAAACCATTTCATTCCTTTTTGTGTATCACTTCTACGGGGAAAGTATGTTTAGAAGAAGAAAGAGATGTTCTTTTTTTTTAAGATTTTATTTATTTATCTTTATAGGGGAAGGGAAGGAGAGAGGGAGAGAAATAATCAATGTATGGTTGCCTCTGGTGAGTCCCCTGCTGGGAACTGGCCTGCAACCCAGGCATGTGCCCTGACTGGGAATCGAACCACAGTATTCTGGTTCGCAGGCCCATGCTCAATCCACTGAGCTACACCAGCCAGGGCCAGAAAGAGATGTTCTTAGAAAGAAAATACTTGATATCTAGAAGTATCAAAAATGTTGCAGTGTAGAAGAATCCAGTTCAGTGCATTTGATTTACTACACAAACTAATCATCATTTCATCTGCTTTCTGCATATTTCCTGAAAATACAAAGCTTGGAAAATGCCTTGTTTTTTTGTGCCTTCCTACTTCTTGCAAAAGTCAGTTGCACTGTAAAACTGTACGGTTTTTTAACAATTCATCAAGATGGCTAATGAACTCAGAATTGTTGCTGCATTCTATTTGTTTTTTTTTTTTAAATACCCTATTCATTGGTTTTGTTGGGCAAAGAATTTGAAGTCAACTTGTGCCTATTTTTAATCCAAATCTTGGAACCTTCAAAATTTTACCAGATCTTTCAGAGAAATTTAAAATCAATTTGAAGGAAAGTCTACACTGAAAGAGCAGGTGTGGACCTGCCCAATTATTCAGAGAATGTTCAGCAATGGAAAGGCAGGCTACGGACGTGTACAATTTGTGCAGCTACAAGGGTAGTGTAATGCTCCATTCTGTGGCAGAAATAAAGTGGGGATCTGATTCTTTCTGTGAACATTTCTATTTTAATTATTTCTGTGCTTTTGTTAATAAAAATTCAAAATAAATTACTTATATTTTTGTTAAAGCTTAAGAAGAAAGACGATGAATAATGATAACTTGAGGATCTTTTATCTGTTGTGCTTTTCTTTTTATAAGATTTATATGGCTATTTGCCCTGAATTCTTATTGGAAGCATTAAAATTGCTGTAAAATTTTTCTGCCTATACATAATGATTGTACATTTAAATAATTCATTCTGTGTAGAGAAATTTAATATTTGCTAACATGCTTGGGATGCAGTGATGGCACATTCTCTGGGGCTCATGCTGGGCCTATTTGTGCTGTACAGACAGAGGTTGTCATTGGTTAAAAAAAACAGGGTCAAGGCGACGTGACAAAAGTGTCTCTGACATTTAAGGGTTAGGCAGTTCCTTCTATTTATGCATTTCGCTGGACGTCAATTGTTTTAGAGCTTGCCTTGCCATTTTGCAATTGAACAAATATAACAAACCGTATCTAAGGTAGGAAAACATATTGTTCTAATACATAAGCTTTTCTTCTGAAGTTGCTAGATATTTCTAACCAAGTGCTAACAGGACTGCAGAAGTGACAACCCAACGGGCATCAAAAGTTTGAGAACGAGTCAACTGTCCGTGGATTAAATCAATTTTCTGCCATAAGTTGACTTACAGACACCAACCAATTTCTAAGCAATCTTCAGCCTGCGTCAAATGATTACACTCTCAACTGTTCCTAAGCAAACAATGCTGTGTTTCTGATCAGCTCATTCATCTCTTCATTAGCTTCATATTAAGAGTCGTCCTCATGAGGCCGAAGAACCACAATACCTATGAAAACATCACAGTAGCACAACAAAAAAAACCATCTGATTTTCTGAAGCATATAAGGATTGACAAAAGTAGGCTTACAGTTGTTTGTATGGAAAATAATACAATAGTATTATTGTATTAACAATATAAGAGTAAGCTCTTTCACGTACTTGCAACTATAAACCTACTTTTGCCCACCCTAAAGTTACCTTCATTAATGTAAAAGAGAGGTTACTCTTTCAAGGTGTATTATTTTTTTAACATATTTCAATGAAAACTGAGGATATAGAGTGGTAGTACACTTGCCAAGAAAACAATCACAGGTCAATAAAGTTATGAAATATAAACAAGGAAACTAGACATTTACCATTGAATAAAATCTGCATTTATATTGCCTAATTATCAAATACTCATTTACAGCAATAAAAGAAGTCTCACTAATGACTGTCATCATGAGTTAAATGAGCACCATAACTACAGGTGTTTTTTCTGCTGAAAACATAAATTTTAAAATTCTATACTTAAAGTTTAAAACATGGTCCTTTTATCATTGACTTATGTAAACTCAAAAACACAAATTTATTGAAGCACAAATAGTCCAGGATATCCTAACAGATAATCAAGACAGGACGTCAAGACACATTAAATCCTTTATTTTGGGACAAAATTATCAAATTTTTAAAGGGAGCTTTATTATATCTAGGCAGTAGCATAATATTTTCATACTTTAGATGAGATTTTTGTCCAATAAACATTCAAGATGTTTAAGTAAGCCAAATCTGAAGCAGCATTTGAGACTAAAATAATGATAAGCAATTTTGGGTGTTCTTTTAATCTGTTGCCTTTATATAATGTTACAGATAATCAACATTTGGAACTGTACTGCTTTCCTTGTACGAAAAAAAACTGATTTCAATTTATTACCTATCCTTTACTTATTTCATGTACCTTTTAAGAGCAGTAGTCATTGAGTCATTGTAATAAAATCAGATACTCTTACATTTCTTCCAAGAATTGTATTTCTGATATAATGTGGTTTACTTGAAAACTCTTTCATAACATAGTATTAACATTTTACCATATAAAGTAGTACATAACCCTAACTCTCAAGATACAATTATTCAGTTCATAATACAAGAAACTTAATAAATACACTTGAAAGTAAAGAATTTTTTTGATTTTTCATGTTAATTGTTGTTCAAGTACAGTTTTCTGCCTTTTACCCCCATCCCAACCTACCCACCCCCAGCCCTTCCCACCTCCCTCTTATTTCCACCACCCCCCTTTTGTTTTTGTCCATGTGTCCTTTATACTTGTTCCTGTAAACCCTTTCCCCTTTTCCCCTCCCCTCTCCTCCCTGGTCACTGTCAGCCTGTCCTCTATTTCAGGGTCTTTGGATATATTTTGCTTGTTTGTTTGCTTTGCTGATTAGGTCCCTGTTAAAGGTGAGATCACATGGTATTTGTCTTTCACTGCCTGGCTTATTTGTCTTACATAATGCTTTCCAGTTCCATCCATGCTGTTGCAAAGGGTAAGAGCACCAACTTATACCATACACAAAAATAAATTCAAGGTGGATAAAGGATTTAAATATAAGTCATGACACCATTAAAGTTCTAGAGGAGAACATAGGCAGGAAAATCTCAGATATTTCATGCAGCAATATTTACCCTGATATGTCCCCTATAGCAAGGGATATAAAGGAAAGAATAAACAAATGGGATCTCATCAAAGTAAAAAGCTTCTGCACGGCTAAAGAAAACAATATTAAAATAAAAAGAGAACAGACTGTATGGGAAAATATATTTGCCAATGATACCTCAGACAAGAGTTTAATCTCCAAAATATCTGAAGAACTTACATGACTCCACTCCAAGAAGTCAAGCCACCCAATTAAGAAATGGACAAGGGACTTGAACAGACACTTCTCCAATGAGGACATACAGAGGATCCAGAGACATATGAAGAGATGCTCACTATTGCTAGCTATCAGAGAGATGCAAGTGAAAGTAAAAGAACTTTTAGCAGAAAAAAACAAACTTCAATTATGCTGGGACAGAGAGAACCATAATATGGACTGTGCACAGACTTCTATGTCTGGATTCATTCAAGATGCAAAATTTTGTCACAACTGCCTTCAAAGTGTCATCTGTAACATGTATCCCTTTACACTGAAAAGAAACAGAGATGGAACAGTGAGCAATGTAAAAGCAAGCAACAGCAGTATTCACATACCATGTACCATGCAAACTGCATGTGGGAGCAAAGACTATTACATTAGTTTGGTGTATATAAACTCAGAAGTTTGAGTAAGCACTATTAGCCAAACAATTGCCAAGGACAAAAATGCCCTCCAGACAATCTTCTATGTCCCCTCTTTCCTTGGCTTTGGGGATCACTAACTTTAATTTGCTTTTTATCTAATTCAACATCACTTGAATTTTTTTTTAAAAATGCAACTATATAAAGCACTATGTTAGTCTCTTAGGAAAATTCAAAAAAGAATGTCAAATAAGTCCCTGACTTCAAAAAGTTTAAAAATAGGAGACAGAATTCACTTCCAGCTGAGGGATGTCCTCACCCGTGAGGAACTAATAAGACAGAAGCTAAGAATTTAAGCCCCTGGACCAGAGGCTCTCAAATGGCTGCACATTAGAATAATCCGCAGAGCTCCAGAAAACACTGAGGACTGGGTTCCCATGCCCAGAAATCCTTGACTTTACCACACAAATCTTGACTTTACCACACAAGCTAGCTGTGCCTTTGGACATTACAGAACTTCCCTGTGCCTCAGTTTTTTCATCTGTAAAATCCAGAAAATAATTCTCAAAATGCAAATTGGATGAGCTATTATATCTGAAGGACTTAAAATGGTGCCAAGCGTATAGTAGGTACTTCATACCTTGGCTATTATTATTGTGGTTTTTATTACATTTTTATTGAAGGTACCAAAAGATAATTCCAGGCAAAGTTGAAAATTAGTTGCAAAAATAGTCGAAAGCAATGGCATACCATTTTGAGAGAACTATACTAAGTTGGGGCTTAGCAAGAATTGAACATGGAGAGGTAGGTAAGTAGAGCAGACTGGCAGCAAAAGCTTCCCAGTTTTGCTCATCCCTGTANGTAGGTACTTCATACCTTGGCTATTATTATTGTGGTTTTTATTACATTTTTATTGAAGGTACAAAAGATAATTCCAGGCAAAGTTGAAAATTAGTTGCAAAAATAGTCGAAAGCAATGGCATACCATTTTGAGAGAACTATACTAAGTTGGGGCTTAGCAAGAATTGAACATGGAGAGGTAGGTAAGTAGAGCAGACTGGCAGCAAAAGCTTCCCAGTTTTGCTCATCCCTGTATCCATATGCTTTGCTATGTAGATTTGTAATTGTCACATCACAAGTCTATTTCCCTACCCTTTATATATGGTTAGCTTTATGTCTTACTTTTGCTAGTGAAGTACCACAGAAGTGGCAATGTGCCAGGCCCAAACCCAGGCTTCACGAGGCCTATGAACTTTCACTCTCTTTCCTGGAATCTTGCTCAAGAACCAGAAGACAAGCTCTGGCCAGCCTGATGGATAAGGAGACTTTTTTGGCTTACTTGCTCTATCACACTAGCCAAAAGCCAGCCATCAGACACCTGCCAGCTAGGCACAGGTGCATGAGATTTATGTAAGGTCAGCTAAGCTTAAGCAACATCAGCAAAATTCTCCAGCTAGACCTGGAGAAACATAAAGAATAAATGCTTGTTGTTTTGAGCCACTCTACTATGGGATTGTTATGTAGCATCCTTGTAACAGTAGATAACGGAGACAGAAATAGCCAAATTATAGGGTATATGATACTCCATACCATGGAATTTGAAGTTAAAACTTCAACCTTCATGCTAATGAGTAGACACTGAATGACATTCAGCAGGAGACATTTAGAAATATTTTTAAGAAAAATGTTCTGGCAGCAATATGAAAAAGGATCACAATGGGGCAAACCTAGAGTTGCAGCTGGAGGGATGAAAAGAATTTGACGTCCTAGTTGCCATTGGCTATCATTGCTAATCACAGAGAATTGAGAGCTATGATGACGAACAAACTAACAGTAACCAGAGGGGAGGTGGAAAGGAATAATGTGGGGAAAAGGGGTAGGGTTGTCAGGAACAGGTATAAAGGACCTATGGACAAAACCAAAGTGGGGGAGTATCGAGGGTGGGAGGTGGGGATGGCTGGGGTGGGAGGGAGTGGTGGGGTAAAAGTGGAGACAACTGCACTTGAACATCAATTTTTTTAAATTACCAATGGGAAAAAATAACATAATTATATCTAAAAATGCTATGAAAAGATCCCAAATTTTTAATGGAAATGTAGGGTTTAAAAATTATGATCTATAAGTGTAATATAGATATACCCTGCAAAAAAGTTCTAGAAAACTATTAAAATCTCTAAGACCATTTTATGCCCAATTAACCTTTCATTCTTTTTTGATAGAATTACTAAAATGGTAAAATCAGGGTTGATAACAGGCACAGTATATAGATTTCCATGCAGAGCTCAGATGACCATCTTCTGGTGATGGTAGGAAAAGACTTCTTCTGTGAGTGGGAAGATAGTTTGTAAGTTCCCTTGCAATTCTGCTAGGATTCTACTGGGAAGAGGAGGTAAAATATTGGGGGCTGCATGCATCCTTTTGTTTATAATAGTTGCCATATAGAAACTACCTTTGCACTCTGAAACAAGCAAGACTTGAATTATAAAAACCAGTCTACGTACCTTACATACACCCCTACAGAACAACTCTATGAGATTTATAAAGTACCACTGACCACATTTTACAGAAAAGTCATAGAATATGTGACTCCCAGGTTCTTAATCAGAATAGAAATCAGAATAGAAAATAGAACTAAAGTCTCAGAAATTTCAATTAAATATCTATGCCTCCCTCTTGCTTCAATACACTTAGCCACAATATTCTTTTAGTTTTAGCAAATAATCACTTAGCCTTTACCTAAATTATAATAAATAGTTTTGAACCCTTTCTCTTCTCACTTTTTTCATTCCATCTCTATTTCAATTTGCTACCCAGGCCCATTCTCAGTTTCATATGCTTAAGTTTTCTTCTTCTCTTTACAAGTTTCTCCTGACTTTCTTCCTTTCCAGGTGCTCACACTGTGAATATGCTTCTTCTCCCATCCAATTCCCAAACTGAATATTCAAAGTCAGTTTGTACATGGAACACAAACCTCGGCCATCTGAGGGCCTTTAAAATGTCCGTAGGCAGTCAGAAATAATTTCTCTACCATTTGGTCTGTTTCAATGTTTCTAAAATGACTATAATAAATCTGTGAATCATGTCTAGAACACTTTTTTTTCATACCATGGTTTATTTGATGACTTTCAAAGTCTTAGATAATTTATTACCCATCCCCCTCAAATTACCTGCATCTCTCGTAGTGGTAGCAAGTGACACAAACCACATGGGCATTGTAGCACGTCTCCCTCTGTGTAAAGTTTCTGGTGGACTAACCTTTTTTTTTAACTGAGGGGAATTTTTTTTATTTTGTTTATTTATCTTCAGAGGGGAAGGGATAGAGAGAAGGAGAGAAATATCAATGTATGGTTGCCTCTCATGCATCCCCTGCTGGGAACTGGCCCGCAACCCAGGCATGTGCCCTGACTGGGAATCGAACTGGGATTGTGTGGTTCGCAGGCCTGTGCTCAATCCACTGAGCTACACCAGCCAGGTGGACTAACCTTTCTCAAAGGATAGAGATCTTTTAATCCCTTTTCAAAAGGAATAAAAATAAAATGTATTAAGAATTAACAGATTTTATTGTGCTCAAAATGTTCCCTACCAGCTATTCTTGTTCTCATTATTTTAAAGTACACAGAACAGTTAAAAATAAAATATTTAATAAGTGTGCAACACCCAAAAATGTTCTTTGTAATTTAGTAATATGGTAATCAATTTTATTCATAGTTACTTAAGATCATGAAAATAATACACAGAAAGGTAGGTATACCTATAATATACCAAAGAATATGGAGTCATTACTGTCTTTCATTTTTAAGTTTAATTTTTATTATGAAAGTAATATATTTTTTTAAAGATTTTATTTATTTATCTTTAGAGGGGAAGGGAAGGAGAGAGGGAGAGAAATATCAATGTATGGTTGCTTCTCGTGCGTCCCCTGCTGGGAACCGGGCACTGGCCTGCAACCCAGGCATGTGCCCTTAACTGGGAATCAAACCAAGATCATGTAGTTCGCAGGCCCGTGCTCAATCTACTGAGCTATACCAGCCAGGGCTGAAAGTAATTTATTTTTATATATTCACAGTACAAAGAAAGGTTAGGAAGAAAGATCAAAAGGCTAATGACAACTACTAATATGTTAATTTTTCTAGTCCTTTTCAATAAATGCATTTACATAATTGATTATTCTGTATATTAGGTTCTGTAATGTTTTTATTTAAAATTATAGCATATTATCCCATTTGACCATAGTTTTATTAAAATAACATTGAATATTTTAAATGTTCCAGGTTTTGTGCTAAGAAATTCACGAGTAGATTAACTTAATCACTGCAACCACCTTTTCAGGTAGTTTAACATCCTATTTTTTAAAAAAATTAAGGTAATTGTTGTCCTAATTTTACAAATAGATAAGCTATGCCATGGAGATATTATCATTCTGCCCATGTTTCCTATTTTTTAACTACATGGAAAAATTTAACTGAGGTGCTTATTAAAAATACAAATTTATGTACCTCTACTAGAAAACTTCTGAATCAAAATATGAGGAATTATGTTTTCAACTTGTATCCCAAATGATTTTTTCTGCTCTACTGAAATGTGAAAACTATTGAAGCTTTGTAATGACTTCTAGATTTGCATCATCTAGCTATAACCAATAGCATGTTTATGTCTTTCATTGTTTTCAGGCACTTACTTTGAACCATGTGCAGGGGCATTAAAGTCTTACATATGATTATGTTAGGGAGATTGAAAGAAAATTATCCCAGGGGAGAAAATAAATTAGTTTACTGCTTTTACCTGGGGTACTTACAGATGATGAAATTGAACTGCATCCTCCCAATACAGTCTCTATTTTACTGTCTTTTATCTCAACTTCCAAAAGAATTTCAATTTTAGTTGGCTTCTACCTAAGTTCTTTAATTTTATCTAGTTGGTGTGACTGCCTGCTTTATTTTCTTCTTGAGATTAAAAGTAATTTACTACCAAAACAGTGATCATGGAGACATTTCTCACCAGCCACGTCTGAACTTTTCAGGAGAAAAGGAAGTTTGGACATTTAGTAGTTAGTGCTTTTATCCAGGACCATGTTACATCTGGACCATACACACACACACACACACACCACCTCTATATTTGCTACACTGTCCACATATTCATATTGTAGAAGTGATTCTGCTTTATAATACATATCATCTGAAAGAAGGTGGTGGCACTCTTAGTTTGTCACCCAGACTAAGTTAAATGTTCTAATAGATCTAATTTAGAGTAAGATCCGATACATCTTGTAGTAAAATTGAAGCTCTGGTCTCAGCTCAATTTGGTGGCTGTTGCTGATTTGGTTTATTATACTGAAAGTCAGCAAGCTAGCTCAGCTCCTTGGCTTTCCTTTTTACTGTAGGGTTGGACCTATCATCCCCGATGAAAATCCATTCCTTGTGATACAGCATATCAACACCAACAATCAACCCAAAAGTAGTGGAGTCACGCAGCAAATTCTGTAATGCATATCTCCTCCTGAAATGTTGTCCTTAAATATGTGCAGTAGAATACAGCACTTTCAGTTGCAAATTATTTTAGAGCATATCTCACATTTTGATTCTTAATTTTGAGTTAAAGCTCACTTGACTGAAAGGACTTATTCAAAGAATATTTCTAAGAAAAGTACTTAGGTAATTTCTTTTCTGAGCCCTTGAGTGGCTGGATATAAAAGTTCATCTTTACAGTTTCAGAAAAGTCTAAGGTCAACCTGGTTCTTGTTTCTTGGTATATATTTCTTTTTTAAAAATATTTTTATTTTAAAATTTAAATAAATAATTTTAAAATTAAATAATTTTTTAAAAAATTTATTTGTCCACGTACACCAGTCTCCATTTCCCCCTACCACCCCACCACCCCAGCCATCCCCACTCTCCACCCTTGATCCTACCCTTCTTTGGTTTTGTCTATGTGTCCTTTATACATGTTCCTGAAAACACTCTCCCCTTCTCCCCCCATCATCCCCTACCACCTCCCCTCTGGTTACTGTCAGTTCATTCTTAATTTCAATGCCTCTGGTTATATTTTCCTTGCTTGTTTGGTTAGGTTCCACTTATAGGTGAGATCATATGGTGTTTGTCTTCCACTGCCTGGCTTATTACACTTAGCATGATAGTCTCCAGTTCCATCTATGCTGTTGCAAAGGGTAGAAGTTCTTTCTTTCTGCTGTGTAGTATTCCATCATGTCAATGTACCATAGATTTTTGATTCATTCATTTACTTATGGCCACTTAGATTGCTTCCAGCACTTGGCTATTGTAAATTGTAGTGCTACGAAACAGCATTAAAATGAAAAGAGAACCAACCATATGGGAAAATATATTTGCCAGTGATACCTCAGACAGGGGTTTGATCTCCAAAATATATAAAAAACTCACACAACTCCACTCCAAGAAGACAAACAATCCAATTAAAAAATAGGCAAAGGACCTGAACAGACACTTCTCCAAAAAAGACATACAGAGGGTCCAGAGAATATAAAAAGATGCTCAGCATCACTGGCCATCAGAGAGATGCAAATTAAAACCACAATGAGATATCACTTCACACCAGTGAGAATGGCCATCATAACCAAATGATGGCCATTGTAACCAAATGATAGCCATCATAAACAAATGATGGAGAAAAGGGAACCCCAGTGTACTGTTGGTGGGACTGCAGACTGGTGCGGCCACTATGGAAAACAGTAAGGAATTTCCTCAGAAAACTAAAAATGGCACTGCCTTTTGACCTGGCAATTCCACTGTTGGGATTATACCCTAAGAACCCTAAAACTCCAGTTCAAAAGAACTGATGCACCCCAATGTTCATAGCAGCACAATCTTGGTACATATTTCTTAATGGTTATAGCATTGTTGCTATAGATCTGTAATGCAAGTGTTTTTCTATTCTATTACTAGGTATGAATTAGGTTTTGTCTAAGGTGTGATTAGTACTTCCAACAAGCAAGTCAAACTTGTTTTGTTCAATTATTTTTTGGCTTAGAAATGTTTTCTCCCTCACCTATAAGTGAAAACTAACCGACAATACAAACAAGCAAAATGTAACCAGAGATATTGAAATTAAGAATGAACCGATGCTAACCAGAGGGGAGGTGGGAGAAGATAATGGGGAGGGGGGAAGGGTTGTCAAGTAATATTTATAAAGGACACATAAACAAATCCAAGTGGAAGTAGGATTGAGCCTAGGAGGTAGGGATGGCTAGCGTGGGAGGGGAGTGATGCAAGGAAAAGGGAGACAACTATACTTGAATGACAATAAAAATAATATTTAAAATAATAATATAAAAATTTTAAAAGCTGAGTGAAACTGCATTAATAAAATCTGAGTGAATAGCACAAAAAAGAAAAAATAACTTTTTTCCTTTATGCTTTAATCATAGCTTCTCTCATATTGATTCCATTCCTATATCAGAAATACCATGTAATTCTGGAGAATATTTTTGTGTTTTCCCCTANCTAGCGTGGGAGGGAGTGATGCAAGGAAAAGGGAGACAACTATACTTGATGACAATAAAAATAATATTTAAAATAATAATATAAAAATTTTAAAAGCTGAGTGAAACTGCATTAATAAAATCTGAGTGAATAGCACAAAAAAGAAAAAATAACTTTTTTCCTTTATGCTTTAATCATAGCTTCTCTCATATTGATTCCATTCCTATATCAGAAATACCATGTAATTCTGGAGAATATTTTTGTGTTTTCCCCTATATACTTTTCATCTTTTAGCTCTCTACTATAGCTGACAAATATAAAAGAAATGCTGGTTTTCAAATACAATTCCAGTATCAAAAATTTAGAAATGTAATGTAAGCATTACAATTTCAAAAGAGATATCAAAGTAATCTAAAACCTTCAGCTTAGCATTTTTGAGTACATAAGCAAGCTCACAAAAAGTTTAAGTAATGTTGGTAAATGTAAACTTTCCTATTACTTCACAGTATGTTAAAGTTTCTATATTAAATGGCTTAATATTACTGTCACTATCAGTGGTTGCTGAAGTTATCAAACATAGAAAAATGTGACACTTTGATCAAAAATCTATAACTTATGATCTATCTAGGCTTAATATACTTTATTATGGAATAAATCATTTCATCAGCCCAAGAGGGGGAAATTTATTATACAGGTAAATTTTTAATTTCTGCAGAGAAAATCTAAGTAATAGATGCCCTTAGAAATAATGTCAGTCTCAATATATATAGTTATAACTTCAGCAATAAAACAAATGAGCAGTCTCTCTGTTCACATCTACTAATAAGAAGTTTATAGTTCTCAATCTGTTTTGTTTTCAAAAAGGAAGTGATTATGAGGGACTATATTTATATCCCTATAATTCTTAATTGTGATTCTTTACTCTGGCCCTTAGAGTTAGGTAGTAGAAAAGAGTTCAAAACATTTTTTAGAGATAAGTGCAAAAGCAGATAGTCAATTTAGCATCCAAATGATCATTTAAAGTTCCTATTTTTACTAGAATAAAATCATTATTCTTCATAACAAACAAGAAAATTCATGGTAACAAGGTAAGAAGTTTAAGTTGACATTTTACAATGGTCTGTTCTTGGTAAGCCAAGGAAGTGTTTGGGGAAATTTACTTTGCAAATGCATGGGGTACAACTATGTAACACACTATATGGTAAAACTTTTAAGGTGGTAAAAATATCTAGGGAACACTGTGTGCTACATCTCAGATTAAGAATTTTAGATTATTAAGGCTCTGAAAAGTATTGTGATGCCAAGCAAAAAACTTATTGAACTCAATATTTCCTAAGCATATGAGACAATTTTTGTTTTGTCATACATTCAGTAATAACTTGAGAAAAATTGTTCCATAAAACATTCATCTTTAAAAATCTGACCTAAAGGTTATACTAATTGCCACACCAAACTGGAAAATTGGGGAGAGTTTAATAAAGGAACTATTTACAAATGTGTGTATGAGATTAAAGAAGAAATGGCTCATTTCCAGTGTCTAGCAACATCGAGGAACCATTAGCTAGGCATGAAGGGACCAGAGGAAGGAGTAAAGACTAGATCCTAGAAAGGGTGATTTATTATATGGAGCTGTGGCCTTTGGTAGAGCAGCCTAGGCAACCCAATGGGACAGAGCAAAGAAGAAGCTAGGTTAATAAATTCCCAGATCCACCTTCATCTCACCCTCTGGTTGTCTTCCATTGGCCCCCATTGCCCAAACTCAACTACAGCCAGGGAGCAAAGGACTACACTCATTCTGTCTCTAGAATTTACCCTCTTTGGGCACAGAGCATGTGTAAAATGGTAAATAGTGGACATGTATGAGCAAATACCAACCACACTAATACTACAACTAAGGTATATTGTATAGCAATTTCTTTAATCTTAAGTATAGTATATATTAATGTATTTGTTCATTGTTTTCAACAAAGATTATCTTGTTGAAATATTGGTTTGTCAATATTACTAGGCCAACTTCCAGTTAAGATGGTGGCATATGTAAACATGGCTCGCCCCTTTGCACAACCACATCAAAATTACAACTGAAATATAGAACAACTGTTACTCAGAACCATTAGAAATCTAGTTGAATGGAAGTCTAAAAACTACAGAATTAAATAAACTACATCATTAAATAAACTACCCAGACTGGTAGGAAGGGCAGAAATGTGGAACGAACTGGCCTTATATCCATGTGTGGTAGATAAAAATACAAGAGGGATATCTCAGGAGAAAGGAGTCCTAGCCCCACACCAGGCCCCACAGTCCAGGTCTCCAGTGCCAGGAAGATAAGTCCCCACAAATTCTGGCTGCAAAAACCAGCAGGATTCAGTGGAAGAAACTTCTGAAGTCCTAAGCAATTCCCCTTAAAGAAGCCACACATGGAATTACTCAGACTCACACCCTTTGAGCTCCAGCACTGGAGTAGCAGCTTCAAAGGCACTAGTGGCATAGAGTGTCTGGCACCAAGGTGAGAGCTGGGGGACAGTTTCCTCCAAGACAGAAAAGGAGGCAGAGGCCATTGTCCCTTTTCTGAGCCCTCCCTCAAAAAGCCACAGGGCTATAAGGCAGGCACAATATCTGAGATGCCACCAATCTGGCTAACACTGTTTGCCCCACCTGGGAGATCCCATGAAACTTTGTGCCACCCAACTTACAGGCTCACAAAACTGAGCCCATCCTGTGAAACTGTTAACCATGACTTTTCCATATGAGTGGCTTGTCTTTGGTCATGCTTCACAACTTCCTAAATCGTATCAAACAAGCAACTGCTAAGTAGGCCAAGCCTCACACTAGCAGCAGCTTCCTAGATTAATAGCTTGGCTTCACCTGGGAATCTACAAGCCCAGCATAAGTAGCAACCATATCAGATGGCTTTCTAACTCATGCAAGATGGCCCTGGGCAGAACACAGGTGGGGGCTGACCTCAGCCTACATGACCTGTGAAACTGCCAAGCCTGCACACCCAGCAGACAGCTACAACCTTGTTGAAGCACCACCACCATGCCCCTGCACAGCTGATCCCCCACAGAGGAAAGAAGTTAGTGGTCACCATCACAGCCAATCCTTGCAGCTGACTGGCCTGGGTAAATCCCTCCCTTTGACCTGCCAAGAGCAACTAAAGCTCAACTACAAGGAGAGGGCATACTCAACCCACACAAAGGACACACCTCGACCACCCAGCTTGAGTAATAGGAGAGGCTGTACTATTTGACCCTACAGGACACCTTCTATATCAGGCCATGCTACAAACACAGGGCATCATAGCACATACATAGAAACATACATAGAAACAAATACAGGAGGCTGCTGAAATGAGAAGACAAAAGTGCCCCAAATAAAAGGGCAAATCAAAACTCTAAAAAAAGATCTAAACAAAATGGAGATAAGCAATCTATCAGATAATGAGTTCAAAACACTGGCTAGAAGGATGCTCAAGGAACTTGGTAAGGATCTCAACAGTATAAAAAAGATCCAGTCAGGAATGAAGAATACACTAATTAAAATAAAGAATCATTTACAGGGAAACAACAGTAGAGTGGATGAAGCCAAGAATTAAATCAATGAGTGGAACATAAGAAAGAAAAAAAACAATCAATCAGAGCAAGAAGAAAAAAGAATTCAAAAAAAGAGGATAGTACAAGGAGCCTTGGAAATGATTTCAAATGTCCTAAAGTTCCCATCATAGAGGTGCCATAAAGAGAACAGAAAGAGCAAGAAATTGGACATCTATTTGAAAAAATAATGAGAGAAAACTTCCCTAATTTGGTGAAGGAAATAGACATGCAAGTTCAGGAAGCACAGAGAGTCCCAAACAAGATGGATGCAAAGAGGCCCACTCCAGGACACACCATAATTAAAATGCCAAAGGTTAAAGATAAAGAGATAACTTTAAAAGCAGCAAGAGAAAAAGGGTTAGTTACCTACAGCGCAGTTCCCATAAGACTGTCAGCTAATTTCTCAAAAGAAACTTTTCAGGCTTGAGGAAATTGGTAAGAAATATTCAAAGTCATAAAAAGCAGGACCTACAGCCAAGATTGCCCTACCCAGCAAAAACAATCATTTGGAATCAAAGAGCAGATAAAGAGCTTCCCAAACAAGAAAAAATAAACAGTTCATCTTCACCAAACCATTATCATATGAAATATTAAAGAGACTTATTTAAGAAAAAGAGGAAGATAAAAACTATGAACAATAAAATGGCAATAAACACATATCTATCAGCAATGAAAGCTAAATAACAAACTAAGCAAACAAGAACAGAGACAGAATCATGGATATAGAGAGAATTTTGACGGTAGCCAGATAGGATGGGGGTTTTAAGGTAATGGGTGAAGAGGTAAGGGAATTAAGAGGTACAAATAGGTAGTTTCAGAACAGCCATGGGGATATAAAGAACAGTATTGGAAATGGAATAGCCAAATAACTTATATACATGGCCCATGGACAAGAACAATGGTGTGGGGAATGCCTACTGCAATAGAAAAACAGACGCAAGATCTTGCGGCAGCTGACAGCCGAGGAGTTGTAACTGGAAGGTAAATATGCAAAATGAAATGCTGTTGAATTAAGGCTCTGATAGCAATATAACTAAATTGCCTTGATTTACAGGAGGAAAAAGCAACCTTCTGGGAAAGCCAAAAAGAGCCATTTGAACAGAGTTGTATATAAAATATTTTCCAGGCAAAGCAGTTGGCAAAGCCAAGGAGTGCATTTCCAGAAGAGGGAACATGTGTGCCAAAGAAGGGATGTGTTAAAAAGAAGGCACATTTTGTGCAGGGATTGGTAAGGAGTTCTGAAGTGTTGATTTGGTGGGGCATGTTGTGGAGCTCTGGTAGCTAAAAATGGAAAGACTTTTATCAAGTTAGAAACTTGCCATAATTCAACTCTGGAATTTGTTTCACACCTCAATTTTTTAATTGTTGTTCAGTTACAGTTGTCCCCATTTTCCCCAAATTGCTCTCCTCTGCCCTGCCCAGCCCACCCACCCTTCCACATTCAGTCCTTACTTCCATTGTCATGACCATGGGTCCTTTATCCATTTTCCTTGATTTGACCCTCTCCCTATTTCTCCCATTATCCTCCTCCCACTCCTGCTCTGGTCACCCTCAGTTTGTTCTTTATTTCTATGTCTCTGGTTCCCTTTGGTTCACTTTTCATTTTGTTGATGAGTTCCACTTATAGGTGAGATCATATAGTATTTGTCTTTCACCACCTGGCTTATTTCACTTAGCATAATACTCTCCAGCTCCATCCATGCTGCCACAAATGGCATAATATTCCATTGTGCGAGTGTATTGCAGTTTTTTAGCCACTCATTAACCAATGGGCACTGAGGTTGCTTCCAGTACTTGGCTATTTTTAAAAAATGCTGCCATGCACATTGGGATGCACAGGTTCTTTTGAATTAGTGTTTCAGGATTCTTAGTGTACAATCTGAGCAGTGGAATTGATGGGTCAAAAGGCCATTCCATTTTTGGTATTTTGAGAAAATTCTATACTGTTTTCCACAGTGGCTGCACCAGTCTGCATTCCCACCAACAGTGCACTAGGGTTCGCTTTTCTCCACAACCTCTCCAGCCCTTGTTTGTTGACTTTGTTATGATGGCCATTCTGATCAGTGTGAGGAAGTATCCCACTGTGATTTTAATTTTCATCTCTCTGATGGCTAGTGATGCTGAGCATCCTTTCATGTCTCTGGGCCTTCTGTATGTCTTTCTGGGAGAAGTGTCTGTTCAGGTCCTTTGCCTATTTTTTAATTAGGTCATTTGTCTTCCTAAAGTAGAGTCATGCAAGTTCTTTGTATATTTTGGAGATCAAACCCTTGTCCAAGCTATCATTAGCAAACATATTTTCCCATAGAGTTGATTCCCTTTTCATTTTGCTAATGTTTTTTTTAGCCCTACAGAAGCTTTTTATTTTCATGAAGTCTCATTTGTTTACTTTTTCCTTTATGTTCCTTTGTCTAGGGGATATATCAGTGAAAATATTGCTTCATGAAATATCTGAGATTTTTCTGCTTATGTTCTCCTCTAGGACTTTTATGGTATCACAATTCATATTTAAGTCTTGTATCCATCTTGAGTTTATTTTTGTGTATGGTATAAGTTCGTGATCGAGTTTCATTTTTTTGCATGTAACTGTCTAGATTTCCCAACACCATTTGTTGAAGAGACTATTTTTACTCCATTGTATGCTCCTGCCACATTTGTTGAATATTAATTGACTATAGAGACATGGATTTATTTCTGGGCTCTTTATTCTCTTCCTTTGGTCTATGTCTCTGTTCTTATAACAGTACCAGACTGTTTTAATTAGAGTGGTTTTGTAGTGTAGTTTGACATCAGGTACTGTAATGCTTACTACTTTGTTCTTCTTTCTCAAAATTGCTGTATCTATTTGGGGTCATTTGTGGTTCCATATTCATTTTTGAAATATTTGTTCTATATCTGTGAAACATGTTATTGGTATTTTAATAAGGATTGCCTTGAACCTATAAATTGCTTAGGGTAATATGAACATCTTGATGATGTTATTTCTTCCCATCCATAAATACAGTATATGTTGCTATTTACTGTGTCTTCCTTAATTTCTTTCTTCAGTATTCTCTAGTTTTCTGTGTATAGGTCTTTCACCTTCTTGGTTAGGTTTATTCCTAGCTACTTTATTTCTCTTATTGCTCTAGCAAATGGGATTTTTTTCCTAATTTCTGTTTCTGTTATTGCATTGTTGGTGTACAAAAAATGCCTTCAATTTCTGAATATTGATGTGGTATCCCACTGTTTTGCCACATTCATTTATTAGGTCAATTAGTTTTTTTGTATAGTCCATAGGGTCTCCTATGTATACTATCATGTCACCTGCAAACAATGACAGTTTTGCTTCCTCGTTTCCATTTTGGATGCCTTTTATTTCTTTTCCTCATCTGATTACTGTGGCTAGGACTCCCAATACTAAGTTGAATAGAAATGGTGAAAGCAGACATGCTTGTCTTATTCCTGATATTGGTGGGATAGCTTTTAGTTTTTGCCCATTGAGTATGATGTTGGCTATAGGTCTCTCATATATGGCCTTTACTATGTTGAGGTATGCTCCCTCTACTTCCACTTTGCTGAGTGTTTTTATCATAAATGGGTGCTGTATCTTATCAAATGCTTTTTTGCATCTATTGATATGATCATGTGATTTTTGTCTTTACTTTTGTTTATGTTATATATTACACTTATGATTTGTGAATATTGTACCATCTTTGCATTCCTGGGATGAATTCCACTTGATCATGGTGTGTGATCTTTTTGATGTACTGCTGGATGTGTTTTGCCAATATTTTTTAATTTTATTTTATTTTTTAAAGATTTTATTTATTTATTTATAGAGATAGGGGAAAGGAGGGAGAAAGAGAGAGAGAAACATTGATGTGTGAGAGATATATCAATTGGCCTGCAACCCAGACATGTGCCCTGAGCAGGAATCAAACCAGTGACATACTGGTTAGCAGGCCGGCACTCAATTCACTGAGCCACACCAGCCAGAGCTCTTTTGCCAATATTTTGTTGAGGATTTTAGCATCTATGTTCATCAGTGATATTGGCCTGTAGTTGTCTTTCTTTGTTATGTCTGTATCTGGTTTGGGGATAAGGATGATGCTGGCATCATAAAAAAGTTTGGGATTCTTCCTTCTTCTTGGATTTTTTGGAATAGTTTGATAAGAATAGGAGTTAGATATTCCTTAAATGTTTTGTAATATTCTCCTGTGAGATGGTCTTATCCAGGGCTTTTGTGTTACGGGAGTTTTTTTATTACTGCCTCAATTTCAGTAGCTGTTATTGGTCTGTTCAGGGTTTCTGCTTCTTCTTCATTTAGTTTTGGAAGATTGTGTGTTTCTGAAAATTTGTTCATTTCACTCAAATTTTCTAATTTCTTGGCACATATTTGTTCGTAGTAATTTCCTACACTTCTTTTAATTTCTGTGGTAATAATTGTAATTTCTCCTTAATTTCTGATTGTGTTTACTTGGCTCTTCTCTCTTTTTTTCTTGGTAAGTCTGTATAAAGTCTGGCTGATTTTGTTTATCTGTTCAAAGAACAAGCTACTGGATTTATTGATCTCTTGAATTGTTCTTTTAGTCTCTATGTCATTTAACTCGGCACTGATCTTGATTACATCCTTCCTTCTACTCATTCTGGGCTTTGTTTGTTATTATTCTTCTAGTTATTGTAGCTGTAGAATTTGATTGTCCATTTGAAATATTTCTATCCTTTTTAGGTAGGCCTGTACTGCTATGAACTTCCCTCTTAGGATTGTATTTGCTGTGTCCCATAGGTTTGGACTATTGAGGGTTTACTTTCATTTATTTCTAGAAATTTTCTGATTTCTTCCTTGATCTTTTTGTTAACCCATTCATTATAAAATAGCATGTTATTAAGTCTCCATGAATTTGAATGTATTTGAGTTTTTTTCTTGATGTTGATTTCTAGTTTCAAGCCTTTGTGTTCTGAGAAAACGCTTGATCCAATTTCAGTTTTCTTGAATTTTTTGAGGCTTGTTTTTTGTCCTATCATGTGACCTATCTTTGAAAACATTCCACGTGCATTCAAAGAAATGTGTATTTTACTTCTTTGGGATGAAAGGATATAGATAGATAGATAGATAGATAGATAGATAGATAGATAGATAGATATGAAATCAGTTAAGTCCACTTGATCTAGTGCATCATGCAGTACTACAATATCCTTGTTGGCATTTTGTTTGGAAGATCTATCCATTTTTGACACTGGGTGTTAAAACCCTCTAGTATAAGTGTGTTGGTGTCTACATCTTTCTTGATGTCCTGCAAGATTTTCCTTACATATTTGGGTGCTTCTATGTTGGGTGTATATATGTTTACAATGTTTATGTCTTCTTAAGGGATTTTTCCCTTGAATATTATGAAGTGTCCTTCTCTGTCTCTTTTTATGGATTTTGTTTTGAAGTCTGTTTTGTCTGATATAAGTATTGCTACCTGTATGGAACCGCTTCGAAAGGCATGGAAATGTAGCTCACGACCCACATGGAAAACCAGTGGGGAGTGAGTTGGCATGCAGGACCATGTCCTTGAAGAAATTCTCCCATGGGAAATCATGTCTGAATTATACCTAGGCTGCTTTGTGACATGCTCCTGCAAAAACTTCCTCACCCTGAATTCAGGCAGAAAATGCTTACTGCATATCTTTAAAGTAACTTCCTGAAGTCTGCGCTAATTCTCCCAAGGATTAAAGTGTAACCAGACCTATTACACTTACTGTTTTCTTGCGTTTGCAAATTTTTTTCCTTGTTAATCTGTAAGAAGTAATCAGTAACATCCCTTCCATTGCTGTCTGTAAAAACCAATCACCTAAACAAACCTAAGTACAATGAATAAAAATTTTCTTTGACATATGCCATTAGAAAGCCAATAAAAACCTGTTAAGGCAAGGGTAAGCTTGCTATCCTCTTGACAGGGTGGCCAGGCCACTCTGAGGCACTCTCCTCTTGAGAGAGTAGCCATGCCGTTCCTTTTCCTCCACAGGACTGGGTCGTCCATGTGAATTTATCTCATCTCATCCATAACACTGCAGACACTGTGGGCTGGTGTCCACACCAGCTACTCCAGCTTCTTCTCTTGTCCATTTGCTTGGAAATATTTTTTTCCAACCCTTCACCTTCTGTCTGTGTATGTGTTTTGTTCTGAGGTGGGTCTCTTATAAGCAGCATATGTCTGGGTCATGTTTTCGTATCCACTCAGCTACCCTATCTTCCGATTGGGGCACTTAATCCATTTGCATTTATAGTTATTATTTATATGGGCTTATTCATTGCTATTTTTCTTCTTTGTACCTGTGTCCCTCTCTCTCTCACTCTTTTTCTTCATCTTCTTAAAGTAGTCTTTTTAGCATGCTTTGCAGTGCTGGTTTTGTGGAGGTATATTCTTTTAGCCATGTTTTGTCTGGAAAACTCCTTATTTCGCCTTTCATTTTAAATGAGAGACTTGCTGAGTAGAGTAATATTGGTTGCCTGCCTTTGTTATTCATTACTTGGAATACTTCTTGCCATTCTTCTGGATTCTAATATTTCTGTTGAGAAGTCAGCTGCTAGCCTTATCAGAGCTCCCTTTGATGTTACTATCTGTTTCTCCCTTACTGCTTTTAAGACTGTCTCATTGTTTTTAAAATTTGGCATTTTTATTTTGATGTGTCTTGGAGTAGGCCTCTTTGGGTTCATCTTGATAGGGACCCTTTGTGCTTTCTGAACATGTGCAGCTTTTCCCCTCCCCAAGTTTGTGAAGTTTTCTATCATTATTTTTTCAAACAGGTTTTCTATCCCTTGCTCCTTTTCTTCTCCTTCTGGTATTCCTATGATTCAAATGTTTTTGTGTTTCATGTTGTCTTGCAGTTCCCTTAAACTATTCTCATACTTTTTGAGTGTTTTTTCACACTCTGCTCCACCTGGCTATTTTTTTCTATCTTTGACTAATTCTGTTTTTTGCTTCACCCAGCCTGCTTGTAATTCCTTCTAGTGTATTTTTTATTTCAGATGTTGTATTCTTCATTCGTTCCTGGTTCTTGTTACAGTTTCTATTTCCTTTTTCATACTGTTGTAGTTCCCACTTGGTTCCTTGTAGTTGTCAAGTTCCTTGAGCATCCTTATAACTATTCTTTTGAATTCTTTGTCTGATAGTTTGCTTGCCTCAATTTCATTTAGCTCTTTTATGGGGGATTCTGCCATTCCTTTTAATTGGGGGTTCTTTCTTTGTCTCCCAATTTTAGGTGACTTTTTTTGTTTCCATGTCTCAGGATGCTCTGCTTTGCCAGCTGTCTTCATAGGGTGAGGTTCTATAGTAGGAGTTCTGTGGGACTTATCAGTGTATTCTCTGATCTCCTTGTCTGGATGCTCTAGGGTTGCCCTTTCTTCTGTTTGTGTAGGATCTCTTATTGTACTTGGGCTTTACTTGATAGTAGTTTCTTTGTTGGTGGGTTATCCCCTCCAGAGGGCTTACGGCTAGTCATAATCCCCACCTTTTCTTGCATGCTATTGTACACATGTTGATCAACAAACCAGTATTACCATACCACCAAACCTATGCCAGCAAAAATAATCCCCCTACCACATCAGCAATCTCAACCAGAGTTGTGGAAAGATTAATAAAGATGAAGAGAGAGTATGGATATTATAAGATATGACAAAGGGAATATGTGATGACTCAAAGGGGAAAATGATATCCAGTAGTAAGAGAGAGGAGATTTGACAAGAGTAGGATAGAACCCAGGCAAAGAAAGGAAGAGGAAATTATTTTAAATGTATGTAAAACATGAATGGATTATGACAACAATGGAGTAAGAAAAGGGAAGAGCATACTATGAGGTTTAAAGTAAAATTGAGAAGGTATTGAGACTAATGAGAGCAAAATTGCAGAAGAAAACACAGCAGGGTCGATAGCAGTGACAGTTGAATGAAGTTTAACAAAAGTGGAATGAGAATAAGAATATTGTACCAAAGCAAAAAGTGAATATGAGATGTCTACCACAAAAAAAAATGATGTTGAGCAGATGGGGGATGCAACATAATAAGAGTAAGAGTAAAACCCAGCTTGAGAGAGGGGAAAAAGAGAAAGAAAAAAAAGAAATAATACAATTTCTCACTCAGGGGCAGGGGGGAGGCAAAATAGAGTAAGACAAAGGGAAAGTATTCTATAGGATTTAAAGTACAAACAAGTACTGAACAAATAGGAGTTCCCTTGGAAAAGTACAGTAATGATCATGGTATTTTGCCCAACTAGCCACTGTTTATAAAAGGTGGAAAGGAACTAAGACTCATATAAAAGAGGGGAAAGAATGTGAGCTGATGCCTTGGCTGGTGTAGCTCAGTGGACTGAGCGTGGGCCTGCGAACCACACAATCCCAGTTCGATTCCCAGTCAGGGCACATGCCTGGGTTGCAGGCCAGTCCCCAGCAGGGGACTCACGAGAGGCAACCATACATTGATATTTCTCTCACTCTCTCCTTCCCTTCCCCTCTAAAGATAAATAAATAAAATCTTTTTTAAAAAGAATGTGAGCTGACTTAAGAAAAATGAGCTCTTCTGCAAGGATAAATGGAGGAGAAATAGTGAGAGTAAGGGATAGTAACACGATGTAGTGTGAGAGAAAATGAAGTTTAGCCCAAGAGTAATAAAGCTCAGGAAGATGGATCTCAGGACTAAGATCAGGGGAGGGTGCTGTTTGAGATTTGGAATAAGAATAATATAATGAAATATATAATTTGAAGAACATTAATGAAAAGTAAAAGACCCACAGTGGTGAGTTATTTGGAATATGAGTGAAGTGAAAGAAGAAAAATTAAAATACAATATGAAAGAGAAAAACAAAAAACCTAACAAACAATAAAATAAACAGAAAAAAGAAAGAGAAATTAAACACACGCAAGTTCTGATGGAGAGGAAGGTGAAATTTGTCTCAGCTGTTGGTGTTTGCCTTCTGATCTTTGTGGATCTGTCTCTTGTTTTCTCTCAGCTCCAGGTCTTATTGTCTTAGTCTTGGGAAGCAAAAAAAAGTACCCTGCCTGTGGTTGTTAAGCCTGCCTGGACAGTTCTGCAGATCTTCCCTGCTTCTGCAGGTAGTGGGTGGTTGGGCTCCATTTTTCTGGTGTTCAGCAAGGAAGTCGGCTCAGTTTGGGCTACAATACTCATAGGTGCCCAATGTCCAGCCCACGTCCTCAGGGCACTGTGTGGCCTGCACTCCACACTCTGCACACTTGTGCTGGACTTGCACCCACAGACCATCTCACTTTGCACCCCTTTTATCAATCCATGGGATGCACTGAGTGGGAGCAAATTGTGCCCATAATCCTCCTTCTTTGATGCCTGGGCAGTTGTACATGCAGAGGTCCCTGCCCCATGTGCCTCGGTTCCCCTTTTGAAAAAAAGTCTCTTTGAGCGCTGCTGCCACTCCCAGCCACTGCCTGGCTTTCCACACACTCCAACTCTCTGGCAAGTCCAGAGTCTATCTCAGACTCAGCCAGTCATGGCCCACCTCTTCTCTCAGCTCCAGGTGCCGCCAGGATCCCACCAACTCTCTTACACTGTCCCGACCAGCCAGCAACCTCTGCCTGGGTTTGGGTGCACTACTAGTTTCCCCTCTACCCCTCAATCCCTGCCCCCAACCCAAGGCAAATTTATGTGTTCAAGTTTCTCCTGGCTCGGAACATCGATTTGTCCACCCAGGGAGGTGAGGGAGCTGCTACGCTGCTATCACTAACACAGCTCTCCTCCAGTGATTTCCCTGCAGCAGTCATAGTTTCTGGCACTTTCCCTGGCCCTGTCCACCTATGAAACTTCTTTACCACCTGATTTTTGAAGCATCCTCTACACACTTTGGCTTCCACACTTCATAACAGCTAAAATTCTGTTGGCTGTTCACTTTGTTTTTCAGAAGATCAGCTAAGTGTCCCAAGTGGGCTCAGCTCCCACCTACTTCATCACCATCTTCCCTCCCTGAGTGTCTATTTTCTTTTTAAAAAATATCTTTTATTGATTATGTTATGACAGTTGTCCCATTTCTCCCACTTTATTCCCCTCCACCCTGCATACTCCCTCCCACTCGCGTTCCCCCTCTTGAGTTCATGTCCATGGGTCATACATATGTTTTCTGGCTTCTACATTTCCTATACTATTCTTACCATCCCCCTGTCTATTTTCTACCTACCATTTATACTACTTATTATCTGTACCTTTTCCCCACTTTCCCCCTCCCTCTGATAACCCTCCACATGATCTCCATTTCTGTGATTCTGTTCCTGTTCTAGTTGTTTGCTTAGTTTTTTGTTTTTGTTTTAGGTTCGGTTGTCAATAACTGTGAGGTTTTCATCATTTTATCACTCATATTCTTGATCTTCTTTTACTTAGATTAAGTCTCTTTAACATTTCATATAATAAGTGCTGGATGATGATGAACCCCTTTAACTTGACCTTATCTGGGAAGCACTTTATTTGCCTTTCCATTCTAAAAGATAGCTTTGCTGGGTAGAGTAATTTTAGATGTAGGTCCTTGCCTTTTGTGACTTGGAATACTTCTTTCCAGCACCCTCTTGCCTGAAAAGTTTCTTTTGAGAAATCAGCTGACAGTCTGATGGGAAGTCCTTTGTAGGTGACTGTCCCCTTATCTCTTGCTGCTTCTAGAATTCTCTCCTTCATTTTAATCGTGGCTAATGTAATTATGATGTACCTTGGAGTGTTCCTCTTTGGTCCAACTTCTTTGGGACTCAGAGTTTCCTGGACTTCCTGGTAGTCTATTTCCTTTGCCAGATTGGGGAAGTTCTCTCTCATTATTTATTCAAATAAGTTTTCAATTTCTTGCTCTTCCTCTTTTCCTTCGTACACCCCTATGATTTGGATGTTGGAATATGTAAAGATATCCTGAAGGTTCCTAAGCCCCTCCTCATTTTTTGAATTCTTGTTTCTTCGTTTGATTCTGGTTGAATGTTTTTTTTCTTCTTTCTGGTCCACACCGTTGATTTGAGTCATGGTTTCCTTCCCATCACAGTTGGTTCCTTGTATATTTTCCTTTATTTCACTTAGCATAGCCTTCATTTTTTCATCTAATTTGCAACCATATTCAACCAAGTCTGTAAGCATCCTGATTACCAGTGGTTTGAACTGTGCATCTGATAGATTAGCTATTTCTTCATTGCGTAAGTTGTATTTTTTCTGGAGCTTTAATCTGTTCTTTCAATTGGGCCATTTTATTTTTTGTCTCTGCATGCCTGTTATGTAGTAAGAGGTGGAGCCTTAGGTGTTCACTAGGGTGGGGCAACTGTCTTTGCTGCTTTGTGATGCTGTATGTGGGGAAGGGGTTCAAGAAAGAACAGGGCTGCTTGCTTCGCTCTCTGCCGGTTTTCAGTCACTTCCCCAACTACCCGAAATCAACTTGGGCTCTTCTGGTGCTGATTCTCAGGTGGGTGGGTTTGTGTATATTCTAGGACTCCATGGGTCTCTGCAACAAACTCTCCTGTGAGGCTGCAAGTTTCTCCCAGTGCCTCAACCCCCACAGGTGTTTTCAGTCAGAGGTCTGAGGCTTTATTTCCCCATGCTAGAACCCTGGGTTGCATGGTCTGTGTCGCTCCCCAGTTGTTCCTCCCAGTTTATCTGCATGCAAATGTGGGACAGCTCTCTCTGCCAGCCACACCTCACCAGGTCCACCAGCCACCATTTTGCCACGAGTCCTCTCTGCGTGCCTGCCTGTCTCTGTCCCCCTACAGGTCTAGATGAATGTTTCTTCTTTTACTTTTTGGTTGTCGGACTTCCATACAGTTTGATTTTCTGTCAGTTCTGGTTGGTTTTGTTGTTAAATTTGTTGTTGTTGTTCTTTTATTTGTGCAAGGAGGTACAGCGTGTCTACCTATACCTCCATCTTAGCCAGAATTCAGTCTGAGTGTCTATTCTCATAGAAACTTAATTCTTCTTCACTGCCTCATCCAATATTATTCTCCAATTAACTTCAAAACAAAATAGAATTTCCAATTAAATACTTCAGGGTACAACCTAAATTTGGGTGGCATTTATAAATTACTTCCTCTTTCCAGTCTGATTATAATCAGATCAAAGTGTGAATGAACTATTCTGGATTAGTGAATGTAATGAACCAAAAAAATAGAAATCTGCCTGTAGGGATAAAGGTTCATTCCCCTGAGGTCTTTCTATATTTCTCATCCATATGATCTTTCTCAAATCAAGCCTTGAAAAAAATTTCAAAAATAGTAGCAAGTCTTCCTGTCCTTTGCCTAAAATATATTTTCTCTTGTTAATCTTTGTTTTAGCCACCAAATTGCCGAAAGTCTTATGGCATCAATACATTGTGCTTTTTGATAAACAATATTTTCAAGAAACAGGCTCCAGAGCACTCTTTATACTCTTAAGGCTCCTTTGCATTGTAGATTTGTTTGCAAACATTGTTTTTCCCTAACACAGCCTTCCCTCACTCCCAAGATTTTCCACTAATGAGATCTTTCTCTTTCTTCAGGNTTAAATTTGTTGTCGTTGTTCTTTTATTTGTGCAAGGAGGTACAGTGTGTCTACCTATACCTCCATCTTGGCCAGAATTCAGTTTGAGTGTCTATTCTCATAGAAACTTAATTCTTCTTCACTGCCTCATCCAATATTATTCTCCAATTAACTTCCAAACAAAATAGGATTTCCAATTAAATACTTCAGGGTACAACCTAAATTTGGGTGGCATTTATAAATTACTTCCTCTTTGCAGTCTGATTATAATCAGATCAAACTGTGAATGAACTATTCTGGATTAGTGAATGTAATGAACCAAAAAAATAGAAATCTGCCTGTAGGGATAAAAGTTCATTCCCCTGAGGTCTTTCTATATTTCTCATCCATATGATCTTTCTCAAATCAAGCCTTGAAAAAAATTTCAAAAATAGTAGCAAGTCTTCCTGTCCTTTGCCTAAAATATATTTTCTCTTGTTAATCTTTGTTTTAGCCACCAAATTGCCGAAAGTCTTATGGCATCAATACATTGTGCTTTTTGATAAACAATATTTTCAAGAAACAGGCTCCAGAGCACTCTTTATACTCTTAAGGCTCCTTTGCATTGTAGATTTGTTTGCAAACATTGTTTTTCCCTAACACAGCCTTCCCTCACTCCCAAGATTTTCCACTAATGAGATCTTTCTCTTTCTTCAGGTTTTGACTTAGGTATTGCCTATTCTCCTAGCTGTCCCACCTATGCCCCCATCCTGTGTTGCTTTGTACATACTGCAGTTAAAGCACTTAGTATATCAGCATTATAATTGTTTTATCCACATTTCTCACTCCCTTCTTAGACTGCAAATCTCAGGAACTATTTCTAATATATTTGCAGTCCCAGAAAGCAATAAATTAATATGACAAATTGAAGTAAACTTTATCATATATAGCAACCATTTAAAATAATGTGCAGCTTATTTTTCTAGTCATCCCTACTGCCAAATTCTTATCCCGAGAAATCAATCAAGAGTAGCAGCACTGAAAGAGAATTGAAGTACAAAACTGAGTTGCTCCAGGTCATAGTGTTTCAGAGATGAAATAAACTCACCCCAACCCCAAGCTAGTTTCCTGCATATTATAACCAAAATTCTTCCTCAAATAGATTCTCAGCCTATACCCATTCGAACTCTGGTTCTCATTTTGGATGCCATATCTCCTTGCAGTTGTACAATCTTAAAACTAAATCTTTTACTTTTACAAGTTACAACTTCCAGTTGGAAGTAAGCTAAGTATAGCCTGCCTCTCTCACTAATTATAAATAAATTTTTCTGGAAAAAATAGAAAAGGCATTTTTTTGCATTGAAAACTGTGAAAAGTACCACATAGATTCAAAATGGTAGTGAAAAACTGAAAGCAGTGACCAGTAAAGTAGTTACTGTCATCTCATCTGTTTTTTTCCTCTCATCTGTTATGAGTTTGTGTTTCTCATTAAAGAGATGTTGGGCTCCTAATCCTTAGTACATACTTCATAATGTGACTTTATTTAGATACAGGATCTTATCAACGATAATCAAGTTAAATAAGGACTTTAGAGTAGACCCTAATCCACTGAGACTGGTGTCCTTATAAAAAGGGGGAAAATTGGCACAGAGAGACTTGTACACAGGAAGAATGCCATGCAAAGACGGGAATTATATTGTCACAACAAAGAAGCCACCAGAGAAGTAAGGAGCTGGAACAGATCCTTCTCTAGTGCCATAGGGAGCAAGGCCCTGCCAATCCCTTGATCTCAGAGTTCTAGTGCCCAGAACCATAAGACAATAAATGTTTGTTGATGACCCTGCTCACTTTGTGGTAATTTGCTATGCTAGCTCTACAAACTGATACATCATTGTTTCTCTCCCAGCTTTGTCCTGTGGATGTTCCAAGTGATGGAAATGTGCAGTGGGCATGGATAGCACAAATCTCAGAGAATGCCTGTCTTCGTGGAAAGAAAACAAATGAAATTTATTGTGCGTAAATGAAATATAAATTTTTAAAAATATTTTTAAAGTTAAATTTTCAGTTTTCTATTGTTCTCAAAAGATGGGTACGATTAGCAAAGCAACAACAAGAAATTTCTACAAATACTTAGGACATAAAAAGGAGAAAAAGTATGCTAAGATCCTTGGAGGTTTTCCTCAATTTAAATAGGCTTTTCCTATGTTAAATTTTGACATCAAGTCAAATCTACTTTTTGAGGATAAGTACTCCTCTTCTCTACCTTAACACCATTTGGAATGACAGCTTGCAAATTTTAGAGTTGCAAAATCCTTTGGTTCTTATCCAAAGGCAATAATGAAAAAAGAACTATAAAAGTCCTATGCTATTTCTGAATGAAATTTCTTTCTTCTTGTTTCTATTCATTCCCAAGCTCTAAAGAATTGCTAAACGCTTTCCTTTCTCTTTTCTCCCAATTACAGTGTGTTTTAGCAAAAAGGCACTGAAAGAGCAGTGGTAAAACGAGCTCCACTTGTCGTAAAGAATGAGTCTATTTCCTCTCTCTCTCTTGTTCCTTCGGCATGAAAAGGACAAAACGGACAACAGTTGACAGGAGAGCTCTACTCACAAATTAAAACACACAAACTCAAGCAGCCCTAATTTAAAGGTTAAAAGAAAATAGCCCATCGTTAATCCACTATTTTCTAAATATTCAGCCAATTGTATTCAATTAAATAGGTTCTGTAAATAGTTGTTGTTCCAATGCTTACGACCTTATGAGTATTTATAATTGTGAATTGAAATGGCCCTTTCATATGAATAAAATAATTTTAAAGTATCTCTACAAGATAGCAAAATTAAGTAGGGTGATAAATTCATTTGTGATTCTGACTTTGTCTGCTGGTTCTCTCATAGTTTAACATTGATCTGAAGAGACAATTCTGACACGTGAATGCAAATAGAAGAATTGTTTATACTTCTCAGAAATTGAAATAAAAAAGATCATTCTGTTACATAAAGATGGAAGAAGGAAAATAGCAAATACCTATTTATTTCATTACGTTTTGCTTACACATTGCTTACATTTTGACTTGCTATAAAATACACCACATAATCCAACAGAAAATAGCCTATATAATCAGTTTATTGAAACTTACTTTTTTATTGTTTAGACAAAATGATTGTGGTTGATATATAAATGAAGCCACTTGTACTCCAGTAAAATCCTGATGTAAGACTATAAATGGAGAAAGAGAAAAAATGGGTAAAATATGGGTCTTCATCATGCAAAATTAATGACATAAGAGATTTATCCAAATCTATCTGTTCTGACTGCAGTTTGGCACCTCAGATAACAGTTTTTTAATTCTAATTTAATATCAAGGGGGCTTCAAAGACAGAAGCAGGAATTCTAATAGGATAATATGATAGTCTGGGGAGCTGGGCAGGGGGCTAGATTTCATCAGCCTGAGCCAAGGAGAAGGGGTCAGGAGATTCCTGTGAGAAGAGGAACATGGCTCCTTAATTTCTATCATGCTGCTTTTGAGGAAAAGGATTGCCTAATGTATGAAGCTTCCCCACAGAGCCTCACCCCTCCTCTTTATGTCTTCCCAAGATGACAACTACCACATAATGATTTTAGCCTACTAAACTGCCTTGTCTGAAATTGGGTGGGAGAGAGGATGTGAGCCAACTGTCAACTGTTTGTGGTACCTGAATTCACATCATTGCTGCATTTACCTATTTTTGGAAGACTGAGAAATACAGCCTTTTTTTGAGAGACAGATCTGATGTGGAAAGCACACAATGCATAGGATAGATGTCTTAAACTTCTATGTACAAAGTTGACTATACTTTCAATGAATTACTAAATAAAACAAGATGTAGAGACTGTTTGCTGTCTTACAACTAATTGTCCCTAATAATACTACAAGTAGCCCTATACTCAGAGAGAGAGAGAGACCATTTCTTTAAAAGTCTCTGTGTAAGAGTAAATTTTGAATGTCAATTCTTAGTCAATGAAGTAGATAACATTCAAATTGCACTATTTCCACTGTAGAGATGTGACCTTAGTGTGTAAATTATTAAACAGTCTAAATGAACACCTGCCAGGTATGAAGTGTGTATCTGAGTGTCCCAGAGGAAAAGAGATCTAAAAACATCAATCTAACTTTTCAAACATGTTCATGGAATGAGGTGCATCATTTTCTCTGTGATGAACATTTAGGACCAAAACCTCAAGTTTGATCATAAGAATCTTCATATCCCCAAAGATAAAGTTTGAGTTGTTGCTAATTGCTCTCTTTAAAGCAGTGCATCATTTCTGGCAACCAAAACATTCAAATGGTAGAGAGAAATAACATTTTACTAAAAGTATTTGAGGACCTAACAAAAAAATAGTCTTTTAAACCTATTTAGCACATTGAGGAACTTATCTATTAACCTCTAGAATCCAGAAGAGAACAGGTAAGAATGTTTCCAAAAGACCTTCTTTAAATTTTTTATTGAATTTATTGGGCTTACATTGGTTACTAAAATTATACAGTTTTCAAGTGTACAATTCTATAATACATCATCCGTATATTTCATTGTGTGTTTACCACTCAGTCAAGTCTCCTGTTGACATTTATTACCCTTTGTCCTCTTCAACCTACCCCCAAGCCTCTTTCCCTCTGGTAATCACCATACTGCTATGTTTGAGGGGGGGTTAGTTTTTGTTTGGGCTTAATCCCTTCACCTTTTTCACTCAGCTCTCCAACCACCCTCCCCTCTGACAGCTGCCTGTCTGTTCTCTGTATCTATGAGTCTGTTTCTATTTTGTTTGCTAGTTTATTTTGTTCATTAGATTCACATATAAGTGAAATCATAATGTATTTGTCATTCTCTCATTTCACTTAGCATAATACTCTCCAGGTCCATCTATGCTGTCACAAAAGGTAAGATTTCCTTACTTTTTACAGTCAAGTAGCATTTTGTTGTATAAATGTACTACAACATTTTTATCCACTCATCAAAAATGGTCACTTGGGCTGCTTCCAAAACCTGGCTATTGTAAACAGTGCTGCAGTGAACACAGGGGTGCATATCTTCTTTTGAATTAGTGTATCAGGTTTCTTTGGATATATTCTAAAGATCTTTAAAGAATAACACATGGATATGGCAGAACTATAACACATTTTCTGATTATACTGATTTGGATAAACAATAGTGGCGAAACCATTTCATACAAAAATGTTTAACCTATCCCACATCAGTGTATGAAGCACTCCCTAACTATTTTAAGTGCAATATATACAATATTCTCAAAAAACACAATTTTGTAAATATCAAACTATCATCTTGTAATTAATCAGATGTTATATCTGTAAAGCATTTCAGTTATGTTCATGGCTTCACTATACCATGTTATTTTATTTTCACAACAATATAAGGAGGTTAAAGCTCAACAGGTCAAGTCACTCATCCAAGGCCCTGAAGTTAGTAACGGCACAGCTGAGACTTGAGCATAAATCTTTGTATTATAAAATATCACAGCCTGGCTGGTGTAGCTCAGTGGATTGAGTATGAGCTGCAAACCAAAGGGTTGCCAATTCAATTCCCAGCCAGAGCACATGCCTAGGTTGCAGGCCAGGTTGCCAGTGGGGGCCACGAGAGGCAACCACACATTGATGTTTTTCTCCCTCTCTTCCTCCCTTCCTTCCCTTCTCTCAAAAAATAAATAAATGAAATCTTTAAACAAAATAAAATGTCACAGGTTTTGCAGTATATTGAAGGTCTCCTATTGCTTAGAGTTTATCAGTTTGCTGCTTGCAAAGTTATGCCTAGCCTCAGTTGCTAAGTAAGTCAATTTGCTTTATTTACCTGGTTTTTCTTGTGTGTGGTAAAAAAAGCACTAGCCTTGGGAATTAAAAAATAAACAGAATCATGGACAACCTACTTTGCCTTTTTGAACTATATAAGAAATCAGATATTTATATATAAGAAAGTCAGATTTCATATATAAGAAAATCCATAAAATATAAAAAATTTATAAAAGTCTAATGAGATAATAAATATGCTGGAAAAATGCTAGAAACATTAAATCTTACATTAGTTGTATCTAATTCATCTCCACCTCCATCCAATACCATATGTTGTTAACAACTGGTACTTAACAAATGCTTCTAACTATGCCAGAGTTTCTGCACACAGAGCATCTCAGCTTCTGATTCAAAAACTAGATATTTTTGGAGTTCTGACCAAGGTGGAGATGTAGGGGGAAATGCTTCACTTCCTTGTACAACCCAAGGGACAACAACCAATTTAAAAGTAATAAACAACCAGAGCTACCAGAATACCAAAGTGCATGGAACTCCCACAACCAAGGAGTTAAAGAAATATTTATCCAGACCAATAGGAGGCCACAGAGACAGGTGGTCAGGTGGGCAGAGAGGACCCATGGCAAGGCAGCAGACCAGGTGGGCAAGGAAAGGCTGGCTCACCAGGAAACTAAAGACTCAAAACCTCTAGCAATGAAATTTTGTGGTGGTTGTGAAAGCAGGAGAAACTCCCAGTCTCACTGGAAAGTTAGTTGGAAAGTGGAGGTAGAGTGAGCAAGTAAGTGGCATTGTTCCCTCTCTGACCCCTTCCCCACTGACAGCACCACAGTGCCACAAAGAAGGTTGCCCCGCCCTGGTGAGTACCTAAGGCTCCACCCCCTTGCAACTTAATAGGTATGCCCAGACAAAGAAATATGGCCCAAATAAAAGAACAGATCAAAACTCCAGAAAAAGAGCTAAGCAACAAGGAGATAAACAACCTATCTGATACAGAGTTCAAAACACTGGTAATCAGCATGCTCACAGAAATTATTCAGTTTGGCCACAAAATGAAGGAAGAAATGAAGGCTTTCCAAAGTGAAATAAAGCAAAATATGCCAAAAACCAACAGTGAAGGGAAAGAAACCAGGACTCAAATCAACAATTTGGAACAAAAGGAAAAAATAAATATCCAACCAGAACAGAATGAAGAAACAAGAATTGAAAAAATTGAGAAGCTTTGGAACCTCTGGGACAACTTTAAGTATTCCAACATGTGAATAATAGGGCTGCCAGAAGGAGAAGAGGAAGAGCAAGAAATTGAACACTTATTTGAACAAATAATTAAGGAAAACTTCCTCAATCTCACAAAAACAAATTGACTTCCAGAAAGTCCAGAAAGCTCAGAGAGTCCCAAAGAAGCTGGACCCAAAGAGGAACACAGCAAGGCACATCATAATTACATTATCTAAGATTAATATGAAGGAGAGAATCCTAGAAGCAGCAAGAGATAAGGAGACAGTTACCTACAAAGGAGTTCCCATCAGACTGTCAGCGGATTTCTCAAAAGAGACCTTACAGGCAAGAAGGGGCTGGAAAGAAGTATTCCAAGTCATGAAAGACAAGGACCTACATTCAAGATTACTCTATAGAGCAAAGCTATCATTTAGAATGGAAAGGCAGATAAAGTGCTTCCTAGATAAAGTCAAGTTAAAGGAGTTCATCATCACCAGGCCCTTTTATATAAAGTGTTAAAGGGATTTATCTAAGAAATAGAAGATCAGAAACTATGAACAATAAAATGACAACAAACTCATAACTACCAACAACGGAACCTAAAAAACAAAAACTAAAACTAAGCAAACAACTAAAACAGGAACAGAATCACAGAAATGAAGATCACCTGGAGGATTATTTATGGCGAGGGGGGAATGTGGGGGGGATGTACAGGGAATAAGAAGCATAATTGGTGGGCATAAAATAGACAGGGGTGAGTTAAGGATAGTATAGGAAATAGACAAGCCAAAAAACTTATATGTATAACCCATGGATATGAACTAAGGGGGAATGGGGAATGCTGGAGGGTGTGGGGGTATAGGGCACAGGGGAGAGAAAGGAGAGAAAGAAATTGAACAATTGTAAAAGCATAATCAATAAAACATACTTTAAAAGAAGAAAAATACTAGATATTTTTAATATTATTTTTTTAATTTATTCAATTATTTTTTAAGTACAGTATTCTATCTATTACTCCCATCCCATCCCACCCACCGTGCTCCCCCCTCCCTCCCATTTCCACCCTTCTCAGTTGTTTATCATGTATCCTTTATATATGTTCGTCTAAATCCCTCCCCGATTTCCCCTGAAATTCCCTCCCTTCTGGTCACTGTCAGCCTGCCCTCTATTTTAGTGTCTTTGGTTATATTTTGCTTGCTTGTTTGTTTTGTTGTTTAGCTTCCTGTTAAAGGTGAGATCATATGGTGTTTGTCCTTCAACACCTGGCTTATTTCACTCAGCATAATGCTTTCCAGTTCCATCCATGATGTTGCAAAAGGTAGGAGCTACTTCTTTCTTTCTGCTGCATAGAATTCCATTGTGTATATGTACCATAGTTTTTTGATCCATTCATCTACTGATGGGCACCTAGTTTGCTTCCAACTCTTGGCTATTGTAAATTGTGCTGCTATGAACATTGGGTTGCATATGTTCTTTGGGATTGGTGTTTTAGGGTTCTGGCATAAAGACAGGCACATAGAGCAATGGAACAGAACAGAGAACCCAGAAATAACCCCAAACCTCTACAGTCAATTAATATTCAACAAAGGGGGCAGCAACATAAAATGGGGTAAAGGTAGCCTCTTCAACAAATGGTGTTGGGGGAACTGGACAGCTACATGCAAAAAAATGAAACTCCAGCACCAACTTACACAACACACAAAAATAAATTCAAGGTGGATAAAAGACTTAAATAAAAGCCATGACACCATTAAAGTCCTAGAGGAGAACATTGGCAGGAAAATCTCAGATATTTCACGCAGCAACATTTTTACTGATATGTCCCCTAGAGCAAGGAATATAAAGGAAAGAATAAACAAATGGGATCTCATCAAAATAAAAAGCTTCTGCGCAGCTAAAGAAAACAGCATTAAAATTAAAAGACAACCAACTGTATGGGAAAACATATTTGCCAATGATACCTCAGACAAAGGTTCAATCGCCAAAATATGCAAAGAACTCACATGACTTCACTCTAAGAAGACAACTAACCCAATTAAAAAATGGGGAAAGGACTTGAATAGACGCTTCTCCAAGGAGGACATACAGAGGATCCAGAGACACATGAAGAGATGCTCAATATCGCTTGCTATCAGAGAGATGCAAATTAAAACCACAAAGAGATACCACTTTACACCAGTGAGAATGGCTATCATAAACGAAGCAATAAACAACAAATGTTGGAGAGGGTGTGGGGAAAAGGGGACTCTGGTCCACTCTTGGTGGGATTGTAGACTGATACAACCATTATGGAAAACAGTATGGAATTTTCTCAGAAAACTAAAATTGGACCTGCCCTTTGACCCAGCAATTCCACTGCTAGGATTGTATCCCAAGAACCCTAAAATACTAGATATTTTTAATAAAGGTTGAACTTAGTTACCATTTACCTGTTTGAGTGACCAATGTGAATATACTAACTACAGTAGGTTCTAGTAACCGAGAAGCTTCTTATTTATTTCAAATGTACTGAGAGATTGAAGAAAAAAACTGGGCCATTCAGAAACTTAAAAAAATTTCTCTATAGAGGCATTTTTTAAAGCCCAGGAAGTAGAAAGTCAAAATTTGAATTCCAGATATAAAAGCATAGAACAAAACACGAACTTGAAAAGGTCTAGAAAGCCGAGGAACAAAAAAAAAAAAGCAAAGTCCACAGCAGAAGTCAACATTTAAGGGTTTACTTTGTGTCAGGCATGCTGCTGAGCCCATTTTAATCATGATCTCATTTAAGATCACATAATCTCTGTAGAATAAGTAGTATTATTTAAATCCCCAGGTTACAGCTGATGCATCCGGAAGTAAAATGATTTGTTTTGAGGCACACAGCTGGAGGGGGCAAAGATGACCCTCAGCCCATTTCTGTGCAACACATGCCAGAGAAAATGGTTTCCTCCCCACTGCTGTCCCTGTCCTCTCTCTCCAGTCCTCCGTGCCGTTCTCTGACCCTAGGTTCCTATGGAATTCTGGCTTTGCAGTTTCCTCCTTCTGTCTTCAGCAATTGTTTTATTATTTTATCTTAGCATTATCCACATTCCATCATAAATAGACACCTAGGGTTATATCCTGGATATATGTTGAATATATTATACACACACATATATACATACACACCTATATACTAGTATATATCGAGTATTATCAACATTTTTCTTACCTCTTTGTCTTATTCAGTTTAAAAATGAACAAAGTAATAAAGAAATAAAAATGTATTTATTGTTGCTTCAATCTGCACAAACATCTCGTTCCATTATGATTTGTGGAAGAGTGGATAATGACCCATCATTCTTTCACGGACTGTATAGTTAAGTCCCACTTATCCATGTACATTGTAAACCAGATACAGGGAAGGAGCTACTAACCAACACATCAGTTACCCACATCATTACTCAGGCTGCCAAATACACCAACATCTTTCTCACCTCAAAACGCAGACTCTGCTGGAAGCCACTCCCTTCAACTTCTAGACCTTAGTTTAAACATCACAGCCTCAGAAAAGTCTTCTCTGACTTTGCCATCTAACAGAATTTCTCAATCATTTTCTCTTTCAGCACAATGTTTGTTCTCACAGTAACTTCACAGTTTGTAATGCTTTAAATATTCAACTCTTTATTTATTGTTGTCCTGTAAGAGGTCCCGAGGTACTAAAATTTCCCATTCATTTTTTTAATTTAATTATTGTTCTAGTGCAGTTTTCCGTCCCCCACTCCCATTCCAGCCCACCCCACCCCCCAGTTCTCCCCATCTCCCTCCCATTTCCACCCCCCTGCTAGTTTTTGTCCATGTGTTCTTTATACTAGTTCCTGTAAATCCTTCCCCTTTTCCCCTGAAATTCCCTCCCCTCTCTCCTCTGGTCCCTGTCAGCCTGTTCTCTATTTCAGTATCTTTGGTTATATTTTGCTTTCTTGTTTGTTTTGTTGTTTAGGTTCCTGTTAAAGGTGAGATCATATGGTATTTGTCTTTCACCGCCTGGCTTATTTCGCTCAGCATAATGCTTTTCAGTTCCATCCATGCTGTTGCAAAGGGCAAAAGCTCCTTCTTTCTTTCTGGTGCATAGAATTCCATTGTGTAAATGTACCATAGTTTTTTGCTCCCATCAGGGGACGCACGAGAGACAACCATACATTAATATTTCTCCCCCTCTCTCCTTCCCTTCACCTCTAAAGATAAGTAAATAAAATCTTTAAAAAATTTTTTCCATTCATAAAATCCGACCATGACTTCTACCTAGTTCCAAAATAGTCTCACTCCTCCAAAGTCCCTTACCCATAGAACAGTTTCCTCCCATTCCTCCTCCTTCCCAGGCCATGGCAACCACCAACCTGCATTCTGTCTCTAAGGATTTGTCTATTCTGTATTTTATATAAATGGAGTCATACAATGTGGGGCTTTTTGTATCTAGCCTCTTCCATCTAGCACAATGATTTCAAGGTTCAACCACATTGTACTATGTTATGGTCAAATATTATTGCACTGGACATACGTACCACAATTTGTTTATCCATTTATCTACTGATGGACGTTTCTGCTGATTCCATATTTTGGCTATTGTGAATAATTATGGTTATATATTTTAAAAGAAATCTGTTAGAGACACATATTAAAGTATTTCCAGGTTAAATGATAGGATAGGATGTCTACATTTTGCTTTAAAACACCTCAGCAAAAAAAATATCAAACGTAAATATAGATAAAACCAGGTTATAAAAAAATCTTCATTGTTAAAGCTGAGAGATGGTTACAGAGGGGTTCATGATACTGTCCTCCCTACTTTTATATGACTGAAAAACTTTACAGTTAACAGCTGCTCTTTATAAGCTTGGAAACAATTTGAATTAGGCTGTTTTGTCTTTATAAGACATAACAAAATGGGAGGGAGGTGGGGAGCATTGTTGGGGGGCAGGGCTGGGAATATAAGCCAGAAAACTGTACTTGAACAAGAATTTAAAAAAAGACTAATAACATATTCTGCCAGTATTCCTTCTCATCCTTGCCCCCTGAAAATGTCATATATGCAGAATGAGTGCCATGGCTAGCTTGGAAAAGAGAATACTGTAGAGAGTTAATAAATACTGACTAGAGTCTAGTGAGAATAATATAAATAAAATTTCCTCTTCACCCAGAAAACTTCTCCACAAAGACAGAAGAGAAAAAAACAATTTCATCACCGAATGAGCATTAACTCAGAATGAGATGCACACCACAGGCAATCTGCTAAAAGACTGCAAAGATCCATAAAAATTTCACCCTTCATGTACCCAAACAGCTACAGCCCATTACAGACAGGTTGTCGAGAGAAACAGTAACTGGCCTCTAAGAGCATTTGACGGCGCCATTTGTTACACATAGTTCACCCCAGATTCATCTGGTAGTTAGGGAGCATTAGCTAATTGGTTTTATCCAAAGGAAAAATAAAGGTGGCATATTTTTATTACAAGCAGAGTTTTGCAGCGTGGCATGAGGGAACCATTGAAGCTGGGCTCCTCCCTTGGTCTGAGACCAGGAGAGAAGGGTGATATCTGCCTTGATTAGGGTTCGGGATATAGTTCACAGGCCCGAGCCATAGGCATAGTTAGCTTTAAAAAACAAACAAACAAAAAAGCACGCATTTCTCTCTTTTTTTGATGTTTGTAGGTTTTTAATATTTTCACTGTTTATTGAATTTATTGGGGTGACATTGGTAAATAAAATTATACAGGTTTCATGTGCAGAATCCTATAATATCTGATCTGTATATTTTATTGTATGTTCACTATACCAAGTCTCTTATTATCATCGTTTACGCCCACCATACACTCTTCAACCTCCTCCACATCCCTCTGGTAATCAACATACTATTGTTGTTAAGGGTGTTCTTTTTGGGGGGGAATCCCTTCATGTTTTTCACCCAACCTAGCTAGCCCCTCCCTTCTGACAGCTTTCAGTCTGTCCTTGTATCTATGAGTCTGTTTCTATTTCATTTGTTAATGTATTTTGTTCATTAGATTCCATATACAGGTGAAATCATATGGTACTTGTCTTTGTCTGACTGGTTTATTTCACTTAACCAATACACTCCAGGTCTAACCACACTGTCACAAAGGGTAAAATTTCCTTCTTTTCTTTTATAGCCAAGTAGTATCGCATCATGTAAATGTACCACAGCTTTTTTAATCCACTCACTTACTAATGGGCAGTTCCAAGTCTTGGCTATTGTAAATAATGATGCAATAAAACATAGGGTGCATATATGCTTTCTTATTAGTGTTTCAGGTTTCTTTGGATATATTCCCAGAAGTGGAATCTCTGGGTCATAAGATAGTTTCCTTTTTAATTTTTAAAAACTAAACCACTGGAAAGTGGCTGCACCAGTCTACATTCCCACCAACAGTGTAAAAGGTTCTCCTTTCTCCACATCCTCACCAGCACTTACAGATGTGAGGTGATATCTCATTGTGATTTTAATTTGCATTTCTCTGATGATTAGTAATGTTGAGCATCTTTTTGTGTCTATTGGCCATCTGTATGTCTTTTTTTATATTTATATTTTTATTGTTGTTCAGGTACAGTTGTCTCCATTTCCCCCTCCACCATACCCCCCACCCCACCCACTTTCACCTCCCTCCATTGATCCTACCTGCCTTTGCCTTTGTCCATGTGTCCTTTACACAAGTTCCTTGACTGCCCTTCACCTATTTTCCCCAATTATCCCTCTCTACCCTCCCCTCTGGTTACTGTCATCCATTCTTTTCTCAATATCTCTGGTTATATTTTGCTTGCTTGTTTGTTTTGTTGATTAGGTCCCACTTATAGGTGAGATTGTATGGTATTTGTCTTTCACTGCCTGGCTCATTTCACTAAGCATAATGCTTTCTACCCTTCACAACAGTATGCATGGAAGTGTATGTTCTCTTTAGAGAAGTATACATTCAGGTCCTTTGCCATTTTTTTATTCATTAATTTTTTTAGAGAGAGAGAAACATCAACTTGTTTTTCTACTTATTTATGCATTCTTTATTTGATACTTGTATGTGCCCTGACCAGGTGTTGAACCCACAACCTCGGCATATTGGGTTGATGCCCTACCCAACTGAGCTACCTAACCAGGACCCCTTTGCCCATTTTTTAAAAGATAGTTTGGTTTTTTTTAGTTATGGGTTTTGTAAGTTCTTTATAAATTTTAGAAATTAACCCCTTATCAGATGAATCATTGGCAAATATGTCCTCCCATTCAGTGGGTTGTGTTTTTGTTTTGTTAATAGTTTTCTTTAGTGTGTGAAGATTTTTAGTTTAATGTAGTAGTATTTGTTTATTTTTTTCCTTGCCCAAGGAGAATATCAAAACAACTATTGCTACAAGAAATATCATAGATTTTACTGCTTGTGTTTTCTTCCAGAATTTTTATGGCTTCAGGTCTAACATTTAAGTCTTTAATCCATTTTGGGTTTATTCTTTTATATGGTGAAAGAAGGTGATCTAGTTTCATTATTTCACACTTCTCTGTCCAGTTTTCTCAACACTATTCATTGACTAGACAATCTTTAGCTTATTGTATGTTTTTCCCCCTTGGTCAAATATTAATTGATCTTAAAGCTATGAGTTTATTCTTGGCCTCTCTATTCTATTCCATTGATGTGTGTTTGTATGCCAGTTCCATGCTGTTTTATTTTTTGTTTTTTTTTATTTTAATTGTTGCTCAAGTACAGTTTTCTGCCTTTTGCCCCCATCCTGGCCCACCTCCCATTCCTCCCCACCTCCCTCCCATTTCCACCCCGCCTTGTTATTGTCCATGTGTCCTTTATACTAGTTCCTGCAAACCTTTCCCCTTTCCCCTGAAATTCCCTCCTCTCTCGTCTCTGGTCACTGTCAGCCTGTTCTCAATTTCAGTGTCTTTGGATATATTTTGCTTGTTTGTTTGTTTTGTTGATTAGGTCCCTGTTAAAGGTGAGATCACATGGTATTTGTCTTTCACCACCTGGCTTATTTTGCTTAGCATAATGCTTTCCAGTTTCATCCATGCTGTCCCAAAGGGTAGGAGCTCCTTTTTTCTTTCTACTGCATAGAATTTCCATTGTGTAAATGTACCATAGATTTTTGATCTGTTCATTTACTTATGGGCACTTAGGTTGCTTCCAGCACTTGGCTATTGTAAATTGTGCTGCTATGAACATTGGGGTACATAGGTTCTTTTGGATTGGTGTTTCAGAATTCTTAGGATATAATCCTAGCAGTGGAATTGCTGGGTCAAAAGACAGATCCATTTTTAGTTTCCTTAGAAAATTTCATACTGTTTTCCATAGTGGTTGTACCAGTCTGCAATCCCACCAACAGTGCACTAGGGTTACCTTTTCTCCACAACCTTTCCAATACTTATTGTTTGTTGCTTTGTTTATCATGGCCACTCTGACTGGTGTGAAGTGGTATCTCATTGTGGTTTTAATTTGCATCTCTCTGATAGCTAGCAATACTGAGCATCTTTTCATGTGTCTCTGGATCCTCTGTACGTTCTCCTTGGAGAAGTGTCTGTTCAAGTCCTTTGTCCATTTTTTAATTGTGTTACTTGTCTTCTTAGAGTGGAGTCATGTGAGTTCTTTATATATTTTGAAGATTAGACCCTTGTCTGAGGTATCATTGGCAAATATGTTTGCCCATACAGTTGGTTCTTTATTTTAATACTGTTTTCTTTAGCCATGCAGAAGCTTTTCATTTTGATGAGATCCCATTTGTTTATTCTTTTCTTTATGTCCCTTGCTCTAGGGGACATATCAGCAAAAATGTTGTTGTGTGAAATATCTGAGATTTTCCTGCCTATGTTCTCTTCTAGGACTTTAATGGTGTTATATCTTATATTTAAATCTTTTATCTACCTTGAATTTATTTTTGTGTATTGTGTATTGGTGCTTGAGTTTCATTTTTCTGCATGTAGCTGTCTAGCTCTCCCAATACCATTTGTTGAAGAGGCTATTTTTACTCCATTTTATGTTGCTGCCCCCTTTGTCGAATATTAATTGACTGTAGAGACTTGGGTTTATTCCTGGGCTCTCAATTCTTTCCTCTAGTCTAAGCGCTGGTTTTTATGCAAGTACCAGGCTGTTTTGATTACTATGGACTTCTGGTATAGTTTGATCAGGTTGAGTGATTCCTCCAACTTTGTTCTTTTTTTCTCACAATGACTGTGGCTATGCATAGTCTTTTTTGTTCCACATAAATTTTTGGAATATTTGTTCTACTTCTGTGAAATACACTATTGATATCTTGATAGCAATTGCATTGAATCTATAGATTGTTTTGGGTGGTATGAGCATTTTAATTATGTTAATTCTTTCTATCCATGAACAGGTATATGCTTCTACTTCTTTGTGTCTCCTTCAATTTCTTTTATTAGTGTCTTATAATTTTCCAAAAACAGTTCTGTTTTCTCCTTGATTAAATGTATCCTAGGTATTTTTAATGCAATTATAAATGGTATTGTTTTCTTAGCTTCCCTTTCTGATCATCCATTATTGGTGTATGAAAATGCAACTGATTATTGGATATTTGTTTTGTATCCTGCTACTCTACTAAATTTATTTATCACTACTAGTAGTTTTTTTTCGTAGAATCTTTAGGGTTCTCTATATACAGTACCATATCATCTACAAATGATGACAAAAGTTTTACTTTTTTTCTTTCCAATTTGGATGCCTTTTATTTTTTCCTGATTGCTGTAGCTAGGAGTTCCAGTACTATGTCGAATATGAGTGATGAAAGCAAACACCCCATCTCGTTCCTCATCTGAACAGAAACACTTTTAATCTTTGTCTATTGTGTATGATGTTGGCTGTGGGTTTGTCATGTATGGCCTTTATTACATTGAGCTATATTCTCTCTACTTCCACTTTGCTGAGTTTTTATCATAAATAGGTGCTAGATTTTACCAAATATACTTTTCTACAACTATTTATGTGATCATAACTTTTATCCTTCAGTTTGTTTATGTGGCTTACCATGTTTACTGATTTGCAGATATTGTATCAACCTTCCTGCCCTGATATAAATCCCATTAGATAATGATATCTGATCTTTTTTAATCTATTGCTGGATCTGGCTTGCTAATATTTTCTTGAGGATTTTAGCATCTAAGTTCATCAGTGATATTTGCCAATAATTTTCTTCTTTGTAGTGTCTTTATCTGGTCTTACAATAGGATATTGCTGGCCTCATATAATGAGGTTGGGAGTCGTCCATCCTCTTGCATTTTTTAAAAATAGTTTGAGAAGGATAGGTGTTAGTTCTTTGAATGTTTGGTAAAATTCACCTGTGAAGAGATCTGGTCTGGGACTTTTGTTTGTTTGGTTATTGCTTCAATTTTATTAGTTGTAATCTGTCTACTCAGATTCTCTGATGTTTTAATCAGTTTTGAAAGATTGTATGTTTCTATAAATTTATCAATTTCATCCAGATTTTCCAATTTGTTGGAATATGGTGGTTAATATTTGTTACAATCCTTTGTATTTCTTTTTTAAAATTTGAATGTCAGATAATGATAATTTTAAAAATTTTTATTGTTGTTCAGGTACAGTTATCTCCATTTTCTCCCATTATTCTCCCCCTCACTGCCTATCCCCCCTCTTCCATATTTAATTCTCCCCTGACACTGTCCATGTCCATGGATCCTTTATACATATTTCTTGACTTGACCCTTCCCCTTCTTTCCCCCCTTATGCCTTTCCCTCCTCCCCTCTGGTCACTGTCTGTTTGTTCTTTATTTTAGTGTCTCTGGTTATATTTTGCTTGCTTGTTTGATTTACTGACTAGGTTCCACTTATAGGTGAGATCATATGGTATCTGTTTTTTCCCACCTGACTTATTTCACTTAACATAATACTCTCCAGTTTCAGCTATGCTATCATCAAAGGTAGTTCTTTCTTTCTGCTGCATGGTCTTGTATTTCTCTAGTGTTAGTTATTACCGCTCTTTATTTTTTTTCTCTTTTTTGACATAATTACTTTTGTTTATTTTTATTGTCATTCAAGTACAGTGGTCTCCATTTTCCTGCCACCACTTTCCCCTGCCCCACCCACCCCCATCTTGTATCCTAAAGCCTACCCCTCTTTGGTTTTGTCCATGGGTCCTTTATACATGTTCTTTGACATTTCCTCTTCTTTCCCTGATTATCTCCCTCCCCATTCCCTCTAGTTAGTCAGTTTGTTCCTTATTTCAATATCTCTGGTTATATTTTGCTTGCTTGTTAATTTCTGGTTTTATTTATTTGGGTCCTCACTCACTTTTTTAATATTTTATTTATTTACCTTTAGAGGAGAAGGGAAGGAGAGAGGGAGAGAAATATCAATGTATGGTTGCCTCTCGTGAGCCCCCTGCTGGGAACTGGCCTGCAACCCAGGCATGTGCCCTGACTGGGAATCGAACCATAATCCTTTGGTTGGAAGGCCCATGCTCAATCCACTGAGCTACACCAGCCAGGGCTTCTCACTCATTTTTTTTTATTAGTCTTATTAAAAGTTTTTCAATCTTGTTTATCTTTTCAAAGAACCAGCTCTTAGATTCACTGACATATTGTTTATTTGACTCTATTTCATTTATTTCTGCTCTGATCTTTAATATTTTGTTTCTTCTACTCACTTTGGGCTTTGTCTCTTCTTCTTTATCAACTTTCTTAAAGTGTAAAGTTAGATTGCTTATGTGAGATTTTCCTCGTTTTTTTTTAAATAGGTCTGTAATGTTATGGATGTCCCTCTTATGACTGCTTTCACCCTGCCCCAAAGATTTTTTCAGTTGGTGTGCTATTTTCATTGGTTTCAGGATATCTTTTGATTTCCTTTTTTGATCTCATTGTTGGCCCATTCATTATTTATTAACATATTATTTAGCCTCTATGTGTTTGTGTGTTTTTCAGGTCTGGTATGTGTGTGTGACTGATCTCTAATTTGATAGCACCATGGTCATAGAAAATGCTTAATATGATTTCAACCTTTTTATATTTTAATTGAGAGTTGATTTGTGTCCTAAAATGTGGTCTATCCCAAAATATTTTCCATGTGCACTTGAAAAGAATGTACATTCTGCTGTTCTTGGTGAAATGTTCTGAATATGTCAATTAAATCCATTTAATCTAGTGTGTCATTTAAGGCCAGTGTTTCTATGTTGAATTTTGTCTGAAATATCTATCCATTGATGTCAACAGGGTGTTAAAAATCTCCTACTATGACTGCATTACTGTCAATATCTTTCTTATTATCCACAAAGATTTTCTTTATGTATTTAGGTGCACCTGTGTGGAGTACATAAATGTTTACAAGGGTTATATCTTCTTATTGAATTGCTTCCTTTATCATTATGTAGTGTTCTTTTGTGTCTCTTACTATAGACTTTGTTTTAAAGTCTATTTTGTTGGATATTATAAGTATCACTACTGCAGCTTTTATTTTCTTTATGTTTGCATGCAGTATCTTTTTCTATCGTTTTACTTTTACTCTGTGTGTAACTTTCATTTTGAGATGGGTCTTTTGTAGACAGTGTATATATGGATCTTGTTTTCTTATCCATTCAGCTACCCTATGTCTTTTGATTGGGATATTTAAGCCATTTACATTTAAAGTGATTATCAATAGGTACATATTTATTGCCATTTTATTCTTTAACTATGTTTCTCTGCTTCTTCTTCTTCTTCTCCTTCTCATTCTCCTTCTTCAATAAACCCTTTTAACCTTTCTTGCAATACTGATTTGTGGGTAACAAACTCCTTTAGCCTTTGCTCATCTAGAAAGCTCTTTATTACCCTTTCAATAGTAAATGATACCCTTAAGGGATAAAGTAGTCCTTATTGTAAGACCTTGCTTTTCATCAGATTGAATATTTCATGCAATTTCTTATGGCCTGAAATGTTTCTGTTGAGAAATTACCTATTCTATGGGAGCTCCCTTGTAGGTATCTTTCTCTTGCTGCTTTTAAATTTTTCTGTCTTTAACTTTTGCCATTTTAATTATGATCTGTCTTGGCATGGGCCTCTTTGGGTTCATCTTGTTTTGGACTCAGTTTTTCCTATACTTGTTTTTCTTTTTCCTTCACCAGGTTAGTGAAGTTTTCAGTAATTCTTTTTTTCAAATAGGGCATCTGGTTCCTTGTTCTCTCTTCTCCTTCTTATACTCCTATGATGTGGATGTTGTTTTGATTTATGTTATCTCTATGGTCCCTTAAACTGTCCTTATTTTTAAAAAATTTCTGCTTTGATTGTGTGTTTTTTCTACTTGTCTTTTAAATTGATGGTTTGATTTTCTGCTTCATCCAACCTACTGGTTTTTCTTCTAGTGTATTCTTCATTTCAAATATTGTATTATTCGCTTCTGATTGGTTCTTCATTATTTCCATGTACTTTTTCACATTGTTGTAGTTCTCACTGAGTTCCTTGTATTTCTCACTAAGTTTGTTGAGCATCCTTATAACCACTATTTTTTAACTCTATAGTTAGTACATTGGTTGATTATATTTTATTTAGCTCTTTTCTGGAGATTTCTCCTGCTTTTTCATTTGGGTCATGTTTCTTTTCTCCCAATTGTGGCTGCCTTTTTGTGTTTGTTTCTGTGTATTAGGTAGACCTGCCATGTCTTTCAGCCTTGGTATAGTGACCTTATATAGTAGGTGTTGAGTGGGACCCAGTGATGTAGTCTCCTTGATCACCTGAATTGTGTGCTCTAGGAATGTTTCTTGTGTCATGTGGGCCCTCCTGTTGTAATTGAGTGTTTATTGCTATTGGCCTATTCATGCATGGGGCAAGGGGTAGTCAACCCTTAGGCTAGCTGACTGTGGGCATCAACCCCAACCACAGTGTAGGAGCTGCTGTGCAGATGCTAACCACACTAAGTGAAATTTACCTCACCAGTTGGGATATCCCTTTTTTGTATGACACTTGTGAAGCTAATTGGGTTCTGCTTTGGTGTTGTCTAAATCTAGCCACTGGGTGTGTTGGGTCTGGTGTCTTTTGGGAGTGACTCTGGTATAGACCAATGTCTGATGCTGCCTGTAACCAGTTCTGAGTAACCTGTTTGGAACTACAAAGAAATCCACAGTTTGTAGCTGTCTTTATTGTGTCTGGGTGTGCACAGGAAGTGCACAGGAAGTGTGCACAAAGCTGTGCATCAATGCTAGCTTTTACCAGCACCGAGTCCAGAAACAGGTCAGCAAATGTCCTGAGACACCCTAAGATCTGCTTCCACCTGCTTCCACCTGCCAACTGCCTGTATAAATCACTACTATAGTGGTTTATTTCAAAAATAAGTGTGATATCAGTTTATGTAAAAAATATATGTATTCAAGAGTTAAGAACTAAATACACTGTTTACATGACATACGGATGACAAAATCCACTGAAGCAAACCTTGTCAAACTTTAATGTGTATTTTGATTTATCAAAATGGGGATAAATCATTAGCCCTGGCTGGTGTAGCTCAGTGGATTGAGTGGGGGCTTGCGAACCAGAGGATCGCAGTTCGATTCCCAGTCAGGGCACATGCTTGGGTTGCAGGCCAGTTCCTGGCAGGAGACACATGATACATTGTATGTCCCAGTCAGAGGCAACCATACATTGATATTTCTCTCCCTCTCTCCTTCCCTTCCCCTCTAAAGATAAATAAAATTTTAAAAATCAAGACTAAAATGGAGATAAATCAAAATGCACATGGGAGATCTTGTTAAAACAGTGATTCTGACTCATTTGGTATGGAGTGGGGCCTGAGACTTGTTAGACATATATCTAACAAGTTTTTAGACAAAGCCTGTGGTTCTGATCTACTGCTATGCATTGAGTGTCAAGGCTCTATTTCAATTATTCTCAAAGTTTAGTCCCCAAAGTAGCAGGATCAGCTTCACCAGTGAACTTGTTAGAAATGCAGATTCAAAAGCATACTCCAGACTACTGAATCTGAAGCAATTCTGAATTGTAAAAAGCCCTTCTAGTCCTTCTGATGTATGAATAACTCTTGCTGTAAATTGATGCTTCTCATATTTACATTGGAATCACCCATAAAGTTTAAATAACTACCTCTGTATCAACTTCTCCCCACCCCCAAGTTTCTGATTTAACTGGTTTGCGGCAAGACCTAGGTATTTTTAAATCTCCCCAAGTGGTTCTCATATGCAGCCAAGTTTGAGAGCCACTGAACTAGAATAAGCAAGAACTTGTTTGGTCATTGCTGAATCCCAAGTAGTTGGGACAATTTCTGGCACTAGTTGACATCCCATAAATATTTATTGGATGAGCAGAGAAACAAACTCCAAAGTTACTATAAAACACTTTGCTTGATGACATACAGAGGAAATGTCTTATATGTCATCCTACTCTCTAATGGAAAATCTGTTTTCACTTCAGAATACAATGTAGACAGGAGCTTTTCCACCAAAACCTAAGTGAAATACACCTCATCATCACAGCAATGTCTTGGGCCAAAAATTAAACTGAAAGTTTACATATTTAAAACATGTCAGAATGAAAATTAAACATGGCTATTAAAAATAAAATACAAATAAATAAAACATGATGTTTGTTAGTTGTAGAGGGTAGTGAAGGAGACATAACACTATTGAAACAAATAAAGATTTAGGACCTGAAACCTTGAATAATGGCTTTCACAGAGATAGGGAGAGGATTATAGACCAAAGAAAAACTAAAAATATCTTTTGGCCACCCTAGTTAAAAGGTTCTAAGTGGAAAAAAATTTAATGTGGAAACCCCACTGCACAGTATTTGTACATAAAGCATTTATTAAATTAATGTATAGCAAAATATGTAATTTTATGGAGAAGATTTCATCACAATCTAGAAACAGATAATTACTCCGACATTAACTTTTTGCTGCATTGTATGAAAGGAATATATGTCCATTTTTTAGAGGTAACAAAAATAAAGAAGGCAAAGACTATGAAATGGTCATTTGTTGATGTCAAACATCTCTGCACTAACTCATCACTTCATGTAGGCTCTGGTCAAACTGTTACTGGACAGGGACTGGGCCCAGAGTGGATCTGCCTCTAGCCACCTGGTAGTGTGTGGGTTCTTGACTTTGTGCAAGAAAGATTTCACAACATGGGTCCAGATGATTTCGAGAGTGTGTTTATCAGACCTAGGGACAGTAAAACAAAGGAAGAGCCTATGGTAGTAGAAGAGCCTCCAACAGGAGGGAGAAAGTCAGAGAAAAAAATGGGCCTTGGAGACAGGTTCACAGGGTAAGCCCAGGACAAACTGCCTCTGCCCACTGTTCCCCTGTTGCAAGTCTGATGGGAGCCCTCAAAGTTTAGGAGGAAGAGGGATGCCATACACACCTACAAAAGAAAGGTATGAGTGTGCTTTAGAGAGGGCAAGTGCTGGGTCCTTATCTTGAGGCCTTTTTTTAGCCTTTGGGAATCCTAAGGGAGGTCTCAGGGGAAGGTCTGAAAAGAACATTCATTAGCTTTCCAGGTGTGTCCTTCAATGTGTTCATTCATCCAAATGTGCATATAGAGGAGTCAGGGCTATTTCCAGGTGGTTTCACTTTTAAAGAGCATGTTAGAAGAGGTACGGGGATCAAGGTTGGTCTGCCCCAGGATGGTCTGGGATGTGTAAGCCATTTTTCTCTGTGTCCTTGGTTAGGGAGGATAAAACCCTCTGATTCATTAGCTGTCTGTAAATTGCTCAAATTGTTTGGCTTTGTTAATTATTTTCTCTGTTTTCCATATTCCACTTATTCCCTCGCTTCTTGCTATCCTGCCTCACAACCCCTGCAGAATGTAGACACTAATCAAAAGAGCTCCTCTCCCAACTCACAGTTTCTTAAGGAGTGTCTAACTTAATATTCAGGCCAACAATGAGTTAACTTTTAGAAGGCTTACTCTCCATTCCCATAATACATATAGAAATATAGGATGTCCAAATATAGGGAATCAGCTGCTAAAGCCCAGAAATTAAGTGCAGGAAGTCAATCCCAGAAAAATCAGTCCCTTAGGAAGAGAAATGAGAAATGGACTCATTTTCTTGAAATAGAGTTTAAAATGGAACACTGTGCATAAAGAAAAAGCCACACCATCAAGAGTTTTGTATCTCCCACGGGGAGAAAAGGGGCCTAGTCCCAGCTAACTTGTGACTCAAGAAATTCTGCACATTGCACCACATAAATAATACAGTCTTATAGTTTTGTTGAATCTTTGATCTCCTTTATTAAAGTGACACATGGGCGAGAATGATCCCTCTTCTGAGGGTCTGTAAAAGCTGCATCCAATCACAAGAAGACAGTCTCAGCTATAGCTGCCAAAAGAACGTCAAGTCCTCCCAGCTACCAAAAACCCCTCAGTTAAGGCTGATCAAATAAGAACCTGGAAAACATGAAACATTCATTCCTATGGAATTCTAACTGACATGAGCAAGAAAATTTGATTTTCTATTTTAACTCCTTTAAACTTTAACTTTCCTGGACTTTACTTAACAATTGTTCTGGTAGATTATAGAATAACTCCCTTCTCCATTTTTCTTTAGGAAAGTGAAAGCAAGCCTCAGACAATGCTACCACTTAGCCATTAACTAAAACATTTGATTGGAAGTATTCTAGCCTGCATTATAAAATAAAAAATGAAGACTATACTTTCAGGGATCATTTCTATAGTTCTTTAAAATCAAAAATGTTTTCAGAAGTTATTGAAAGAATTATAGTCATTTGTCCCACTTTTTAAAACACAAAATATAGAAAGAAAAAAACTTTAAACACTACAGGCTTTACTCTTAAACCTAAGCTCTGTATTTATGAGGTCCTCAGCTCCCTTTACTAATAGACGGGCTAACTATCTCATACCCACTAGTAGTCCCACTATGTACTAAATAGGCAGCAAGAAGTAACGTGCTCACTAGTGAAAAAAGAAAAATTGATAAAATAGTTTGGCTGGTGAATGCAGCTCAATTTCTCAAACTTCAAAATGTTGCACACTAAATGAAGATAAATTATCCATTAATTGTCAAATAGTTCTGATTGCATTTCAAATTAAATATGATTTTTATAAAATTACTCACGATCTCTTTCTTCAATTAAAATAGGTAACACCCACTAAAAATAGCATTTAACTTTTTAAGAAATGCATGTAAACACAACCAAAAATGTGCATGCATATAGGTGTTTGTGTGTGTGTTTGTGTTCATTCAGAAGATTAACTCGACATACCAACATTTTCACAAATAGAAGAAAAAATGTGTCATGACCATAACAATTGTTTATGTTTAAAAAAATCCTTTCTAATCCTTTGTAAAAGAAAATACATGGGCTTATAATTAATTGTGATCATTCATATTTAACTTTCATTTTAAGTTTTCAGTGTGACTGTAGTAAAATTGAATTTTATCTTTTGCAGTATAACCAACAACTTATTTAAACTTAGGTCTTCTAAATTTACTTAAATCGATAAGATAGATACTATATTATCATTACTAGGAAATGCCAATGTTCTGCTAGACTGTCTTGTAAAAAGTAAAAGTAATTTTGTCTTTGTTTTTCATTTTGAAATAACAATATAAAGAACAAAGAAATCATCTAACACATTTTTCACTGAGAAGTTTTGTTAAAGCTAAGAACTGTCAAGAACTATTACCACAAATGGAGCCTGGCATTTCAAAGAAAGAAAAAGATTTAATTTGATCCAAAGATGAGTTGAAATAGAAACCATGGATATGCAAACCTCGTAATCCTACTGAAACAGAGGAAAGACTTTTCATAGTAATTATTTTCATTTTTAATGTACTGAATTTGAAGAGAAAACATTATCTGTACACCTAGCAGATGCGAGAAAAGGGGAATCAGTGTGTAAGTTTGAAAGACACTAAGAAATTCTCATGAGCTATTTCAAGAACTAGAAGATATGCTTTCTTTGATGTCCCTGAAAATGTAATTCTAAAGTAGGTTTACTTTAAATTTTAAAAAATCCTAGGTTCCTAACAGAGATAGATGCTTACATAAAATCATCCAAAATATTCTTCCTTTCTCCTTTTTATGTCTTGGTGATACTCATGGCTATTTTCTCCTTCAGAGCAATTGATTCCCCTGGGGCTCTACAGTCACAGTCAAATGTCAGGGTCATTGTCTGCTCGGTTGCTGCTTTAACCTGGAGGCCCTCATATTAAGTGCAGCTTTTCCCTGTCCATCTGTTCTGCCAGTCCACTTTGGAAGAAGTCTGACTAGAAAGAAGGGGATCAGAAGAATTCTTTTATCCAAAAGAAGCATAAGGATGATAATAGAAATTGGAGATTTATAAGAGAGCAAAAGGATAATGCAATCTGTGACTCTAACATCACCAGAGATTGAAGGTATTGAGGGTTTTCTAAACCTGAGGTATCAGTTTTTTAATTCCCAAAATATCAACTTTTGAAATTCAATTAAAAGAGAGCTAGAAGCCACCATATGCCCTCAACAAAGGAAGGCAATTTAAGTTGGAAAACTGTAGTCATTTTTAACCGTATTTTAAAATAAGAATTGCCTTTAGATACCAAATAGTCAGGTTGACATCTTTAATTTTTTCCTCTTCTGCTCATTGGGAAGAATGATAATATAGCAAGTAAAAATCTGCAGGTATAACAATACCCTGATATTTTATTGCATAAGGGACCATGAGCGAATCAATTCTTTTGAGAGGGAAAGAACATGGTTATATCAAAGTCATACTCGATGCCATATTATATCAAGTCCTAAAATTAGAGAGTCTAATAATATCTATACTTCCTAGTTGTCACCAGGTCTAAAATGGTTAAACAATACAACACAAGAAATATAAAAACATCCAAGAAGGTGATACAGATACCAGAGCAAGAAACACACACTCGCAGCAGAGGCGGGCAGAAGCACATGATGTTCAGCTGAAGGGAAATAAAACTTCCGTCAAAAGACAATGTAGACTCTCCTGATAGACTGAAGAGAAATATGTCCCAAAGCATAATGTCACAGAAAATAATGACACAGTAAGGTGGTTAACATGACATTCAAGATAAATGAGGTGCACCCCAACAGGCTATTGTGAACCATATTCCATGTTCACAGTACGAAAGATTAGGTAGGGAGCAGGCTTTACTAATAGTCACCACTTAGAGAATGCCTACCACGTGTCAGACAGCATCCTGGGAACTTAATATACAATTCTTTTTCTGACCCCCTAAACTACTCTGCAACATAAACATTATTAGCTCATTTTATAAAGACATTAAAGTCTGAAGTACTTAAAGAATTTCTTATCAAGTGTGGCTACCATCATCCAGACTCAATGGTTCTCATGGACTTCCACACCTGAGGTTATCCCAGGATATCGTACTACTTTTTAGAGACCAGCACTGTTGCCACATTTTGCCTACACAGTCATGCCATATGTTACATTTCCACATTTTAGCATTTATTGAGCATATTTCTGCTCTTGAAAACAGTAGTTAGGATACCTTAAGGACCTCACTGCCAATCTTATTTTTTGGAAAAAAAATTAATTAATTATCCTTCCAATCAAGGGAGAGAAAATTCCTCCCTAAGAAGTATTTTAGAAGTAGAAAATGGGGGGGAGGGGCGGTAATTTTTCTACTTCCTTTAAGAAGCTTGAACTAGCTTTCCTGCTTTTCTTTCTTCCCTTACCCTCTTGACACATTTAGTGGTCAACGTAAGAATTGTACACAGATAATTGGACATTTGCCAATTTTATTTTTTATTGAAGTTGCTTGAAAATTTTCCAACAAAACTTAAGTACATATTCCACATATTAGAGAAAATAAGACTTTCCTGACATTACTTAATATAAAACTAATCTGAAAACAAGTTTTCATCAACAAAAATTGAAAAAAAAGTGATATTTTCTGAGAGAAAATAGGTCTGATTTGGTTTTTTAACAGATAATGACTTTCTCAATTAGGTTAATAGCAAACATTTTCTATAAATTTATTATTAAATTCTGTTCATCTAAGATCAAAATTATATTTAGAGCACATCAGGTAGTGAAAAGTATTTTATCAAAATATGGTAGTGGCAAAGATGTATTGAAATTAGTAACAGCTGCCAATGCTTTCTAAATGTGTATGATAAACAAGGTACCACTAGTAACAGCTATAATTTAATATCCGCTTAATCAGTCCTGATAAGTTATATTTGGGAAAAACTCCCCCCAAAATCAGAAACATTAATAGTCTTAATGCCTGAATAACAAATAAATTTGCAAGTTAAGGTTTTCTTCCCTGCAATTCTTGGCTTTTAACAAGAAAAAACAATTTTAAACCAAAGCAGAACCTAATCAAGTTGTCACCCAATTGCAAATTTAAAAATAATTTATAATGATAAATCACTGTGGATTTTTATCATATTACTTGGAAGATGTTCAAAGAATCAAATTATCTATTATGTCAGCCAGAGTCCAGTCAAAAAAGAGACACCAAACCAGACATTTCAGAAGGGTTTTAATGCAGGGAATTGATTTCACTATTATTAAAGCTATTAGAGAGAAAAAAACCTTTATGTAACTCACCGTAGGAAGCAGTTATAACCTCAGGGGTTTGGAGAATAAAGAGGTAAATTCACAAAAACCTAGACGCTCAGAAGAGGGGCTAGAGTGACCTATGAGGAGGAGGGTTACTCCACAACTCCTTGGAGTAGGGCTGGCTCTGAGAGTACCAAAAGGAACCAGAGAATTGGCCAACTGCGGTTTGAATACCACTGGCAAGTGCAGAGAAAACAGAAATTCCTTTCACCTAATGTTGGATTCTAGTCTCCCCTAGCAGCCAGTAGGCAGTGGTATCTATTCAGAAGTGCACTATTCTGAATCCCAGCCCCTGCATCCCAAACAGTGAGTTTAGGAATAAGAAACAATAGTAAATAAAGAGCACCCGCTGCTGTAACAAAACCATTTCAATCTACTTTTTAGCACGAATAACATTTCTAATTGTTATATCCACACAAAAATAAAAAATGGAAAACAACGTTGCTCGTTCTATAGTAATATGCACACAGTCATCTAAACTAATTAGGAAAATTAATTCATCTAAGAGATGCATTTCTAATTAAAATGTTTAATTAATAATTATTTACCAAAATTGGTGACTTATTTATGCTGGTTTGATCAATTGTGAATAATTTAATGACTTAATTGATAAAAATAGAATTTAACATTCATTTAAAATTCTATTGCCACTAAAAATTTAATTTCAATTTACATATACATACTTAGTTTGCAGAAAAATCACAAAAGAGAAACCAATGAAAGACTCCCAAACATAAAAGTACACTATCTCAGGGAAAAAAAACTGGGAGGTACAGAAAAGAATACAAGTTCAAACTGAAGAGGAATGATAAAAAACTTTTGATGACTGAAGTGAAAATTTTACTGTTTATATATTTTTAAACCACAGTTTATCAAGGTCATTATATTTAAATTTCTCACTTAAAGATTTCTTGTCTATGTGTAAATTTTAGTATACTTTATTGATTATGCTATTACAGTTTTCCCAATTTTTTCTCTCCTTTATTCCCCCTCCATCCTGCACCCCCTACCCTCCAGCATTTCCCCTACCCCTCAGTACGTGTTCATGAGTTATACATGTAAGTACTTTGGCTTCTCTGGTTCCTATACTATTCTTAACCTCCCTTTCTACTACATGCCTACCAATTATGCTTTTTATTCCCTGTACCTTCCCTGCCTACATTTTTCCCTCCCATTCCCCACTGATAACCCTCCATGTGATTTCCATTTATCTGGTTCTATTCCTGTTCTAGCTGTTTGCTTAGTTTTTATTTTTGTTCTTTAGGTTCAGATGTTCATAGTTATGAGTTTGTTGTCATTTTAATGTTCGTAGTTTATCTTCTTCTATTTCTTAGTTAAGTCCCTTTAACATTTCATATAATAAGGGATTAGTGGTGATAAACTCCTTCAACCTGACCATATCTTGGAAACACTATATATGCCCTTCCATTCTAAATGATAGCTTTGCTGGGTAGAGTAATTTTGGATGTAGGTCCTTGCTTTTCATGACTTGGAATACTTCTTTTCAGCCCAATCTTGCCTGAAAAGTTTCTTTTGAGAAATCAGCTGATAGTCTAATGAGCACTTTTTTTAGGTAACTCCCTCTTTTCCTCTTCCTGCTTTTAAGATTCTCTCTTTATTTTTAATCTTGGCTAATGTAATTCTGATGTGCCTTGATGTGTTCCTCCTTGGATACAACTTCTTTGGGTCTCTCTGAGCTTTTTGGCTTTCCTGGAAGTCTATTTCCTTTGCCAGACTGGGGAAGTTCTTTGTTATTTGTTCAAATAAGTTTTCAAGTTCTTTCTCTTCTTCTTCTCCTTATGGCAGCCCTATGATTCAGATGTTGGAGTGCTTAAAGTTGTCCTATAGGTTCCTAAGCATCTCCTCATTTTTTTGAATTCTTGTTTCTTCATTCTGTTCCAGTTGGATGTTTATTTCCTTCTTTTGTTCCCAATCATTTATTTGAGTCCCAGTTTCCTTCTCATTACTGTTGGTTCCCTATATAATTTGCTTTATTTCACTTTGGGTAGCCTTCATTTTGTGACCAACTTCAATCAACTCTGTGAGCATGCTGATTACCAGCATTTTGAACTCCGCATCAGATAAGTTGTCGATCTCCTCATTGCTTAGCTCTTTTTCTGGAGTTTTGATCTGTTCTTTCATTTGGGCCACATTTCTTTGTCTTGGCACACCTGTTATGTTGTAAGGGGATGGAGCCTTAGGCATTCACCAGGCAGGGCAGCACTCTTTGCTGTGTTGTGGTGCTGCCTGTGGGGAAGGGGCCAGAGAAGGAACAACGCCACTTACTGGCCAACTCCAGCCCCACTTTCCAACTAACTCTCCTGTGAGACTGAGAGTTTCTCCTACAATTGCAACCCCCACAGCATTTCACAGCTAAAGGTTTTGAGTCTTTAGTTTCCTATTCAGCCAGCCCCACCTCACTCATCTGGTATGCTGCCTTGCCACCCATCCTCTCTGCTTGGCTGCCTGTCTCCCATCTCTGCCCCTCCTATTGGTCTTTATAAATGTTTCTTTAACTCCTTGGTTGTGGAAGTTCCATGCAGTTTGATTTTCTGGCACTTCTGATTGTTTATCATTTTTAAATTGATTGTTGTTCTTCTTTTGGTTGTTCGAGGAAGCAAAGCATTTTTCCCTATGTCTTCATATTGGCTGGAACTTTCTATATATAAATTTTATTTGAATTGTCATTATTTACAATACTCTAAAATTATTTGCACCTGCTTAAAATTATGATTAAAAACTTGGATGTCTACCTAAAAATGTATCCAAGAATAGTTTTTTGCTTGTTTTTAAATTATTTTAGGGAGCTAGAAAAATGCAAAGACAACAAAAATAAAGTGTTTATGTGATTACTCTCTGATGGTAGTTCTTCTCTCCTCCCTTTCCAATTTCATATCCCAACTTTCAGAGACCTTCTTTCCTTTTCTACACCAATTACTCCTATCCTTTTTTTGATTTTTTAGAAGTCTTGTATTTTGCCTACCTTCCTTACTTTTTCTGCAGTGAGTCTATTCTGTGAATGAAATTGTTATCTCATCAGTGGATAATCATCACCTACTTTCTAGGAGTTTCTTCTTACACGGAAGCTATGACCATTGCTGTTGATAATGTTTTGACTCCACCAGGAAATCTGCCCCAAGATGAGAAAGTAACATGCTGAAACATAAGTGCTATAAGTATATGAACACTTTGCAAAGACAAGACCTTTTAAACAGCTCCTCCAAAAAAATATGATATAATGAAATTGAATCCTTCAAGAATGAATTAATGACAATGGAATAATCAGGAGAAGAATTGAACTATTAAATACCTTGGCAGTTAATTAGCTTCAGTATCTGCCTAAATCCACTCACCGAAACTTGTCAAATGAGAACTGTCTAAAGAAGTTAAAAAGTTGCATGATTTCCCAGAACTCCCTCAATCAAGAGGCAATTTTACTTGAAAATAGGTAAATGCTCTTTATAATAAGAAATTTTAAAATATTAGTTTTTAACTCTCAGTTTGTCCAAATGACCTATTGGGTAGAATTTCACACTTAAACACTTATCTGCCACAAAATATTATCAATATTCAACTGCTGCCCTGGCCAGGTAGCTCAATTGGTTAGAACATTTTCCTGATCCACCAAGGTAGCAGTTTGGATCCCTGCTTAGGACACATACAAAAATCAACCAATAAATGCTTAAATAAGTGGAACAACAAATTGATGTCTCTCTCTCTCTCTCTCTCTCAAATGAATAAATTTTTTAAACTTTAAAAATCATTCAACTGTTAGTTTCCAAAACTTCTTGATTGCTGGGATAATAATTAATTTTAATCAAAGTTATGCACAAAACATAAACTTATTTATTCTCAAAATTTATAACAACAACAAAAGGTGAGAATATACTACTTTAAAAGCCAGACAGTTTTCTCTTTACAGGTATCTACCTCTTGAAATAAGCAGGATAACACGTCACACTGCATCTTGCATATAGAGTGGCACTGTCAAGGATTCATTTTATGATAACACAACAGGTAATTTCTCAACTAGATTTTCTCCTGGCCTCATTCGAATAGGAAGATTAGAAATAAGCATCAAATACTTGGATGTCAAGACTATTCAGTCTTCACCAGGAGGCAAAAGGTGAAATGGTCTAGAAGTCTGTAATTCACGTCACTATAATTACATTTCATTGCCTGCGGCTTCTCCGATAATTAAAAGAATAGTGTCAGTATTAAACAAGAGCTATGAGAAAATGTCAGAATCTCTCACCAAAGAAACATCAAATTAGAGTAGGAAACACTGTCAAAAGTTTGTTCCCTGAATGAATACCAGAATATTTGGAGAAATATAAGCACTTCTAAAGGTATGAAATGGAACCATCTGTGCTGAGATTTTTTTAATTTTGCTCATTTTAGGGCAAATCGAAATCTAAAAAAAGGCTTTGCCAGGCAACATCTCGAGTGGTTAATATTTTAATATTTGTTGACTGAATAAATCAATAGCACAAAAAAAGATCACCATTTGAGTCAGATTGGTATGCTCTCAGAAGTAAAATACTTCCAAGTAATTGGAATTGAATCTTTTTTCGAGTTAATACCAGCACTTTGTTTCTCTGAGACCATGTTTTGCTCATATTACTTTACCATTGAACTTCTGTCAATGGAGATGGATTTTAGAAATCTCAGGGCAGAGATAACCAATAATCCTTTCTTAGCAGCAGCAGCAGATTGGCAAACAAATATTCAGCAGAGATGCACTGAAATTCTAAGTAGGAAATTCTAGGCACTCAAGACGGCAGGAGCAAAATTAAAGCATTTCCCCCCAGAAAACATTTAATTAACAGTGAAACAGTATCCATAATAATGAAAATCACCTACTCCCTAAAAATCAAGTGCATCTCGCCAAATATCCTGCACGCAACATATTCTCTCTCCCATCCATTCTTCATGCTCCTTCCCATGTAATTCATGGACAGAGGATAAGTTTAGGTTGCTTAGATTGGTATCTCACTGAATTTAATAGTAAATAACTGTCTATCTCCTTAGACCATAAAGTGATTTTTTTTCACCCAACTTTTCTGCAAACCTCCCCCTAAGTTATATTTCCCACTGAAGTCAGTGTAAACTCACTTTAACCAGTGTTATTCAGCATGGTGGATAACCCAATTCCTTGGGTTAGATTTTTAATAATTTTCCCATAGTTAAAGCTGTTGCATTTTCTGATGTAAATTATACACAAAGCAGCTTTAGGCTTTAATTAGTTTTCCAAAAGGCAATGCAAGAACTTATATTAAATGTTCTCATCTTTGTGCTAAGTGCCTCAAAAAGCCTATTTTTCTATATACTATCTGTACCATTATAACATTTTACTTATAAAAAATTAATAAGTGGTATTGCCCACCTGGTTTTGAAGGCTGAAAGAGATGCTGCAAAAATCCCCCCTTTCACAATTGAGGCACTTATTTACCCAGATCCTAGGTAAATATGTTCATATGTTGACTATTCACAGCTCATGGCCGAATCTCCCTAGAAATTACCCTAGCCCAAAAGATTTTTCCTTGCCCCAGGGCCTGCCCCTTCCCTGAGATACCTTTGCTTCCACAGCCTCACCAAAGCACCTGCCATTTACTCAGCCTCTGTTATTTCAGCAGCCTATTATCATCCTCACTATTATCAAGAAGCTATACAAGGAGAGGAGAACTTCCGGCCAAGATCAAGGCATAGATGGAGACACCATGCTTCCTCACACAACCAGATTTAAGGACAACAAAGATTTTGAAAGAAAAACACAACCAGAACAGACAGAAAATTGAACTGTACCCAAGTCTGACAACGATGAACCATTCATCCAGACCAGTAAGAGAGGCAGAGTCGGCAGCCCTTGGAGAGGGTTCTCTGGCAGAAAAAGGTGGTAGTTAGTAGACCCTGGTGTGGGGAGGAAACAGGCAAACCCAGTGAGACACACAAGGCAGTTTGCTGACTGCAGGCACACATTCATGCACAGGTAAACCAGGCAAAAAATGAGCAGTGAGACAGGCTGAGCAACCCAGGGCCCCAGCGATGGGAAATAAAACCTAAAAGCACCAATTGAAAACATTTTGGGGGGTCGAGGTGCTGGGAGAGGCTCCCAGCCTCACAGGAGAGTTTGTTGGGGAGACCCGCAGGGTCTTAGAACATACACGAGCCCACCCACCCAGGAACCAGCCCCAGAAGGGCCCAATTTGCTTGTGGGAAATGGAAGAGAGGACCAATATCTGAGAGAGCACAGAACAAGTGCCATGCTCCCTCTCTGACCCCACCCCCACATACAGCATCACAACCCAGAGACCTGGGCTTTTTTAAGTGACTAAGAGATAACCAACCTATCAGATGTACAGTTCAAAACACTGGTGATCAGAATGCTCACAGAAGTGGTTCGTTTTGGTCACAAATTAGATGAAAATATGAAGGCTACACTAAGTGAAATGAAGCAAAATACACAGGGATCCAATAGTGATGGAAAAAAATTGGGACTCAAATCAATGGAGTGGACCAGAAGGAAGAAAGAAACAAACAGAAAAGAATGAAGAAACAAGAATTCAAAAAAATGTGGAGAGGCTTAGGAACCTCCAGCACATCTTTAAATGTTCCAACATCCAAATTATTGGGGCACCAGAGGAGAAGAGAAAGAGCAACAAGTGGAAAACTTATTTGAACAAATAATAAAGGAGAACTTCCCCAATCTGGCTAAGGAAATAGACTTTCAGGAAGTTCAGGAAGCTCAGAGAGTCCCAAAGAAGGTGGACCCAAAGGGGAACACACCAAGGCACATCATAATTAAGTGACCCATGATTAAAGATATGGAAAGAATCTTAAAAGCAGTAAGAAGAAAGGAGACAGTTACCTACAAAGGAGTTCCCATAAGACTATCAACTGATTTCTCATAAGAAAACTTACAGGCAAGAAAGGGCAGGAAAGAAGTATTCCAAGTCATGAAATGCAAGGACTTTCATCCAAGATTGCTCTATCCAGCTAAGCTTTCATTTAGAATGGAAGGGCAGATAAAGCACTTCTCAGATAATGTCAAGTTCAAGGAGTTCATCATCACCAAGCCCTTATTATATGAAATTTTAAAGAGACTTATCTAAGAAAAAGAAGATAAAAATATGAACAGTGAATGCACAGCAAACTCACAGTTATTAACAACCACACCTAAAACAAAAGCAAACTAAGCAGACACCTAAAACAGGAGCAGAGCCACAAAAATGGAGATCACATGGAGGGTTAGCAACAGGGGAGCGGGAGTGGGGGAGAAGGTACAGAGAGTAAGTAGCTGATCATTAGATCAGCCAAATGATCCAATGATCCTATCATATACTATTTCACTCATAAACCAGTGGCTGGTTAATACATCTAAAGAGCCTTTTGAAGGAATACCTGAACTTTAAGCATATTAAATAGACCTAATTAGTATCTTGAAGATGATAGCCTACAAGACACGTGCAGGGTAATTTAGGACATGGCCCCACCATGACTTCAGAGAACAGATGGCTCACTGGCCAAAACCCCTAGGAAACAAGGGAAACACTCTGTATCTGGATGTCTCAGCCCTCTCAAGTCCCCTGTGTCTCAAAGCTCTTGAATTTATTACAAAAGTGTAGAATTTTCATACACTCCTCCCTCCCTAACCCTACAAATAGCACCAAGGCTAGAGAGGGGCCATGGCCTTTCTTGCACCCATCCACAGCTATCATTGGACTGCCGTTGAACATAAAAAACAGCATTTCCACAGCATAGCCACATCACACCCCCATCTGCCGGTCCTCCAGGTGGTTTTTTGGAATACCACAAACACAAGTGCAGCTCCCTGACTTGGAGCTCCTGTGCTAAATTGGTGTGGGTGGCAGGATATTGTGGAAAGTACCCCTGCTGAGTTGACTGCAAGTGACAACATGCCAGGTTGGGAAGGCCTGGGAGGAATCTTGAGGACACTAAAGGGAATCCTCGTTTGGTCCAGTAATAATACAACATGGTATGAGGTGGCAAGTCTTTTGGGGGGATGCCCCCAACACTCCCACGGGCCTTGCAGAACTGTTAAAGGCAGTGGGGGAACACTGCCACTGGAGGAAGCAGCAGCCCAAGTGAAAGTATGGTAGTTAGAGGGTGAGGTTAAGTTAGAAAGGAAAACAAGGAGAAAAAATTCTAAGGTTAGTTCCAGTCCCCCCTTGAAACTTCGTCTTTGCTTTATATTTTTGTTTCTGTTTTGCTAATGGTCTAATAAATGGGAAAAGATCTCACACACCTCTCAAACAGTAAAACTCAGAATGGAAAAGGGAAAAAAATTGGCCTTTTTTCCCCATTTCCTAAACTTAAGCAGCTAACGCCATTACAAGCCTAATATCACCCCCACCTCTTCTTCAACTTTTGTAAAAGTTGTCAAGGACACTAGACAACTATAATAAAACAGCTCACTTTTGAACACACTAAAGGAATGCAGGAATCACCAAGAATAAAAATGTGAATGCATTCTCCAATAGGAGAAAAAAAACTGTTTCTGACAGTTATGAAATGTATTCATGAATTTGTCCATCTAAAAAATGATAATTACTTATTTTTAATTGTCACTAAAAATTGGAAATTCTAATTAAGTTGGGGGAAATATATGGTTTTGTAATAAAGGTATAACTTATGGCAATATATTTTGAAGGAAATAGAATTAAAAGTAAATTGTTCTAATTCCTGGATGAGTTAAAAGGGACTAGGAAAGTTGCAAAGGGTCTGTACAATCTGAAGAGGGATTGTCTAGAGGGAAGAAGCAAAAAGACAAGAAAATGAGAAAATTTTGTGCTTTCTCTATACAAATTAGTAATTCAAATTATGTGTAGTAATTAGTAATTAGTCTTTTTTTTATTTATTTATCTTCAGAGGGGAAGGAGAGAGGGAAAGAAACATCAATGTATGGTTGCCCTTAGTGTGTCCCCTGCTGGGAGTTGGCCTGCAGGGAACCAGCCTGCAACCCAGGCATGTGCCCTGGCTGGGAATCGAACTGCAATCCTCTGGTTTGCAGGCCCATGCTCAATCCACTGAGCTACACCAGCCAGGGCTAGTAATTAGTCTTTACGTGTTTAGTCTTCATGTGTATGATCTTTATGTGATATGCATTTGTGTATTACCTCCAGTATGTTTTCTGCACCCAGATGGCATAACTAGGTTGTAATATTTTATTAGTCTAAAGAAAGTAAACACATATGAATTAAGCAGGATCCTGTGGTCTGGATAAATTATTTAATGTGAAAACTGGTTTTAAGTTTAATTAATGTCTTGGGTGAAGTTATTTGACACCCTTCCCAAAGTTCGAATTTTAAGAGACCTTTTAACTGAGAAATAATTTTAAGTTATTCCACTAGGCACCTGGAATACCCCAAGGATTTGTTCTCCCTCTCCATGTAAAAGTTTTGAACTAATTAGGCCTATTTAATATGCTTAAAGTACATGTGAAGTTTTGTCAAATAAATATGTTCTCTAAATAATCCACATATCTGATTATTAATGTAGATGTTCTAGAAATTATATAAAACTCCAAGATTCTACAAATTTCTGATGTACTTTCATTTATTGTAAGTTTAGTTGTTACCTTAACTGTTGTTGCAAGAAGTCAAATTGTCAACTGCACTATAATCAAATCTACGACCATGTCACTTTAAGAGTTTTTTCTTCTGCTCATTTGAAGACAGCAGTTGTTTACTCTGATACATTTGTAATATATTATCTTTGGAGGGGTTTGTAGAGAGCACTCTGACTTGTTTTGGACTGCACATTCCTGAGAATGGATTTTCACATCATACCTTTGAACTGAGTGAAGGTTGATGGAGCTCTGTGAAATGACTGGATTCGTAGAGGTGCTTGCAGATGATCAGGATGGACAGAAATTGATTATGGAACATGATAAACTGAAGATAATTGTAGTTTCTGTAACTTCTTGTTGAAAATATGCTGATTTTTAATCTTTTGCTTTTCAGACATAAGAAAACTTTTTTAAAGCAATTTTATCAATTATACTTTCATAAGCAATATTCAGGCATTTATAGTTTTCTCCCTACCTGATCCCTCTGAAATTTGGAAACTCTCAATGAGCAAGTATTATTTTTTCCATGGCAATATAAATCCAATAGGAATCTGATTTCTTCATAACAGGACACATAAAGCCAGTTTCCAATTGTGGTTTTATGAACCAAGTCTTCTTTTGGAATATTGTGATTAAAAGAGTCATGCCTGGCTGGGTGTCATCAGAAAGCCTAAAGGAATTGAGATTGATTTTCAAAGCTAATAAAAGCCCACTGCATAAACGGCCTGGTAGCTTGTTTGGTCACGTGGTTCGCAGCAGTCTTTACAGGTAAGGAGTGAAGGTTGCTGTCCTGAAACATATCAAAGAAAGAACCTCAAGACATTTGAGAACTGGAGCAACTCACCCAAATCTGCAGGTACAAAAGGCAAAACCTGATGGCAGTTGTGTGGCTTGGCTTCCTAGCTCTGAGGAGCTAATTAAAGATCAATATAGGATCTCCTTGTAATATTCCAGCAAAGTATATTTAAGAAAGCCTATATGATCAATTGCTATCTGATCAATTCATGTTATGTTTATGCAAATAATCAGAACAAATTGAAACTGGAATAAATTTCAGTTATTAAAATTAACTGAATCAGTCTTGATTTGGCTCTTTGATAAAAATGAGGGCAATTTTAGTAGAAAAATTACGTTTCAACAAAACTCATTATACACAGTTATGGAAAGTGGATTCTAATTCAGTGATTTGTGTGTAAAATTTTATTACTCACTTATGAACTAGGCTGGATCCCGAAATTTTCTAATTTTCTTTCCAGAGACATTTAAACTACACATAAAGAAGATCTATCAAATTCTCACTGCTTAATTTCATTCCAGCAAAAGACTTGTATTTGGAAGTCTTCTCATCTGCCACTCTTGCAAACTCAGAAACTGGTCTATGATTTACTGTGTTCATTAACCTTTGTGTTCTGCTTTCATACCTGGTTGCTTGTTTACATAGTATAGGCCTCACTTTAGAATCCCATTTGCATTGCCACCTCCTGAAATAAGACTCAATGTTATGGCTGAATGGACTCGTGAGGACTAGATGTTTGACTTGCATAGAACAATCTCATATCAAGTTGATGATGCTTTAGGGATTCCAGTCTATCCCCACTTTGGGAGAATTGGCTAACAGTCCCTTGGTTCCTGTCTCAGATCCCATTCTCTTTTCTCCCAGATCAGTCAGGAAACTTCCATACCCTATGCAGGCAGGTCTCTACCTCATTTCTCTATCAAATTCTTAAGAAGTTGTCTAGTCAGGTTAAGACAAAAATTAGGTCCTCCTTGTCATTCTCAACTTCAGTCTTCTTCTCCTCCTCTTAGGATGTAGCCTATACTGTATTTGTGGCATGTGGTTGCAAAGCACTAATGCTCTCACCACCCAGGGACTGCCTGTCAGGAAGACCTAACACAAAGATTGTGAGGTGGAGAAGTAATGTTGGGGTGGAGTGTTGGGTAACTCAGGGCATGGTCCCTCCACAACCTCAGAGAACAGATGGCTGATTGGCTGACAAGCCTAAGAAACAAGAAAAACTGTCTGTATCTGGATGTCCCAGCCTTCTCAAGGCCCCTGTGTCTCAAGACCCTTCTGTGTCAAGTCTCCTGTGTTTATTACAAAAGTGTAGAATTTTCACACACTATTCCCTCCCCAGCCCTATAAATATCACCAAGGCTATAGGCAGTGCATGGTCTTTCTCACAGCAGTCTAGGGCCATCAGTGTACTGCCCTGCAACGTGAGTAATAAAGAGCATGTCCACATCTGCTGGTCCTTTGGGTGGGGTTTGTTTGTGTTTTTTTTTTTGGAATATCACAAACACAAGTGTGGCTCCCCAGCTTGGAGTTCCTGCACTACAATATGGATGCATCATCTGGATGCAAGTACACCATAAATCAGTAACCACTATGGTGCTCTGTTCCCAGCTCTTAGAAAACGCAGGTTGGAGGACGAGGGATAGAGCAGAAGTGGCCACACTTATCATCATTCCCAGGGATTTGCTTGCAGAAATGTGTGGTTTTTTGCTACCACTCTAGGTTCTATGTATTCATAGGAGGTACAAGGGGGCTTCCATTAAATCTTAAGCTACATCTGCTGCCTAGTTCGGGAGTTTTCTTGTGCCTAAACACAAAACAAGGAAAGCAGTCACCNTTTTTGGAATATCACAAACACAAGTGTGGCTCCCCAGCTTGGAGTTCCTGCACTACAACACGGATGCATCATCTGGATGCAAGTACACCATAAATCAGTAACCACTATGGTGCTCTGTTCCCAGCTCTTAGAAAACGCAGGTTGGAGGACGAGGGATAGAGCAGAAGTGGCCACACTTATCATCATTCCCAGGGATTTGCTTGCAGAAATGTGTGGTTTTTTGCTACCACTCTAGGTTCTATGTATTCATAGGAGGTACAAGGGGGCTTCCATTAAATCTTAAGCTACATCTGCTGCCTAGTTCGGGAGTTTTCTTGTGCCTAAACACAAAACAAGGAAAGCAGTCACCATCCTGGTAAGGCTAATTTATTCTGATCATCAAGGCTGCATTACAGAATACAGTTAGAGACAAACACATCTGGCAAACAGAGAACCTACTAGGATGCCTGTAAGTACTCCCCTGACCAATTTTGACAGTAAATGGGCATAAGAAGGAGGCACTGTCTGAAAAAGCACCCCTAGGAATGGCCTGAGTTACTACATGATGTAAGCAACCTGACCAGTACAGCTGTTAGCAGAAAATATAATCTAATGAATGGGAGAAAAGAAAGATTTTTTTTGGTGGGGGCAGAGTTACATAGTCCTGAAACCAGCAGTAGGAAGTTGAGGGTATATTATATTTCCAAACTTCCTTTCATAAATTTCCCCCAGTAAAAGTGACCAACTAGAATTCTGGAGGAGCTGATCTCAGATGAAGTTGTCATACAGAAAAAAACCGATTTGAGCAGTGCACTATGATGGGTGCTATGGTACCCCATGGAGATACTCCCTTTGGGACCCAGTCACCCATTCCCCAGCAGCTGGCAGTGTTTCCTATTGGGTGTCGGGGCCTAAAGACGGTGAATGCAATCCAAATCGCACCAGGAGGGCTTGGCTGAGGCAGCCCCAAACAGGATGCTGCAGCCGAGCCAGGTAGCCCCCACCCTTGTAGGCATCTCTTGATCACGAGTACTACCTACCAATTAAGATGCTGATCACGCGCCCACCCACCAACCGTCGCCAAGAGCATGCAGTGAGCATGCACAGGACAACCTATCAGGACCACCTCCCCTTTTCCCCTGCATATATAACAGCCCCGCCCAAAATAAAATTTGCAGCTTGATCAGAATCCTTTGTCTTGCTGCCTTTCTCCGCGCCTCTTGTTCCCATCCCTATATATCCATTTCAGGTAGACTCGGGACCCTCGTTGACTGTTCCGCGGGACGGAACAACTGGCGCCCAACGTGGGGGCCCGGAGACTGCTTGAGCAGACCGCCGTCCCCGTTAGAAACCCGCTCCAAGCGCCGCGACTGCCCGACCGCGAGACGACTTCTGGATTGTGACCCGCCCCCCTCCCCCCCGATGGCGGCATTGGCCAGGTAAGGCCCAATCATGGGACAAGCATGTTCACAGAATGATATATTTATTAGCCAATTAAAAGAATCCCTCAAGGTGCGTAGAATTCGGGTTCGGAAAAAAGATTTACATTCATTTTTTGCTTTTATTTTTAAAACGTGTCCATGGTTCCCCCAGGGAGGCACGATTGACTCTCGAATATGGAATCGGGTCGGGGATTGCCTTAACGATTATTACCGTGTTTTCGGCCCCCAAACTGTCCCTATTACCGCCTTCAATTATTATAACCTCATAAAAGACGTCCTCACTAATCAGTGTCACGCCCCAGACATCCAACGCTTATGCAAAGAGGGCCAGAAAATCCTTACCAACCATTCCTGCCCTCCCTCCAGAGCCCACTCTGTCCCAGATCTCCCAGATACAAACAAAGAGCCTCCATTGCGCCCGCCCTCGCGGGCCCCTTCAATCTGTCCCTCAGTATCCATCGATATTGACACAAATCCAAAACCTGCCCCAACATACCCTGCCTTTAGTGAGTTCAAAAGCCCTGCCAACTCAGGACTTGCCGATCAGCTAGACCCAGCGGATCAGGCCGACCTAGAGGACAAGGCGGCCCGCTATAACAATCCTGATTGCCACCCCCTCGTAGAGGTAGTCCTTCCGCCGTTTCAGTTGCCACCATACACCCCTGCTAATCTACCCCCTCCTACCGTGCCCAATGCGGTGGCCATTTTACCCCCTGATTTAAACAGACCTGAGCCGACGGCCACCCACCAAGATCTTACCCTCCGAAAAACCTCCATCCAGGAGGCCCTAATTCTCATACGTGAAATCAAAGCAGTAGCAAAAGAGTTTACTGACCTGACCGTCTCCCCTCCTGCTGAACTTTTAGCTTTCCCAGTCACCAGGTCCCGAAATCAGCCCAGCAGACCCGGAGTCATAGATAGCTCTGCCNCCACTATGGTGCTCTGTTCCCAGCTCTTAGAAAACGCAGGTTGGAGGACGAGGGATAGAGCAGAAGTGGCCACACTTATCATCATTCCCAGGGATTTGCTTGCAGAAATGTGTGGTTTTTTGCTACCACTCTAGGTTCTATGTATTCATAGGAGGTACAAGGGGGCTTCCATTAAATCTTAAGCTACATCTGCTGCCTAGTTCGGGAGTTTTCTTGTGCCTAAACACAAAACAAGGAAAGCAGTCACCATCCTGGTAAGGCTAATTTATTCTGATCATCAAGGCTGCATTACAGAATACAGTTAGAGACAAACACATCTGGCAAACAGAGAACCTACTAGGATGCCTGTAAGTACTCCCCTGACCAATTTTGACAGTAAATGGGCATAAGAAGGAGGCACTGTCTGAAAAAGCACCCCTAGGAATGGCCTGAGTTACTACATGATGTAAGCAACCTGACCAGTACAGCTGTTAGCAGAAAATATAATCTAATGAATGGGAGAAAAGAAAGATTTTTTTTGGTGGGGGCAGAGTTACATAGTCCTGAAACCAGCAGTAGGAAGTTGAGGGTATATTATATTTCCAAACTTCCTTTCATAAATTTCCCCCAGTAAAAGTGACCAACTAGAATTCTGGAGGAGCTGATCTCAGATGAAGTTGTCATACAGAAAAAAACGGATTTGAGCAGTGCACTATGATGGGTGCTATGGTACCCCGTGGAGATACTCCCTTTGGGACCCAGTCACCCATTCCCCAGCAGCTGGCAGTGTTTCCTATTGGGGGTTCACAGCTTCATCCTTCCTTAGTTATTTTTATGTACTCATAGTTACAGCCTCTTCTAAAAATACCCCACCCCAAAGGCAGTATACATCTGCTTCATTTCAGGATAATTCTCCTTCATTTCAAGATAACTCTGCTTTGTTTCAGGATAACTCTATAGGGACATTCAATCCTCCACTGTAATTGGCTGAGGACTTTGCTACAACTGTACCATTGCTCAATTTCTCCCTCTGCTCAATCCTGGCTTCTTCATTCTCTCATAGGACCTGTAGCTAAGAGTGTTCCACAGCTAACAGGAACCCCAAATCTCCACCTCAGGGTCAGTTGCCTCTGTCAACAAAGGTAAAACCCTGCTGACCACAATGCCAGTTTGTATTTGACAGTTTATAGAGCATTTGTTGCTTCATCATATTCTCGTCACAATTCTAGGAGACAGGATGGAGAGCTATTATTATTCCAATGCTTTATAAATGATAAAGTCAGTTTCAAATAGATTAATTTCCCAAGTACACAAGAAACATTGTTATTAGTTATTTATATCCCATCTCATTTCATAAATACACAAAAGTGGCCAAGATTTATGGGAGAATACTTCAGGCTAAAATGTGAGTCTTTTGAATGCAAGTACTCTGATTTCTACCCCAGTGCACCAAAAAATAATGATAATAATAGTATGACTTATAGACAAATTGGCTGGTTATTTTATTTATATGGTTAAGTGATTCATTATAAGTAATTACATAATGACCAAAGTCACTTCAAATAATTAATCTTTTTTTTTACTAAAAAAAAGATAAATTAAAATAAGCTAGTAAAGTAATCACTGCCCCCAATTTGAGAATCTTCTAAAGTGATCTCATACATTGCTCTGGAAAGTATTTACCACCCTTAAAAATATAAACCTTTATAAACCCTGGAGCCCAACATGGAGATGCATATATGTGAGGCCAACCATCACCTATCACGAGATCTGGCCCTCTCTCAGAGGTACCCCTGCCCCAATGTTGGCCAGAGTGAATGTCCCACATATCTTTAAAGAAGAATGTCCTGGACCTCTGCCATCATCTACAACTTTCTTTGCTTGACAAGCATATGGAAGGCATGCCTACCAGAGGGCTGTTCCTCTCACTATTCCATTTAGAAGGCTGGTTTTTCTTTTCCTGTGCCCCTGCTATAGCAAAAGCTGGTATAGAACTACCCAAACGGAGGCACAGCACACTTTAAATTTTTGTAACAAATCTCTAAACTGTAAATATGCATTTGTATAAAAGAAAGGACAAAAGCTACTTTGAGTCAAGCCTATTTAATAATGTAAAAATACTCATAAATCTGGCAAGAAGGTCCTGTGAGGAAATTCTCAAATTTTTCAATTCTCTGTGAAGCAAAGAAATCAAAATCGCATAGCCTGAAAGTATTCAGAACAGAAAACTGTCCCCTTAATGGAAAGTCTGCTTAATTCTATGTTAAAAGGAAAGGTAGTCCCTTCCCTCAGTCCCTGAGTCCCCAAAGGTATTAACTCTAAATTAATAGAGTTAATTAATTAGGTAATTAGTTAGTTAGGAGAAAGGAAGTAAGGGTTCTCTAGTCTCCTCCTCACTCAGAAATATAAATAAAGAGAAGTCATTCACTAAGATTTCTCGTTACTCTTTTATAACAACTTGTAAGGACTTTCCATAATTCTGGAACATCTGTCACTTCTCCCTGTTTATTATTTATAGTATTCCCTGCCTGTTCTCCTAAAGCAGGAAGGACAGCAGTAGGAGAGCAGGAGAGAAAGCAGACTTCGCTGGCGGAAGTAGATCTGAGGATGACGGTGAGCGGAAGCAGCAACCAAAGGGTGGGCCAACGGGTTGAGTCCCAGAGCCTAGTACAAGAAAAGCAAGCAGGTGGGGACTAGGGGAGAAAGAAATAAATAAGGAGGGATGGAGAGAGAGGAAGGGAGGCAACTGGTTATTATTTATACTCCTCCAGCACAGGGGTTGCACTAGATAGCTCATCTTTAGAGAACACTACCTCTTCATTTAATTAAAAAAATATTAAAGCAAAGTCTGTATGAAGTAATTCACATTGATCATCTTTCTATACCCAGGAGCACACCTTACAAATACTGGATGCTTGGTGTTTCTGTGTGACTTAAAATTTAACCTAGAAATGTGTATTTACAGTCTCTAAAACTACCCCTATCTATGTAGCTAATGTAGGATGTCTGATCTTTAGAATACATTTTTTCACAAATTTTTGTGGTTTTTATTTTTAGCTTATCTATCAGAAGATAACATGAAATGCTTTTGGAAGTTTTATAAAACTTGTGTTCTTTTTTTAGTGCTGTAACATATCACTCGCTAGGTAAGTTAGCGAGTCAACAGAGCATTTGGTTGTAACATCCTAAAAGTAATTTAGGCATATTAATGTGCCATCATAAAAATTGCGTGCTAACTTCTCTTTCATAGAGTGTCTAGATATTACGCAGAGCTGTACATTAAAGTATACAGTAGGAAACAGATGTGCATGTTCACCACGAGTTGATGAACCAGGGTGATTTTCCTGTATTAATGTGCAACTAAGTTATAGATGCTAAACTAGATGCTTCAGATATTTCTAACCTGCTATGTCAGAGCAAGTGGGCAAAGAAACAAGCATGTCCATACACGTCTTCTCTGGAACAATTCTGTTATAAAGTGTCAGTTATCTCTTCTTTTTGTAGTTTTGTTTTGAAACAAATAGAAACTAACAGATGCTAATTAGTTGTTATATTTTTCATTATTTATTGGAATTACTCATATGGAAGTTTCCATGAGTAAAAGTAGTGAACATTGAGCTGACAACAGAAATGTTAAACAATTGTTCTTTGCAATTCTTCTAATACACTAACACTTTAATACACTCCTTTGGGACTCTCTAAGAAGAGAACACAACATAGAGCTTTTTCTAAGATTTGCTGTTGGAAACTTTATTTCCCAGAGCAACTTCTAGTATGGTTCTTAGACCATGACTCAGAAAACTCCACACTAGAGAGACATTTCTAGAATTCAAATAGATCATGTAATCTTCCTGATTAAAACTCTTCAATGATAATTTATTACCTACCATAAGAGACTGGCAAACTATAGCTTGTGAGCCAAATCTGACCTGCGGTCTGTTTTTGTAGTTAGCAAGCTAGAAATTATTTTTACATGTTTTAATGTTTGAGAAAAGGAAGAAAAATACTGTTTTGTGACATAAAGAAATTGTGTAAAACTCAAATTTCAGTGTCCATAAGTTTTAGTCATGTTGGCTGACACATTGTCCATGGCTATTTTCATGCTATAGTGACAAATATCTTTATGACAAAGGCTGTATGTCCCAAAAAGCCTAAAATATTTACTACCTGGTTTATTGCAGAAAAAATACATACTAATCCCTGTACTGTAGAACAAAGTTAAATCCCTTACTAAGTAATCCTTTTGCATCTAGCCATACCTAGACACCCAGCCTAATCTCCCACGCTCCACTACCTGTGTTCAAAACCCATAAGAACTACTGTAAGTTATACTATCTCATATCCCCAAATTTTTACATATTGTTCTCCCTTTTCCAAAGTCTCCTTTCCCCCTCTCCAAATCCTTGGCCAATTTCTACTCGTCTTTCAAGATCAAAGTATTCAAACTTAAGACTGTGTTGCCCTAAGTATGAGAATTGCCTTAACAATCTACACTCAATCTCCTCTGATTTTCACATATTCTTAAGTTACTTGTCACCTAGACATGTGAATTCTTGGTAAGTGATTTTTCCCACTGAATTGTGAGTTCCTTTAGTTCAGAAATAACATACTCACTGTGTGTCCAAGGGCATAACATAAACAACAAATGTGAAAATCATTGTGTGCCAAAGAAAAAGGGAAAAAGGAAAAGAAAGGACTTGGACAATAGTGTGGGCGTGGACTGTGGGAGCAGGGGGTGGGCTGGATGGAGGAGAGCGGAGTGGGGGACTGGCACAACTGTAATAGAATAAAAAATAGGAAGGAAGGAAGGAAGGAAGGAAGGAAGGAAGGAAGGAAGGAAGGAAGGAAAGGAAGGAAAGGAAGGAAAGGAAGGAAAGGAAGGAGGGGTGAGCAAAGGGAACAAGGGGAAAAAAAGAAAAGAAAAGGGGTAGGAATGAAGAATTTATTTGTTCAAAGTGATACAGGGTGCAGCCAAAGGGGGGGCCCAGAAAAGATTTAAAATGGTGTCCAGAACTCAAAGTGTACAGGAATATTGGAGGAAATATTAAGATGTCCTCACCCCCCCTCCCAAGGTGTCAGTTGGGGGAAGGGACAAATGGAGCAGGGCCATTGAGAGCTGTTTTGCATAGCAACAGTTTTGCAGCTAACCTCTGGAATGGTATTTAACATATCTATAACCTTTAACTGGTTTCATAGATATGTTAAATAGCTGTGGCTAAGCTTTGGGCCAGGGAGAAGTGAGTGGCTGCTACCCAGGATGGAACTGGGGCAGCTTCTCTGAGAGAGTGCCTGCAAGAGAGGCATGTGGCTTTAGCAGAGTGAGGAACCCCCTCTTGGCCAGGTGACGGGGAGAGCCACACTGTTTTGGAAAGATGTAGACCCCTGTAGCCATTAGGAGGGAGAGCCATGCGGTCTCAGCAGGGTGCAGACCCCCTCTTGGCCAGGTGAAAGGGAAGACCACGCAGCTTTGCCAGAATGGAGATCCCTGCAGCTAGGTGAAGAAGAAAGACGTGCGCCTTTGGTGGAGTGCGGCTTTGGTAGAAGAGGCCCACGCAGCTTTGGCGTGCTCCCTTTGGCTGAGTGGCCTGGAAACCAGGAGAGACTTTGACTGGAACTTGGTACAAAGAACTCTTGCCAGTGAAANAAAAAGAAAAGAAAAGGGGTAGGAATGAAGAATTTATTTGTTCAAAGTATACTTTGCTCAAATTATATTTCATTGGAGCAAAGAATTTCTTTGCTCAAAGTACAGTTCATTTATTAGTGCAAAAATTTTACTTATCTAAAATTTAATTCTGCTCTGAAAAGTTAGCTTATGATGAAAGGGCTTATATTAGAAATTACAAAAAGGCTATTTCAGATCCTAAAGGCTATTAAACATTTTATTAAATATAGATATATTTAAATCTATTGACAAAATATATTTATTATACTATACAATATTTCATGACTATATTTTTTCTCTTTACATATATGACTTTCATCAAGTTTTCTACTTTTCAAAAGCTCACATTTTGCCTCTAATCTTATAAAAAATGTAAAGGAGTCTCTGGGTTTACATTTAATGTTACAATTATTAGTTTAGATTGTACATAATCCTTAAAATTATATTCATAGAGTTTTTGACACAAATTAAAAAAGACTGTTAACCAGTTTAATGAATTTGTAAAATGCTATATTTTAAAGACAGGGTTGAGCAAAAATAGGTTTATAGTTGTTCATATTTAAAATAATACAGTAATAAATAGTAATGCAAGAATAAACTCTTTTACATACTCACAACTGTAAACCTACTTCTATCAAAGAACAAAATTTGGAAGGTTTTTTTCTCTGTAGTAGCAAACATTTTAATTCCACTTCAAAAGGAGATTTCTCATAGTTTACCAACTTCAGAACACTATATTCTGGCTTTCCTCAAAGAAATCATTCACCAGATGTTTGAAGTTCCTTGTATACACATTTGTGCCTTCAGAGGTAAATTTATAGGCTATATTCGCTGGAAAACAGCCCTTCCACAAAGGGAATATAAATTTCATGCTGAAAAATTTATCACATATTTTTCCCAAAGGAATTTTAGTACCAAACTTATTCTTTAAATTACCAATTAAAATACCCAAACTTTAAAAAGAAGACTGGAAAAAAGTAAAATAAAGTTTTCAAATATCCCTTACCTAAAGGATCATTTTGATACAGAGAAATATAAACCTTAATCAAAGAATTGCAATACTTCCAAATTGTACAGACACTGAGAAAACACTACATTCATAGACAGAAACTACTTGACATTTCTGGATGGCTCTGCATAGCCTGTCTGCTTGGTGTGCATGGCTCCACAGAGACATGCTAAATATCAAAGGCTCTTATAGCCCAGTGGTAGTCTCTTTGTAGCATATTTTTCAGACATTGGAAATGAACAGGAATACTTACATGCAGGTCAGAGCATAATGTGGTAATAATAAAACATACTTAATGGGAAAACATCATACATTTAAGCATCTGTCATTTCTCAAAATGTTTTCTAGACAGAAAGCTCAAATACAGTATCTTTCAGTTAAAAAAAATTAGATATTTGGAAATTCCTAGTTTACTTAGAAACCAAAATTTTAGTTTACTAATAATGGAAGGCACTAAAATGTCAAAATATTTCTTCCCAATCTAAATTAAACCTTCCCCAAACTAGGAAATAAGATTCCCACAATTTTGCATGGGGAGGTACAGAAAAGGACGCAAAGCCTAAAAGTACATCACATTTACTGAGAATTACATATATGAAAACACTTGGTAAAGTAGTTTCCTCTTAAACAACATGCTCCTTATCCTTTCTCATATCATTGAGGCTTCCCCCATACAAGGTTATGGTACTGAAATTCTATAAAATGGGTTAAAGGAAGCAGTGTGCCATGGAGCAACTCCTAGATGATGCTCAACCAAGTTGGGCAGAAGAGTGTAGGTGTAGGTACGTCCCTCTGTCTCCAAACTGGACATCCATCCACACTCAAGTTGCATATTTATGCCACTCTTGTCACACACCCTGAGCTCCACAGCTCTCAGAAAAGATAAAGCAGGTTTCTACAAGGTTGTAACCAGTCCTTTGTCTGCTGTTTCATTCGCTTATTAAACTAATACATATATTCGAATCCCTTCAGTAAATACTAGGCTCATTACAATGACACGCAAAGTCATTTCTAAGACATGCAAATTGTATTCCTTATAGAAGACACTTATCCAGAACCTTAGAAGAACTATAAATAATCATCTGTATCCATATTTGACACCCAGATACAAGAAGAAAACAGTTCTAGCAAAGTTCTGGGGAAAAGTCCCTTTTTTCCCAGCAATTTTCCAGGTAGGCTGACAGGACAGAGCACATGGCCCAGCCCACTATTTGAAAGTACTTCTTCATTAGTTGTGATGGCATGGGCAATGGAGCAAGGACAGTTAGATGCCAGTACAATAATGAAAAACAATGAATCATCACTGGAACTTTGCAAGGAAGCACATTTTGCAATTAAACCTATTTTGTTGAACAGAAAAGAACATCAAGATAAAGTTGTTCTGCTTTAGAATATATGCAAAATAGCCTGCTTTAATATAAAATCACAAACAAATAATACATTACAAAGAACAGTTCCATAAACAAAATTACTATGTATTCACATACTAATAGCTCATTTATGTTGTTAAATACTTATTGGGTAGCATCCTATGCAAGCATTGTTCAATGGATACAATAATTACACTGAAATTCCTTCCTTCAAGGGATCACACTCCAGAAAAACGCAATGTGCCACAATAGAGCTATGGATAAAAATCATTGATGTTAGCAAGAGAATGAGAGTATCAGAAAAAACCACAAAGGTAATCTGATAGGACAAATAATGCAAATGTACTGCAAATTTGAGAAGTCTCAAAGTTTAATAATTCAGTTCCTGGGATGAAGAAATAAAGATAGATGGAGGGAGGGAGGTTGATTCTTTCCCCTCACTAGTCTCGTATTACTTTCTTAAGCTTGTTTTATCCTCTACAGAGAGCCCAGACAAATTTCATTCATCCCCATTTCTCTTATTCAGGCAATATGATTCCTAGCAGTATATTCAAATTTAATAACAAATTCACCTACAAGGAAAACTGATGCTTTGCCATAAAGAGATTTTACTTTTACCTGAGAAACCTTCCAGTAAGATGAAGTTGATGAGAACTGTTAGTCACCAACAGAATAGTTTCATTCACTTGAGTTTAAACTTACATATTGTACACTTTTGCTCTAATTTTTTGAATAAGTTTTTCTGTTTATTCAGCCTAACATCAAAATACATTCTATGAAATTCAGAGCACAGTTGCCAAACAGATAATATTCAAGGCCCAACAATGCACAAAGCTGTGTCCAGACTACTGTTGACTTAGCCTCACAAGGAATTTGAATCTAGAGTATCTATTTCCAACACCAAGTTATGTTAATTAGAATTCATTCTATCTCTCAGGAAACTATAAGGATTCTTCTACCTGAACACTCTGTGCTCAACAAACAAGCGGTAATTTAACCACTTATTTATGGCATGTTTATAGCATTACAGAATTTTGACTTAGGCATTTAAATGCTGGAACTTACATGCTTGATTACTTCTTGAAAACATACTATATCTCCATAGAGACTTCTAAAACCATTTAAGCACTCCTCAATAGCCAGGATACAGTTAGGCTAACTGACCATGAAAGATATGATTGTGTACTTCACAGACAATATTACCCATTTCTCGCCAATACCTTTGTTACGGTGAGAATAGGGCTAAGCAAAGCACTTGGGCTGCAAAAGATTAGCTTGTTTATTGAGCCTGGAAAGATATTTTCTCTTGGGGGGTATCATCTTCAAATTCACCAGATCCAAATGCTCAGCTTCTAACACTTGGAATTGCAAATCTCTCTCCCTACAGCACCGCCTTTTAACTAGGAGTAAGTCAATCTTTCAGCAGAAAGAGCATCTGTGCACCAGAGCCACGCTCTAGACAGTGCTTCAGTCCTGCAATGGGTGCCTGCTGGACAAGATGCCGGAGTAGTTAGAATCTGAGGAGGTCCAGTCAGTGTCAGCTTTTTCCCCTGAGTTCTGAAATATAGGAGACCGTTCTGTGTGGCATGGGTCCAGCTCCCATTTGTAAATGCACAGGACTCGTGCCCACAGATAGGTTCTCCCATAGGGAATCAGGCCTGCATTGTACCTAGACTGCTATGAGACTTGCTTTTGCTAAAACTCCCTCACCCTGAATTGAGGTAGAAACATTTACTGCATATCTTTAAACTAACTTCCTAAAATCCATGCTAAACCTCCCAAGGATGAGAGTAACCGGTTCAACCACTTTACCCTTTGCATTTTCAAATATCCTTCTGTGATGCAATTAGTGGCATTCTCTCCTTTTTTTTTTTTTCTGTAACAGGTAACCACCTAAAGCGAACCTCTGCATAATAAATGAGGACTGTCATGTAATGTGCCCAGAAAAGCAATAAAACCTGGTCAAGGCAAAGGTCGGGGCACTCTCCCCTTGAGAGTGTCCAAGGCACTCTGAGGCTTTTTTCCTCTTGAGAGAGAAGCCTCACTGTCCCTTTTATTCCAAAGGACTCAGTAGTCCATATGAGTTTGTTGTGTCTCATTCACAGTGCGGCCGACCCCACAAGCCAGGGTCTGCATCACTGAACCAATTGTAAAACAAGACAAATGTAGAAGAAAAATAGAAGTCTAAATACCATCCTTGTTGTTGGTAGAGGCTGAGCTGAAAGACACAGCCTTTAGTGTGAGAACTTACCAGGTTGGAAAACTCCCTGCCCTCCAGATCCAGCCCTGGAGACTGACCACCCACAAGAAAGTTTGAGACTGTAGATAAGCAAGGCATTTGTACAAGTCACTGTTTCCCCTCATCCAAACTGGAGAGATGAGGAAAGGAAAATCCCAACTTCCTTTATTTAGGACTATTGATTGGTTGGTTCCTAACAATTGGTAAATGCAAATCAATGATGTTTCCCAAAAACCAGGTAATTCCATCAACCCTACTGGAAAGGGTAATAGATCATATGTGTTTAGGTGAAATTCCTCCTCAGAGAAGCCAGAAGAGTGAAGTAGTACCTCACATCACAATTCACAAGAATCCACATAGAGTGAGTCCTGTTCCTTGAGTCTATAGCATCACACAGGCTTTACTTTGGAAACTTAGAAGGCAAGCGTCAGAAAAGAGAAGACCCCTGACTCCCATCCTACTACCATCCCCTAGGGAAATGGATAAGGACTCAGATGTTCTCTTCACGTACAGCATAAATTCACACTTCAGGGAGGGACCCTGACCTCACTACAATTTCTCTTCTTATAGGACAAACACTAGAACAATCTTCTGGAATGCCAGTTTCTTGCCGGAGTTCCCTGAGAAAAGCAAGCTGCTCACCACCTGGAGATCACATATTCAGGGACAGCCAGCCCCTACTGATAAGGGAAAAGAACCCACCAGTTCCATGGGTTACTAAGTTTGAGTGTAGCCTCTCATGCTGGGTGATAGAGGAGGCTGGTTCATTGTCCCAATTACCCAAAGTGAGTTCACAGGGTCAGTGTCTAAGAATATCACTTCTCATATCACAATTTTCCTTATTAAGGAGTATGTGACTATAAAAGAGAGAGTTATCAAGTTTTCCTGCTATTATAGTTTCCAGGTATTCTGAAATAGAGATTAGCTCATGTGAATGTTTAAGACATACTTAATGGAACAGCATTTAAAAGGAATATTTACTTTTTTAACAACAACTATACAAAGGAAAGGTAATATCAATAAAATTGGTTTCTGAGTTTCTTATAAGGAATTGTTTTATATACATGGGAAAACTTAAAGGCAATGAATTGGGAGATTCAACTCAACTACAATTGAATCAGGTGACAACCTATGGGGTGGGGGAAAGAAGACAACATAAGAGTACTTCGAGGAAAAGAAAGTTAGCTTGAAATGGAGAGCTCTTGAGCCTTTCATGACAATCTAGTCCTTCAATGGAAAGATAAAAAGTTGACACCTATTCCAATAAATAAAGTTTTAATAGGTGGTCTAATAGAGATGTGTTTCAAAAACAAGATATATAATACTAGAAGAGAAATTTTCCATTAGTGAATGGTGGACACTCATTGGCTACTAATAAATTCTCATTATTACTGCTTGGTGAAAATTTACTTTAATAGTACAATAACCTCTTCAATTAATTAATTCCACAACCATTTATCACAGTGTAACAGCTGCCAAAGCAGGGGAACTGTTCAGTAAAATCTAGTGCTCATTCACTTTCACACAACAGCAAGCCTCTTAGACTCTGTTACAGAATCGTAGCTAGACCATTCATACACCCTTTCAATTACATCTATTTAATTATGCAGACCAGAAAACCACAGAGCAGCATAGCCTAGAAATGCCAGTTCCACAGAGAAATTGAAAGCAACTTCGAGTGTTACTCTACCACCCCTTACTTTCTGTTTATACTTTACCCCGTTTTTTCTATTTCTTGTTATATCCTACTTTAATTGCCAGGGTCTCGCCTCCCCCTTCCTCTCGCCTATTCATTATGTCTGTCACGGATTCCAGAAGCACTGCTTGTGTACCACGGTCAATTAATAAGAAAAAAGCCGATGGCACTAACATCCCTATCACTACAACGGGAAAGAAGGACTAACTGGGAAAGAATATGTGGAATCTTGCCAAAAGAGAGAATGTAAAAATGAAGCCTCAGACAGGTGAGGAAGAAGCTGGGTGCGTGGGTCAGACCCTCCACTTCTACCAGCAGAGCTGAAAACAGTGTGGAAAACCAGGAAAAAATCACCAGTCCAGTAAATGCATAAGGGGACCCAGCCCTGCTGCATATCAAGCAGATATTGTGTAACCACTTTTTTTAAAAGAGTCTCCCCTTGCTCAAAACTAACGAAAGCCCAGAGCCCAAAAGTACTCTGTGGCTCTGCCTACCACAGCTCTGTAAAGAGCGCAGTGCTTTGGGAGGCAGTGGACATTATACAGGCACACCTCATTTTATTGCATTTCATTGTGCCGTGCTTCATAGATGTCACAGATGTTTTTCCCCAATTGAAGACCCTCCACCAGGAAAAATATTACAATTCTCTTTATTTCCAGACTTGCTTTATTATGGTGGCCTGGAATTGAACCCACAATATCTTCATGGTGTGCCTGTGTATGATTTTTGGAAATTCTGAGAATGTAGACAAAACCACCAAAACTTGTCTGACATTTACTTTTTTATGTCCTTGAAAATTGGGGGCTTAAAATTGAATTAATTTGATTTTAAAACATGAGCGACACAATAATGTAACAGTGGGAAAATGTAACCCACCCCAGCATTCTTTTGACCTTGTTTCCCTAAGTACTGACTCTGACTAGTAGCTTGTAGATGAACAGGCTGTTTGTATAAGAATCTCAGGAACTACCTTCAAAAGATACAGACTCCAACCTCCAGGCATCCCAACTCTGGGAAATTTGCTGACCTTTGACCATGAAGCCAGGCTGATGTAAAGTTAGAATGACGTGAAGCCAGGATGACTAAAACAGAACAATGCACACCAGACATCGTTTGCCTTATCAGAATGGACTGTGTGGTCTGCACATAGAGAACTTTGCAACCCTCTTCCTAATCTCTTTGTTCTATTCCTCCCTTCTTCCTTGTAAAAGCCTTGGCCTCCACTGAGAGGGGGAGATGGGATCTGAGATATGAGTCCTCATCTTCCCAGGAAATAGGCTTTGAAATGTGAGCCCTCCATCTTCTAGGTAGTCTGCACCTGAAAACAAGCCACTTCCCTTTACATCAGCACCTACCTCTTGAGGTATTAGCTTTCGTAGCAGCAAGCAGTTGGACCTGCTTTTGGTTGAAATAATTCTTAAACAAAGAATTGTGAATAAAATTTATATTTCCCTTTTAAAGATAACCATCAGTACCAAAGAAGTTAAGTGCTCCCTGTCATAAGAATTATAGAGTCAATCATCTCTGTCCTAAATTTTAACTCAATGGAGACTATATTAAAAATATATGATTTCTAACCATCAGTGTATCAGTCAAGCCAAAGCATAAAAGTAGCAGCCTATAAGATGCCAATAGTAGCATTTCATGTCATTCAAGTGTGGACAGATTAACTGAACAACCTGAATTCAGTGGAGACCAAACGTGGCATGGTTTTGTCTTCATAAACCACCCTTTTGAATCTCTCTTCCCAACCTCTTAAAAAAATCTGAGCCAGAGTCTCTAAAATTTCTAATCCTGCCCAAATTTAAGTTTGAATTTCATATTTAATAAGCACCATCCTCCCTAAACTTGGGCACCAATGTGTTTCTTCTTCCTATCTCTTCTTTGTGGTTGTAACTTTGTCTTTGCTGAAGCAGAAAGTAGAGAGAACTTAGACAAGTGTCAAAAACATTGTTACCTACCTGGTGTGGTTGTCTTCTCTCAAAAGCATTCTCTCTGTAGTGGGCGTTGAAACGCTTGCCTTAGCGAGCAGAACACAGGCGAATTCCATCGGGTGTCTATTTAAGGATAACGCCCCACTGCATCGTCACCTTCTGATGTGGAACACCTGTTCCGGCTCAGCGCCTCATACTCTACCGCAAATGCCGTCGCTGGGGATCAAGCACAGGTGGTTCCTTTGTAGCCCGTAGGAATTCCAGTTCCTAGTGCCCTGAACAATGGACGCACAAGCTCCCCACCTACTGCTCCCTCTCTGCCTTATAGTTGCTCACTTTGCCCACCCCGCACTACCTATGTGATTGCGAAGCAGATCTGCAGACAGACGTCTAATCTGGGACTAAGACATCATGGTCAATATCACCCTCCTCCGGGCCCAGCCCCCAATTCCTGTGAGATATTCTCTTCATCTCTATTTATCTTGACTTGTGAGGGGATGGCTCTGAGGAGGGAAACTCACAGCATTCCTTGCTGGGTTAAGAACTAAAAAATCACAAATAATATCCTTTAAGCCCATAATTTTTGCCCATATTCACTGGGGGTCATGGTTGGAATAGCAGAACCAGTTCAGTTGTCTCTCTTCATGTGACTTCTTTGAATATAATTGATCTCAAAAAATATAATGTTAGTTGATGTATATAGCATAATGATTTGATATTTACATACATTGCTGACTAATCACGACAGTAAGTCTAGCTAACATCCATCACCACATATCATTAAAATTTTTTCTCATGAGAACTTTTAAGATCCACTGTCTTATCAACTTTCAAATATGCAGTACAGAATTATTAACTATAGTAATCATGTTGTACATGGCATCCCCATGGCTTATTTATTTTATAACTGGCAGTTTGTACCTTTGACCCCCTCCACCCATTTTGTGTGATTTCATATAATTTGTTTTATTTTTTAATTGTTATATATCTTTAAAAATTTTTAAACTATGCTATCTCTAAATAGGATACAAAAAAAGAGATCTCGGGGCTTATTGATGGCTCTCTGTAAAATACAGAAGCACTTATTAGTTTTCTTGAAGTTTTAGCAAAAATTCAGAAATAAGATATAGGGTTTTTGAACCCTACAGAAGTCAGTCATGCTCCCTCACCCAGAAGTCCAGGCAACCAGGAGAAACAATATTCCCATAACCTTGAGCGGGCCTGCATGCACAGAATGAAGGTCTGTTATGTAACTGGAAGGTCAGTATTGGCACCCTGCCAGCTTTGTGTGCATTTAGTACATAAGGGAGTTGGGACTCCCAGCCAGCGTGACAGGCAGTGCAACATGTGGCCTGTGGCATTCGTGGATTGCCCCACCCCAGAATAAAGGCACGTCAGGCATCACGACGGCTCCATGAATGTTCTTCCTTCTGCCTGAATTCCGTGTGAACCTGTCTGGCCTTGAATGGTCGCAGCACACAAGATAAGTCCAATTCACTATCCTATTACACAGTTAGCCAAAATTTGGGGAAGATGAGAATTTTCTCTGGCTTCATTTATCCCAGAACTGTTTTTCTTTACTAACTAGGGGGATTTATAAAAACAATTTCATTGCTGTATTGAAAAAGACAGTTCCAGAGGCCACAGGCAGTTAGGAGTCACTTTGGTGAAAAGACACCCTTCATCTTTTCCACTTTGTTCAAGTCTTTGTAAAAGCAAATGGAAATGATTGTGTGACTATAGAATGGGCCTCCTCTTCAGAAGGAAAACCCAAAATCAAAAGTATGAACTCTTCTTTGAAAAATCTTTGTAATTTCTTTTCCCATTAGTCATTTTCTCTTGTGTTCACTGCAGTTATCTCAAACTTTACTCCATCTCCTATATTCAATTTAAATTTTTTCCCATTCCTTGATGCTTCTAAGTTATTTATCAGATCTATAATAGTTAATTGTGCTGTTTTGGTTCTCAGTTTGTATTCTCATTTCAGCAATCCCTCTTTTCCTCCCTTTTCACTTTTTATCATCTTCTCTCAGAACCCTGGTTTTAATAAATCTGTTTCAGTAAGTTTTTCCACAGAGTGAATCCATAAAAGTATCCTTTCTGGGTAATGTTTTAGACTGGGTTCTTTCTGGGCTCTGTATACTAGTTTCCATCTCTCCTTTCCTCTTGGTGCGTATACATAGGTTTTTGTATATTTGTTTTTGGTTGTTTGGCACAGTCACAATTATCTTTGTTTGTTTTACTTTGATTGTGCTTAATGTGGGAAGGTCTGTCCAGACCACATTTGCTCTGACATTGTGTGTGTGGGGGGGAGGGGGGGATTGTCGATTTCCCTTTTACCAAGTATGGGACGCGTATCTTTCAGGCTCTATCCATTTCTCTACTGCCTAAAATCATGGGACTGAAGAAGGGGCTCTCTTGATCAGGATCAAATGAAATCTTAGCTGGGAGACTCCGGGTTCTCTGATTACTCTGATATCTAGTCCCAGGGTTCACTCCAACCATGGGCGTTCTACTTCCCAGGCTTGAGCTGCCTACCCCAGTTCAGCACAGCTCTCCAAAACAGGGGCATCTGCACTATCCCTGCTTATGCAATGCAGGAGTGTCTACATTTTTTTCTTCACTACCCCAGGCAGATCTTAGATGTAACTATTTGGGATATGCAATGCCTAATATAGAACCTTTTCCTTGTACCAAAATTCTGGCCCTTTTTCTCTGTCCACAGTGGCAGAATCTTGGCTACATCTATTATAATTCACTCTCTCTCTAGATTCTAGGACCAGTTCCACCAGGAAAGTAGAGAAAAAAAAAAGATTCAAAAGTACCCAAGAACCTGCGCTGGGTATATTGCATACTACCTAATTTAATTTTTAAACTCTTCTACCTTTTTGTATTAAGAAAATAGGAAATTTAGGAAAGTTTAATAACTTGTCAGAATGAGAGAGAAGCAGTAGTAGCATTTTTTAGATCCTCCCCTAAGGACATGTTTATTGATTTTTAGAGAGAAAGAACAGGGGAGAGAGAGAGAAACTGATCAGTTGCTTCCTGTCCAAGCTCTCACCACAGATCAAAACCTAACACAGGCCCTAGTTGGTGTGACTCAGTGGATTGAGTGCCAGCCTACAAACCAAACGGTCGCCAGTTCAATTCCCAGTCAGGGCATATGCTCCCCAGTAGGAGTCCAGGCCCCCAGTAGGGGGCACAGGAGAGGCAACCACACATTGATGCTTTTCTCCCTCCCCTTCTCCCTTCCTTCCCCTCTCTCTAAAAATAAATAAATAAATAAATCTTTAAAAAAAAAAACCAATGCAGGTATATACCCTGACTTGGGATCAAACCCACAACCATTTGGTGTAAGGGACAATGCTTCAATTCAGCCAGTGCAGGAGAGGTAGAACTTTATCCCAGGTATGACTAATCTCAAAGTCATGCTCTCTCTGCTGCACCCCATAGTGTGCTGGTCAATGTTTAAGAGCCAGTGGGGAGGTAGGAGGTATGATTTGTAACATTTGCAATTTCATGATAAAAGGACTGACACAATGATCAATTACAGGGTAACTATAATATGGACAAGGCTGTTGGCAACATCATAACATCTACCTACATTTAACAACAAAATAATGTAGATGATAAACCAGTTTATATTCAACATTAGCCTGACAGATCGTCAATGTGTAATGTAATGAAAATACTAACAATAACTAGTTTAAAATGTCAAAACTTGTACCATGAACTGGCATAAGAACAGACACATAGATCAATGGAAGAGAATAGGGAGCCCAGAAATAAACCCGTGTCATAGAGACTATGACTCAATTGGTCAATTAATATTCAACAAAGGGGGCAGAAGCATAAAATGAAGTAAAATTTGCCTCTTCAACAAACGGTGTTGGGAGATTGGGCCAGCTACATGCAAAATAATGAAACTCAACCACCAACTTACACCATACACAAAATAAACTCAGGGTAGATAAAAGACTTATGAGTTGCAACACCATTAAAATCCTAGAGGAGAATGTAGGCAGGAAAATCTCAGGTATTCCATGCAGAAATATTTTCACCAATATGTCCCCTAGAGCAAGGGACACAAAGGAAACAATAAGCAAATGGGACTTCATCAAAATAAAAAGCTTCTGCACAGCTAAAGAAAACATCGGCAAAATGAAAAGGGAACCAACTGTATGGGAAAATATATTTGCCAATGATACCTCTGACAAGGGTTTGTTTTGATCTCCAAAATAAATAAAGAACTCACACAACCCCACTTCAGGAAGATGAACAACCCAATTTAAAAAATGGGCAAAGGTCCTGAACTGACACTTCTCCAAGGAGGACATACAGAGGGCCCATAGACACATGAAAAGGATGCTCAGCACCACTAGGCATCAGAGAAATGCAAATTCAAACCACAATGAGATACCGCTTCACACCAGTCAGAATGACCATCATTAACAAGTCAAGAATAAAGTGCTGGAGAGGAAGCTGAGGAAAGAAAATCCTAGTGTGTTATTGGTGGGAATGCAGACTGGTGCAGCCACTGTGTAAAACAGTATGAAATTTTCTCAAAAAACTAAAACTGGAACTGCCTCTGGACCCAGAAATTCCACTTCTGGGACTATACCCTAAGAACTTTAAAACACTAATTCAAAAAATCTATGCACCCCAGTGTGCATAGCAGCACAATTTACAATAACCAAGTGTTGGAAGCAACCTAAATGCCGATCAGTAAATGAGTAGATGAAAAAACTGTGGTACCTTTACAGAGTGGAATTCTATGCAGGAGAAAAAAAGAAGGAGCTCCTACTCTTCACCACAGCACAGTTGGAACTGGAGAGCATTGTGCTCAGTGAAGTAAGCCAGGTAGTAAAAGACAAATACCATATGATCTCACCTATAAGTGGAACCTAACAACAAAACAATCAAGCAGAATATAACCAGAGACATGGAAATTAAGAACGAACTGACAATAACCAGAGGGTGGGGGCAGAGGGATAACAGGGGAAAGAAGGGGAAGGGCCATCAAGGAACACATATAAAGGACCCATGGACAAAGCCAAAAGGGGGTAGGATTCAGGGTAGGAGGTGGTGATAGCTACTGTGGGGGTGAGTTGTGGGGGGGGGGAAATGGAAAAAACTGTACTTGAACAACAATAAAATAAATAAATAAAAATAAAAACATAAAGTATTCAGTACACACATAAAAATAAAAATAAAAAAAAAATAGCCCTGGCTGGCGTAGCTCAGTGGATTGAGCACGGGCCTGCAAACCAGAATATCGCGGTTCGATTCCCAGTCAGGGCACATGCCTGGGTTGCAGGCCAGTTCCCAGCAGGGGACTCACGAGAGACAACCATACATTGATATTTCTCTCCTTTCCTTCCCTTCCCCTCTAAAGATAAATAAATAAAAATCTAAAAAACATTTAAAAAAATAAAAATAATAAATAAACCTTGTACCATGACTTTTAAAACATATCAATTAAACAAAGAAAACAGAGTCACATAGGCAGAGAACAAAGTGGTGGTCACCAGATGTGAGAAAGGTGAAGGGATGAGTAAAATAGGTGAAGGACATCAAGTACATAATGCCAGTTATAAAAATAGTCAGAAAGATATAAAGCACAGCGTAGGAAATACAGTCAGTAATATTGTAATATCTATGTAAGGTGTCAGAAGTGACTAATTATCAGTGTGATCACTTTACAAGGTATTCAAATATCTAATCAGTATGTTGTACACTAGTATGTTGAAACTAGTATAATATTGTATTACAACTGTAATTGAAGATACGTTTAAAAAAGAGAACATGCAAATAAATATGTAGCTTTACAGAAGAAGGAAATTATCAGTCGTAAAGGGTGTATTGTAAAGATAGTTCCCAATGGTTCAGGATCTTGAAGCTCAGTATGTGTGTTTGAGATTACTGTACAACTAAAGTGACCTAACAAACATTCTGCTCCATTAGGGAGGAAAACCTCCATTAAGAGGGTTTTGTAAGAACATTATTTAACGAATTTTTCCATTCCCTGCACTAGAATTTTGATTATAATATTCCAACAGAACTTACCCAAACCATTTACAAATAAATAACAATGCTTAGAGGATTCTTTACCGAGAGTTTATGAAAACGACAAATGTGCTTGCTTGCACACAATTGAATACTATCTCTAAAATAAAAGTATATTCATAGTAAAATGGGTTTAACTGAATTACAAATACATACATAAGCATAACAGACACTCCACAATGGACATGGATGTCAAGTTCCAAATGTGCTAAGGAATAATTAAGAATCTTAGTCATTGAAGTCCAAATAGCATTCAAGAGCCCTAAAAGCCCTAGATGTCTCCCCCCGCCCTGGGGCACATGGTCACGGTACCACCACATGTAGTGGTGACACTATTAAACAACCCCTAACAGCAGCAGCACTGGATATTAGCCAGCCATCACGTCACAATCATTCTCCCATATGCCCCATGAAGTTGTCAGTGCAGACTCAGACTCCATAAATCACTTGCTGCTGGCTCAGGAAGTCAATGACAAGGGATAAAAATTGCCCAATCCTTAATAGTTATCACCATAAAATTTCAGCACAGCAACAAAAGTATAATTTCCCATGGAGGTGCTGTAGGAGGTTTTACCTGTAACTTGGTTACTTAGATATAAGGTATTACATTTGCTAATTTTGCCAAAGCCCTTGCTGCTTTCACTGCTATTGCTGCTACTCCTCCCCTCTGTTCCTTTTGATTATTTTATTGGCATTATATGCACTCTCTGCAATAGGCAAGGAGGAGAGAATACACGTGATGATACATGAGCAAATGCATTCATCAAAATACATGACAAACATTTCTACTGAAGAGAAAATTAAAACCATTCACTAACATAAGATTTGTGATTGAATTAATAATTTGAATGTTCTAAGCAATCCTTCCCTTATAAGCATGAATAAAAATGACTCTAAGTATTCTTTATGTGAAATGAATTTTCAAAGCCTAATATTCTATATAAGAAGTGATTTAAGCAAGAATATTGTAAAGCTGCTGTCACAAAAAAATTAGTGTCATACTCAATTATCCAAATTCATTTTTAATTTTAAAAAAATTTCTTCTTTTTTATTACCACTTGATGCCCTTTTATGCCCTCCCCCCACAGTCACCACACTGTTGTCCATGTCCGTGAGAACTTTTTTTTTTTACTCGATCCCTCTCCCCACTAACCTGCACCCTACTCCATAGCTGTCATTCTCCATCTACGAGTCTGTCTCTATTTTGCTTGTTAGTTCAGCTTGTTCCTTAGATTCTACATATGAGTGAAATTATATGGTATTTGTCTTTTTCTGACTGGCTTATTTCACTTAGCGTAACATTTTCCAGGTCCACCCATACTGCCACAAAGGGTAAAATTTGACTTCCAGCCAAGATGGAGGTGTAGGTGGAAATACTGTACCTCCTAGCACAACCAAGTTTAAGGACAACAAAGATTTAGAAAGAAAAACACAACCAGAAAAGACAGAAAATTGAACTGTACCCAAGTCTGACAATAATGAACCATTCATCCAGACCAGTGAGAGGGGTGGAGTCGGTGGCCGGTGGAGAAGGGTCCTAGAAGGAAAAGGTGGTGGTAGGCAACCCGGGCACAAGAAGGAAACCAGCACACCCAGTAAGGCTCACAAGGTGGTTGGCTGACCGCAGACACATATTTCCACGCAGATAAACCAGGCAAAAAAACAGACAGTGAGACAAACTGTGTAACTCAGAGCCCCAGAGATGGGAACTAAAGCCTAAAAGCACCTATTGGAAAAACTTTGGGGGATCGAGGTGCTGGGAGAGGCTCCCAGCCTCACAGGAGAGTTCTTTGAAGAGACCCATAGGGTCCTAGAACATACACAAACCCACCCACCCAGGAACCAGCACCAGAAGGGCCCAATTTGCTTGTGGGATGCAGCAGAGGGGACCAACATCCTAGAGAGCACAGAACAAGAGCCATTGCTCCCTCTCTGACCCTGCCCCTACATACAGCATCACTACCCAGCAACTGGGTTGCCCCATCCTGGTAAACACCCAAGAAAAAATGGGCAGCAAGACAGACTACACAACCCAGGGCCACAGCAATGGGAAATAGAGCCTAAAAGCACCAATTGAAAAGGTTTCAGCTTTTGGGAAATGGCAGAGGGGACTGAAATCTGAGAAAGCATGGAACATGCGCCATTGCTCCCTCTCTGACCCCGTGCCCACATACAGCATCACAACCCAGAGACCTGGGTTGCCTCCCCCTGGTGAACACCTAAGGCTCTACCCCTCATATGTAACAAAAGAGACCAGACCAAAATATTATGGCTCAAGAAGAAAAATTGCTCAAAGCCCCAGAGCCAATACTTCTAAGCGACCAAGAGATAGCCAACCTACCAGATGCACAATTCAAAATACTGGTGATCAGGATGTTCACAGAACTGGTTGATTTTAGTCACAAATTAGATGAAAAAGTGAAGGTTACACTAAGTGAAATAAAGGAAAATGTACAGGGATCCAATAGTGATGGAAAGGAAACTGGGACTCAAATCAATGGAGTGGACCAGAAGGAAGAGAGAAACAAACAAACAGAAAAGAAGGAAGAAACAAGAATTCAAAAAAAAAATGAGGAGAGGCTTAGGAGCCCCCAGGACATCTTTAAACGTTCCAACATCCGAATTATAGGGGTACCAGAAGGGGGAGAGGAAGAGCATCAAGTGGAAAATTTATTTGAACAAATAATAAAGGAGAACTTCCCCAATGTGGCTAAGGAAATAGACTTCCAGGAAGTCCAGGAAGCTCAGAGAGTCCCAAAGAAGGTGGACCCAAGAAGGAACACGCCAAGGCACATCAGAATTACATTAGCCAAGATTAAAATGAAGGAGAGAATCCTAGAAGCAGCCAGAGATAAGGGGACAGTCACCTACAAAGGAGTTCCCATCAGACTGTCAGCTGATTTCTCAAAAGAGACCTTCCAGGCAAGAAGGGGCTGGAAAGAAGTATTCCAAGTCATGAAATGCAAGGACCTACATCCAGGATTGTTCTATCCAGCAAAGCTTTCAGTTAGAATGGAAGGGCAGATAAAGTGCTTCTCAGATAAGGTCAAGTTCAAGGAGGTCATCATCCTTAAGCCCTTATTATATGAAATGTTAAAGGGGCTTATCTAAGAAAAAGAAGATAAAAAAATATGAACAGTGAATGCACAGCCAACTCACAGTTATTAACAACCACACCTAAAACAAAAGCAAACTAAGCAGACACCTAAAACAGGAGCAGAGCCACAGAAATGGAGATCGCATAGAAGATTAGCAACAGGGGAGTGGGAGGAGGTGAAGGGGGGAAAAGGTACAAAGAATAAGCAGCATAGATGGTAGGGAGAAAATAGGGGGAGGGTAAGAGTAGTGTGGGAAATGTAGAAGCAAAAGAATTTAGTTCACATGGACGTGAAGTAAAGGGGGGAGGGTGGGTGGGAGGGGGTGTGCAGGGGGGGATGAAGAAGGGAAATGGGACAACTGTAATGGCATAATCAATAAAATAAAAAGAGTACAATTTTCTTCATTTTACGGCTGGATATTATTCCATTGTGTAAATGTCCTGTAGTAGTTTTAGCCAGTCATCCACTGAGGGACACTTGGGCTGCTTCCATATTTGGTGGTTGTAAATAACACTGAAATGAACATAGGGGTGCTTATGCCCTTTTGAATTAGTGTTTTGGGTTTCTTAGGATATATTCATACTCAATGATTCAAATTCTCTTAAAAATGCATATCATGGCAATAAGTATAACAATCTCATTTAACTATATTATAAATATAATATATAATTTTTAAACAGCCAGACTTTTAGATTCCTATATTTTCCAGAGGAGTCACTACAAAATAATTAAAGTTTGGATAAAAAGAACTTTTATTTCTCTTGAGAAATAAAAAAGTCTTAAAAGAACCACAGAAAATAACTAAGAGAAATTACCATTGAACATATCTCCTTCCTCTCACTCACAGCTACTTAAAATGCAAACCAACTCGCCACAGTCCTGACCTATTCTGTCCAATTTCTGAATGTCAAATGCTTAGAGCAATTGTTGGCTGTCAGAGTATGAAGTCTGTCGAATCACAGAAACTGGACTTTTGGCATCTCAACATTCTGAAACAAGTGATTTAATTATTTAATTAGTATAAGAGAAAGGCATCTACACAAAGATCAAGGCACACATTCTTTCATTAAAATGTCTCTAAAATTACTTTAAAAACACACAGGGAACTGAGGGAAGGGGTAATATTTTATTAATTGGTACTATGCAAGTTAACTCATATTTCAATGATAAATGGAAATCTAAACTGTAAAAATAATTAGGTTATATAAGAAACCTATGGACTTGCTATTTGCTGAAGAATACATTTTATATATTTCCTATGAAGTTTTTAAAAGTTTGTTTCACTCCAAACTAAAAAGGAATCTCAGTTTGATCTTATTTTAACATTTATATAATTAAAACGCATCTTTTCCCTTCATTACTTTCCAAATGCTCATTAAATGATTCCTAATTTACCATTCAGTGCTGCACTGTCTTCAACACACAAATAATGATAAGTTGGATCATTAATTGGAAGAAGTGTCCATTAATGTTTTCCCTTGAATATCATTTCATCCAATCTTATTTCAATAAAAAAATTACTTGAACCTTATATATCTACAGCAGTGTGTGAATAGTCTGCATTTCCCAAAGCATATTCCTTGCAAGCTTATACATAAAAAATCTTTTTTAAAGTAAATTTTTATTTTGATATATCTGCCTTTTAGCATACTTCTTATTGTGGTATATCAAATGTTCAGAATAACACAGAAGTCATAAATACATTGTTCAATGAATTTTCACAAAGTGAAACAAACACCCAGATCCAAACATTACTGGCACCCCAGAAATTCCTTTGAGTCCCCTTTCAGAGTAACCATTGTCCTGATGTCTAATCTCACAGATTAGTTTTGACTGTTAACAAACTTCATATAAATGGAATCATTCAGTATGCTCTTTTGTGCCTCTCTATCTGATATAGCACAAAATTATATTTGTGAGATTTGTCCATGTTATTGTGTATAGTTGTAGTTTGTTTACCCTCATTGCTGTATTATATACCATTGTGAAATTTGTCACACTTTTTTCCAGTTTGGAGGTCTCTACAAACAGGGTTGCTATGAACATTCTTATAGTACATGTCTTTTGGTAAACATATACATGCATTTTTGTTGGATATATAATCTAAGGATGGAATCAGTGAGTCATAAAACAAGCCTATGTTCAGCTTTGGTAATGCTGTCAACCAGTTTTCTAAGTAGTCGTTGTTAGGATAGGCAGGGTAGGACGAAATGGCGGCTGAACTACAACCTAGAAAAGACAGCTGATGTCAAAAAAAATAAAACCAGAGAGCCAAAAGGGTGGGCTTTATCCGCATAGCAACCTGAGCCTGAGGAGAATCACCAATGATGTATTACCACTTTGTTCAAAGGGAACCAATCCCCAGCTCCCACGAAGAGAGCCAACCAAAATAAAACCCTGCCATTTTCCCTATTTACACGGCGACTTCCCTGACCCCACTTTGCAGACCGGGGAACCTCGCCCAGGTGCGCAAACCCCAATAAAACTCTATATTGCCTAACTTTGTGGTTGATTGGCATTTCTTCCTCCGCAGAGCCTGAGAAAACCTTTCAGTTATGTGAACTTACACTCCCACCAACAGTGAATGAGCATTGTCATTGTTCTCCATTCTTGACCACACTTGGAATTTTCTATTGTTACTTTAGCCATTCCTTGCAATCACAATAGTTTTAGTTTGCATTTTCTTGATGACTAATGAATTTGAGCACTTTTTCATATCTCCATTGACTATTTAAATATCTTATCTGAGATAAATTTTCAGATCTTTGGCCCATTTTTTTCTATTAGATTGTCTGCCTTTTTAATGCTGATTTGTAGCAGTTTTTATATATTTTATACATGAATCTTTTTTCAGATACACATATTACAAAAATTTTGTCCCAGGCTGTGGTTTGCCTCTCTGGTTTCTTTTTATACTTGCATTCTTTCATTTACAGTTGACATTCAATATTACATTAGTTTCAGGTATATAGCATAGAGATTAGACCTTTATGTAACTTTCAAAGTGACCCCCCTGATAAGCCTAGTATCCACCTAACACCATACATAGTTATTACAATATTATTGGCTACATTCTCTATGCTGTACTTTATATCTCCATGTTTCTTTAGTTTTTTTTAATGGTGTCTTTTAATCAATAGACTTCTTAATTTAAATGTGGACTTTTTATCATTCTTTTTTCCTTTTGTGTCTTGTTAATATTTTTTCTCCATGTCATGATAATGATCTCCTACACTTTCTCCTAAAGCCCTATTGTTTTATCCTTCATATTTAGATATCACATAAGAATCATTTTTCCTCCTGTGCATATTTAATTGACCCAGTACTCTTTATTGACAAGACCTTACTTCAGTCATTGCACTGCTGTGTCATCTTTGCCATAGATTAGGGTGGTCTGTTACTGAGCTCTCTATTCTATGCCATTTGTCTATTTGTCTATCCTTATGCCCAAAACATATGGCCTTATTACTAGTTCTATGAAATCTTAATAGGAAAGAGATCCCATTAGGATGACTATTAAACAAAGTTAAATAGTTTTTGTTGTTTTTTAATTTACTATTTGAATTATGAGAAGCCTCATTTAATACATTAAAGTGTGTTATAATCATCTAATAGGTAGATAATGTAATGTGGTGTTTCCAAAACTTAAAATTTTACCTGTGGAACATTTTTTTTCTACAAACATTTTCTGACACTAGAACTCTAAGTACTGAAGTTTAAGAAATAAAGAGGTATGCTTTCAGGTAGTAAGACCTCACCCTCAGGCTAGCCCCAAGCCGTTGATGAAAATTTATAGCTCTCAGCATGAAACAGAATTTCTAATTTTTTATATAACCTGCATGAGGTCAATTACATTAAGCTCTCGACATCCAGGTACTTAAAAGAAGACAGATATCTATTTATTAGAATGCAGTGGGCAAAAATACAAAAATTCTTTTTCATACCTTTCCTTGTACTCTCAGATTCTACAAATTTTTGGTGCCTCATCCTTGACTCAGAACCAGAAGTTATAATAAAATGAGTTGTTTTAATGCATACTTTAGTCACCCGGCCTTCCCAGGTGTCCGTAGTTATTCACTCACTGAAGGCATATTAAACAAGATCAGAAGAACCCTCACAGCTGCCCCACCTGTCTGGCTTCCCATGCAGCTTCAAACTTTGAAGCTCTATTTCTCCTTATGGAAGGTGGCATTGAGTTCCAAAATGGAAACACTTCATTTCTATAAATCATGGGACATTCCACTCAAAATTTATCTTATTTAGATCCTAGTCAAGGTTCTGAGAGCTTTTCATCAGCTAGCACAAAGCCTGCCTCCTTGCCACCCCACCATCTTCCTGATGTTGTATTATCACGGAACCCCTGGACACATTTTTCTGTCATGGAATGATCACAGTCATCAGGATACCATCATTAGAGTTCAAAATTTTCTAATTTTTCTTTTCATTCAAATCATCTCAGAATTTCAATGTAAGAAAAGAAACCAATGTTATGCTGCTGTATTTAGATACTGTAAAAATTTACTAGAAAATGAAATGTGTATTTTTACTCTAAGAAAAATAAGGAGTATTTTAACAAATAATATCTTTCAATCAGTCACAGATATTAAATAAATACATTATATGTACCAATTAAGGCAAAACTTATGGATGTTACAAGTACACCTATAAATACATTAATAAGACCTTTACACAACAGGTATATCCGGCCCCTATTAAGTAGCACCTTATTATTCCTCCAGGGTCTTTTAAAGAATCATTCTGCCTGAGTAAGAAATTCAGTGAGTCGTGGTGGGAGAAGCTCAATCCGATAAATCCAAGTTCAGACATACATCCTACCACTAAAGGTCTACACATTTAAACAAGTTATTTAAACTTCTGGAACTCCACTTTCCTGGTTTATGAATTAATATAGTAATATCTACTCCTAAAGTTTTATTATAGATATTACATAAGATATATTACATAATATTACATATCTTACCTAAGATATTTATATGAAGCACTTAACATTACCTATCATATAGCAAATGTTCAGTATGTAGTCATTTTCTTTTCTCCCCCACTCCACAAACACCAGATGTGTAAGGATGTTACCAAAGAATAATCACATCTTAATGGTTATATCAAGTGACTACCTTCAGACTGGAAATTCTGTACACCTCTGGACTTCTCAATATTTTATTATAATTTGTATTTCTAGGGTTGCAAATATGGCACCACAGGATCAATAGCAGATGAATAAAGAATGACTTCCAGAAGAACAGAATTGAGGTATCCAAGTAATAAAAGCAAAATATGAAATTAATATTTCAGTGCCACCATCTTAGTGCTACCAGTGTTCTCCAAACAAGATTCCACACGTGTCATCTACGATATGTTGTACTCTAATAGCAAAACAGAACTTTCAGGATTGCCTTGGACTGTTTTTTGTCATTTCATCAATTCAAAAAGATACATGACTGAATGACTTCATGATAGCAAGTAGAATCATAAGGCACTTCCAAGTGGGAAGCAATTAAAGGTGTCAGTTCTTGAGTTACAACATTATGATGACTACAAATCAGAATGTCACCAGAAATATTTTAAGTTTAAGGCGAGAACTATTCTTAGCCGTTGATGCGTTCATTTTATTACCTTGGCTGTAAAAGTCCAAAGTAAGGCTCAAGAATAATGGCCCTAAGAATCAGGATCCAGCAGAAATGGGAAACGAAACCCCCTTCTCTTGGAGCAGGAATCAAGAACTCCCACAAGTACCTCTGTTGCAAAGTACTTAAAATTTGTGCTGATGACAAGTTTGTTAGAGGCCTTCTTTCTCATGACACCTTATGATGTTCTTACTTACGTCATTGTGTAGGCTATGCTGGAGTCTTCTGCTCAGATATCCTTCCCCCATATTTGTCTACTATGCTAAGAGAGAAATACTGAATGTAAAACCCCTGAACCATGTGTCCCTGAAAATCCCAGATTACAAAGTGGGTCCTACACTATAACAGAAGCACTGAATCTTAGCTTTCTTCCCAACCTATATCCGTAGTACTATACTCCAAATTGTGGAGCAACCTTGCTGCTACCAATCATTATTATTGTCTCTGCTATTTTCTCTCTTAAATACTCTATTTCCTATTTTTTTTCTGTTACCAATTCTGTGCTGACAAACTAACAGTTTTTTGCTTCTCTAACAATACCAGCGGGGAAAACAGTTTACGGAAATCAAGCTATTCACAAAGCATCATCACCAGGAGTGACCTACTATTAAAGACAGTGTCTATGAACAAATTACAGCTTTCAAATATCCTAGTGTTGCTGCATCTTAAGGTAGTGAATCTAAAAATTATTGCTAAGAGACTTACAGTATTGGCTATAAACTACAACTGGACACCAAAAGATGGGGGTTACAAAAAAACACTAAGAAGTATTATCACTATATTCCATTTTTCCAAAGAAAGTGAATAGTAAAGTTTGGTTTTAAATCTAGATTTATCAGCAATAATTAGAACCCAGAAATAATGTATATTTCCTTCAATAAGGAACTAGTTAAGAAAACACGGTAAGTTCATACATTGGAACACTATGAGGAAAATCTTTATAAACTGCTATAGAATGGTTGATTGCAAGCTACATAATTAAGTGAAAAAATCAATATGCAGAACAGTGTTTGTAGTATGTTATCTTTTGTGTAAGAAGTGGGGGGGAAGAATGCAAATATAAATGCTTATATTTATATTAAAAAAGATAATAAAAAACTTTTAAAATATGGTTATCTCTGGGGTAGAAAAGGGACAGGATAGAAACTTGACTTCTGTTAAGTATCTCTTGCTCATAGTTTTGGCTTTGGAGACACATAATGTTTTTACACAATTAAAAATAAAATCAGGTTCCAGCGAAATTGAATAAGCATACTTCATCCTTTTTCTCTCACTGAATAAAAGTATAAAACCTGGACAGAATGCATAAGCACCTACCTGAAGACTTTGTAAATAACAGCAACTGTGACCAGAATTTGAGTATCACTAAATTGGTAGCGAGTTTACCATTTTTCACCTCTGGTATCTCCCTATTTGAACTCAGCACATCCACACATCCAAAAGTGAGCACAGAAAGGAAAAGCCCACTAATCCTGGCTTGGGGGTCAGAAAAGGACATTCCTGATGCTTAAAGAAAATGTGAAAATCCCCCAGCTTTTTTTCTCTTTTTCCCTTCTCTAGCACTCCAGTCGCCAGGCAGGTCTGTGGCAGGGAATCAGCAACAGCTAACAGAACCCACAAGAGCCATTAGAACCTACAGGACTAAGGGAGCAACTCTTTGTCAGGTAGTTCTAAAAGCGCAAGCAATACAATCACCAATGACCTCCCATCTGCTCCTCTCTTCTGGTGCCCCCACCCTCTCCCCCCTCCCCTTCTCTTCCCTTTCCTTCCACTTCAGTTCTAAAAGCAGAAGCAAAGCTATCCCCAATGACTTTTCTTCTCCTTCCTCTTCTCTTCCCTTCCTCTCTTTTCCTTCTCTCTCTCTCTCTCTCTCTCTCTCTCATATCTGTTTTACCTTTGCTTAGACCAGAACACAGACACAGACTTACTCATACAAGCGAGGGCAGGCAACAACAACCCTATGAGAGAACTAGTCACCGGCATCCTCTCTAACCAGCAGGGTGCAGATTGGGAAACACCAGGAGAGATCGGTTTGCCTGTAGTGGCACAGAGAGGAGTGGGCATTGGGAAGCAAACCAGAGAGCTCTGATAACCCGTGAAGTCAGGCTTCGGTTGCCGGCTTGGGAGAACTGAGAGTTGCCCTGTGTGTTCTGCCACAGCACTGGGAAACGTCGGTGCCCAAGCCCTCCAGACCAGGAAAGCCTGGCTGGGAGCACGCACCCTCACGCCAGGCCAGGGCTGGGAAGCCTGGGGAAAAATCTGCTCTCAGTGGGGCGCTGGAGAGCGGTGACAGTCTGGATCTTGAGAGGACACTGGCGAGACCAGTTGAGTTCACCGAGACTCGAGAAAGGCCACACTTATAGCCCCTCGGGCTGCTGTAGCTAGTGAGACCAGAAGAAAAGGTTTGACCAGCTGGAAACCAACAAGAGGAGTAAGTGGAAGTGCAGAACACCAAGATACCTGCAGGAGACTGCACCACTGAATCTCACAGGCATCCTACCACAGAAGTTCACACCATAAACATAGGGAATCAGAACAGATCAATTTAAGAAGCTGAGGCCAACAAGAAGAGCATCACAAACAATGGGAAGACAAAGAAACAGTCCCCAAATGAAAGAAAAGGAGGAAGTCTCAGAAAGAATGTTAGATGAAATAGAGGCAAGTCAACTATCAGATATTGAATTCAAAGCACTGGCAGTTTTTCCCACTGGCCAAATATGGGGCAGTTTGAACCAGCCGAGAAGAATAATGACTCCCAATTAGCAATACACCGAAGCATAGTAGACTGAAGCATATAAAGTATTTATATATATTTGTAATAAATAAATGTTTCTATAGTTATATATAATCAATTAGTTCATAATGATATAGAAAATAAATGTGATATAGTATAATAAATAAAACAATAAAGTTTAATTGGTAACCTTTAAATGTTGCTAGGGTATCAACTCAATAAGTTGATAATTGATAAATAAATGGAAACAATCTGAAATTACCCTGTCTTCCCACATACATCATATTTCAGGGTAATCAAAGATGATTAGAGAAAGATCTTTATAGAAGAATCAGAACTAATAATTGCAAGAAAAATGATAGCATTAAAATCTACTTTCTAATGAGATAATGATTTAAGAAACAATCACCCACGGCTACTAAAACCATTAGGTGAAAACTATTTGGGGAATTATAATCAAGGGATCAGGCTGATACCACCTAAACTACTCATCAATCTTAACATCATTAAAGAGCAACAAGATATATGTTCTTCCTAATGTAGTGCAGTACACAAAATACTGAGAAGTACACAGTATTTTTTTAAAGAAGCTTAATTTAATCAAACCTCCAGCAATGATCTCATTTACAGAAAATTTGGGGCATATAGCAATAGGAATGTGTTAAACAACACATTCAGGCAAATGACACATTCAGAAGAACAATCAGCCAAATCCCAAACTTGAGAAATTCTACAAGATAAATGATCCAATAGGCTCAACAACAAAAAAAACTATTATGAATTTGAAGAAAATTTAAAAAGAAAACTAAAGAGATAATTTAAAAAACAAATGCAATATGTAAATCTTGTTAAAATCCTGATTCTAACACAGTAAAAATAATAAGATATTTTTGAGACAATGAGGGAAGTAGAACAAGAATGGGATGTTAGATGAGATTGAGAAATGTTATGTTGGATATGTTAATATTATTGTGGTTATGTTTTTTGAGTTATTGTGTGTTAGAGAAATGTAATTAAGTATTATGTATAAAATTATTTTAAGTCTTGGATTTTCTTTTTTACTGATATTCAAGTACAGTTGTCTCCATTTCTCCCCCCAACAACTCCCCCACACCCCAGCCATCCCCACCTCCCACCCTCGATACTACCTCCCTTTGGTTTTGTCCATGTGTCCTTTACACACGTTCCCTGTTATCCCTCCCCCCATTTTCCCCATTATCCCCTTCCGCCTGGCTGGGATTTTCTATAAAATCCCCCATATGTATTCTAGCATACTTATGCAATAAATTACATTACAAAGTAAGTGTAATTTGAAAATCCATAATGATTTTGTATCATTTTTATATCCATCCTTTCTTTGTATCTGGTCGTGCTGAAAAGATTGTGTAGACCACTAGTTTGGGCTATTGGAACAAACCCTTCAACTGATTTTTCCATTACTCACCACATCATTCTTTGTGGTCAACAGAGTTCAACTGCGCTGGATTGCCAAGATTTGAGAGTATGTGGATCGGTAATTCAGCCTTTCCTCTGAAGCAATTTGACCATCACTGAACAATTAAGGCTTCCCTCCATAGGGCCAAAGCCTACATGTTTCAGGCAGATATCTCAAGATAGCTACAAAATGATGAAAGCAATCCCTACAGTCTGGTGACTATAACTACAAATTTGGTCTCCTAGCATCTCCAAGCCACTAGAATAACAATCCAGCACATGCTACGTGGAAGAGCAATCTGGTTGAAGTCTTGCTCATTTCTTGCCTGTTTTGTTCTTCTGCCCAACACAACTGTTTACTTTCCATGCCTATCTCATATGAATTGGCAAGTGAGTCATCAAAATAATCTGAGGGTCCTTATGTATCTGAAAAGGCCATCTCACAAGTTAGTGAAGTAATTCTCAGGTTGTCACATATCTTTTCTGGGATAGAGACACTTGTTTACATATATTTGTTTATTTGTTTTCTGAGGTTCGTATAAATTTCTTTAAAATCTTTTTACTCCGGCCTGGAATAATAATGTAATTGAAAGCTTGATTTTATTCCCCAAATCATTTACAAAACTATTAATAGTCTAAACCTACTTATAGCAGAGCAATTTACAATAATGTTAACTACTTTCATTTGAAAAATCATTACTGTTTCATTACTGATCCTCTACTTTGCATTGATCAAATTTGAAGCCACAGATCCAGAAACTGAAAATCAATTAAATGTTGATTGGATATTCTAATATAAATCATATTTCAAAATGTATCTGCCCTTGGCAATTTCAAAATGAAATTAGTAGAGAATACTTTTGGTACATAGTGATTTTATGAGGCAAAAATCCAAACAATCTTTAATAGTTTTAAAATGTTTATCATAGTAAGGTCCATAGTTTTGACAAGGTTTATGTTCCCTGAACAAAAGAAGACTCGGTTCTTCATAAACATTTATTGGTTTGTTGATTTGGATATGTTATATTTACTCTCAAATCAACCTTACCATCCCGCAAAAAATAGTCAGTTCTGTAAATGTAAGAACACTTGGCCAGGCAAGCTTGTGTGATTAATTTTGTGTGAAAACAATTTTAAAAGCAGTGATTGGAAACAAATCTATGTGAATTCTTTCCAGTCCTGTGAATATATGTCCTGTTTGTGCCCTTACAGGTAGATACAGTTATCTACCCTGTACATGAAAGAAACTAAAAAAACAGCCATAAGACATAGCCCAGCTTTCCAGCTTCTCAGATTCACACATCATAACTAAATATTAATCCAGTGAAAAAATTAATTTGGTTTTTCTGTAATATCAATCTCCTCTTTTTCTGAGGGCTTAGCAAGAGTTTATTTGACTTAAAAAAATGAGAGAGATTTTTTCTTACGTTCAAGGGTCATGGAAAAAATCCACAACAATTATACATCTCAAATGGTACTAAAATATCCTCAGGGTAATTTTCAGCTGTAGACACCCTATGATTTCATGTTAATTTTCTGCAGTAATATTTTCTTTTTTGTTTATTTTTTAAATTTTTACTTTATTTTTATTGTCAACACTATTGCAGATGTCCCCATTTCTCCCTCTTTGCCCACCTTCACCCAGCCCCCGTTTCCTGCTAGCCATCACATGCTGTTGTCTGTGTCTATGGGTTACACATATAAAAAGATACAAATTCCTTTACAAGAGCTGACACCATTGATAAATACAGGTTTTACTGCAGGATAACCAAACTCGCTCTCTATTTTCTTTGCTCTCCTTTGTCCTCATCATTCTTTACTTTTCTCCAATTCAACAACCAAATATTTATATTGACTTATAATTATGAATAAAAAGCAACAACCACACCTATAGTTGAAAAATTAAAATAGGCACTGCTTTTGGAGGCCATTCTACCAAGAAGCAAAAGTGGAATTACTTCTCAAATATAAGACTAGACATCATTCTGCAACTATATATGATTTTCTCTTACATTGTTTTTCTATCTTTACCTGACTTTGTCCATGTTTATTGTTCCTGTCTCTCCTACTTTTCCTTGCATTTTATCTGTTTTTCTATTCCTGCCTTCTCCTTTAACTAGTCATTTATAACAGAGAATGCACTATTTCTCCTTCCTAAAATTTTCCCTATCCTGTGTTCCCTGTTTCAAGCAGTTTTAATTATATCATCATATAGATATTCAGGTCACAAATCTAGGAGTCTTCAAAGACTCCTACCTCTCTCTCATACAATGCCCAGACCCAGTCACTGTCCTGTTTATTCTACTTCCTAAATAATGTAAATATTCTCCTAAAATATTTTTTCCATTCTCATTATGTATTATTCATCATCCCTTACCTAGACAATCACAATACTCTTCATGCCTCTTTCTCTCGCGGTTCTATTGGGTAACAAGTGCTATCTAATCCATACATACCCCCATCAGTGAGTCATTCCTATACAACACATATATTATCAAGTTTCTGTCATGTTCATACTCTTTCAGTAATTCTACAATGTTGAAGTTCTTTAGCATGAAGTAGAGTATTGATATTCAGGCTATGCTCACCCTTCAATCTACATTCCACATTATTACTCTCAACCCTTCCCCTCCACCCTCCCCAATCATAAACATACCACTTCACTCCAGAAACATCTTAGTTTCTTCCTTAATATCTTCATCTCTTTGTGCATATGCATATCCACCTTTGTATTATTATGTTATCCCTGTGCTTCACATATTCTAATTTATGTAATTTATCAAATGTATTATAATTATGTGTTAATATGTCTCTGTTAGACTGGATTCCTTGAAGATGAGGGCTTACCTTAGATATCTTTCTGTACCTGACAACTGATATAATGCCTGCCCATTATACACACCTGATAAATACTTATTGAATGCCCGCAGGATAAAGAACTGTTCTAAGGATTGAGCACCGGCCTGCGAACCACACGATTGCAGTTCGATTCCCAATCAGGGCACATGCCTGGGTTGTAGGCTGGTTCCCTGCAGGCCAACTCCCAACAGGGGACGCAGAAAAGGCAACCATACATTGATGTTTCTCTCCCTCTCTCCTTCCCCTCTAAAGATAAATAAATAAAATTTAAAAAAAAAAGAACTGTTCTAAACATGTGTTACTTGTTAAATTCACCATGTGCGGTCTGTAAGGAAGGTATCCAGCTATGTAATATAAAAAAAAGACATTTATTGAAGAAGATACATGATACAAGAAACATTATACATAAAACAATGATGCCTCAGTCCCCTTCAAAGTAGGCACCTTGGGAACTCACACAGTTCTTCCAATCACCACCAGCTGCCCCATTATATTTCCTGAATCTTATCAATGATCTGAAATCTATTCTTTTTCAAAGGTTATTTTAGATTTGGGGAAAGCCAGAAATTACAGGGTGCCAAATCTGCACTGTAGCAGGGCTGAGTCACCTGGGTGATTTGATATTTTGCCAAAAAACTCTGCCCAAGCTGTGATTCATGAGCAGGTGTGTTGTTGTGATGAAGCTGCCAACCACCAGTTGTCCATAGTTTCAGCCTTCTGAATCATCCAAATAGTTTCCACAGTGGAATGTTGAAGCTTAAAACAAAATCTGATGCAGATTCATTGCTCTATTTGCCCAGTCATTTTTAGGGAGATGGCCACACAGTACACATGCTGATTTCATGGCATCTATCGGCCCCACTGACAAGTACAGTGAAATTGTCATTGTTCACTCTCCAGTCCACTCTCCTTGGCTGCCACATTAAATCAGTGTTGTGCAAACTGTTCTCATTACAGTAGCAATGGATGGACTTTTTCCATATAGACTTCAGAGAGTAGAACTATCAGTTTGAGTCTAGGCTGTGCCCAGGGTGGGATTTCAGACTTTAGCTGCTAAGATGGATTTGACAGAAGCTAAAGCATGTTTGCAAGGGAGTTGAGGAGCCTCCTGAGAAACAGCTCGAGTTATGCCACTTCTGAGTCTGAGACATGTCTAAAAATGTCTGATAAGCTTGAGGGATCACCCAACAAATCTTGTAGGAGAGTGGAAATATCTCATAGAGGGAAATATTTAAAAGAAAGACTGACTCTAAATGCCCAAGAAAAGTGGTAACTATGGATATAATGATGTCCACTCCATCTTCAAGAAAGTCCTTAGACACATGCTAAAAACAGATGGAAACCAAACAAAAACTTTAAAAGGAGGAATCACAATACCTGATATCAAACTGTATTACAAGGCCAGTGTAACCAAAACAGCCTGGTACTGGCACAAAAACAGGCACATAGACCAATGGAACAGAACAGAGAGCCCAGAAATAAACCCAAGTCTCTACAGTCAATTAATATTCAACAAAGGGAGCAGTAACATAAAATGGAGTAAAAATAGCCTCTTCAACAAATAGTGTTGGGAGAACTGGACAGCTACATGCAAAAAAATGAAACTTAAGCACCAACTCACACCATTCACCAAAATAAATTCAAGGTGGATAAAAGACTTAAATATAAGCCATGACACCATTAAAGTCCTAGAGGAGAACATTGGCAGGAAAATCTCAGATATTTCATGCAACAACATTTTTACTGATATGTCCCCTAGAGCAAGGAATATAAAGGAAAGAATACACAAATGGGATCCTATCAAAATAAAAAGCTTCTGCGTGGCTAAAGAAAATAGTATTAAAATAAAAAGACAACCAACTGTATGGGAAAACATATTTGCCAATGATACCTCACAAAGGTTTAATCTCCAAAATATACAAAGAACTCACAGGACTTCACTCTAAGAAGACAACTAACCCAATTAAAAAATGGGCAAAGGACTTGAACAGACACTTCTCCAAGGAGGACATACAGAGGATCCAGAGACACATGAAAAGATGCTCAATATCACTAGCTATCAGAGAGATGCAAATTAAAACCACTTCACACCAGTCAAAATGGCTATCATAAACAAAGAAACAAACAACAAATGTTGGAGAGGGGGTGGGGAAAAGGGGTCCTTAGTTCACTGTTGGTGGGAGTGAAGTCTGGTACAACCATTAAGGAAAACAGTATGGAATTTTCTCAGAAAACTAAAAATGAACATGCCTTTTGACCCAGCAATTCCACTGCTAGGATTATATCCTAAGAACCCTGAAACACCAATCCAAAAGAACCTCTGCACCCCAATGTTCATAGCAGCACAATTTACAATAGCCAAGAGCTGAAAGCAACCTAGGTGCCCATCAGTAAATGAATGGATCAAAAAATTATGGTACATATACACAATGGAATTCTATGCAGCAGAAAGAAAGATGGAGCTCCTACCCTTTGCAACATCATGGATGGAACTGGAAAGCATTATGCTGAGTGAAATAAGCCAGGTGTTAAAAGACAGATACCATATGATCTCACCTTTAACAGGAAGCTAAACAACAAAACAAACAAGCAAGCAAAATAAAAACAAAGACACTGAAATAGAGAACAGAAGGACAGTGACCAGAGGCAAGAGGGGAGAGAATTTCAGGGGAAAGGGGGGGAGGATTTACAGAAACTAGTATAAAGGACACATGGACAACTAATGGGGGTGGAAATGGGAGGGAGGTGGGGAGTATGGGGGGGGTGGACTGAGATGGGAGTAAAAGACAGAAAACTTTACTTGAACAATAATTAAATTTTAAACAAAGAAAAATAGTGAATTAACTATGCTTAATAACAGAGGCATAAGCAAACATCCCTGCCCTGTTTCTGATCTTTAGGGGAATGCTTGTAGTTTTTGCTTATTGAATATGAGGCAGACAGTAGGTTTGTCATATATGGCCTTTATTATATTTAGGTATGTTCCCTCTATTCCCACTTTGCTAGAGCTTTTATCATAAATGGGTACTGAATTTTATCAAATGTTTTTATGCATCTATTGATAAGATAGTGTAGATTTTATCCTTCATTTTGTTTATGTGGTATATCACATTTATTTATTTGCAAATATACAAATTTTGCATTTTCAGAATAAATCCCATTTGATCATGGTATATAATATTTTGGTGTATTGCTGTACTGTTTTGCTGGTATTTTTTAAAGTATTTTAGCATCTTTGTTCATCAGGGATATTGACCATTAATTTTCCTTTTTTGTAGTGTCTTTATCTGATTTTGGAGGTACTCTAAGTCCTAGCCATAACAATTAGACCAAAAGAAGAAGTAAAAGACATCCAAATTAGAATGGAAGAAGTAAAACTGTCTTTATTTGCAGATGACATGATACTGTATATAGAGAACCCCAAAGGTTCCACAAAGAAAATACTAGAACTGATAAATGAATTCAGTCAAGTAGCGGGATACAAATAATATTCAGAAATTAGTTTCATTTTTATATACCAATGATGAACTACCAGAAAGGGAGATAAATAAAACAATCCTATTCACAGTTGCTCCAAAAATAATAAAATACCTAGGGAAAAAGTCTAACCAAGGATGTAAAAGACCTATACTCAGAAAAAAACAAGACACTGAAGACAGAAATTGAACAAGATGCAAATAAGTGGGAACACACACCGTGTTGATGGATAGGAAGAATCAACATCATTAAAATGTCCATAATACCCCAATTACTATCAAGATACCAATGATATATTTCCCAAAATTATAACAAATATTTGAAAATTTATATGGAACCACACAATGCCCCAACCTTGAGAAAGATGAGGAATCAATCAATTCCTCCAATACCAAAGTTGGAGGAATCAAGCTACCTAATATTAAACCATAGTATAAGGCCATACCAATCACAGCATCATGGTACTGGCATAAAAACATACACATAGATCAATGGAACCAAAAAGGAGAGCCCAGAAATAAACCCACACCTTCATATTCAACTAATATTTGACAGAGGAAGCAAGCACATACAATGGGCTAAAGATAGTTTACTCAATAAATAATGTTGGGAAAATTGGACAGATACACTCAAAAAAGTGAAACGAGACCACCTTCTTATGCCACACATAAGAGTAAATTCAAAATGGACTAAAGACTTATATGTTACACCACAAACCATAAAAAATTTAGAGGAAAACATAGGTCATAAAATCTCCAACATTGCTCATAGTAATATTTTATATGATGCATCTCCTCTGGCAAAAGAAACAAAAAAATCAACAAATGGGACTGCATCAAACTAAAAAGTTTTTACACAGCAAAGAAAACCATTAGCAAAATAAAAAGACAACCCACTAAATGGGAGAACATATTTGCCAATACATCCGAGAAAAGGTTATATCCAAAATTTATAAAGAACTTATAGAACTCAATACCAACAACAAAAAAGAAAACCAGTTAAAGAATGGGTAAAGGTACTAAATAGACACGTTTCCAAAGAGGACATATAGATGGCCAATGGACATATGAAAACATGTTCAACATCACTAATCATCAGAGAAATTAAAATTAGAGCCACAATAAGATACCACCTCACACTGGTCTGAATGGCTATCATCAACAAATCAACAAACAATAAGTGCTGGCAAGGATGTGAAGAAAGGGAAATGTTTTTGCACTGTGATGGGAATGCAGATTGGTGCAGCCACTGTAAAAAGCAGCACGGAGACAACTCAAAAAATTAAAAAACGAACTGCCTTTTGACTCAGAAGTTCCACTTCTAGGAATTTATCCAAAGAAACTCAAAATGTACAAAAGAACATAGCACCCCTATGTTCACTGCAGCGTGTTTCCAGTTGCCAAGGTATGGAAACAGCCCAAGTGTCCGTCAATAGAAGAGTGGGTAAAACAACTCTGGGACATTTACACAATGGAGTACTCAACCATAATAAAGGAGAAGATTTTACCCATTGCAACAGCATGGATGGATCTAGAGAACATTATACTAAGTGAAATAAGCCAGTCAGAGAAAGACAAATACCATATGATTTCACTCATATGTGGAATTTAATGAACAAACTGAACTAACAAGCAACATAGAGACCGACTCATAGATACAGAGCAGGATTATAGCTGTGGGGGTCCGAGGGTTAGGAGAGAGAGGGACAGAGTAAAAACAAAAAAGAAGTCATAGACATGGACAACAGGGTGATTGCTGTGTTACCTAAGTGGGTCCTAAACAGACACAAGTGTCATGTAAGAGAGAAGGGAGAGATTTGAACCAGGCACACACATGTAAAAGAGAAGACAATATGAAGATGAGACAAAAAGAGATTTGGAGATGATGGTCTTGATGGCTGCAGAGATGGAGTCACAAGTTAAATCCCGGCAGCCAGAAGCTGTAAGAGGAAAGGAACATTTTCTCCCACAGAGCCTCTGGAGGGTAGACAACCATGCTGACACCTTGTTTTCAGCCCAGTGATACTCATTTTGGGCTTCTGGCCTCTAACAGAGGGGAGAATAAACCTCTGTTATATTAAGCTTCCAGTACTGTAGTAGTTTGTTACAGAAGCTGTAAAAACTTAATACAGTTACATATATATTAAGATATATACAAAAACCAATATTTTATATTTTTACAGAGCAGTGGCAATTTAAATTTCAAAAAGTTCAAACTTCAAAAAGTAAAGGAATTGTTAGCCTACATGTTATTATGAAACTCTGAAGTATTTCATATTTAAAAATCTAAAGATGTGTCCATAATTGTTTCAGATCATTTTTATTTAAGAAATAAAATGCTATTTGGGATGTTAAATTCTCTACATTACCCTCCTCAATTCCATTTTCTTCTCCTCTCTTTCCCCTACATCAAAGCTAACATCTTCATTTGTCTATAATATGCTCCAGAACTTTTTCCACTACTCACTCCAGAACTTAAAATTCCTCTCACCTCTAATTTCAGCAAAGTTTCGTTCAGTCTTTCTCCTTTCTCTTGCAATAGTCTTGAATAAATACATCTTGACTAATATTTCCAATCCAGTTTTTGACAAAATGTTCCAATTGTCATTGTTACTCATTAACAGTATTCAAGAGTTCCTGATTATCAATGAACACTTCATAATATTGATCTTTCCAATGTTTGCCAACTTTATATGTGTGAAGTAGTATGTTGTTTGAATATGCTTGATCATTAATGAATTTCATATATTTTCAAATGTTTATTGAAGGTTCTCCTCTGTGAAATCTCTTCAAATGCTGTGCCCATTTTACATATTGTTGTTTTTCTTCCCTCTTTATTTACTCTAAATACTAAACCTTGTCAGTTATATGTTTCAAATACCATTTGAACCAGTCTGGCTTCATGACTTGAATTTGTCATATTCTCAACATAATTCATCATCAGGAATCCAAACTGCCATTATAAGACCTTATTCTAGACCAGCAATTTTCAAGCGGTGTGCCATAAGAATTTTTAAAACATGCAATAGCCAACTGTTTAGTTAGGGCCACAGACTCCTTTTCCCTTAGATTGTCAAATTAAAAAATTGACAACAGCCAATGCAACAATAGCCCTCTGGTGTGAATGCCCTATCTTCAACCACAAATACATAGCTCATATAACAGATTTGCATCTTATTGATCATTACACATAAGGTGCCATCTCATTGGTTAATTCTTGGTACTAGAAATATTTATATACAAATATAGGCTTTTTAAATCCTATGTTTTAAAAAGTCACTTTGGAGAAAAAAATAGGTTATTAGTATTATTATTTGTAAATAAATCATAATTATGCCTAAATTTTGTCTCATTGGCAAAAAATATCCTACTTTTTTGGTGTGCTACAGAAGTATATGAAAAAGGTTGAAAACTGCTGATCTAGACTATGGGTGCTAGGGTGCATGTAGTAGCAACATAAAATCACTAGTCAAAGTGCTTAGGGAAACTTATTGCCAATCTAGAAATTCCAACCTTGTTAAAAATTATCATTCAAAAGTAAAGTCACAGTAAAAATGAGATGGTATTGGTAACTGGTATTGCTTGTTTATTTTAATAAACCAGAAGTTATTATGCCACAAATTTTTTGAGACTCAGATTACAGTGAAATTTTACAGTATACATGATGTGAATATTCATGGGGAAAAACTATCTCTAAAGTGTCACTATATCCAAGTGTTGAAATAAAATGTTCTATTTTCCACACAAAAATATTGCTAAATTAAGAATTTAGAATTAAGAATTAAGAATTCTATTTTCTCTAGTAGATAATGATATATGTAACCAAAATACACTGTACATTAATCACCTTCTTACTGATACTTATCCCTTTGGTTTAGAAACACTACCACCCTCCTAAAAGCTAAATAATATATTTTAAATCAAATAACATGTTTGCTTATTATTTGCATATATAGCATAAAATTGCTGCCAAAATTTATTCTAATATGTATTCCAATATTCCAATAATAATTCTTATCTAACTTTCACATTGCAGATTTGCTCCACTGTTATTTGGGGGGTTTTGTTTGTTGCTGTTGTTTTGAGTATGTATAACACCACATGCTACATAAAGTGATTCTTTATACTTATGAATATTGACACTAATTTTAAAGACAACATGAATAAAACTATGACAAGAAGTTTACAGTAAAAATGCCAACATTTAGCAACTTTAGAAAAGTGTTTATTTCTCCTCATGCTGTATAGAATAGGAAAATGGGGGAAAAATTCCTACTCAAGAACTCATTAATAATTTGGTCTACATACCACATTTTTTAATTTCTAAGTGGTGTTGCCCCTATTGATGTATGACTAAACAGCTCTAGTTTGAAGCTAAAATATTTTATTTCTCAAGAAACAAATTATAGTATCATATTAGCATTAGTTTACCTTGGATAGAATGGGAGCTGAGGTAAAATAATTACGTCAAGGTTAGAAAACGCTGGAGGAGTTGTTTTAAAAGTGCCTTTTATAAGAGGTTTTTTTCCCCTTTAGATGTAATAAAATTAAACAAGAACTATATAATACTTAATAGCACTGTTTTAAATACATACTATCTCAGTTGTTCTCATGTAAACCCTATCAGTTAATAACTTTTATACTCTTTATTTTACAGATGAGGAATTGGTAGTACAAAGACTACCAATGCTGTGTGGCTTTAACCAGCTTGCCTGAGGCATCCTGTACTTGCCTAAGCTAAATAAGTAGGAAGCCCAACCTGAATCTCAGGCATCCTGTACTAGGAAACACCACACAAAACTAATCTAGCAGCTCACCATGTTCCATGGCAGAATCCAACCCTTTCACTCAAGGTTAATCTTTGATACTGGTCCAGAACGTTTTACTCCATGCCTGATAGAAATTACAAGCTAAAAATCAAATTAGTTCAGTAATATTGAATTTAAAATCAAGTGAACTATACAAATAAATGGAAACTTGAAAAATAATTAAACCACAGCAAGGAGAGTTGTTTTTCTGCATTTTCCCAGCAGCTGAGCAAGTACTGGAATTCCTTGGCTCAGAAAGCAAATGAAGTTGCTTATCATTTCTCAAGGTCATAATAGAAACTCACAAGAAACTGTAATGTCTTTGTACTCACCCACCCACAAAGCAAGCCCTAGAATATCAATTGAGAGCAGATTCAAATATATTTATAACTTTTAAGGTTGATTTTAAAATCCAAGTAGCTTCCACCCTGGCTTAGTTGGTTGATGCATCATCCCGAAAGAGAAAGTTTGTGGCTTCCAGTCTCTGTCTGATGCTATGATCCCCAGGCCTCGAGCGTATGGGAGGTGACCAATTGTTGCTTCTCTCTCACATCAGTATTTCTCTCTCTCCCTTCCTCTTTCTAAAAAAAGCAATGAAAAAAATGTCCTTGGGTCAGGATTAAAAAATAAATAATTTAAAATCCAAGCACCTTCCAACTCTCCAAACTGTAATTAAGTCCTTGGAATTAGAAACCTCATGTTCATTGACAGTCTTCTTCACTATTTCTACAACAGCTGACTGACACACAGGCCAAAGTACCCAGGTTGAAGGATTTAGTGAGGGAAATCAGGGACTGAAGTCATCTGCTTATGCAGCAACAGTTTTTAAAGCTCAGTTTTCTTAGCTGTAAAGTGTGCACCCACGTGGCCTTCCTACCTGCTAAGTTACAGTGAAGAACCCAGGAGATACACAGACTAGCTTTCTAAGCTCTAACAGAGTAGCCAGTGCTGCTAATGGTAACTGTGGCTACTACTATTGCTAGGCACCTCTCCTTCAGCTGTTCTCAAAATCTTAAGTTTATGATTTTCAGAAAAATTATTACTGTAGCTGTTTGTCTCCCATCATTGCTGTAACAAAGTACCACGTACTTAGTGGTGCAAAACGATGCAAATCCATAATCTTGCAGTTCAGGAGGTGGTCTAAAATCAAGATGTCAGCTGCACCTTGCTCCTTTCTAGACACTCCAAGAAAGAGTTTGTTTTTCCCAGCTTCCACAAGACACCTGCATTTCTTGACTGCTTTAAAGCTGACAATGGCCACTGGAGTCTTTCTCACACTGTATTCCCTCTGCCATGACTCCTGTTTCTCGCCTGCACATTTCAGGCCCCCGGTTACATTGGGTCCACCTGAATAATCTGGAATAATCTCCCTACTTTAAGGTCAGCTGATTATCACACTTAATTCAATCTTTCATCCTAATTACCCCTTGCCATGTAATGTAACATAATCACAGATTCTGGGGTTTAGGACAACTTTGGGAACACATTTGTCTGCCTGCCAAATAGTGATACCCAATTTTAATCTCCCAAGGATAATTTGTGGTTTCATTTTGTATGAAATATATATACATCATTAATCCCATAAAAATGAAACAAGTTTCATGAGTAATTTCACTCTTTAAATACCACTTAAAATTTTCCTCATTAACTTTCTTCCCTTGGAAATAAGATATAAAATGATACTTATATTTCTACTGTTTTCTATTCACATTAAACTAGACTATATCTGTCCTATTTCAATACAATGGTCTAATAAAAGGGTAATATGTTGGTTTATGTTTTACAGTAATTGAAAATATGTTTATAAGGCAAATGTTAGGTGAACAAATGTCAATAAGTTTTCCTTTATTCTGAGTCAGCATGGTGTATATTAAAATATTTTTTAGTTTTTCAAAATCTCTGTGCTTTGTTTAGCTTTGAATAGGATTTTAAATCTTTAAAGAGGTAAAATAAAATAGATTTACTTTAAAAACAGAATTTCTTTTTCAACACTCCAACTAAAAAGGCTGTGAACTTCATATCTTGCAAAGTTAATATAATTTTCATCAGCTGAAGCACAGTTCAATTTCTGAGTCTTGAAAATAAATGAAATTATAAAGAAATGAAACACCAAATCAATCTTCTTGGTCATGGGAATTCATCAGAATGCGTAGTTTTGTTCTTTAACATTAACTTTTATTGATTTGGCCATTTTAACAAATCAGTTCCTATTCTCACACCTTCAATTTTATGCTTCACTGTTTCTGGGATTAAATTTCTTTAAAGTCTTAATATTAGGCACCTTCTTAGTATTTGCTCTAGGGGGAAATCTGTATTATAATCATCTTAACCTTAAAATTATTTTTCTGGGAAATCTTTGGAAATATATTTTGAAAAATATGAACCTCTAATAGACCTATTTAAACATGTCCTTAAAAATACTAAATTTTTTGAGTAGTAAAAGTTGGGGGAAATTTTCCACCCCATAAGATATTTACTCTTTATTTACATAAATATATATTTCTTCTAGTTTAGGAGATTGAATATTTCCAAAGTATCTATAAATTTACATTAGCATTCAGAGTATGAACAAACAACTAAAGAATACAGAGACATCTGACCCAAATTCTTATTTCTTCATATATATATATATCATGACAAAGATTTCAAAACTTGATCCATGGATTTTCTGCCATTACAATTCAATGTTATAATATCTTTAAAATTTAGTAATTGAGTATTCCTTAGGTTTTTATGTTGATATTCCAAAGATCAATGACTGTTTACACAGAGAACCTTGTAAAATAAAAAATGTTACTTTAGATTAACGACCATTGTGTTTTTTTGTTTTTTTTCTTTCTTTCTTTTTATTTAACTTTTGTTCAAGTACAGTTTTCTTTCTTGTATTCCCAGCACTGTACCCCCCCAGTGCTCCCCACCCCCCTCCCATCTCCACCCCCCACCTTAGTTATTGTCCATGTGTCCTTCATACTTATTCATGTGAGTCCATCCCCTTTTACTCTGTGCTTCTCTCCCCTCTACCCTCTGGACCCTGTCAGCACCTTATGTATCTCAGTGTCTTTGGTTACATTTTGCTTGCTTGTTTGTTTTGTTGTTTAGCTTCCTGTTAAAGGTGAGATCATATGGTATTTGTCTTTCACTGCCTGGCTTATTTCACTCAGCATAATGCTTTCCAGTTCCATCCATGATGTTGCAAAGGGTAGGAGCTCCTTCTTCCTTTCTGCAGCATAGAATTCCATTGTGTAAATGGACCATAGTTTTTTGATCCAGTCATCAACCAATGGGCATTTAGGTTGCTTCCAACTCTTGGCTATTGTAAATTGTGCTGCTATGAACATTGGGGTGCATAGGTTCTTTTGGATTGGTGTTTCAGAATTCTTAGGATATACTCCTAGCAGTGGAATTGCTGGATCAAAAGACAGATCCATTTTTAGTTTTCTTAGAAAATTCCATACTGCTTTCCATAGTGGTTGTACCAGTCTGCAATCCCACCAACAGTGAACTAGGGTCCCCTTTTCCCCACAACCTCTCCAGCACTTGTTTGTTTCTTTGTTTATGATAGCCATTCTGACTGGTGTTAAGTGGTATCTCATTATGGTTTTAATTTGCACCTCTCTGATAGCTAGGGATATTGAGCATCTTTTCATGTGTCTCTGGATCCTCTGTATGTCCTCCTTGGAGAAATGTCTGTTCAAGTCCTCTGCCCATTTTTTAATTGGGTTGCTTGTCTTCTTTGAGTGGAGTCGAGTGAGTTCTTTGTATATTTTGGAGATTAAACCTTTGTCTGAGGTATCATTGGCAAATATGTTTTCCCATACAGTTGGTTGTCTTTTTATTTTAATGCTGTTTTCTTTAGCTGCGCAGAAGCTTTTTATTTTGATGAGATCCCATTTGTTTATTCTTTCCTTTATAGTCCTTGCTCTAGGGGACATATCAGTAAAAATGTTGCTGCGTGAAATATCTGAGATTTTCCTGCCAATGTTCTCCTCTAGGACTTTAATGGTGTCATGGCTTATATTTAAGTCTTTTATCCACCTTGAATTTATTTTGGTGTATGATGTAAGTTGGTGCTCGAGTTTCATTTTTTTGCATGTAGCTGTCCAGTTCTCCCAACACCATTTGTTGAAGAGGCTATCTTTACCCCATTTTATGATACTGCCCCCTTTGTCGAATATTAATTGACTGTAGAGATTTGGGTTTATTTCTGGGCTCTCTATTCTGTTCCATTGGTCTATGTGCCTGTTTTTATGCCAGTACCAGGCTGTTTTGATTACAGTGGCCTTGTAATACAGTTTGATATCAGGTATTGTGATCCCTCCTACTTTGTTCTTCTTTCTTAACATTGCAGCTGCTATTCGGGGTCTTTTATGGTTCCAGATAAATTTTTGAAGTGTTTGTTCTATGTCTGTGAAATATGCCATTGGTACTTTAATAGGTATTGCATTGAATCTGTAAATTGCTTTGGGTAGTATGGACATTTTGATGATGTTAATTCTTCCAATCCATGAACACGGTATACGTCTCCATTTGTTTGTGTCTTCCTTGATTTCTGTCTTCAGTGTTGTGTAATTTTCTGCATACAGGTCTTTAACCTCCTTGGTTAGATTTATTCCCAGATATTTTATTTTTCTTTTTGCTATATCAAATGGGATTTTTTTCTTGATTTCTGCTTCTGCTGATTCATTGTTAGTATACAGAAATGCCTTTGATTTCTGGATATTGACTTTGTATCCCGCTGTTTTGCCAAATTCATTTATTAGTTCCAGCAATTTTTTGGTAGAGTCTATAGGATTTTCCATGTACACTATCATGTCATCTGCAAACAGTGACAGTTTTGTTTCCTCCTTTCCGATTTGGATGCCTTTTATTTCCTTTTCTTGTCTGATTGCTGTGGCTAGAACTTCCAATACTATATTAAATAGAAGTGGTGAAAGTGGACAACCTTGTCTTGTTCCTGATCTTAGTGGAAAAGCTTTCAGTTTTTGCCCATTCAGTATGATGTTGGCTGTAGGTCTTTCATATATGGCCTTTATTATATTGAGGAATGCTCCCTCTATTCCCACTTTGCTGAGTACCTTTATCATAAATGGGTGTTGTACCTTATCAAAAGCTTTTTCCGCGTCTATTGATATGACCATGTGGTTTTTGTCCTTGCTTTTGTTTATGTGGTGTATTACATTTACTGATTTGCGGATATTGAACCATCCTTGCATCCCTGGGATGAATCCCACTTGGTCATGGTGTATGATCTTTTTGATGTATTGTTGGATGCGATTTGCCAATATTTTGTTGAGGATTTTAGCATCTATGTTCATCAGTGATATTGGCCTAAAGTTTTCTTTCTTTGTTGTGTCTCTATCTGGTTTTGGAATTAGGATAATGCTCGCTTCATAAAAAGAGTTTGGGAGTTTCCCATCATTTTGGATTTTTTGGAATAGTCTGTGAAGAATAGGGGTTAGCTCTTCCTTAAACGCTTTGTAGAATTCTCCTGTGAAACCATCTGGTCCGGGGCTTTTGTGTGATGGGAGTTTTTTGATTACTGCTTCAATTTCATTTGCTGTTATTGGTCTGTTCAGGCTTTCTACTTCTTCTTCATTGAGTTTTGGAAGATTATATTTTTCTAGAAATTTGTCCATTTCACCTAGGTTTTCAAATTTCTTGGCATACAGTTCTTCATAGTAATTCCTTACAATCCCTTCTATTTCTGTGGTATCAGTTGTAATCTCTCCTCTTTCATTTCTGATTGTGTTTATTTGTGTCCTCTCTCTTCTTTTCTTAATGAGCCTACTTAAAGGCTTGTCTATTTTGTTTATCTTTTCAAAAAACCAACTCTTGGATTCATTGATCCTTATAATTGTGCTTTTAGTCTCTATGTCATTTAATTCTGCTCTGATCTTGGTTATTTCCTTCCTTGTACTTGCTCTGGGCTGTCTTTGTTGTTGTTCTTCGAGTTCTTGCAGGCGTCGGGTTAGGTTGTTTGTTTGAAATGTTTCTATTTTCTTTAGGTAAGCCTGTATTGCTATGAACTTCCCTCTCAGGACTGCCTTGGCCGTGTCCCATAAGTTTTGGGTTGTTGTGAGTTCATTTTCATTTGTTTCCAGAAACTTTTTGATTTCTTCCCTGATTTCAATCTTGACCCATTCGTTGTTTAATAGCATACCATTCAGTCTCCATGATTTTGGGTGTTTTTGGTTTTTTCCTGTGGGGTTAGTTTCCAATTTCAGTCCCTTGTGATCAGAGAAAATGCTTGGTATGATTTCTATTTTCCTAAATTTGTTGAGTCTCGTTTTGTGTCCTATCATGTGGTCTATCTTGGAAAATGTTCCATGTGCATTTGAAAAGAATGTGTATTTAGCTTCTTTAGGATGAAGGGCTCTATATATATCAATTAGGTCCATTTCATCTAGAGTGTCATTTAATGCTGCAATATCTTTGTTGATATTTTGTTTGGAAGATCTGTCCATTTTTGACAGTGGGGTGTTAAAATCCCCTACTATAATTGTGTTGCTGTCAATATCTTTCTTGAGGTCCTCTAGGATTTTCTTTATATATTTGGGTGCTCCTATGTTGGGTGCATATATATTTACGATGTTAATGTCTTCTTGGTGGATTCTTCCCTTGAGCAATATGAAGTGACCTTCTGGGTCTCTCTTTATGGCCCTGTTTTTGAAGTCTATTTTGTCTGATATGAGAATTGCTACCCCGGCTTTTTTTTCTTGTCCATTTGCTTGGAAAATTTGTTTCCATCCTTTCACTTTTAGTCTGTGGTGGTCTTTTGACCTGAGGTGGGTCTCTTGTAGGCAGCATATGTGTGGGTCATGCTTTCTTATCCATTCAGCTATTCTATGTCTTTTAATTGGTGCATTTAATCCATTTACATTTAAGGTTATTATTGAAAGGTACTTATTCATTGCCATTTATGTACCTGTGTTCCTCTCTGTCTCTCTCTTTTCCTTCCTTTCCTTAAAGCAGCCCTTTTAGTAATTCTTGTAGAGCTGGTTTGGTGGAAGCGTATTCTTTTAGACTTCTTTTGTCTTGGAAGCTCTTTATTTGGCCTTCTATCTTGATTGAGAGCCTTGCTGGGTACAGTAGCCTTGGTTGTAGGCCTCTGTTTCTCATTACTTGGAATATTTCTTGCCATTCTCTTCTTGCTTGGAATGTTTCCATTGAGAAGTCAGTAGCCAGCCTTATTGGGACCCCCTTGTATGTCACTTCTTTTTTCTCCCTTGCTGCCTTTAGGATTTTCTCTTTGTCTTGGAGGTTTGCCATTTTAATGATGATGTGTCTTGCAGTAGGCCTCTTTGGGTACCACCTGTTTGGGACTCTCTGCAATTCCTGGATCCATGTGACTTTCTCTCTCCTCAACTTTGTAAATTTTCCATTATTACTCTTTCAAGGAGGTTTTATATTTCTTGTTCCTCTTCATCATCTTCTGGTATTCCTATTATTTGGATATTATTACCTTTCATGTTGTCTTGCATTTCTCTTAAATTCTCTTCATTTTTTCTGATTCTCTTTTCCCTTACTTGTTCCGTCTGGGAGATTTTTTCTAACCTGTCTTCAATCTCACTTATGCGATCTTCCACCATATCGATTCTATTCTTCATACCTTCTACTGTGTTCTTCAGTTCAGAAATTGTATTCTTCATTTCCTCTTGGCCTTTACTGATGTTTTCTATTTCCTTTTTCATGTTGGTATAGTTTGCAGAGAGTTCATTGTAGCTCCCCTGTAGTTTCTGGTAGCTCTTTGTAAGCTCTTTGAATTTCCTGACAACCAGTGCTTTGAATTCCACATCTGATAGTTGACTTGCCTCTATTTCATCTAATATTCTTTCTGAGGCTTCCTCCTTTTCTTTCATTTGGGGACTGTTTCTTTGTCTTCCCATTGTTTGTGATACTCTTCTTGTTGTCCTCCGCTTCTTAAATTGATGTGTTCTGGTTCGCTGGGTTTATGGTGTGAACTTCTGTGGTAAGATACGCTCCACCAGAGTTTGCCTGCCCTGGGCACACCCCTGGGCCGGGCGCAGCCGCTTTTGTCTTCACTCTCCTTCTGGATTCCTTGCCGACCTGCCGCTGCTTGGTTCCTCCGTCACACTCTCTGGTCTCCCACTTCCACAAATGTTGGGGAACTGTTGGCTGATTATTCTGTTCTTCGGTAGATCTGCCCAGACCTTCCGCCAGATGCACGAGAGCTGGGTTCCCTCGGCGCTACTCTGTCGCCATCTTAACCCTTCTCTATCAACAACCATTGTGTTAATGGTACCATTATCCTTCATTTTTATATAAAAAGTAATAAAATATAGATTTGTAAATATTATATTGCAGTTCTATTAAAAACAAATAATTCAATTGCATCATACTGTAAAACTTTTAACACTATTATTGATGACATATTTCTAGAATAACCTACTGTACATGAGGTATAAGAATTCATAGCATTTTGTCTAAAGCTAGACATATTCTATGTCTGCAGCTGAGGTCTATTTACATGATGTTTACCATATTTCATGATCAACCATCTCATGATTTTGCAGATATCATCTTACCTTCCCCTGCTTATTTTCTCATGAACACCACAGACCCCATGAGACTCACGCCTTCCACAAGAACTTTTTGTCACTTGAATAGAGAGTTTTTTAATCATTTAAGTCAGGATCATATATAATATTTTCACTTAGTCTAGTAAACCATTTTAAATGTACTAGACTCAATATTATGTTCAGTAATACTGAGTCTAGTAAAATATGATGTTTCCACTGTAGTCACTTTTGGTACCTATCAGTAGCACAGCATAGTTCTGTGTAGGAGCCTAGGCTTAGTAGATGACTGCTGGCCACTTTCGTCACAGCCTCGAGAGGATAAGTTTGCTCTCTCCTGCTACAAAAAGCAATGCCAACATATAAAATATATGGCCTTGTTCCTAACAGTAAAGCAATGTGAAATACTTGGCTTAATGATAACACTGTATAAAAATATTTTATTCAAAAGTAAATTAATTAGATATGCATTTGTCCACAAATATATTTATTTCATCAAATGTTTGAGTGAAAATTAAATGCAAGTGACTGTTCTGGTACTGTGGAGAGTACCAGGTAGAGGAAATCATTTAGTGTTCAAGTACAGAAAGTAAACCTCACCCTGGCTGGTGTAGCTCAGTGGATTGAGCATGGGCCTGCGAACCACATGATCGCGGTTGGATTCCCAGTCAGGGCACATGCCTGGGTTGCAGGCCAGTTCCCAGGAGAGGACCCACAAGAGGCAACCATACATTGATATTTCTCTTCCTCTCTCCTTCCCTTCCCCTCTAAAGATAAATAAATAAAATCTTTAAAAAAAAAGAAAAAAGAAAGTAAACCTGAAGATATGGTAGATATTGTATTATGAGTGCTATATGCATGAACTCAGCACAAACATACAAACAACCACATACGACAGAAACTGATAAGTACTATAACTGAAAAAATTTACTATAGTTTAAAGTCAGAAAATTTAGAGTATCATTGAGTAAAATGTTCAGACATAATAGTGAAGTGAATTTACCTACCATAGAAAAAATGAGAGCATGAGAGGGTATAATCTGCAAAACCACCTAAAGTGGTTTAGAGAAGAAATATGTCAATAGTGTCATGAATAGGAACATGGAGAGAAGACAAAGTACAGGAAAGCGCTAAGCATTTCACGGGTATGTGGAATGAGCAAGGGCAGCATGCCCACCTTAATGCTGAGATGTTTCTAACTGTGCATCTTTAAGAAGGTTAATTAGAGGGGAAGACGAATGTCTGGGTGAGGACAGAATAGGGCACAGTGGCTTTCATGGCAGCTGCGAAGAAATTGAATGAATAGAGCCAAATGGAACTGGTCCAGCTTCCATGGTGTCCAGCTTCCAGGAAGTAGATTTTCAGAGTCAAATCTAATGTCACTTCTCAGCTGAACTGAATGAAGAGTAAGCTATGGTTCCCCAACATACAGGGAGATGGTGAGCAAAAGCAGGTGTTCCTGTGTCCAGAAGACCAAAGGCAGCTTGGTATCTATTATTCCACTTAAGGAGAAACTGGATCTTATCAATAGGTAGGAATACAAATGAAAAATATATAAATGGTTATGGATGCTAACAAAATGTTATTAATTGGAATTTGGAGTCCCAGAATTTGGTTCTTCACATAAAGGTTTCAAAATGATCATAATGCTTTGGAGTCCCAGAATTTGGTTCTTCACATAAAGGTTTCAAAATGATCATAATGCACTCTCACTCTTAACTTACATTTAACTGACATTTTTATCAGTTGGAGGATAACAACCTATGCAATACACTGCATCCAACTGAGGAAAACCAGAATAGATTTCATGGTGGAGCCTTCTCTCCCATTCTCTTTATCCCCATAAGCTGCAGTGATGCTTTTTTCATCTTGTCCCGAAATATAAATATCCTTCTAATCACTCACTCTCTTCTGAGCAGCAGCTCAAACGTCTTCACATCTGAGGACATCTGCAGGCAGAGATACGTTGAAAGTTTATCTCCTTGAACGATCTTCTCCTGCTACATCCCGTATACCAGTTAATGGTATCACCCCTTCTCTGCTGCCATTTCTAAACCCAGAAATGGGTTTGAGGTCCCCCTGAACCTCACAAAGCCCACTGTTACTGATTGTACCTCCTTAGCTCAAATGCCCACTCCAATGAATTGCCTCCCTTGTACTCCTAATACAAAATGAGGTGGCTCGTTCTTTCCATCCTCATAAATTTCATGGTAAGAAATTCATGTCCATGTCATCTTCATTCCCAAAGGTCCCTTCCCAAAGATTACCACCCCATGCAAGTGTAAAAATGTGCATCTCTCTAAGTCTGGCCAATTTTATGTATATCCTATAGTGGGCATTTGTAAGTTGTTTACACTGCATTCATTTCCTCTTTACTCTTGCTAGTTATAACCCAATTTATTTTTTAAAAGACATCCACACTCTCCATTTATTCTATGTGCCTTTTGATAAACTGACACTAGCTTTATGCTCAGAATTACTACATGCCTTTAGCTTGCCACAATGATTGATTCAGAGGTAAATTTGTCAGAGCAAAGCTCATAACTTCTGTTCAGTGGTTGTAAGGAATGGGTACTTTTATCTCCCACTGGAGGCAAAGTATGATATGTGAATTCTTCATTGCTACATATAGTTATCTTGTAACCATGAGGAAAATCAGCCTAAAGAAAAGGTTAAAATATAAAGTGAACAGCCAAAGAAAGGGGGGGAAGGTGGAGACAAGCTTTGATCAAATCGTTCCAGAAACAACTTCTGGATTTTTATGTTTTTTATAAACCATTTGAGATGGCTTGCTGTTAATCCATGGACTGTGTCATCAGCAGAAACGTCTTCATTTTAAGAAAGCCTGTCCTCAGATATAGTCTTCTGTCCTTCCAATTTGTTCATTTATATTTACATATGATATGATATCTTTACATATGATATCTTTATATATGATAAAGATAACAAGTCATTAACCATCTTTACTATCCATCAACTCCTTTCTGCTCGCATGTATGTATGTTTTATTCTCCAGTGGCCAACCTATGTAGCTATGCGGATTGTATTTAGTAGGAAATCAATACATTGTATTGGTTATTTGATTGATTGATTAATTGACTAGTCTCTCTACATTTTGTCTCACCCCTTCCAAAGTCTGTATCACCTACTGATTATTCTTTTTATTTTTTCCAGAGTTCATAATGTAAATGTGTCCTTTTCGCCCTCCCACTAAAAATCTTCAGTGACTCTCATTTTGTCTGGAGCTGGACCACAGCGATGGTCCACACTATGTTCCTGGAGTTGCTGCTCTCTGGAGGTCATCACCTTCCACTGAGGAAAGCCAAACTCTTTCCAAACCAAACCCAAAACTGAAACCTGTCTAGAAATATCAGCCCAAAACATCATCTAAAATAAGGTACTTCCTATAAATAAACAAAATCCCCATCATCACAAACCTCAACAAAGCAATGATCTCTCCCCACAGTATCTAATTTGGTAAGAATTACATTCCATTCTAGACATTATGTTTGAGTGGGATATTGGCAAAACAGAAGTTATTCAGAGTAACCAGGCAGGTGAAAAGTCAAGAAACTGTATGTCCATAGATAATAGTGTTGCTTTGCAGGGAGAGCATTTCGGGTGAAAATATTACTCATATTCTGATATTTGAANCAAACCCAAAACTGAAACCTGTCTAGAAATATCAGCCCAAAACATCATCTAAAATAAGGTACTTCCTATAAATAAACAAAATCCCCATCATCACAAACCTCAACAAAGCAATGATCTCTCCCCACAGTATCTAATTTGGTAAGAATTCCATTCCATTCTAGACATTATGTTTGAGTGGGATATTGGCAAAACAGAAGTTATTCAGAGTAACCAGGCAGGTGAAAAGTCAAGAAACTGTATGTTCATAGATAATAGTGTTGCTTTGCAGGGAGAGGATTTCGGGTGAAAATATTATTCATATTCTGATATTTGAAGGCTTCTCAGGTAGAAGGACAAAAGTGGCAATTCTCTTCTACTCCAGAGAACAGGAAAAGGTTAACTATTGACACTTATATGGAGTCTTATCTTAGCTTCATATGAGACACATGAAAATGTTTCTATCCAGCCATAAAAGAGGCTTACATGAAAACAAAGCATTGGCCCTGGCTGGTGTAACTCAGTGGATTGAGCACAGGCCTGCCAGCCAAAGGGTTGCCAGTTTGATTCCCAGTCAGGGCACATGCCTAGGTTGTGGACCAGGATCGCATGATATCTCATGTGATCAGTAGGGAGCGCATGAGAGGCAACCACAGATCAATGTTTCTCTCCCCCTCTCCTTCCCTTCCCCTCTCTCTAAAAATAGATAAATAAAATCTTTTTTTTAAAAAAAAGCTTCATAAAGTACTGATCAAGTTAGTATAATTTGTTCCCTGGCAAAAAAAATCCCCAAATCTCAATGTCATGTTACACAAAAGCTTATTTATATACCTTTCCAACACAGGCAATCAGAGGGCCTGCTCATTGCAGTACCCAGAGAACCAAGATAACAGAGGCTCCACCATCCTATGACACCACTACCTAAAAACAAATCTCCAGGAAGGTCACCTCAATAAATTCAACAAAAAATAATTTTTTCAAAAACTCTCCAAGGGTCATTATGGCAAGAAACATATTTTTATTGAATATTTTATTGTTGTTCTATTACAGTTGTCCCAATTTTCCCCCATTGCTCTCCACCACTCAACCCACCCTCTGCTCCCACAACCAATCTACACCCTGTTGTCCATGACCTCGGGTCTTTCATACATGTTTCTTGACTAGTCCCTAACTCCTCTTTCCACCCTTCTTTCCCTCTCCCCTCCTCTCTGGTCATTGTCAGTCTGTCCCATGTTTCTATGCCTCTGGTTCTACGTGCTCATTTGTTTATTTTATTCATTAGTTTCCTCTTATACATGAGATCATACAGTATTTGTTTCACAGCCTGGCTTATTTCAGTTAGGATAATGCTTTCCAGTTCCAACTACAGGGTCAAAAAACGGAAGAGTTCCTTCTTTTTTTNCACATGCCTAGGTTGTGGGCCAGGATCGCATGAGATATCATGCGATCAGTAGGGAGCGCATAAGAGGCAACCACATATCAATGTTTCTCTCCCCCTCTCCTTCCCTTCCCCTCTCTCTAAAAATAGATAAATAAAATCTTTTTTTTAAAAAAAAGCTTCATAAAGTACTGATCAAGTTAGTATAATTTGTTCCCTGGCAAAAAAAATCCCCAAATCTCAATGGCATGTTACACAAAAGCTTATTTATATACCTTTCCAACACAGGCAATCAGAGGGCCTGCTCATTGCAGTACCCAGAGAACCAAGATAACAGAGGCTCCACCATCCTATGACACCACTACCTAAAAACAAATCTCCAGGAAGGTCACCTCAATAAATTCAACAAAAAATAATTTTTTCAAAAACTCTCTAAGGGTCATTATGGCAAGAAGCATATTTTTATTGAATATTTTATTGTTGTTCTATTACAGTTGTCCCAATTTTCCCCCATTGCTCTCCACCACTCTACCCACCCTCTGCTCCCACAACCAATCTACACCCTGTTGTCCATGACCTTGGGTCTTTCATACATGTTTCTTGACTAGTCCCTAACTCCTCTTTCCACCCTTCTTTCCCTCTCCCCTCCTCTCTGGTCATTGTCAGTCTGTTCCATGTTTCTATGCCTCTGGTTCTACGTGCTCATTTGTTTATTTTATTCATGAGTTTCCTCTTATACATGAGATCATACAGTATTTGTTTCATAGCCTGGCTTATTTCAGTTAGGATAATGCTTTCCAGTTCCAACTACAGGGTCAAAAAACAGAAGAGTTCCTTCTTTTTTTCTGCTGTGTAGTATTTCAATGTGTTCTTTAATCAACTCATTTACAGATGGGCACTTAGGCTGTTTCTGGCACTTGGCTATTGTAAACTGTGCTGCTATGAACATTTGGGTGCGTGGGTTCTTTTAAAACGATGTTGCTCCTCTGAGAAGAGGAGGAGAAACATGTGGAAAAGTTATTTGAACAAATAATAAAGAAGTTACCCAAACTGACAGAGGAAATAGACTTCCAGGAAGTCCAGGAAGCTCGGAGTCCCAAAGAGGAGGAAAGTCCCTCCAAGGAGGAATACACCAAGGCACATTAGAATTACATTACCCAAGATTAAAATGAAGGAGAGAATTCTAGAAGCGGCAAGAGATAAGGGGACAATCACCTACAAAAGAGTTCCCATCAGACTGTCAGCTGATTTCTCAAAGGAGACCTTACAGGCAAGAAGGAACTGGAAAGAAGTATTCCAAGTCATGAAAGGCAAGAACCTATATCCAAGATGCTCTATCTAGCAAAGCTTCCATTTAGAATGGAAGGGCAGGTAAAGTGCTTCTCAGATAAGGTCAAGTTCAAGGAGTTCATCATCACCAAGCCCTTATTATATGAAATGTTAAAGGGACTTATCTATGAAAAAGAAGATTAAAAAAACTTGTACAGTAAAATGACAGCAAACTCACAACCATACCTAAAACAAAAAGAAAAGCAAACTAGAACGGGAACAGAACTACAAAAATGGGGATCACATGGAGGGTTAGCAATAGGGGAGTGGGAGGAGAGGAGAGGGGAAAAGGTGAAGAGAATTAGAAGCATAGACGGTGGGTAGAAAACAGACAGGGTGGGCGTAAGAATAGTATGAGAATGTAAAAGCTCAATAACTTATGACACGTGGACATTAATGAAAGGTGAGGAAGGTGGGTGGGAGAGGGTGTGCAGGGTGGAGGGGAGTGAAGGGGGAAATGGGACAACTGTAATAGCATAATCAATAAAATATATTAAAAAGATAAAATTGGATTTGGGGGAAAATTTTAATATAGTGAAACAGAAACCAAATTGAAGGAAAAGATGCACCACAGCAATATTGACAACAAATAAGCTAAGATTAATATAATTGGTATGAGAATAAGAAGGAAAAAAATAAAAGCTAGAGAGATGTCTAGGGGAATGGAGTTATTTGGGGAGGATAAAGAGAGAAGAAATACTAAGAGTGAGGAATCAAAACGAGGCTAAGACAGGGAAAAACAAAATTTAAAACAACAAAAAAAGAAAGGGCAGAAGGAATGCAAAATGGAGTAGGAGAGATGAACAGTAAATTTGATATTTAAAATACAAAAAATAGTGAAATAGAAATAAAATTGAAGAAATGCAACAACAACCAACATATCCACAAATAATGAGCAAAGACTGATAAAGGTGGAGAGAGAATAAGGGCATTTTAAGAATGGGAAATTAAAAGAATGTAAGTGAATAATGACAAGAAAATGGTTTTGAGAGGCTGGATGGGGAGAAATAGTAATAGTGCAGATTATAAACAAGTTTTAGCAAGAGAAAAAATAAAATTTAAAACAAAAATAAGCAGAGGAAGGAAGAAGATAACATGGATAGGAGAAGGAAGGAGCAAAATACAAGATTTGGAATAAACTAAAAATTTAAAAATTAGTGACATAATAGGCACAAACTTGAATGAAAAGGAACGGATGTTAAAAACCTATTCAGGGACAAAAATAATGCAAATCACAAAGAAGACCATGGTGGAATTCATCTCAGTAGAATCCAGTGTTTACCACTGTCTTCTCTTTCTGGATCCACCTCTGCTAACGTCAGCTAGTACCCTAAACTCTGACCCTACTCAGCTTGTTTGAGACTACAAGTGATCCACAATCTGTGACTGTCTCCTTCAGATGTGGCTGGTCCCCACTGTTCTGCCCTGCTGGCTTTCCATCAGCCCTTGACCCAGGAGTACTTCATTTAATGACCCAGGAGAACCGACATTACCTTTTCCACCTGCCTTCAGACAGGGTCTCTGGCGTGATCAGGAGGGTAGGAATCTTGGGTTACACCCAGGAAAACACTATTCAGTCTTCAGGGAAGATGGTGGGAGTGTTTCCCCATCCCCTGGCCCCTCGCCCTGGTTTGTCCCAGATCCTTTCCAATAACGTGTGGTTTCTAGTGAATTAGCTGTCCATTTCCTGTGAGGGGCCAATCTGTGTAAAAGGGGCAGCTCTCTCCTGCTTGGCAGGGACAGCAGCTCTGTCCAGGCACTGAGGCTGAGCGGGTCCCTGAACACCCCTTGTTACACCTGTCTCTAATCTCTCTGCTCTGTTGGATTAGTGGATCAGAGCCCAAGAAAGAGTGTAGCTCTCAGTGTCTGGTAAAGGGCCATTTCGGGGGGTTTTTTTCTGCTTTCCCTGTGGAGATCCTAGCCTGACTGATCTGCAGAGCCTATAATCTCACAGGTGGGGTTGGGACTACCTGTCTTTGAGGGGACCGGCCTGGCTGCAGCAAATCTCAGGCGTTCAGCTCCTAGCCATCCAGTCCCCAGCCTGCTGCTTTCTTGCAGAAGGCTTAGGTCTGAATTATCCACTCTGAACAGTCCCCTGCTTGCCAGCCATTCTGCATTGGGTCCCACAGTCCCTTCAGTGTGACTCTATCCTTCTGAGCTCTTCTTAGCAGAGCTGCTGCGCATGGGCATGCAAGCACCAGGTCCCTGCCAAGTCTTACCTCAGCTCCTCCTTTAAAAGAGTTTCTGTGTGGCCCCCATGCTGCAGCACTGAGCCCTGGGAGGCCTGTTCTCCACACTCCCCCTCCTCCAAAATCACAGTCTCTCTCAGTTAGGGCTGCCTACCACCTGTCAGAGACTGACAGTGTTAGGTAGTTTCTCCCCGGATCTCTCCTGGATGGTGATGGGCAGAGTCCCACAGTGATACTATAACATAGGGCAGTGGCAGGGTGCGGTACCTGCTTCCTCTAGAGATTTTCAGCGTTAGGTCAGCCTGCTCCTGCCATGCCATTTCAGCAGCCAGCACCTCCCTGGCCATCTCTCTCCACTCCCAGAGCTCGAAGCTCCTCAGCCCATCCACAGCCCCGCTATGCAGTCAGAAGTGCGTGGTTTGTCAGAATTGGCAACAGTTGCTCCTCCTGGAGAGCCTTGGCCACCTGCTCCTGGGTGCCCTGCAGGCACACAGGTTCTTGTCCACTCATGCATGCTTTCTGTATTCTCATCCATGTACACACTCACTCACACACACTCTCACATGCTCTCTGCTGGGTTTTTGAGTTAGTTGTTTTGTGGTTTAGCTGCAAGACTGGTCTGGGTCTCAGAGCAAATGGACAGAGCTTCCAGCTACTCTGCAGCCATCTTGGATCTCAGGAAACAGAACCCAATCACAAATTACTCATAAATGTTTCTGCCTAGAAGTGATTCACATCATTTCCACTTGAACTTCATTAACTAAAAGAAGTCTATGGCCATTTTTCATTTCAAGGAAATGGGGCACATAATACCCACAAGTGCCTAGAAGGAGAGGGATGTCAACAGTCTCAATGAGCACTTGTAACATTGTTCATAACTCGGTAGGATTTAATCAGGGATCAAATCATCATTAAGAATATTATTTTAAAAGCTTAGATCTCTAAGTTCCTTTAAACTGTAGGATTCTAGATTCCAAATTTGTCAGGAACTTCTTTTAAGACCAGGTATTTTGTTTCCCAGGGTCAAATAAATAACTGATATTGAAATTCCCCTGGTAGAAAAATCACTATGCTCAGTATTTGAATGTACTGAGCTGAGTTTACAAAGACTTGGTTTTGAAGGGCTAAATATTGACAGGTCAACAGCTCTAAATCTGTTTGATAAGCTTGCTAGGTTTATTTTTTTTCAAACATTGCTGCAAATATTTACATTTGACTTCTGGGTAAGAGTTGTTGATTTTCAGTAGAGACTAAAAAGAATGACAGTTGGTAACTGTTCATGTTCTATAAAGTTTACTTTCAAAGTTTTTAGCTATTTTTACATCTTCTTCAGCAGAAGTGTAAGCTTAGCTAAATAGATGACCTTAAATGTTGTCAATTCTATTCTGGTGGCTTGATTGCATCTTTGATTGTGTAACAGCCACTTCTGACAGGTTATGTTATATATGTACTTCAATCTACCTGATTCATTTTTCTGAAGATATAGCTAAAATTGAGAGCAATTACACAGCTCATTTTGCTCATTTTAAAGCTGCTGTGTCCTCAATTTTTCTTTAAAGTGTGGATCAAACAAGGACAGCTACCCATTTTCAGTATCATCCATCTGGATCTGTTGCTCTGGAAAAGGCCTTAGGGATTAATTTGTTCATCTTCTTGTTCTACAAACAAAAAGTGTATTAACAACAGTTAACATTTATTAAGAGTTTACCATATTCTAGGCACTGAGCTTATGATTTTAACATGGATTTTCACAATTAGTCTTCACCACAGCACTATGAAATGAGCACTGCTATTAGCCCCATTTTACAGATGAGGAAACTAAGACTAAGTGTGATCCACAGTTAGTAGTTAAAAAAGGATGCTTTAGTTTTCATTAAAATTTCTGCCAGCCCAGCCTGTCTACCATCCCAGGGATTATCACTCTATGATATTAAAGAGCAGGGGACCCACAGGCACAACAACAGATGTTCAGCCACTACATGGGACTCCCCATCAATTCAGGGACTCTATATTCATGCTGATTACATAAGAATTCTCTACCTAACAATGTGTGTGCATACACACACACACACACACACACACACACACACCCTTGCCAATGATGCCATCTTGAACTGAGGCCCCATCAGTACTTAAAACATCCACGGCTATCTACACACCCAAAACATCCTCCATACCTCTGGTTTTAAATCTCAACTCATATTCGTGCCTCACACACACACATGTGTCCTATAGGCACACTGAAGAACTAAACCTTAATTAGAAGTTAAATTAGAAATAACAATCAGAAACATTTTCCCCTTATTGGATGAGCCAATATGAAAAAAAGAGGCAAATTCTACTGTTGGCAAGGACATAAATAAACAAACACATGCCTTCATTTACTGTTCAGTATTCTGTGAATTTAGCTCAGACTCTTTGACATTGAATCTTCTGCTCAATAGTTCTTACACATCAATTTGAGAAAAGGTGACAAGACAATAAGAAAGTCCAGGAAAAAATTAATGATCCATGTGTTAGCTGAGAAAGTAAAGATGGGATAGTCTGTAACATCTAATCTGGGAAAATGATAGGGAAGGAATATTAACATTATCAGTCATTGGAGCTTGAACCCTGGGCTCCCTCATTAAAAATTTTCTGGAATAGTTTCTAGAGTCCTATCTTGAAATAGTTTCCCTAATTCTGATGGAAACCTTTAAACTGATAATGCTTATCTTTGGATGAAAGAGATGTATGTGATTTTTACATTTTTCTTTGTACTTTTTAATATTGTTTAATTTTCCATTTCAGTAAAATGGAATTTTACGTTTTATAAAATCAATGAGATTTAAGCAAATGCAACCAGTTTATTGAATCAGCTAAGCTAGATCAGGAGAGACTAAATCAGTAACTTTGTTCTTTCTCTACAAGGGACCTGCAAATCTACTCTGTGGGTCATATTTAACAAGCCACTACATGACTTGCGCCAGGTTGAGGGGGTGGGGGTGCTGTCTTCCTATTGCCAGACATCTACCACTTTAAGAACTACTTGCCTCTGTCACACAGACTCCCACCAGTCCTTCAGCATCCCCTCTTTACACCTGCCCTCACCATCTCATCTCTGTTCTGCAGAGGCAACTGTGTCAGGTCTCTCTCCAACAATTCTGCATCAAATGCCCTCACATACTCATGTGATAGCCACTCTGCACCCACCACCACAAAAGCTACCATCTGCTGTATAAAGCAGACAAGTTCTCCACTCTTGGCACTGGTGCCGAAGTGGAAGGCGGGAGAATGGAGGAAAATGTGCCCTACCTCCCAAATCAAAGCCCTGAACTAACTGTCTGGTAGAAATTAATAGTGAGAGGCTCTGTATCACTGAAGTACGGACACGACACAAGTGAAAGGCATTGGCGGGCTGGACTGAAAGCAAAACCTTTATATATCACACTATTTCTACGGGAAGATTTCTATGTGAAGTTCCAAACAACTGACCTACAAACGATTGTCAGGAATATAACTCACCTGGAAACTGGAGTCTGCATTTACAACCACCTCCATTCTGCCAGGTCAGACAGATTAGACTCAAGACAGCAGCACTGATTTACCTTCTTGGTCCTATTGCTGAGCCACTTCCTAATTCACATTTTTCACTCTTAAAATGAGAGGCATAATGTGTTTGTTCCAACTACAAGGTTGTTGAGATAATAAGCAGAGTTATTCCTGAGCAAATATGTCACAAAATTGACAATACTCATGTGTTTACTATTATTCCATGTTAAACATTATGGAGTGAACAACACATGTGACTGGTCACAGGGAAGTGGTTTCTGAGATTAATAGTCCAGCCCCCAAAAGTGTCATGATAAGCTCCTTTTTTTATCTTTTCCTAATATTAGCAAAAATGTCTCTTTGTCTCTCTTAGCCTACATATTATTTTTAGAATCTTGGCATTACCCAAAGCCTGTCTAAGTTTAAGAGAGCTACTTGAGTGTATGATAATATACACCTACATCTACACATTTTAGAAAGTCTTGGAATTTGCCATTTCTCACAGGTCTCACAGTTCTGAAGCCTGAGAAGACCAAGATCAAAGTGCTGGCAGATCTGGTCCAGTGAGAGGCCATTTCCTGGTGCATAGTTAGCTGTGTTCCCTTGGCAACCTCTCATGGTACAAGGGCTAGGGAGCTCTTTAGGATACCTTTAGTAAAAGCAACAATCCCATTCATAAGGACTCCATCCTCATGACCTAAGCACCTCCCAAAGGCCCCACTTCCTAATACCATCACATTTACATTAGGATTTCAATATATGAAATTTGAGAGGAGACACAAATATTCAGACCATAGCCAAGAATAATCCTAGAGGTTGCTCTTCTGTTGCCCTCTAGACCACTAACCAATTTTATATCTAACCAAGCAATTTCATTCCAACATTTCTTTATTTTTAATGTCTTCCATGATGAACTATGTACATCCTTGATCCTCAAATGCTCTTGAAATCAGTTTATCCTCATATTGTTTTTCTCACTAAATAATGAGCCAAATAAAATGTCTGACAAGTATTCATTTATATTTACACGACAACCATGTTTTTAACTTGGTGAAAATTATATTTTGAGAAAAGTGATATAAAAAAGTAAACTCAGGCCTGAGTGCTTTATGAGCTCCAGAAAACATAAATACCAAACTTTTATAATTATTTTTCAGTTTTGATCCAATAATTACTGTCCTTGTCACACAGAAAAATACAATCTGTGCCCTACCTTTGAACACATCCCTCTTTCAGTCGCCATGATTTTTTTTTCTTATGTTCGAAATGCCGTGCAAAGTAATTTGTTTTTATTATCTCTTTGAACAGTGTCTGGCACATAGTAGGCAAATTCAGCAAACTTTTTTAAAAGATTTTATTTATTTATCTTTAGAGAGGAAGGGAAGGAGAGAAGGAGAGAAACATCAATGTATGGTTGCCACTTGTGAGTTCCCTGCTGGGAACTGGCCTGCAACCCAGGCATGTGCCCTGACTGGGAATCGAACCGTGATCGTGTGGTTCGTAGGCCTGCGCTCAATCCACTGAGCTACACCAGCCAGGGCAAATTCAGCAAATATTTATTAAATAAAAGAAACAGTTACCTCTAACTCTTATAACAACCTGCAAGGTAGATACTGTTATTGCAGTTTTACAAATGAGAAAACTAATGCAGTGTCCAGATCCAAGCTGTGTCTGGCACTAAGGTGCCCTCTCTCGCACTGCACCAAATGAAAACACAAGCCTCAAATATGCCCTAACATTTCCAAGTGGGGGACTTCTATGATAATGTCAACAACAAAAATTTTTAATAAATAGCTGAGTGAAATTCGCCAGCCGTTGAAAGACAAATGCCATCTGATCTCACCTTTAACAGGAAGCTAAACAACAAAACAAACAAGCAAGCAAAATAAAACCAAAGACACTGAAATAGAGAACAGGGGGACAGTGACCAGAGGGGAAAGGGGAGGGAATTTCAGGGGGGAAAGGGGAAGGACTTACAGGAACTGGTATAAAGGACACATGGACAACAACTAAGGGGGGTGGAAATGGGAGGGAGGTGGGGAGCACTGGGGGGTGGGCTGGGGCGGGAGTAAAAGACAGAAAACTGTACTTGAACAATAATTAAATTTTAAAAATTTCATAAATAAAACCAAAAACAAATGCAGGGTTTCTGAATGTCAAAACCAAAAATACTACCTCTTAAACAAAAGGTATTAAAATAATAGGTCTTGAAACTAGGAGTTCTCAAGCTCCTTGACCCCGTGCTTTCTCATATCCTCCTGCCTTCATTCTTTACCCTGACCTAGCTTTGTCCCAATAATCCAATGATCTTCAAGCTGAGGGATGGACACAAAGACTTGCCAGAGTATAAAGTGGCTTAGAGAGCTAGGGCATAAACATTCCTAGATCTAAACTTCCAAAAACTCATTCCGAAAGTGGGCTTGCCTGCAAACCCTGATCTCCAACAATGATTCCTCACTTGCTCACCATTCAAATTGCCCTTCCTCACTTTACAAAAGAAACACATACTCTCCCTCTGTGTTAACTGGTATTTTGGTGCATCGTTCAAGGGTGTAATAAACTTTGGGACAGCAAAAAAAAACAAATGTAGAAGTTCACTTTTCTGAGGGAAAGTCTCCTGAAACTAAAGGCAAAAGAGCTTCAGAAAGACAAGTTGCGGTGCACCTTGTTCCATCCAGGAGACATACTCAAGACAAGTATCTATTTGTCGATGTCTTGTTTTATCCATCTACTCACCCACCTATTTACTTATCAATCAATCATCCATCTATCAATAAATTAAACTCTCTTAGAATACAGAGGTGAGAATAGGGCGAGGCAAATGAATGACTATATGAATTTTAAAATAAAATCATACCTTCTCTGATGGAAAGTAACCTTGATTTGGCTGATTAGTTTAACAATAGTGTCTGATTATCTGAAGGACATGTTCTGTAAATTGAATGAGCTAAATCTGCAGCTCCAAGATTTGGATAAAAATACATTTAATATGTATTTTATATGAAATAAGCCATAAAGCACATCCTTTGCAACTATTTGATTTTATGATGTTTAAACTTGTCCTACACTTTTAGATTTCAATGTTAGAATGTGTGAGGGATAGCCAGTTTTTCAATTTTTTTTTTTAAACATGAGAACAAAAAGGTTTGGAGACAAGTGTCTAGTCTATTACTCCAGCTACTCACCAATGTCCCATTAATTTTATTTCATTGCATTTCACTAGCCTGAGCTCAGGTCTTGGGCACTGCTGGAAAAAAAAATAAAAATCGTATTGGTGCCACTGTGGTTTCATGTCATTCAGCTTCCACTGGGTTCCCCATGCTGTTTGGCAATTTATCTGTATTTTTAGCTTTCTTCTATATCCCACAACTCCCATCTCATTTTTCAACTCCTCAAAATTCCACTTCCCCTCACCTCCCCCAGCACTGTCAGCCAACCTAGGAACTTTCTCTTGCCTGAACTCAGCCCCACCCCAGCCCAGCTCAGGTGCTCTTGGGATATTTTTTCTTTCAATTATCCTATCCTACTCTCACCCAACCTACTTCATCTTCAAACTCTTCTCATCTGCATTTGAACCTACTCTGGTCTCATTCACTAAAACAAAAGAAACAGAAAAAAAGAAAAGCATAAACACCTTTCCCTATAACCCTTACCTATTTGGCATCATACCATTGTTTTACTCTCCTCACACTCAAACTTTCCTAAAGCACTGTGTCTACTCTTGCTCTCTTACAGCACATGCTCCCCATCCATATATTCTCGCCACTCCAAGAAAAGGGTTCTCTCCAAGGTACTGACAACCACCTTACTGCTAAGTCCAGTCTTCAACTCACCACAACATGGCCTCTGCTGAGCATTCCCTTTGTGAAATATTTTCTTCTCTTAGCTTCCTTCACACCACACTCTCTTGCTATACCCCTCTTATCAGTCTGTTCACCCATTCCCAGTCTTCCTGGCCAATTTGTCTTCCTCTGTTCATTTGTTAAAAACCATTGTCTCAGAACCTGCTATAAGATTCTCCATGTTCACCCTGAGCAACTGAATTAATTTCCATGGTTTTCACTTCCACTCTTAGATTTATAGCTCTCAAATATCTTTCATTCAGATCTCTTTTCTTAGCTTTCATCTTGAATATCTGTGTCCCAGACAGCATTTCCACTATCTCACAGGTACCTAAAACTTAACATGCCTGTAACTAAACCATGAACTCTTTGGTCTTTCATGTATTTCTTATCCAAGTAATCACCAATATCTGGCCATTCTTTCTTGTAACCATCTCCTGAATCAGCCCAATTCCCCCAAATCCCCTGGCTTCCTCTCTGCTTTAAGTTATGATTGCCTCTTACTAGGCGCTTGCAATCAGCCTATCTCCATTCTCAAGTTCTCTACATCTGTTTTTCACACTACAATCAATATAAGTGTCCTAAAGCACAAGTCTGATCTAGTATTTCCTTTCCTTAAATGTTTCAATGACTTCCCATCATCCTATGTCATATGATAAGCTTAATTACTATTTTAATTAAGCTCTAGGAATAAATTCTGAACTCTTTGCCATGGCTTCTAAAGCCCTTCTTTTTGTTTTATTCTTGTTCAATTACAGTTGTCCCCATTTCTTCCCCTCCTCATTACTCCCCCCTGCACTACCTACCCCTACCTCCCACATTGAACCCTCCCCTACCATTGTCTTTGTCTGTGGGTCCTTTATACATGTTCCTTGATGACCTTTCCCCTTCTTTGCCTGGTTATCTCCTCTCCCCTCCCCTCTGGTTACTGTCAGTTTGTTCTTTATTTTCATGTTTCTGGTTATATTTTGCTCGCTTGTTTGTTTTGTTCTATAAGTTCCACTTATAGGTGAGATCATATGGTATTTGACCTCTGCTCACCAGGTAAGCTTCAGCTGTCCCCATTCTTCACTCTGAAGTGCTTTTAAAGTGCTTTCAGTCCCTAAATCTCATCAAGTTCTTCTGCCCAGAACACTCTGTCTGCCCCTTCTTCTGGCTCCTTCTTATTCTAAATTAAGGTTTCAGAAAAGATGTTCCTTCCTGTAGAAAGCTTTTCCTAACCCCTTTATCTGGATTTTATTCTTCAATGCTTCTGTGATGCATTGCTCTTAGTCCATTAGCACGCACTCTATATAGGTATTTAACTGTTTACATGTCTGTAGCTCCAAAAGCAGAGAGACACATGCTTAAGGCTAGAGTACTAGCCACTGCCTAGCGTACAGTAGGTATTCAACAAATGTTTATCTACTGAATGAATACACAAAGTTACCAAAATTTTTCCCAAAACAAATCACACTACTTCTATGAAATGGTTATAAACCGGTTTATTATATAGCCTCATAAACATTTTCATCAGGTTCCTGTTAAATTTTTGATCAGAGAGAACCCACAAGTTTGATGACAAAAAATGCCATGTGCATTCTCCCTAGCAATGGTAGCAAAATATATCCATATATATATATATGATATATATATATATATATATATCAGATAACTTGCCTGTGACCTAAGGAAATCCAATTTTTACTCTTTTACTAATTCATTCAACAATCAATGGTCACCTAACCCTCTCCTCATGCAGCTTCAGTCTAGCATTTACTCCAGTAAATTCACTGAATCCTGGACAAAAGCTGGGCCATCTCCAGTTTTCCAAATGTTATTATTTTGAACCATCTAGGAGTAGCTGCTTTTATCAAAGTAGGAATATTTTTTAAATAGTATTTTTCCTTGCATGTCCGAAAACCCAATTTGAAAATAGAATTACATTTCTTAAAACTTCCACGCTCCTGATCTTTTTCTCCTTTTCAGCTGTGCCAGAGGCATGAACTTTTATCCCCCAGCTCCAGTTAGGAAGGTGATTTATTAAACACACTTCAATGAAAGATGGCTTGGTGTGGATATACTTGGATTCACAGTCCATGCCTGGGGGCAGTTTAAGTACCAACTTTCTAACTAATTCAGAAAGGAGAAACTTCTCTCATTATTTCAAGATAAATGTCTGAACCTCCCAGCTCTTGTCGGCCCTGCCATAAAAGTATCAGGGAACTAAAGTATCAGGGAACTAAAGTATCAGGGAACTAAAGTATCAGGGAACTAAAGTATCAGGGAACTAAAGTATCAGGGAACAAAAGTATCAGGGAACTAAAAATGGATATTCTGTTGTTCACATTTCCTCTAGACCCTGAAATGTTTGCCATAAAAACCAGTGGCAAATTACCAACTGATGGTATCTTTTTGGCATTCCCAGGTATAAAGCCTCAGTGTTTATTGTATCAAATTCTTTCCTATCTTTACAGTGATCCTTATACTCAGAGGTTATGTCGAAAGTTATTTTCAATCTTTCTTTAGGTTCATAAAAGTTACTCAAAGCAAGTTAAAAGGTCACGATAAAAGGACAAATATTTCTATTTGATTAATGGAAAGCCCTAAGCTTGAGCTTGTGCACAGAGAACAGAAAAATGACCTGACTGCTTGTCTCCGTGTAGTCTTAGAATTTGCATATATATGCATATCATTTGCTCGATTTTACCCTAATTCAAGAGTTCAGCCTGAAGAGTCAGCAGTGCTAATCTATGCAGGTCTTAAAGGGAATGTATTCTATAACTGAAAAAAGCAGTGTGTCATTTTCTCATTATTTCAGTGAGTAGAGAAGCTATTTCTCAAAGATAGGGATCCCTTACAATGGGAAATCATTTGTATTGAACTCGGAAATGGCAGTGCCTTGTGTTTGCTTCATTGCCTGCATAAAGAACTGCTTTACTCAGAACAGGTAGAACTCAATGAACTGAACTAGCCTAGAAACACGTGAATGTCTTTCCTCTGATATAAATTTAAATCATAAGAAAATCACTTCCTTTCCAAGAATTCCCAACATTCTTATTGCTGATCATGGTTCAAAATGTCAGAAAGATTTGATCTTCATTTATTTCAGAGGAGTCATAAATTATACTATTCTCCCCATGTTAAGAAAGAGCAACATCTGAAATATGTTTGGATGGAGATGGATATGGTTAGGCCTATGCCACTTGTCTCTTTTGTGTCTGAAAGAAATCATGTGCTAGCAAATGAGTAACAAGCTTATCATTTATAGAAGTACCTAACATGTTGGAAAGTAAGAGAACTTGGTAATTACATAGTCTTAATTACTAAAGACCATCAGTTTTCCTTCAAGCCAAAAGTTTTTTCCTCAAAAACATGTTGATAGGATTAAATACCTACTTTATATATAACAGAAAAAAATTGAATCAACATTTTAAAGCACAGAAAGACTAACAGTAGTATAATTATATAAGTTCATATCAATGCTAAAATCAGAAGGAAGTATAAATCATTTGTACAATTCATAGAAAATCACAAAAATAAGAAAAAAAGTGGGACAAAAATAAAATGATAAATAACTAAAATGTTTTGTCAGAGTGGTTCTAACTTTTATACTACTCTTTATGTCTCTAGTAGTATAAAATTAGTTAGATGTTATGAAAAAAGAAACAACACAAGTTCCACATAAATAATTTTAAAAGGGGAGAAAAATATAAGCAGCAATCTTCACCTATTTTTAAATATTTTCTTATCCTTTTTAAAATTATTTTATTGCTGTTCAGTTACAATTGTCTGCATTTTCCTGCACCACTCCCCCACCCCAGCCAAACCCACCTCCCCACCTTGCTCCCACCCTCCCCTTCGTTTTGTCAATGTGTTCTTTATAGTAGTTTCTGAAAACCCTTCCCCCACACTGTTCCCTATTTTTTTCTTTTACTTAGAAATAAACTCAATTTAAGTGTGGTTTAAAGATGCTTAAATGCATAAAGCCAAGACACGGATATGTTCTATTTTATATACTCATTCAGCATTGGCAGGGACCAGGAAGAAAGAGACAATGTGGAAAACACAGGAGTGAGACCAAGTAAAATAAGAAAGGTTCTTCCTATTGAGTGGGGAGTGGTTGGCTGCAGGAAAGATTGCAACTGTCAAAGAAAAGAGAGGTAGGTATTCATGGTAGGCATAATAATGGCCCCCAAAGTTGTCCACATCCTAATACCATTGCCCTTGGAAAACTAGGAAGGTGAAGAACAAGAAGTAAAACTATAAATGGATAACATAAAGAAAATCATAAAGGAAAAAAAAGAGAGAGATTACCTAGGGCAGCACTTTTCAACCAATGTGCTACAAGAAATTTTAACACATCCAATACCTAACTATTTAGTTAGTTGTCACTGACCTCTTCTTCCTTAGACTGTCAAATGAAAAAATGACAACACCCAAAACAACAATAACCATCTGGTGTGAATGCCCTTTCTTGAACCTTAAATATATAGGTCATATAATAAATTTGCATCTTATTGATCATGTCACATAATGAGGTTGTGTCTGATTGCTTAATTCTTGGTACTAGAAATCCTTTTATACAAGTATAAGCACCTGATTTATTAAAAAGTCACTTTGGCAGAAAAAAAAGAGTAGGTAATTACTATTACTGTTTTTTGGTAAAGCAATCAAAATTATAACTATTTTTATCAAGTAGGCAAAAAATTATTTTTTGGTGTGCCACAGAATGTTAGTAATTAGTTTAGTAATTTAGTAATTAGTAATTTGTGGGCCATAAGATGAATAAGGTTAAAAATCAATGCTGTTGGGCATTGGATTTTTGATGGGGTCTATATATGATCAAGTAAAAATGGTCAAAGTAGCATTAAAAATATGGGCAAATTACATTCATAAGAACCAGTTAACATGTAATTTTATATCATTTGAATTCTATACTTTATGCCCTCTGAAAAATGACCTCAATGAGAAATCACACAGTTTTTAAATGCCAGATCACTAAATGCAGGTTTTCTTACACTTGTCTTTGTAGAGTCATATACTGCCATGTGACAGAATGAAAAATTTTGTGAGAATTGTTGATGAGAAAATATAAACAACATTTGGAGATTTGACTTTTTTTTCAGTTGCATATGGACTTTGAACTTCTTCTAATGTGTTCAATGATAAGACCTGGCATAAATATTTTATGATTTCAACAAGTCAAGTAATGTTTCAAGAATTCCACATCATTACTACTCTTTATTTTTCACATCAAATACATTAGCCAATAACTGAAGAAGATAAATTTTAAAATTCCATAGGAAATATTAAAGAATACAATGGCAGGTTTATGATGATGTTAAATAATAAAGTTCAACATGTAATATGTGAAGTTGTTTCAGAACTGACCTCCTATCCCAGTTACAGCCATGATCATAACCTTTTTTGTAATTGATTTTTATTTTTATTTTTATGTATTTTTTATTGTTGTTCAAGTACAGTTGTCTCCATTTTCCCTCCACTGCTACCCCTTGACCAACCAACCACCTCCCACCCTCAATCCTACCCCCTTTTGGCTTTGTCCATGTGCCCTTTATACCTATTCTTTGATGAACCTTCCCTTTTTTTCCCATTCATTATACCCTCCCCATTCCCTTCTGGTTACTGTCAGTTTTTTTCTTTAGTTCAGTGTCCCTGATTATACTTTGCTTGTTTGTTTGTTTTGTTAATTAGGTTCCACCATAGGTAAGATCCTATGGTATTTTTCTTTCACTGCCTGGCTTATTTCACTTAGCATAATGCTAGCCAGTTCCTTTCATGCTGTTGGGAAGGGTAGGAGCTCCTTCTTTCTTTCTGCTGCACAGTATTCCATCATGTAAATGTACCATGGTTTTTTTGATCCACTCATTTACTGATGGGCACTTAGGTTGCTTCCAGCACTTGGCTATTGCAAATCGTGCTGCTATGAACATTGGGGTGCATAGGTTCTTTTGAATTAGTGTTTCAGGATCCTTAGGGTATAATTCCAGCCATGGAATTGCTGGGTCAAAAGGCAGTTCCATTTTTAGGTTTTTGAGGGAATTCTATACTGTTTTCTACAGTGGCAGTACCAGTCTGCATTCCTACTAATAGTGTCCTATGGCTCCCTTTTCTCTACAACCTCACCAGCACTTGTTGTTTGTCAATTTGGTTATGATGGCCATTCTCACCAGTGTGAAGTGGTATCTCACTGTGGTTTTAATTTGCATCTCTCTGATGGCTAGTGATTTTGAGCATCCTTCATGACAGTAACATTTATGGATATTGGACAAATGAAGGTGTGTTCCTATTGATTCTGTTCTACATAAGTTTAAGAAAGGTCTTTGAAAGCAATGCCTCAGGCATACATTAATTTGTTTTTTCATATATGTTTATTAAAATATTAAGCCATCAAGAAGATATTTTCTCTCTAATCATTCCTTATTGTTTTTCTCCCAAAATACATTCTTTAATTTATGCATTATTTCTGAAACCACAATGAGTTTTAAGAGGATGTCCATTAAGGTGTGCCTTGAAGAACAACCCATAGAATTAATGATAGATTAATGCTGGAAGATACAGATAATGACTGTTCTGTAATCACAAAATCCCAGCATCTCAGTCAAATAAGGAAGGCCTCTAGAGCTCCTAGGTCAAGTTCCAATGTAAAGCAGGAAATCTTACTACCACATACTAGACAGATTGCTCCCCCACCCCAGCTCTAGCTGAATATCTTCAGTGAGGCAGAGCTTGCCACCTCCCAAGCACCTATTAATCCATTGTTTATTCTAAATTTAATTTCCACCCATACTCTCAGTTGTTTTCTAGATGTCAAACCCATGTCTAATTCTATTTTTTATATTTTTTCAAATATTAGCTATCACTATCATATCCCCCTACTTTGTCATCTATCCCTTTGTAAAGTCAAGAAATATAGGTCAGGACACATACTCATGTCTATTGCTTTAAACCCTTCTATATAGGCTGATGTGCACTTAACATAATAATTTGTGATGCATTTGCCAAATATGTGCTAAAGGCCTATGAGCTTCCTATCAAGGAAGAAAGACACATTTTCGGTCCTTATGAAAACTAAATTCTAATAAGTCAGACAATGACCAGGTATATAAATAATATTAAAAATAATAAGAAGTGAATACTTACTAATTAGGAAAATAATTTTTAAGATGGCACCTGAAGAATGTAAAGGAACTAGATATGAAAAGAGCCTGAAATAAGAACTCAAGGGCTCTAAGTGCAAAAGCCCTAAAGATTAAAAAAAAAGAGAATTTGTCTTATTTTGGATGTTCCCTATTAGTGCATTTAGAACATTAATGAGAGAGAAGTTGAAGTGGCAGAAACTGAAACTGGAAAAGCAGACAGACCCATAGCATAATATGGAGTTTGGATTTTATTCTATGTGCAATCAGAATCTATGTAAGAATTTTAAGCAGAAAAGATACCTAATCACTTTGCTCTTTAAAATACCATGGAGCCCTGGCTGGTATGGCTCAGTGGTTTGAGTGCCAGCCTGTGAACCAAAAGTTTGCCAGTTCAATTCCCTAAAATAGCATGCTGGTGGGACTTTCAGCAAAATGGTGGTATAGGTAAACGCAATACTACCATCCTACAACCACATCAGAATTCCAACTAAACTACAGAACAACCATCATTCAGAACTGCCTGAAATCTGAATGAATGGAAGTCCTACAACTAAGGAATTAAATATAAAGCCACATCAACGCTAGTAGGAGGAGCAGAGATGCAAAACAGGCTGGTCCCACACCCATGTATGGCAGATAAAAATTGGTAGGGATATCTTGGCTGCAGAGGTTCCCTACCCATGGAGTGAGGGGTCCCAGCTTGAGACCAGGTCCCCCAAACCAGGGTTCCAGTGGCAAAAAGAGAAGTCCCTATCACTTCTGGCTATAAAAACCAGCAGAAATTGATGCTGAGCAAGACAAAAGACTTTCAGAGTCCCAGGCACTTCATCTTAAAGGGCCCACATGAACTTTCTTGAACTCACTTCTCCTGAGCTCCATCAGCACTGGGGCAGCAGCCTGAAAGGCACCAGAGACAACAAGAAGGCACTGAAGTATCTGGCATAAGGGCAAGAACTGGAGGGCCAGCCTTCTCCCAGAGGGAACTACTATCAGAGGTCATTGTTCTTCTGCTGAGCCCTCTCCAAACAGAGCTGGCAGACAGATGCAATGAGTCTTTATCAACCTACTCACACTGCATGACCCACCCTGGTGATTCCCTAAGGCCCCACACCATAACTTTCAGGCCTACCCAAGCTGTTTCTAGTGCTTTTACATAAAAATGGCCTGTGTCAGGTCATGCTTCAGATTTTCCTAAAATCTCTCAAACAAGCAGTATTTGGTTTATGCAAGCCTTTTACCTCTCATTAAGTAGCCACAAGTGCAACACTAGAAGCAGCAAGCCTTAGCTCAAAGGTTGGCCATGATTGGGCACCTCCAAGCCCAGCACAGGTAATAGCCAACTCCAGATCACTTTGTAGCTCAGGCCAGCTGGCCCTGGGCAGAACACAGTCAGCAGCTGATCCTGGCCCGCACCTCCTGGGAGGACCCAGAGCCAGCGCCCACAGTAGACAGCTTCAGATGACACTGAATCACCATCCAGCCACTTCTACAAGCAACACACTCAAGGGGAGGACTTGGCAGGCACCAGAACCCCAATGAAATAAGTCCTGCTCCATGGTGTGGGTCTCTGCACACTTGATCCTCCTCAGTGGTCAGAGGTCAGTGGTTGGTGATCATAGCCATTTCTTGTAGCTGACCAGCCTGGGGTAAATTTCTCCCATTGATGTGCCAACAGAAATCAAGGCTCAACTACAAGAGGAGAGTGCACACAGCCCACATGGTGAAGGGTGGATGCACATCAAGTGCTCAGCCTGAGGATCAGGAAGGCTGTGCCCCTTGACCCTACAGACCACCTAGTACATTAGACCACTCTATCAAGCCTGGGAAACGTAGCAGCTCTACCTAAACCATAGAAACAAACGCAGGGAGGCTGCCAAAAATGAGGAGAAAAAGAAAAAATGGCCCAGATGAAAAAATGGGTCAAAACTCCAGAAAGAGAACTAAACAAAATGGAGACAACCAAGCTAGTAGAGGCAGAGTTCAAAATATTGGTTATAAGGATGCTCAATGAACTTATACAGAACATCATCAGCATAAAAAAGGACCAATCAGAAATGAAAAACACACTAACTGAAATGAAGAACAATTTACAAGGAATCAACAATGAAGCAAATGAAGCTGAGAATCCAGCCAGTGATTTGGAATATAAGGAAGCAAAAAACACCCAATCAAAAGAAAAAAAATCCAAAAGAACAAGGATAGTGTAAGGAGCCTCTAGGACATCTCCAAGCATACCACATTTGCATCATGGAGTTGCCAGACTGAGAATAAAGAGAACAAGAATTTGAAAATCTATTTAAAAAAATAATGATAGAACACTTCTCTAACCTAGTGAAGGCAATAGACAAACAAATTCAGGAGGTACAAAAAGTCCCAAACAAGATGAGCCCAAAGAGGCTCACACCAAGACATATCATAATTAAAATGCAAAAGGTTAAAAACAAAGAGAGAATTCTAAAAGCAACAGGAGAAAAACAGGTACTTACCTACAAGGGAGCTCTCATATGATTGTCAGCTGATTTCTCAACAGAAATTTTGCAGGCCAGAAAGTATTGGCAAGAAATATCGAAAGGGATGAAAGCAAGGATCTGCAACCAAGATTACTCCAGGCAGCAAAGCTATCATTTATGATGGAAGGACAGGTAAAGAGCTTTCCAGACAGGGTAAGCTAAAGGAGTTCATCAACACCAAGCCAGTAGTATATAAAATATTTAAGGGTCTTCTTTAAGTAAAAGAAGAAGATCAAAAATATAAACAATAGAATGGCAGTAAATACACATCTATAAAGAATTGAGTTTAAAAACAAAAACAAAATAAATGAACAAGCAGAGCAGAAACAGACTCATAGAAAGAGAGAACATTTTGACAGTTGCCAGGCTGAAGGGGGTTTGGCAGAATGGGCAAAAAGGTGAAGGGATTAAGAAGTGCAAATTGGTTGTTAAAGAATAATCATAGTACAGCATATAGTCAATAACATTCTAATAACTCTGTGGGGTGTCAGATGGGTATAAGATTTATTGATATGATAACTTCGTAAGTTATATAATGTCAAATTACTGGAGTGTACACCTGAAACTAATACAGTAAGGTATGTCAACTGTAACTGAATAATATAAAAATAATTAAAAATAAATAAAATTTAAAATAAATAGCATGCTCGTGACCTTGGAAGAATGGATGCGCATAGGGGGAGAGCAGAAACAGAAAGATGATTTAGCAGGCTCAAAATTAGAAATGATTGAGACTTAGCTAAACATACAGCAATAGAGATGGAGAGGTGTCAAGAGATTTGAGGCATACGGTTGGAGAAAACACAGATAGGGGTTTCTGATGGTGGGTGCCGATGGTGAAGGAAGATGGAGAACAAAGACAGTAGCTTATCTAATTACTGCAGCAGCAGATGGGAAGAGATATTCAGAAGGAAGTTTCAAGTAGACAATTGTACATGTAGATCAGGAGCTCAGAGGAGAGGACTGGCCTAAAGACATAAAATATGGGAGTTATCAACATGTAGCCAATGGTGTTAATGGTATTTAAAATCACGGTAATACCAATGGTACTAATGGTATTTAAAATCACCAAAATGAATAAGATAACCTAGAGAAGAGTTTAAAGGAAGAATTCCAGCACTTAGGGTAGAAAAAGAAGTAAAAGAAGCCAGTAAGGAAAAAAAGGAGAGCAGGAGAAACTTTGATAAAGGAGATGTTGGGAACATCAATGGTGTTTGAGAAGTGGAACAAGATAAATGTAAAGTGGTCATCAGATATAGGACCGGGGAGATGGCTGGTGAGCTTGACAAAAACAGTACCTGTGGAATAGTAGAACCAAGAACAGATACATTTTAGGAATGGACTAAAGGTGAGGCAATGATGCAAAATATAGTGAAGTTTTGTTAGGAGGAGTGAAAAAGGGAGACAGTAACTACAGGAGATGTGGAGTCAAGAAAAGTTTTGTCCTTTTTTCCTCCCTCAAGATGGGGACTTACGTGTGATAAAAACTAAAAATCAATTGTTAAAAAGAAGCTTGATACATCCCTGCTCTAGGCCAGTGGTTTTCAAACCCTTTTCAACAGAACACTGCATTTCTGAGATGGTGCCTTGAAGCTGCTGCAAAAGACAAGGCAGGCCTCCTTCCTTAACAATAAAGTAACTCAAATTCCATTTATTTTATATATGGTGATTTCGAATAAGATGTCATTTGAAAAATAGCTTATCTAAGGAGAGCCAAATAAGTTGGCCAAAATATCTCACCTATTAGTCTAGTAGATGACAAACTATCTGATGAATCCATATATGGTGTGTATTCCTAACTATGTCACATAATGGCTCTTCCAGGAAAACATGATAATAAATTGTATCTGTAGCACAGCTTCAGGATGCTAAACAAGTTTGTCATTGTCTCACAGCCTTTAGCAATGATAAATTAAGCAGCTTGATTTTCAAGCATTTTAATTAACATATTCCACAGTCAATAACTTTGATAAACTTAAGACATCTCAAACTTGTTTTAATAAAATTCACTTTTAAAATGGAAAGAAAAAAATTGTATATAAATCTTTTGTGTGTATATATGAAGATATTGACAGCTGTGCATACTAACTCTTTATGTTCTCAGAAAACACAATTTTTTCTAAAGAGATTTTCTGAGTTTTAGATACACAAAATAAGACTTGAGCAATGATTTTTAAATTAAGAAAATGTAATGCAAGGGCAGAGCTTATTTTAACTATTCGACTAGAATCACGAGAAATTTGTCACTAAAATTAGTCAAACACAAATTGTTGTTCTAAAGGATATTTATGATGTTTATGACCTTCAGTAAACTGGTCTTCTGAATTTATTGTGCTCATTACTAAAATTTTGCACTGATTTTGATATTATACCACTGTGTTTTCCTGCCTACAATGGACTTTCTCAGCACCATAAGCATTTTGAAGAAATGCTTTTTTCTTCAAAAAGGCAGTGGGAGACTGCCTTCTGCACTATAGAAGGTTTAGCAGAATCCCTGGCGCATACCCACTAAATGCTAATAGCACTATCCTACACACCCCTACACTCTACTTGCAACAATCAAAAATGTTTCCAGACATTGCCAAATATCCCCTGAGGGATATAGCACTCCCAATTGAGATTTTGCCCTACAAGCTAATGTGATTTCTAATTCTGAAATTAGCCTACTATATTCATAAAGATATTTGGGCCCAAACTGAACAAAATGAGGATATTGCAACATTCAAACCCAGCTATTCATGTAACTGTAATAGAAAAAGGGAAATAACTCATCTCAGGTGTGACTAAATAACATCGCAATTGGCTCAAGAACACATGCCGAATCTAGAACAAGTTAGATGTGGTATAACTAAAAAACGTATGACCCATGGACATGAACCAAAGCGGGGGGAATGGGGGTGGGAGGGGGTGTGCAGGGTGAAGGGGAATGAAGGGGAAGAAAGGGGACAACTGTAATGACATAATCAATAAAATACATTATTTTTTAAAAAGATCCTGTATTAATGAGAAAAATAGTGAATGAAAACACTTTTAGAGTGCTGCTATATCTAAGTCCTTCCATTAAAATCAGCAGTGTGGCACTGGCTGGTGTGGCTCAGTGGACTGAGTGCCACCCGCGGACCAGAGGGTGGCTGGTGCAATCCCCTGTCAGGGCACATACCTGGGTTACCGGTGGGCCTACGAAAGGTGACCACACATCACTATTTCTCTCCCTCCCTTCCCCTCTCTCTAAAAATAAATAAATAAAATATTTATTTTAAAAAATTAGCAGTGTGGCAAATTGCATGAAAAACCTTGTCAAGACATTATAGGCAGGCAGATTGTGCTTGGCTCCATCGTTTTTACATGTTTTTTGTGCATTATGTGACCAATTTTTAAAGAAAATGCCAGTACGTAAAATATTAAAAGGAAGGCTGTAAAGATGGAGCTGAGCCGCCACCCAGATCAGGGGTCCCCAACAGCCAGGCAACAGACCACCTTGGGCCCAAGACCTGTCGGGAATCTGGCTTCAAGCAAAGCTCACCTGACCTCTGCCTCTTGCCTCTGCCTCCCAGGCCCCATCCACAGGTCTAGGTGGTGTGGGAGGGTTTGAAGCTCACCTGAGCTCTGCCCTTGAATCCTGCCCCCCTCCCTGCCCCAGTCTTCCCCAGCACCTTACCTTCTACATTCATTGCATGAACAATATTGTCCTACTAACTAAAAGCAGATCAAATTCAAAACCTCAAAAACAATGGGAAATTTTAATGTCATACTTTTTAGAATTAGCTGATTGCTCATGAAATATTAAATTTAATGTTTTTAGTTTTGCTTTTAAAATTTCCAAACAGAGTGAGTTCACAGAGACTTTTAAAAGCTCAGAATAATTCTGAAGTGGTCATTGCTGGACCATAGTGAGGTACCTACACACAAAAATATTGTTCTATTACTGCTATAATAAAGCCTTGGTCAAAAGTTTACATAGCATTTTTTTAATTACCAAGTAGAAAACTTATTACTGAAAATGAATTAGAAGAATAGTGAATGCAACCAAGTGGCAGACTTTTTAATGTTTATCACCTTTCCTAATAATCATTTTTTCAAATGAATCCAATTAGGGAAACAGTTATGGTAACTAAAATACAATGGAATCACTAGCCGGAGGGAAGGGAGTGCCACTTAGGCAACACAACAGAAGCCAAGTAGAAAATAGAGTGAGGAAAAGGTCTAGTGGGAATAAGAAGGCTAAAAATAACCTGACTTTGAGCTAAAGCATAAGGTATAGTTATAAATTCTGGGAAAATATGGGTGTTCTTTTCTAAATGTAATAGTATTATGGAGCACTCATTAGGTTCTCCAGACCATAAACCATTGCCTGGTTAAGGTAGGCATTTGGGAAGCTGCATAAACTCTTTGGGGCCATGAGGGTCCCATTTAGTAAATTACTACTTCAATGCACAGAATGATACCCTTGTGTCCTGGTACCGGATTCCAAAAGAGCTTAATTTACACACTGGGAAAATCTAGCGCTCATTCAGAAATGAGAAGTGTGCCTGTTCACATGTCCACATAGAACAGAAATTCCTACGCTCACCTAAATGGAGAATATTGATATGTGGCCTAGAGATTGAAGTGTCAAATTATCATGCAGTGGTACATCACATGACCTGGTCTATGACCGCTTAAGACCCATGACTGATATTTTTTCTGCTTTACAATTAAATTGCTGTTTTTATCTTATAGGAGTTTCCTATGTCACTGTTCTTGCAGTTTTGCAAGAAAAGTCTCGGCCTTCCCGGATGGTTTTAGAGTGCCAGAGCTACTTTTCAAAGATGCTCCTCTGTCAATCCACCATGCCTGTACGCACCTGTACAAGTCATTCAGCAAAATCCAGTTGTTTATAGGTAATTTTACTCAATCCATTTTTTGTACTATAACATAGGCAAATACAAGGCTTTACTGGCCTTTTACTATTTAATGTGCTTCCTTATTATAGCCTAGAGAACATTCAAGGTTCCTTTTGTTCTGACGATTCTGTTTATGTACCTATAGGGTTTGAATCATGGATATGAATGGCATTCTGCATCATTTAACTAAAAGTGAGCATTTCCACAAGTAGCAATCTTTGATTAAAGATTTGCCTGTCCCCATATCAAACCAGCAAAGTAATATATTATACATCTCCCTTAAAATGCAGGCTTCTGATGATGACTCATACATAATATGTAGTTTGGCTGCAATTGTAAATCTCAAATGATAGCTATTTATATCATATTGTTCTGTCACCTGCCTTAAAACTATGTATTTGCCTATTTTTAGATTATATCAAATAAAGTCAATCACCTTTTATGTGGTGAATATATTAAATTTATCCAATGTGCCTTTTCACTGAAAAATATATGACATGTTAATAGCCCCCAAAAAGGTTTTTGTCAGTGAAAATGAATTTCCATGAATTTCAGAAATTTGAACCAGTAATGTACATGAAATAACACAAAAATATCCAGACAATTATTTCTTGTGTCAATATTCTGATTAAAAAAAACAATAGTGTAATTACTATGTTTAAAAGCATGGTGCTTGGACTTGTGGAGGAATAGAAGCATTGAGAGCATTTTAATGATTGATTTAAATATTGATGCCAATCTTTTGGTTTCTCCAGTGGGAGAAAATAACTTCTATCTAGTGAACATTTTATGTGCCAGGCACTACATGGAATATTTTACATACGTTTTTTATTCACTTAAGATTCAGAAAATCCCCCTATCAGGGTTGAATAAGATGCCCCTATTTGGCAGATGAGTTTTATAAACATTTAGTAACTATTCAAAGTCTTGGAGGTTATGTAGGTGCAGCTGGGGCAGGAGTAGTGTGAGAGTCTTGGGTGTGAGAGGTAGCTCCTTCCAGGAGAGAACATGTTCAAAGACCAGAGTAATAAGAGAGTATTTTAATGATGGGGACATGAAAGAGGACTTATGTTCCAAAGCAGATTCTGAAGGGCTTAAAGGTTATTTTAAAATTATAAAGTCTGGGGCCATTAACCTAAAGGAAAATGGAAGCCTCCTCTTATGCTTAAAACTTAAGTTTTAAGCATAAGAGGAGGGTGATCAAATGTGATATCTATAGTATCGTTCTGGCTCTGGAAATAGAATGATAATTGAATAGTAAGATACACGTCAGGGAGGTAACTTTGGGAAGTGATTACTCTAAGCCAGTAAAAAAGATGATGATGGCTTAAATCAGGATGGTGGCAGTGGCAATAAAGAGAAATTGATTCATGTGAGAGATATTTAAAAATCGTCAACATGAGATTTTGTTACAGTTTAGATATAGAAAATTAGGGAGAGAGAAGCATGATGGATAACTTCCATGGCTCCAACTTAAAGACTAGATGTTCCTAATGACTCAAGAAAGAATGCAGTGGGATCAAATCCACAGGAAGAAGGAGAAAATGGGGAAAGATGATCAGTTCAGTTATGAACATACTGATATTTAGATTCTAGACAAGAGTATTTCAAGTGGAGATGTCAAGTAGAATTTGAATATATAAATGTAAGTTCAGGCTAGAAATACACTTAAGGGGAAACCAGCATATAAATAGTTATTGAAGCTGTGAGAGTAAATGAGATTCCCTCAAATCCTGTGTAATTAAGAACTGGAAAAGCCTAGAGGGTCCTACTAAAGAACACTGAAACTTAAGGATCACAAAGAAGAGGACGTTCTAATAAAGACAATGATGAGTGAGGAGGAAAATCAGTGTGTTGTTGTATCAGAAACCGAAGGAAGGAAATGTTTCAGAAAGGAGGATTTGATTATTAAAGCAAAATGTCATCCTAGATTAACAAAATTACGACTGATGTTTCTACACTGCATTTACTAACATCGAGATCGTGATTCAATCCAGTTTGGGTGTTATTGGGGATCTGGAGACTAGAGTGCTATATTGTGGAGTCAGCAGTGAGGACAAAATGAAATATAGGAACAATTTTAGACAACCTCTTTTATTAACTTTGGGTATGATGGGAAGGAGAAATGTATAGGATGACAGTCAAAAGATAATAATGAGTTTAAAGTAAAGAGCTTTGGGGTTGGTTGGTAATACTTTATGTAGGTAGAAAGCATTGGGCATCTTTGGTGAGTGAAAAGATCCAACAGACAGTCATGAACAAAGGATGCCATAGAAAGGTGGGATAATCTACAGGATAACGTGATGGTTAATTTTGTATGTCAATTTATTAGGCCACGGGATGCCCACACAGTTGGTCAAACATTATTCTGGATGTTTTGTGGGGGTGTTTTTCAGATAATATTTACATTTTAATCAATAGACTGTAAAGCACATTGCCACCCCCGCCCCCGCCACCGCATAATGTGAATGAGGCTTATCCCATCAGTCAAAGGCATAAATACAACAGAAAGCCTGACCCTCCTTCAAATAAGAGACAATTTCTCCTGCCTGATTGCTTCTGTACTTGGACATCAGCTTTTCCCCACCTTCAGACTTGAATGAAACATGGCTTTTCTTGGGTCTCAAAGCTATGGCCTTTAAACTAAAACTATACTATAAGGTTTCCTGAGTCTCTAGCTTGCTAACTGCAGGTATTAGCATTCTCAGCCTCCATAATCACATGAGTCAATTCCTTATAGTAAGTCCATGTGTGTGTACATACATACATCCTATGCTTTTCTTCACAGACCCCCTAATACTAGCAGCAATTCTCAAAGTGTGATCACTGGAAAGCAGCATCACCTGGGTATATGTTAGAAATACAGGTTCTCAGACACCACCTAGAACAACTGAATCAAAAATTCTGGGAGTGGGCCCCACAATCTGCATATTAACAAACCACCTGCAAGTGATTGTGATGCAGATTTAATCTCGAGACCCACTGTTCCATGGCAAGATTTCTCTGCAGGCAGGAGGGATTAAGAGAGTACAAATGGAGAGCTTGCCTTTTACTAGAGGAAGTACTTTTTCCATTAAAAAAGGACAAAGAAGGAAAAGAATGGGATCAATAAATGAAGGTAAATTTGAGATTTGGTGATGGAAATTTGAGTCGGTTCAGACCTAGGCTTCAACTTTCTTTGTAGAGCAGAAAATGTGATTTTCTATGAGAGAGTAAAGAGGTGATATGTGAAAAGATTTTAGAAAAGTAGAGAAAAAAGTACGGAAAGTAAAAAATTGTAAGGGTTCATCAAGTTCAGAGGGTAACCATACCACACCAGCTAGTTGCAAAAGTTTCCCAGATGTGGTCAGCAGTCCTAGTGCACAGGTAAGGAAAATAACTGTATTCATCAGGATTGGGATTTTGCCCTATCAGTGGAAAAGAGAAATTGCTATGGTCATGAGAATAGATTCACTGCCCACTGAATCCCAGAAAGATAGAGCCAAGAATGAAGAAATACTGTGAAGAACAGGAAACAGAAGTCAAGGGTTCCAAGTAAGCCTGATGACACCTGATACCAGTTCCCCACCATTCAGGAATACGATTGCCACCCCTAGTGCAAAGTCTTATAATAGATTTACCGAGTATGATGAGATAATGGAAAAAAGAGATCACCTCTGTTTGAAGGATGTCTGAGAAGACTTAGACAGGAGGTAGAACAGAAGCCATCTTAAAGAATTTAGGTACGCAAGTTTAGGACGCATTATTAGCATAGAGAGAGTCTGTATGGTTCAAATTGAAGACTAAAAAATATTTTTACAAATATAATAAGGATTCAAATTTAATAGGGATAGAAGTCCAGAATATGATGAAGAATACCAGCAGAAAGGGGAATAGTACATTAAAGAAAAGATAAAAATACATTGCACTTATATTTTGGAGAGCCCTAAATTTTATTCTGTGTGCTACAGAACTATTACAGACTTTTGACAAAAAAAAAAAAACCCACAATTGTTGCAACCTGCACTTTTCCATCATATATGTAAAGATGGTAAAAGTTGTTTGAAGTGTTTAACTGATGGACAGACTAGATGCATTCCTCAAAGCTGTTCTCTAAAATTAAATTTAGTGTATAACCGAATACTTTACCATTAAAAAAAATTAAAGTCTCCATAAGCAAATGGACTAAAAAAAGAATAATAATAAACATTTCACAGAACAGAAATGGAACTGGCTGATAAACAGAAAAAAACTATTTACTGAAAAAAATTAAAATACATGATTTTTCAGGTATTAATGCTAATATTCACCATCGTCAATGATGTGAGGAGGTGAATCTCATTAGTACTAGTTAATTTACATTGATATAATCTTCACAGATATCAATTTACAATATATCTCAGGAACAACTTTAAAATATTTACTCTTTTTGACTAGTATTTCTACTTCTAAAAATAAATTCTAAGAAAATTACCAAAATGTACATAAATACTAGTTATAACATTAATATAATATAATCTTTATAATATTATAACATTACTTATATAAACTTCATATAATACTCAATAATAAACTAGGGCTAAATTATAATAAATTTCAATGGAATATTACTTGGCCTTTTAAACGGCGTTAACAGAAAGTCTTTAAACATGTAAAAAGTGTCAATATTTTCAAATTTTCACATAGATACTAAGATACATGCATCCCTGTGTTCACTACAGCATTATTCACTGCGGCCAAAACATGGAAACACCCAAAGGGTATTCAATAGATGATTAAATAAAAAGATTGTGGGACATATACTGTTGTGGACCACTCTGCCTGGTTTCAGGAATTGTAACTCTACCCCCCCATGGCTAAGGATGAGTGAGCGACCTCTGGAATGTGAGCCACAGGAGACAAAGCTTGTCTCTGGCAGCAAATGCTGCCTCAGTTTCCTTCCTGCCCCCAAAGCACAGTCTATGTTGATGACGGGTAAGTCTCCTCACAGAGAGAGGGGCAACCTAAGCCAGACATGATCACTTGGGAGGCCATCATGGAAGGACTCAGGGGGCTGTGACAAAGAGAGAGCAATGGACTCTTGCTGCCCCCAATCCCCTGGCTTTGACAAAGCCCAAGTCCCATTCCCTCTGGGAAAAGTGCTTCCTGGTTCTAATCCACTTAAGTCTGAATACCTGATGGGGAAGGGATACAGCTCCTTGCCTTGCCAGAGTGGATCCTAGTGGAAAAATCTGGCATCACAAAGAATTCCTGAAAACCTGTGAAACCTGTTCTGCTAAGAGTGTTTTCATTCATATGTTAGGGGTCTGAGCAGGAAACCCTAAAGTTTCTGCAAAACTCCCTTTCTGACGGACTCTGACTCAGACTAAGCCCTCAGATTTCTTTGAAATGTTATCTACTGTTTGACCCTTGCCACCCTGTATTCCTGTGTGTTACAACCCAATAAAAGCCCCTGGAGGAAGGGGTTCAAGGCCTTTTTCCTCTGAAAAACTGGCCACCTCTCCTCCCCAAGCAGATCATGCCTTGGTAGTGTTTACTTTCATCCATGGCAGATGGGGGGACTTGTGGGGAAAGTCGCCCCCACAACATACCATGAAGGAATACTACTCAGTCATAAGAAAAGATGCAATACAGTCACTTGTGACAACATAGATGGATCTCTGGAATATCATACAGTTACTGTAGACAGTAGTAGGAGTGCTGGGGAGTCTCCCCAACTGGCTAAGACGTTGGCATGGGGAGGTGCTTACACTGAGTGTGCAGAAAGCTAGAAATATGAGTGGACAGACCCTGAGAAAGCCAACAACTAGGAAGATGAATGGCTAAGGGAAAAAGCTCTCCCCCGCCTATTCCTATAAGAACCCTGGGCTTGAGCAGGAAGATAGAAATGGTCTTTGAGATGGGAGTCCATCATTCTCCCAGGGTGCATAGCACCTGAATGAAACCTCTCTCCTTTTACACCAGCACCTGCCTCATGAGACTGGCTTTTGTTGCAGCAGGCAGCCAAACCTCCATTTTGTTCAGTTACAACTCTAAGGGAAATAAGCCAGGTGGTAAAGTCAAGATCATATGATTTCACTCAGATATGAAATACAAAACTGAAAGCAGCAAACGAACAAACACACAAACAAAAATTCATAGACACACAAAGCAGTATGTTGATTACCATAGGTAAAGCAGGGGACAGGTTAAAAAAAAGTAAAAAGGGTCAAATATATGTGACAGGAAGAGACTTGACTTTGGGTGGTAAACACAATGAAGTGTAGTTGATATATTATAAAATCGTACACTTGATACCTACATAATTTTTTAATCAATGTAACCCCAATACAGTTAATAATTTTTAAGTGTCAATGATACAAAGTTAACAAAATAATGCAAGAACTGAAATATATACAAATACTATGATCTCAACTATGCAAAGTATATGCGTGCTCAAATATATTGGAAGAAAATACTCTAAAATATTAAGAGCTGCTATCTCTACATTTAGTTTTTAAAGATCACTCTTATGTCCTTTATGTGTCCTAAATTTAATAAAGTTCTAATAATGAGAATTTAACCTATAAATAGAAAACAAAATAAGTCTTAAGTTAATATTTCTATGGCAAAAATGAATCTGCCATAGAATGATAAAAGCATCATATACTGTTGTCAATAAAAGCTGTATTTCTACAAAATCCCTTAAGTCTATTTTTATTCGATAGTGGCATAACTCATCACTGGTTATTTCACAGCTTTTGAGGTGAAGGGGAAGGCATTTTCTCCTCTGTCTTAGTGTCTTGAGGGTGCCATATATATATAATTGGATAACAAAAATGATTGCAAACAATGACTTTATGTTCTCCTCAAATTCTCCCTGACTGGTAAGACCATTTCCCATAGCATATACTCTTGGACCAATGTTCCTCCTTTCTTCTGATTTCCCCAAATCTGAGATCACTCTTACTCATAGCCAAAAAATGTTCAAACTGTAAGTAACCATGACTGAGAAAGGACATGTAACTGAGCCTGCATTTCCATGGGTCTTTGCCACCAGGCATGAGGCATGTTTAGGCCAAAAGAATGGTCAGAGAACTACAGAAGTATTTTCACCAACAAAAAAATAAAAGAGGCAATCCATTTAAAATTCTCTAAAAATCTTCAGAAAAAAATGAATTCAATGTACTTTGTTTTATAACTACCATCTTGACAAAAATTCATCTCATTGGGATGGTAGCTTTCAGCACACAAAATTTAAGAGTTAAAAATATAGTAAAAATTCCAACCTTATTTCCCCATGATTGGATTTCTTAAATCAAGATTGGGAAGAAAAAGAACATTGTTTGGAATTGCCCTGATGGAGGATACTTGCCTTCTACTTCAACTTGTAAGCAAGGTTTTTAATTATCTTTCTAGAAACAAACTGGTAGAGTTATGAACTTATTTAGCAAAAAAAAAATGTGACTAAATACTGTATCTACTGAATTGCTTGTCTCTACTAATTTTATTTCAGAAAAGCAATCAATTTTATGATCATAGTCTGCCTTCAGTATACTCCAGAATTTATGGATGCTTTCAAATTGTACTATCAGTTTATTGTCCTTGACATAAAAGGATGATAACATTGTGGTTTTCTTCCCAATAATTCATAAAAGTCTCATGATACATTTCAGGGCACTTCCATCTTCTTTTTCAGTATTTCCTGTGACTGCACTAGTTAAATATTTCTCTTTATGTATTTTACCTTCCTCCTTCTTGCTTTTAATTTAGTGTTTACCCGGCAAATCCTGCCCACAATTATCCATTGCTGTGATACTTCACTTGCTTAAACAGAAACCAAATAAACAAATAATAGCTGTTTTCATTCTACACAACATTATGCAGTAGTCATTGAATTCATATGCAATTTTCAACTACAGATATTTATGAAACCATCCATTAATATGATTTTCACATGTTACTTTAATGTCTTTAATTACTGTATTGAGTATGACTACTAAAAAATAAGTTAGGCTTATTTGCGTATGTGGTTTCTGAAATCAGTGGCATTATGATATGGGTATATCATATGGTTAACTCTACCTCTAGCATAATATTATAGCAAAGCAACAGGAGGTTTTCCTGCTGTGAAAATTTCATCAGGAAGATTTAGGCCAAGTAAAATCATAGTTAAAATAAGCTTCTACTCACAAATCAAGTATCATTGGAATGCTGAGACTTAGAGGTAGAAATTGAGATAAAAGTAGCTTTATATTTTTAATATGAAATTATCATAACTTAGAGAAAGGCATGAACAACAAGAAAAGGATTGAGAAGAAATTATGCTGGAATGCAGTAAAGAAAGAAAAGGCACAGATCTATAAATATAGATAGTTTTGCATCAGCCTTTGGTTTTCTGATATTCTAAAAATACTTTTTTACTTCCAGTCAAAACAGCAGTGTAGGTAAACACAGCTCACCTCCTGACACAACCACATCAAAATTATAACTAAGCTATCAGACAACCATCATTCAGAACCATCAGAAATAAAGCTCAATGGAAGTCCTCCGAGTGCAGAATCAAAGAAGAAATCAACTATAAAAATTTTTTTTAAATCACATTAGACTTGTAAGAGAGACAGAGATGTGGAACAGGTTGGTCCCCCACCCATGAGTGGTAGATAAAAGTCAGGAGAAAAATCTGAGGAGGGAGGTGTCTCAGCCCCACACCAGGCCCCCCAGCCCAAGGCTCCAGTGCCAGGAAGAAAAGTCCCCATAATTTCTGGCCATAAAAACCAGCAGGAATTGGGGCTGTGGAAGACAGAAACTTCTGGAGTCTCATGAAGTTCCTCTTAAAAGGCTCACACACAGACGTTCTCAAACTCACTCTCTCTGAGCTCTAGCATATGGGAAAAAAACAAATTGTCTGGCATCAAGGCGAGTGCTAGGAGACAGTTTTCTTCCAGACAGAGGTGCTAGAAGAGGCCACTGTTCCTATTCTAAGCCATCCCCCTACAGGGCCAGTAGGCAGGCACCATATTTGAGACTCCATCAACCTGGCTCACACTATTTGCCCAGCCCTGGTGAGTCCCTGAGGCTGAGCCCCACCCAAATTTTGGGCCCATCCAAGCTGTTTTCAGGGGCTTTTCTCAGTCTATTCTTCAGATTTTCCTAAATTCTCTCAAATAAGCAGTATCTGGCTACAGTGAGCCCTGTACCTCTCACTGTAAGTTGTCCCAGGCCTGACACTAGCAGAGCTGGCATTGGTTCACAGCTGTGTCTCTCCTGGGTACCTCTAAGCCCAGCACAAGCAGCAGCCACCTGCAGGTCACCATGTAGGTTCTGCCATGTGACCCTGGACAGAACACAGCCAGTGTCTGACCATGGGTGTGCCAATAGCAACCAAGACTCAATTACAAGAGAAGGGTGTACACAGCCCACACAGTGGGGCTTGAGTACCCATTTTGGGTCATAGGAGAGGCTGTGCCACTGGACTCTATAGAACACCACTACATTGGGCCACTCTACTAAGCCTGGGAAATGTTACAGCTCTACCAAATAGAGAGAAACAAAGACAGGGAAGCTGCCAAAATGGGGAGACAAAGAAACACAGCCTAAATTAAAGAACAGATCAAAACTCCAGAGGGAAAAACTAAACAAAATGGATACAAACAAGCTACAAGATACAGAGTCAAAGCACTGGTTATAAGGATGTCCAAGAAACTTGGGGAAAGAGGAGATGAACTAAGAGAGAAATTCAACAGCATAGAAAAGACATGGAAACCATAAAAAAAGAACCAGCCAGAAGTGAAGGATACATTAAGTGAAATGAAGAACAATTTATAGAGAATCAACAGTAGAGTGGATGACGCTGAGAATCAAATGAGTGGTTTGGAATATAAGAAAGCAAAAAATCATCAATTAGAAAAACACAAAGAAAAAAGAATCCAAAAAAAATGAGGATAGTGTAAGTAGCCTCTGGAATAACTTCAAGTGTACCACATTCACATAATGGGGGTGTAGGAAAAAGGACAGAGCAAGACATTGGAAACCTATCTGAAAAAATAATAACAGACTATTCAGGACATCTGCCAAGATGGAGGTGTAGGTGGAAACACTGTGCCTTCTTCCACAACCAAGTTTGAATACAACAAAGGTTTAGTAAACAAAGACGCAGCCAAAGAACAGAAAATTGAACTATACGGAAGTCCAACAACAACAAACCATTCAACTGGACCGGTAAGAGGGGCAGAGCAAGCAGCAGATCAGGGTCAGGCAGGAAAGATCCCCCGACCCCAGGCGCCCAGGCAGCTGGGGTAGCATCGGGTGGACCCAGTGAGGGCGCAAGGCGGCAGGCTGACCGCGGTCACACCTTTGCATGCAGATAAACCATCAAAGGAGTGAGCAGTGAGCAGTGAGACAGACCACTCAGGCCCCAGCAGCGAGAAGCAGCAGAGGGGACCGCCACTGCCCCTCTTTGACCCTGCCACCACATACAGCATCACAACCCAGCGACTGAGTTGCCCCACCCTGGTGAACACCTAGGGCTCTGCTCCTCATACATAACAGGCATGAACAGTCCAATATACGGCTCAAGAAGAACTCAAAGCCCCAGAGCCGATAACTCTAAGCAACAGAGAAATAGAGAACCTCTCAGATGCACAGATCAAAACACTGGTGATCAGGATGCTCACAGAACTGGTTGATTTTATTCACAAATTAGAGGAACATATGAAGGCTAAACTAATTGAAATGAAGGGAAATGCATAGGAAACCAACCATGATGGAAAGGAAACTGGGCCTGAAATCAAGGGAGTGGACCAGAAGGAAGGAAGGAATGGCCAAACAGAAAAATATGAAGTAACAAGAATTCAAAAAAACAAGGAGAGGCCTAGGAACCTCCAGGACATCTTTAAACATTCCAACATCTGAATTATAGGGGTACCAGAAGGGGAAGAGGAACAGCCACAAGTGGAAAACTTATTTGACCAAATAATAAAGGAGAGCTTCCCCAGTCTGGCAAAGGAAATAGACTTCCAGGAAATCCAGGAAGCTCAGAGAGTCCCAAAGAAGTTGGACTCAAGGAGGAACACACCACGGCACATCATCATTACATTAGCCAAGATTAAAATGAAGGAGAGAATCCTAGAAGCAGCAAGAGATGAGAGGACAGTCACCTACAAAGGACTTCCCATCAGACCATCAGCTAATTTCTCAAAAGAGACCTCATAGGCAAGAAGGGGCTGGAAAGAAGTATTTCAAGTCATGAGAGGCAATGACCTACATCCAAGATTGCTCTAGCCAGCAAAGCTTTTATTTAGAATGGAAGGGCAGATAAAGTGCTTCCCAGATAAGGTCAAGTTCAAGGAGTTCATCATCACCAAGCCCTTATTATAGGAAATGTTAAAGGGACTTAGCTAAGAAAAAGAAGATAAAAAATATGAAGAGTGAAAGGACAGCAAACTCACAGTTATTAAAAACCACACCTAAAACAAGAGCAAACCAAGAGGATAGCTAGATCAGGAGCAGAACTATAGAAATAAAGAACACATGGAGGGTTAGCAATAGGGGAGTGGGAGGAGGAGAAGCAGGGAGAAGGTACAGAGAATAAGTAGCATAGACAGTAGGTAGAAAATAGACAGGGGGAAGGCAATAATAGTAGGGGAAATATAGAATCTAAAGAACTTGAGACACATGGTCATAAACTAAAGGGGGGGAATAGTGAGGGAGGGGGTGTGCAGGGTGGAGGAGAATGAAAGGGGGGAATAGAACAACAACTGTAATGGTATAATCAATAAAATATATAAAAAACAATAAAGTAATTTTAAAAATAAATAAAAAGAAAATAAAGGAGGGAATGGTGGCGGAGGAGGTGTACAGGGTGGAGGGGAATGAAGCAGGGGAATAGAACAACTGTAATGGTATAATCAATAAAATACATTTTTAAAAAATAATAATAATGACAGAGAGCTTCCCTAACATGGTGAAGGAAATAGACATACTAGTCCAGGAAGAGCAAACAGTCTCAAATAAGATGAACCCAAAGAGGCCCACACCAAGATATGTCATACTTAAAATGCCAAATATTAAAGACAAGGAAAGAATCTTAAAAACAGCAAGAGAAAGCAGCTACTTACCTACAAGGGAACTCCCATACATCTTTCAGCTGATTTCTCAAAAGAAATTTTGAAGGCCAGTAGGAATTGGCAAGAAATATTGAAAGTGATGAAAAGCAAGGGCCTACAACCAAGATTACTCTACCCAACAAAGCTATCATTTAGAATGGAAGGACAGATAAAGAGCTTCCCAGACAAGAAAAAGCTAAAGGAATTCATCACCACTAAATCAGTATTATATGAAATGTTAAAGGGTCTTCTTTAAAAAGAAAATAAAAAACATGAACAATAAAATGGTGACAAATACATATCTATCAACAGTTGATTTTAAAAATTAAACCAACAAGCAGAACAGAAACAGAATCGTAGATACAGAGAACATTTTGATGGTTGCCAGATGGAAAGGGTAGTTGGGCTGATGGGTGAAAAGGTGAGGTGATTAAGAAATACAAAGGAGTAGTCACAGAATAGTCATAGGATATAAAGTATAGGATAGGGAATAGAGTAGCCAAAGAACATATACGAATGACCCAAGGACATGGACAATGGTGTGGGGATTGCCTAAGGAAACAGAGGTTGCTGGGTAGATTGGATAAGGTGGGGGGGCGGGGGCGGGGCTGAGACAACTATAATAACATAAACAATAAAATATAATTTAGAAAACAAAATAAAAATACCTTTTAAAATGTAATACCTTTTTATTTGAGATTTATTGGTTTACAGCTGTGACTATACAAAACACTATGTTTTAAGTCAACTAATTTTATTGTATTTTTTCATTACTATTTAGCCCCCTTATACCTGCGTCACCCCTGAACACACCATTGGCTAGTCCATGAGTTATTTTTCCTTTTTGCTCAATCCCTCCACTCCCTAATCTGCCTCCCTCCATAGATGTCATCCTGCTCTCTATCTATGCATCTGTCTCTATTTTTCGTGTTAGTTCAGTCTGTTCATTAGATTCTACAGATGAGTGAAATCGTATGGCATTTGTCTTTCTCTGATTGGCTTATTTCACTTAGCATACTATTTCACTTAGCATATTTCACCTAGCATAATATCTCCAGATCCAGCCATACTGTCACAAAGGGTAAATTTTCTTCGTTTTTAGAGCCAAGTAGTATTCCATTGTGTAAATGTCCCATAGTTGTTTTATCCACTCATCTACTGAAGGATATTTGGGCTGCTTCCATAGCACCACAATGAACACAGGGGTGCTTATGTTCATTTCAATTAGTGCTTTGAGTTTCCTCGGATATATTCCCAGAAGTGGGACTGCTGGGTCAAAAGGCAGATCCATTTTTAATTTTATATTATTTATTAATTACTATATTATTTTTCATACAAACAACTAAACCTACTTTTGCCCCTCCCTTTATATGACATTTTCTGTTATGTGTTGGGATATTCCTACGTGTTGGGAATACATTCCCACACACTGGAGAAAATGTCACTTTCCCAGTTTGTTAGATTTATGAAAAGATCAGTCTTCATAGAGCACAAGGACAAGGTACACCAAAAGCAGTCTGATGTGAGCACAGGGCCAGCCAGTCAAGTTGACATCAAATTCTTCATCATCATTCGGTATCAAAAGACTCAGCATGTGAAGAATCCAACTGTACCAGAGTTGCTCCCAAAGAAACAGTCAGAGTAAGTGGGCTCAGACAAGAAATAATGTGTATGTATATACATATATATGTAAATACCCTGCACTCAAATCAGCCATGAGTACCATCTAGATGCAAAACAGCCAGGTAGAAAGAGCAGGAAATGTATCCTAGTAGCTAGAGGGATAAACATTTATTTCGATATGCTTTTTCCAAGTAGGAATATTCCTACTTGGAAGCCAGCTTCCATGACTTAAGCAAGGCTTGACTATTCTGCTGGGGAGAGAGCCACAGGGAAAAGCCCTTGAAGATAAAGTCATCATGTAGAGAGAGAGGCCATGTAGAAAAGAACCAAGATGAGCCAGCAGAGCTTCCAGCTGTATGTAGTAGCTCCCAGGTGGGGAAGAATCATCCACTCCATCTGCAGCAATAATTAAATTAACAAAAATCCCTTATTTGTTAAAGCGTACATTCCATGTAGGGGCCAGATAATAAACAAGATAAATACAGAATAATAAGAGCTCACGAGAAACTAAAACCAGGGAGATGAAATATAGTAGACAGTCCTCAAAGACGGCCTCCCCCCTGTATGTTCACATCCCGCTTCTCTCCATAAGAGATGGGTCCATTTTCCCTCTCCTTGACTCTGAGCTGGCCTCAGGACTAGCTTTGACTAATAGCACAGGGAGCAGCACCAGCTCCAGGCCCAGCCCTTAAGAAACCTGGTAGCTTCCGTCTGGGCCGTCTTGAAACCCAGCTTCCATGCTGTAAGGAAGTCTGCACTACCCTCCTGGAGAAAGAGGCCATATGGAGAGGCCCTGGATAATCATCCAAGGTGGAGAGGGCGACAAGAAGGAAGAGAAACTTTCTATCTTTCACCCGCAGTCAGACACATTGAGACCTCTGCTAACACATTTGAAGAAAGTAAAAAGCCCAGCAACCCCCCCCCCCAAAAAAAAGTGAGAAATAGGAAGCTTTGTTGATTTAAATCATTAAATTTGGGGATGCTTATACTCTATACACAGTTACACTGCAATAGATAACTGAAACATCTAGAGTGGGAGAGAAAAGAGGAAATTGGTAATTATCAAAGGGAAGAACTACAAGGTAACATGAGATTCCCTGTCTTTTCTGGAAAGAGAGCAAGAAGGAAGCATTTAAATGTGGTGAGAAGAGAAAGAGTTGAAGTAAGCATCCTAAGACCTATTGACCACTGGGAAGGAATGCAGGCTGCATTTTTAATTTAGAGGCTGAGAAGCAAAGGATGATCTTACTGGCCCCTTTCTCGGTGGCTATATTTTAGGAGTTACCCTTAAGGAGTGGCATTGGGAGAAGTGTACCGAGGTGCCTCAGCCACAATTGTATGTGATCTAAATAGCATGGTCCTGGACCTCAAAGCCTAGGCTGGAGGCCTTCATGGGAGGAGACTTTGGAGAGTTTTCAGGGGTGGTGAGTATGTTTTGCAGGAAAAGGGATGTGAATGACTTGGAGCCAGAGGGCAGAGTAAGGTTGACTGTTTAGTTTGGCATGAACCACACCTCCAGTTATTCACACTCTGTGTAATCTCCTCCCACACTGATGAGGCCTTGGCCACATGACTGGCTTTGGCCAATGGGACATTAGCGAGGGTAATACAAAGAGAGGCTTCCTAAGCCCGTCACCTTGGGGCCTATGCTTTTCGAATATTCCTACTTGGAAGCCAGCTTCCATGATTTAAGCAAGGCTTGACTATTCTGCTGGAAAGAGAGCCACATAGAAAAGCACATGAATATAAAGTCATCACGTAGAGAGAGAGGCCGTTTAGAAAAAAACCAAGATTAGTCAGCAGAGCTTCCAGCAGAATGTAGTAGCTCCGAGGTGGGGAAGAATCACCCACTTCATCTGCGGCATTGTCTTGAGTAATAAATCACTGCTGTTTAAGCCACAAATTTTGAAAGTGGTTTGTTATATAACAATAAATAGACATGTGATCTAGAGGACAAGGAGTACAAAGACTTCACTAAGAAGACTTAGAGGTGAGAAAGAAAGTAAGTAAAAACTAGAAGATAAAAAAACAGCATTCCAGGAAGAGATAACAGCAAGTACAAGGGCCTGAGGTAGCCCTGACTGGTGAGGCTCAGTGGGTTGGGCGTCATCCAGCAAAGCAAAAGTTCACAGGTTTAATTCCCTGTCAGGGCACATGCCCGGGTTGCAGGCCAGGTTCCTGGTTAAGGGTTTGCAAGAGGCAACGAAGTGACATTTATCTCACTCATTCATGTTTCTCTCCCTTTTTCTCTCTCCCTTCCCCTTTCTCTAAAAAGTAAATAAATAAAATCTTTTTTAAAAATACTTTTATAAAGGGCCTAAAGGCAGAAGCCAATCTGGCTTGTTTGAGTAACTGCAAGGAGGCCAGTGTAGCTGGGACAGAAAGAGTGAGGGGAGAACACTGAAAGACGAAGTCACAGCCAAAACAGAGACTAGATCAGCCTGGTCTTTATAGGTCACTGTAAATACTCTGACTTTGATCCAGAGGTTAATGAAAAGCCACCAGAAATTGTTATGCATTTAACAATTAACAATTCATTGAGCAATTATCTATTCAGCTGGACTGTGTGCCAGTTTCGTAAAGCTGAGCATGCAACAATGGCTGTGCCTTACTGTGCTGGGGGAGAAGCGGGTGAGAGAATTAGAAAAAGAGGAGCAGGATCCCTCCCACCAAAAAAATAAAAATATAAATATAAAACTAACCTGGGCCAGGAAAAGACGGCAGAAAGACTGCTTTAGCTATCTCAGGCCAACCTGAAGGACAGCAATCCCTCCAGCCAGGGCGCCTCTTTGTCTTCCTCAAAGTCTCTTTCAGGATAATTCGCTACAACTTTACAATAGAGTGCATTACACCTGCATAAGAAAACTCACTTGTCTTTTAATGGAAATTAATTTCCTAAAAGCTTTTTCCAAACAAATCATGGCATTTCATCATCCACGTACACGTATTTACAAAAGATCTTGCCAGGCTCCAGCATTCTGTGCTCTAAGTGTGTGTCAATACATTTACAGAAAAACACGATGCTAAACTTAAAAAGAATCCCTTCCAGAAGACACTGTGTACTTCCCCAAAAGTACTTGATAAATATAGTACTTTACAGATTGCAGTGAGGTCTCAGAGCAATTGACTCACCGCCACATCATGTTCTTAAAACCAAACTAAATGACAAAGAATCAAGCAAAGAATGCACAGAGCTGGCATCACTACAGCTTTAAATAAAATTCACAAAGCAATTTTCCTTAAGTGTGGTGCCACACACATCAAGGTGCACTTGGTAGCATGGATGATAACCGAGTACCAACAGGACTTCGTCAGGCCTTGACGTGAGTAGTTCCTGAAAGTGTGAAGTTCGGATGGCAGTGGGAGAGCTGGATGAACTGTGTTCCTCCCGCAGGTCAGCCCTGAGTTTACACTGAATCTGAATGGTCGCCCTATTCAGGTCTGACTAGTTTAGAACAATAGCTTCATAGAACTTCTTACCAAACACATTGTCTTTGGGGGGAGGAAAAAAGTGCTCCCCCTCAACAGAATAAAATCACTCTACTTCCTCTGTATTTTCACGGGTTTGTAAAGATGGAAAAATCCCAAAAGATTTTTCTTCTATAAAACAGACCATTGTTCGGCTAACTCATGCCACCCACCAATGCAATGAAATGGTCTTCTTTACCTTATATTGCTCTGTATATTCTAAATAATGAAAACACTAATTTTCAACTGCCTAATATTTAATAACTCCACTGAGAATTTGTTTCCTGCTAGCAACTCCTATTTTTCTGACTTGAGGGCCATACAGAGTAAATAAAAATCTGCATTCCTACCAACAATGTACTAGGGTTTCCTTTTCTCCACAGCCTCACCAACACTTGTTATTTCTTGATTTGTTTATGATGGCCATTCTCACTGGTGTAAAGTGGTATCTCATTGTGGTTTTAATTTGCATCTCTCTGATGCCTAGTGATGCTGAGCATCTTTTCATATGTCTCTGGGCCCGCTGTATGGAGAAGTGTCTGTTCAAGTCCTTTGCCCATTTTTTAATTGGGTTGCTTGTCTTCCTAGAGTGAAGTCATGTGAGTTCCTTATACATTTTGGAGATCAAACCCTTGTCTGAGGTATCATTAGCAAATATGTTTTCCCATACGGTTGATTCTCTTTTCATTTTAATGCTGTTTTCTTTAGCTGTGCAGAAGCTTTTTAATTTGATGAAGTCCCATTTGTTTATTCTTTCCTTTATGTCCCTTGCTCTAGAGGACATATAGGCGAAAATATTGCTGTGTGGAAATCTGAAATTTTCCTGACTATGTTCTCCTCTAGGACTTTTATGGTGTCATGACTTATATAAGTCTTTTATTGATCTTGAGGTTACTTTTGTGTGTGGTGTAAATTAGTAGTCAAGTTTCATTTTTTGCATATAGCTGTCTAGATCTCCCAACACCATTTGTTGAAGAGGCTATTTTTACTCCATTTTATGCTTCTTCCCCCTTTGTCAAAATTAATTGAGCATAGAGACTTGAGTTTATTTATGGGCTCCCCAGTCTATTCCATTGATCTATGTGTCTGTTCTTATGCCAGTACCAAACTGTTTTGATTAGAGTGGCCTTGTAATATAGTTTCATATCAGGTATGGTGGTCCATCCAAATTTGTTCTTCTTTCTCAAAATTGCTGTGGCTATTCAAGGTCATTTATGGTTCCATATAAATTTTTGAAGTGTTTGTTCTATGTCTGTGAAATATGTTATTGGTACAGCCACTGTGGAAAACAGTATGGAATTTTCTCAAAAAACAAAAAATGGACCTGCCTTTTGACCCAGCAATTCCACTGCTGGGATTATATCCTAAGAATCCTGAAACACCAATCCAAAAGAGCCTATGCACCCCAATGTTCACAGCAGCACAATTTACTATAGCCAAGTGCTGGAAGCAACCTGATGCACACCAGTAAATGAGTGGATCAAAAACTGTGGTGCATTTACACAATGGAATACTACGTAGCAGAAAGAAAGAGGAAACTCCTATCCTTTGTGACAGCATGGATTGCATCGTGCTAAATGAAATGAGCCAGGCAGTGAAAAACAAATACCATGTGATCTCACCTATGAGTAGAACCTAATCAACAAAACAAACAAGCAAGAAAAATAGAACCAGAGATGTAGAAATAAAGATCAAACGGACAAAGTCCAGAGGGGAAAGGAGAGGGGGTAACGAACAGAAAGAAGGGGAAGGGTGGTCAAGGAACACATATAGAGGACCCACAGACAACGACAACAGTGGTGGGGAGGAATGAATGTTTGAGAGGGGTGGATAGAACAGGAGAAGATTATGAGAGGAGGGATGGAAACAACAGTAATTGAACAACAATAATAAAAATGTAAAACACACAAAAAGAATAAGTAAGAAATATCTAAAAATAACACTGTGTCTATTAACACTACTGTTCTGCCTCTGTTAAATTGTTCTTATATAAGGTGCTTTGTTTTCTGTTTTAAGTCATTCATTCTCAAAGGCCTGCAACCAAACTTCTTTTGAATTATAATTCTGGTTTTAAGACACATGACAAAGTTATTTGCCTCCTATGCTACTATTATAGCCTCTACACCTTCCAAAACAGGAATCAGCTTCCAAAAATTCCAGTTTGTTTATCCCTCCTCAAGGGCCCTGGTCAAAGTTTCTCTAAGTGTGTCATTTGGTTAATTAGAATCAGGATCAGGTCCCAAAGCCCCACCTCAAACTTATTAACTTGGAACTTCTAAATATGTGGCCACAAATGTTTGCCAAACATTCCAATTGATTCAAACAGACCAAAGGTTTCCAAAGCACTGCACCAGGCAATGGCCCTAAAGGCCTGCAAGAATCCGGTAAGTGCTAGAAACCCTCAGCCTAGGAAAATGCACGGGAGTATATTTTGTACATTCTCTCCGGGAATTCACAGAAGTCCTGAAGCCTTTCAGTGGGCCCTTTCCCCGGGATTAGAACCCCTGCCTTAATAACCTTCCCTCTGAGGCTTCTAGGAAAATCAGTGTGGGGAACACTTTGTGCAACCACATGCTCCGTTCTGTTCTGTTAAAGAGAGCCATTGACAATTTGCGTCTTTCATCTCAACCTCAAAATGAAGTGTGTTTCTTCTTATCCAATTCCTACAAGTAGTGGGATGCTGAAATTGCTTTAAGAGGTTTAGAAGAAAAGTACCATACACATGCAAATAACAGGAGATTTGGTTTAAAAAACAGTCATATCCAAGTACACAAGAGCTGCCTTATCCAAATGAAAAGTTTGAAGTTTCACTGCTATTGTCATCCATTATATACCTGAAAATAAAGAGTGTAAAGCTAGATGAGCCCTCTAGAATTCTTTCAGCTTGAATTGTAAGCTTTTTTCTCATGCTGTAAGGTAACATGCCATCTAGGGAACTAAAAGAAGACACCAGGGGCCGGAAGTCTTATAGGCTTGCCACCCCAAAAGGATCAAAAGATACAGGGTCCCTATCACTAAGGGGGAAATGCTGTACCACTTCCCATTCAACGCCCACAAGGAACTCAGGGAACTGTGAAGAGAACACTGTGATCACCACTGTCTCTCTGTGGCATGACAGCTTTTTGACAATTAGCACAAATGTCTGCCCCACACTATAGAGTCTAGCCTTTTCCATTTTAATTCCTCATGTTGGCATATCTACCACACCTCCTGATTCTTTACGTTGGTTTTTGTAACCAAGGCAACAGTGCCGGTGCTTCACCTAAGGAAATATTGGGGGATTAATTCAATATAAAAAATAAGAAATAGCAGGATGTATTTTTTCTAGGCACTCTTGCTCTTTGAATGATGTATCAGCAACTATTCCCAGACTTCCTCTGAAACTGCTTACAGTTTAGCCAACAGTTGAGGACAGCACTCCTTCCTCGGCTGCTACAGATTAGAGGGAAACTTGGATGAAATGCCATGTGAGGCAATGAGTGAGCAGCCAAGCGCATTTTGGATGATATCTTTCCGAATCTATGTAAGATGAAATAAAATCTAGGGAGAATAACCAGAAACAGAAAAGTAACCTTGTCTTCACAACAGCAACCTCTGCACAGCCTTTTCCCTGAGCTCCAGGGCACACATGTTAGATCCTCAGTAATTGTACACAGTGGAGAAGGAGAAACTGACGGTCTGCCGTGCCTGAGGCAACTGGGATCTTACCGTTGTTTGATGTGCATATGATTCTTTTTGTAATTAGTGTCCTTTCAGGTCAAAGTATTAATTTTCCGCTTGTTTGAAGAGCTAGGCTCTTCGGATGGCTTATTTTACCTTTCAGCAAACCCATACAGAAAAACAACCCATCCTTAAATAGAAGAAATTGATTAAATACAAAAGCCAAGACCTAATCCAGCCACTATATCATATGAAATATGGAAGATAGAAGAGAAAGCCGAAGCTTTTAAACAGAGATTTTGGATGCTATAAACCCAAACCACTATATTATCTTGCTTTCTTCCCATGACGAAACCAAACAGAACAGCCTATATTGCCCAAGATCAGATTCCAGATTTAAATGCCTCCTTATGTAATTTAATGGACCTTAAGAAGAGAGACATTCAATGCTTAAAAACAAAAATCATTTTGTATCATTAGCAACTCTTTCTGCCACTTTAGGGAAAACTCTCAACTATTCTAGTTCATATCAAAACCCAAAATTTCATAATCATAGCAGGAAATACTATCTAAAGAAGGAAGTAGCAGATTCCTACCTGAACAGCTTTTTTTTCCATTCAAATCACAAACTTTGAACCTACAGAGCTCTCACAATATGTGATTCAATGGAAGCATTCATAGTGCTAAGTAGTTCTAATTTTTTAGTTACATGAATAGAGCTACTATAGATAGAACTAGAAATCTTATCAAAAATCTCCATTCCATTGATTACATACATCAGTAGAATTTTTCCATCGTGATACCAGTGAAAATATACATCTGCATAAGACATTTGCATGAATGTTAGATCTTTTGTTGAAATTGCTTATTATCTTCCTTTTAAAAGTTAATATATTCCTAATACATTCTTACACCATTTTATGATGAAGACAAAAAACTCCCACTCATAATGGAACTATGGTATCATTCTTCTTCATGCCCAAAAATATTTCCAGTGTTGTCCATGCATGCAAATGGGGCTAAAAAAATGAAAAGCAGTTTCTTCTCCACTTGCTACACGTAAAATCCATTTTTCATCAACAGCTTTTCGGAGAACCTGCCACTGATTGCAGCTCTGCTCTTCTCATCACATCTGATGGATGTTTTTGCTCAAAACAAGCCGCCCTTTGCTGATTGCCGCAGGCTGCCTGGTCTGCCGATTGTGAAAATACAGCATTCCCCAGCTAGGCCACATTGCTTATTGTAATCAAAGAGTCGGATGCAAACATTCATTCCAATGATTCCTTGGCTCCATTTGCCCTACTGCCTTGTTCATTTTGGTCCTGACGTACCCTCAGAACAAAAGCGCCACAGGTTAGAGATTAAATCACCCACCTCGGCTGAGTTAAAATCTTCCTCTCAGTCAGCAAATGTCTCTCATTATTCCTAAAATGTGTGCAAAAAAGGAGCGAGTTTTCTTTTAAAATACAACCAGGTGGAAGTTGTCATTTTTGATGAATATGCAGGGAACTGGAGGATGTAAGAAGTAAAGACTAAAGATCCGCATCCCTGACGGCAACTCTGCATGTTACGAGTTTAATGCCTGCCAGTCAAAGGAATGTCAGTTAAGGGCATGTTTCTGTGTGTCACCCAACAATCTGGAAATGAAGTGGTTAAACAGAAAGGTGCTGAACTACTTCCTAAGTACTGCTGCTGAAAAGGATATATGGTGTTTAACGGTGTTATTCAAAAAATAACTGCATTGCATTCATATTCATGTGTAATCAAGATCCATTTTAAGCTCCTCTCTTGAGTAGGACATGAAATACTTGAAATAAGAGCTTATGGAGACTAAAGAGGTTTTCCCTACCAAAAAAGGTTAGCATTCATCACAGTTAGGACCAGGTTCAGCTACATATAGCAGAAAAATACAATAAAAGAATGGTTTAAATTCTTGGAAGAGAGAAAGAATTTATACCTCTTACACATAAGAAATCTTGAGTTAGGCAACCCAGGGCTGGAATGATGGGCCACAGTAACATCTCCTGCTCAAGCTCTCATCTTTTTCCCTATTCTGGGGCAAGATCTTCATTCTCAAAATTGTGGTCCAGGTGGCTGTTAGAGATCCAGCCATCACATCCACATTCCAGACAGTAGGACCGTAAGTACAAGAAAGAAAACCTCATGACCTCTTTTTTGAAGAGATTTCCAGACAGTCTCACACAATACTTTCACCTACATCTCAGGGGTAGGAATTTGATCACATGGCTACGCCTGGTTGCACTGGAAACAGAGATAAATAGTTATATTAGAAGGCACAACAAGCCCAGCTAAAACCTGGGGTTCTCTTACTAAGAAAGGTGAATGGATATTTAATAAAAAGTGGTGACGTCTGCTACAGTACTCTCTCTTTACCACCCCCTCTGCCCACACAAATATTACAAGTATTATCTTAGATCTCCCTGGACTTCAATTTCCTCAATTCTGAAGTATCTACCACATGCACTTGTTTGAAACTGAAAGGAGAAGGCATGTATGTGCAAAGGACCTAGGGCAGATATATCCTGAGAAAACATCAGCCTCCTTCCACATATCAACAGGAGACAGACTGAACTCAATCTAGCAAACTCCTTGGAGCCTGCAGCTGGGACCACACTGGGTGAGTTCTCCTGGCATTTAGACCAATGCTGGCTTCTCCCTGTACTGCACTGTCTGCGCCACAGGAGCTTGGGCAGGCCTGATAACTGGGTCCACAGAGGCCCTGGCAACTGTAAGACTCACTGCACAGGAAAAGTCATAGAAAGTAGAAAGAGGGTGGACAGAAAGGAGCCCTCAGAAAAATGAATAAATCCATTTTCAGTAAATACACCACATGCCAGGGGACTTTAAATAATGTTGGGGGGCGGGGGTGGCAAAGAAAGAAAACCATTAGGATTTTTAGTAGTTTATACCATGTATTCAGAAGAAACTACTTTTAGATTACCCATCTTTGTTTTATTCCTCAAGTCTTAAGTCATACCTCTCAGAGGACCCACTGAGAGACTGTGGTTGATTCAGGATAACCCACCACAATGAGGGATTAAACACTACAAATGCACACATCCTCCCGATAATTCCATTCCTTCCACGGGGAAGCCAGAAGATTGCTGTTCAATTGATTTGCTACTGCAGGTCACGTTCTCTGGATGCAGATGCTGAGATGGACTTTTGCGTATGATATGTTTGTGAAGGATAAACCCTGAGAAGGGAAGGAACAAAAACAAGACTGGGCAGAAGGAGAAGTGAAGTTGCAATGCAGGCCCCAGGAAGATGGCAGTGAGTTCTGGAGCAAGTATCGTTTGATACAGTACTCCCAATGGCCTGCAGTGATCCGGTCTTTATCACCACCCTCCTGTCATACAATCTGCCCTGGTGAGCTGTTTTGGTAGGACATGACCTCAGATGAGGCTGACCCTAAAGCACATGGCAACTACAGACTGCTGTGTGACTCCATTCCCCACAGCTGGGCAGTGAGCCCTTTCTTAAAGGGGACATGGAGCAGCACGGGTCTACCCCAGGTGCTGTAGAAACTACTGTGAACCATCAAAAGATTTCAGTGTTCCTGGCTCTGCTGTTCATACATTGATTTCTTATCACAAAGAGAGTTGACACAAAAATCACTGTATTTCATTTCACTCCTCAACTCACACATCACAGAATGTATGCTTAATTAATGGCAGGCTTGAAGTGCTGTATAAACAAGTCAATTAAGATTAGAAGGATTGGGAAGTCAGACTTACTCTATCAGCCTTCTTGGTGCAAAGATCAATGTATATAAGTAAAGATTTTTCAATTTTTAAAAATTTGAATGTACTTCATAATCAATAGCAAGAATCTTAAAGATGAGGAATATGAGAGAAAATGATGCTTTAGCAGATTTCCAATATTTTGTAAATCTTTCTTTACCAAGAAGAAAACTGTTTTAGTACTTATTTTCCAATTTTCAGTCGTACTGAGATGCAATGGATGCTTTCATTTTCTACTTAAAATGTTCAGGAGTGAGCTGAATTTCCCCAATTCTCGGGATAATCTTACAATTACGGTGTGTATTTTTCCAACGGGATTCCATCAAAAAAATTTTAGATACCCTTCTTCATTTCACAAAATCATCAAATTCTCAAAGAACCAAAATACAATTTTGCTGCATTAGAATCAGAATCATTCCTTGCTTTATACATAAAACCCAGCTTTTCATATTATTAAGTACAGCTTCACCACAGTAAGAAATACAGACCACACTCACTTTGCAATAAATTGTTTTGATCTTTTGGGTGGGGGCAGAGCCTTTAAAAAATTAGTAGCAGTGTAGATCACTAAGACACTATGGATTTCACACTGACGTAGTTCAGTTAACTACCAGCTTCCATCTTAGCCTTCTTATGAAGCTATTCTTACAACAATTATTAAAACATAGCACAATTTAAAATAACCAAGTGCTAGAACCAACCTAATTGCCCACCAGTAAATGAGTAGATAAAAAAACTGTGGTACATTTACGCAATGGAATTCTATGCAGCTGAAAGAAAGAAGGAACTCATACCCTTTGCAACAGCATGGATGGAACTGGACAGCATCATGCTAAGTGAAATAAGCCAGGCAGTAAAAGACAAATACCATATGATCTCATATATAAGTGGAACCTAATTAACAAAACAAACAAGCAATCAAAATATAACCAGAGACATTGAAACAAATAACAAACTGACAGTAGTCAGAGGGGAAGTGAAAGAGGGATAACAAGGGAAAGAAGGGGAAGGGTCATCAAGGAACATGTATAAAGGTCTCAGAGACAAAGCCAAAAGGGATAGGATTGAGGGTGGGAGGTGACAGTGGGTGAGGCAGGGGGAGTGGTGGGGTAAAAATGGAGACAATTGTACTTGAACAACAATAAAAAAATACAATGTTTATATAAACTAAATCCCTCTGCTCCCCTAAATAAAATTAGGAAAATTCAGATTGTCTTAGATTCCTAGCTCCACACTTACTAGCTATGTAACCTTGAGCAGGTCACTTTAATATTCTAACATTTGGTTTCTTTGTGTATAGAGATAATAATAGATCCTACTACAGACTGTGATTATGGGAACTAAATGAGATAGTACACACCATAAAATTTAAAACAGTGCTTGACACAAAGGAATAGCTCAATAACTACTAGAGGTAGTATTGTATTTTTATTTCCAATATTACTAAAAAGCACTTTCATTAAATATCACCTTTTACCTTACTGTTTCCCTGAAATTCTGGCCGGTGTTCCCATATTGTTTTATAATTGTTTATTTATGTGCTGTCTCTCATACAAATCCATAAGCTTTTTGGTGACAAGCTGTATCTAACTATTAATACTGAGGAAATATTGTAGAATGGATAGGGGAAGTAGGTCAACAGATTAGTAAGAGAATACTAGATGAGGCCTCTAAAGAGGGACTTTAAACTAAGTCAGGATTAGTTTAATCCTGGAGTTAGGATTAAAGAAAAATAAGGATTTCAGAAAATTGTGGATGGAAGAATCAACAGAACTTGTGAATTACCGGACGTCAGTGATGAGAGGAAATCTTCCATTTTACTTCCAGCCAGCCACATATTCATCTAGTCTTCATCAATAAGAATATTTGCAACAGAGCAAAAAGTGCTGCTTTGCTTGGTGATGTAAGAATTAAATGCTACTTCAGTTTCCCTCTCTGCCCAACTTTAACGTATTAGCCATCACCTAGGTTCTTTATCATTTTTCCTTATTCATCAACTAGTCTAGCACAATAACAAAAGCACAGGGTTTGAAGGCAGATGGACCTGCATTTCTGTTTCAGCTCCCCCTAGATAACTATGGACCACAGGCAAGGTACCCTATCCTGCCAAATTCATTTCTTCATCTTTACAGTAAGAGTCATGACTGTATATACCTTATTGGTTTGTGTGAAAATTAAATAGACAATAAAAATTTGACATTTTTATTTTTTTAAATAAGTATAAAAAGTAGAAAATCCTTAACTTTGAGACCCACAAATATAAGAAATTCATAGGACAAAACTATAATTTTTATATTATACATCAAAAATACAAAAATATCTCTAATCTGGAATTTCATAAGAAGTGGATATTTAATACCATGTTAAGCTAAAATATAAAATCTCCTTCTATAGCAACTGGTGAAAGTTATCATCAGGAATTGACTAGAAGAAAATATAGTCAGTTCAACTGAAATCACTTAATCTCACCAATTTGCTTTCATAATAATAAGAATCTGTTCTTATGAATAAATGATGAATTTAGCATCTCAATTTTATCATATTACTACTCATATAAAATGACATAAATTTTTCACTTGCTAACTATGAATTAATTGATCACCAAGACTTTAGATCTCAAGATACTTATTCAGTAGAGAAACACAAAACAGACCAAATATGTATAATAATTCCATCTTGTAAGGAAATGAAAACTATTATGAGTAGCATTTTTAGTACTATAGCTAATTTGGAAATTATTAGTTTATAGTATTTAGTATTTATTTTTGCTTAAGAAAATTATAAAATCCAGACAGCCGATTTAACTCCTGACTGGAAAGTTTTCTTTCTTTACAAAAATGACTACCAGGACATTGGCAGTAGTTGGTCCTTATTAGTCAAGTCACATTATTTCTAGTATATTGCTTTAAAAGAGAATGGTAAAATATTTCTAAAATAATAATAATTAAACACTACAGGTGAGTTTGTCTTAACTCTACTCATCCTCTAGCTCAGCAGCTATTACTTCCAGGGCTCAGACATTTATGAAATATCAATTTAATGGGACTTGAAAAGACAGAGACAAGTTTTATAAGTTAAAATAAGGGGTCCTGGAAATCACATTCATGTAAAAGCATCTTGTGGATATCACAAACACTACTTTTTAAAAGCAGAAGGTAGGTAGGTGAAAGAAAACCCATTTCAGTTGGGTTTCTGATCCTCTATGTAGCTTCTATTAAATCATTTCTTTCTGTACCTCTTTTTCTTCACTTCTGAAGGAGTAATTGCCATCTTACTATCTTGAAAGCAATTTAATAACTAAACACTAGGAATTTCTCTTGGCATCATTTTGCAATTTGAAAAATGATGGAATTGTATCAGTCACTCTCCTAAATTTGTTTATAGCTTAAAAATACTATTACTCCAGTGGAGGCAGAAAAGGCGGCCTGAGTTCCCACGGGCAGCAGCTGAGGTTCCAGAGGGATATTTCACTGAGAAGTGTCGGGTCTAAACTCCAAGCTGGGCTGTCCAGCTTGGAGCACAAGAATCAGAAGAAAGAAAAATGGCATCCGACTGTGAAAAGCAGTAGGGTTTCTGTCTACCAGGGAGAGATGGTTTGAGACTCAGATAGACTCATAAAGGGCCAATGCACAAAACTTTTTTTGTAGCCACTTACCCTGGGCTCCAGCAGAGGAAGGGCAGAGTGGACTAGAAATGCATGAGGAGAGTCTGGGGTTGGTAACAGAGAGCTGAAGAAACAGCCGCCAGGATGCCTGTGCTGAGTCATCCCCCATACTGCAGAAGCCATCTGTCTCAGGCAGAGCATGCCCCTCCAAGCCACTTCAGCCTGGAAGGAACAATAGCTCCACCCACAGGAATCTCTCTCAACCCACCCAGTGGAGCTTAAGCCAGGCTTCTGTGCACAGCTGGGGGCTATCTCAGGGATACAGCCTAAGAGTGAAGAAAGATCTCTGAGAGATCTGAAACTTTAGCTGACCTTCCCCATGGCATGGTACTGGTAAAGTTGGCTTTGATTTGCAGCCTAGTTCTTTCTGTACACACCAGGCCCAGCAGAGGGAGCCACAATCTGTGGATTGCTGATAGCTCCAAACAGGTTGCCCAGGGCCAGTCACATCACTACATGACATGGGTCTGCACCAGAGTTTTTGCAGATCTTCCTAAAACATAGAGTCTAACACAAAAAGCAGCCAAAATGGGAAGACAAAGAAACAGGCCCCAAGTGAAAGAACAAAAGAATTCTCCAAAAGAACAACTAGATGAAAAGGAGGTAAGCAATTTATCAAATAGGTTAGTCATGATTATAAGAGTACTCAAAAGCACGAAAAAAAGACATAGAAACCATAAAAAATGACGAGTTAGAAATCAGGAATAAAATATCTGAAATAAATAATATACTGGAAGGAATAGTGTAGATTATATAAAACAGAGGAACAAATCAGTGATTTGTAAGGCAAGGTAGGAAAAACATCCATGCAGAGCAGTTAAAAGAAAAAAGAATTTTTAAAAAGGAGGTCATTTTAAGAAACATTTGGCATATTGTATATTGTGCTGCTATGAACATTGGGGTGCATAGTTTCTTTTGAATTGGTGTTTCAGGATTCTTAGGATATAATCCTAGCATTGGAAATGCTGGGTCAAAGAGCAGTTCCATTTTCAGTTTTCTGAGGAAACTTTATACTGTTTTCCATAGTGGTTGTACCAGACTGCATTCCCACCAACAGTGCACTAGGGTTCCCTTTTCTCCGCAGCATCATCAACACTTGTTGTTTGTTGATTTCTTTATGATGGTCATTCTCACCAGTGTAAAGTGGTATCTCCTGGTGATTTTAATTTGCATCTCTATGATGGCTAGTGATACTGAGCACCTTTTCATGTGTCTCTGGATCCTCTGTATGTCCTCCTTGGAGAATTGTCTGCTCAAGTTCTTTGCCCATTTTTTAATTGGGTTGTTTGTCTTTCTAGAGTGGAGTCATGTGAATTCTTTATATATTTTGGAGATCAAACCCTTGTCTGAAGTATCACTGGCAAATATGTTTTCCCAAACGGTTGGTTCTCTTTTCATTTTAATGCTGTTTTCTTTAGGTGTGCAGAAACTTTTTAATTTGATGAAGTCCCATTTGTTTATTGTTTTCTTTACATCCCTTGCTTTAGGGGACATATCAGTGAAAATATTGCTGCATGGAATATCTGAGGTTTTCCTGTCTATGTTCTCCTGAAGGATTTTAATGGTGTCACAACTTATATTTAAGTCTTTTATCTAGCTTAAATTTATTTTTGTGTATGGTGTAAGTTGGTGCTCAAGTTCCATTTTTTTTGCATATAGCTATCCAGATCTCCCAACACCATTTGTCAAAGAGTCTATCTTTGTTCCATTTTATGCTTCTTTTCCATTTGTCAAATATTAATTGACCATACAGACTTGGGTTTATTTCTGCACTCTATGTTCTGTTCCTTTGGTCTATGTGTCTGTTCTTATGCCAGTATCACACTGTTTTGATTACAGTGGCTTTGTAATATTCTGATATCAGGTGTTGTAATTCCTCCTACTTTGTTCTTCTTTCTCAAAATTGCTGCAGCTGTTCAAGGTCATTTATGGTTCCATACAAATTTTTGAAGTGTTTGTTCTATGTCTGTGAAATATGCCATTGGTGTTTTAATAGGTATTGCATTGAATCTATAATTTGCTTTAGGTAATATGGACATTTTGATGATGTTAATTCTTCCAATCCATGAACATGGTATATGCTTGCATTTTTTGTATCTTCCTTAATTTCTTTCTTGAGTGTTGTATAGTTTCTAAGTGCCTATCAATAAATGAATGGATCAAAAAACTATGGTACATTTACACAATAGAGTATTATGCAGCAGAAAGAAAGAAAGAACTTCTACCCTTTACAAGAGCATGGATCAAACTAGAGAGCATTATGCTAAGTGAAATAAGCCAGGCAGTGAGAGACAAACACCATATGATCTCACCTTTATGTGGAACCTAATCAACAAAACAAATAAGCAAGCAAAGTATAACCAGAGACACTGAAATTAAGAACAAATGGACAATAACCAGAGGGAAGATAGGAGGGGACAGTGGGAGGAAAAGGGTGAAGTGTTTTCAGAAACAACTATAAAAGACACGTGGACAAAACCAAGGGATGGTGGAATCTGGAGAGGGAGGTGGGGATGGCTGGATGGGGAGTAGTGGTGGGGGTAAAAGGCAGACCACTGTCTGCCTTTTAAAATTTTAAACATGATACAATTTTAAACATGAAAAAAATTAAATAATTAAGAATTGCCAAAAATTTGGGATAATATTAAGCATGATACATCCACATTACGGGAATACCAGAAGAATCAGAGAGTGAGCAAGTGATCAAGAACTTATCTGAAGAAATAATGACCAAAAAGTTCCCTAATCTGGTGAAGGAAAAAGGCACACAAATCCAGAAAGCTCATAAAGTCCCAAACAACTAGGACCCAAAGAGGCCTACACCAAAATATATTATAATTAAAGTGCCAAAGCTTAAAGACAAGGAGAGAATTCTAAAAGCTAAAAGAGAAAAGTAGGTAGTTACCTACAAGGGACCTCCAATTAAACTGTCCTCTGATTTCTCAACAGAAACATTTCAGGCCAGTAAGGAGTGGCATGAAACATTCAAAGTAATGAAATGCAAGGACCCACAACCAAGGCTACTTTACCCAGCAAGGCTATCCTTTAAAATTTAAGGTGAAATAAAGAGCTTCCCTGACAAGTAAAAGCTAAAGGGGTTTGTTAACACCAAACAAGTACTACAACAAATCTTAAATGGCTTACTTTAAAAAGATGATGAAGGAAAAGAAAAATAAATAAAGGAAGATAGTAAAAATAAAATGGCAACAAATATGTATGTATCAATAATCACTTTAAATGTAAATACTTAAAATTCTCCAAAGAGATATAGGGTAGCTGAATGGATAAAAAACAAGGCACACACACACACACACACTTTCTCCAAGAGACCCACTTTAGATTGAAAGATACATACACACTAAAAGTAAAGGGATGGAATGTATATTTCATGCGAATGGAAAGGGGAAAAAAGCTGGGGTAGCAATGCTAATATCTGACAAAATAAACTTTAAAGCCATGGCTAGAGTAAGAGTCAAAGAAGGACACTACATAATGATAGAGTGTACAGTTCAACAAGAGGATATAACTCTAGTAAGCACCCAACACAAGAGAACCTAAATATGTAAAGCAAATTTTGATGGACATAAAGGAAGACATCAACAAAAATATAGTCATAGTATGAAATTTTAACACAACATTGATTTCAGTGAGTGGGACTTCCAGACAAAAAATCAATATGGAGAAAGCAGCCTTAAACAACACACTATATCAAATGGATGTAATTGATATTTTCAGAGCATTTCACCCAAAACAGCAGAATATACATACTTTTTAGTGCAGGTGGAATGTTTTCTAGGATAGACCACATGTTAGGACACAAAACGAGTCTCAATAAATTTAAGAAGATTGATATCATATCAAGTATCATCTCTGACCACAATGCTATGAAACTAGAAATAAATCACAAGAAGAAATTGAAAATACACAAAGGCATGGAAACTAAAAAACATGTTATTGAACAATGAATGGGTCAACCACAAGAACAAGAAAAAAAATTAAAAGATACCTTGAAAAAATGAAAATGAGAACACAAAGCTCAAAAACTGTGGCACAATGGGAAAGAAGTCCTAAGAGGGAAATTCATAGAAATACAGGACTATTTCAAAAAAACAAGAAAAAGTTCAACTATATTATCTAACTTTATAAATGAAGAAATTTGAAAAAGTAACAAAGGCAAAATGAGTAGAAGAAACAAAATAATAAAGATCATAGCAAAAACAAATAAAATTAAGTCTAAAGAAAGTTACAAAAGATCAATCAATCTAATAGCTGGTTCTTTGAAAACAAGATTGACAAACTTAACCAAACTCATCAAGGAAAAAAAAGAGGGTCCAAGTAATTAAAATCAGGAAATAAGGAATAGAAATAATAATGACACCAAAGATATACAAATGATTATAAAAAAATATAGTTGGCAACAACTATATGCCAAAAAATTGGACAACCTGGATGAAATGGATAAATTCCTAGAAATATACAATCTTCCAAAACTAAATCAGAAAGAATCAGAGACTCTGAAGAGACAGATTAAACCTAGTGAAATTGAAGCAATAATTTTTAAAAATCCCAACAAACAAAAGCCCTGACCCAGATGGCTTCAAAGGTGAATTTTACCAAACATTCTAAGACGAACTAACACTTCTTCTTCTCAAAGTATTTTTAAAAATTCAAAAAAAGGGAAGGCCGCCAAACTCATTTTATGAGGCATACATTATCCTGATTTTAAAACCAGATAAAGACATTAAAAAGAAAGAAATATACAGGACAATATTTCTGATGAATGTAGATGCTAAAATCCTCAACAAAATATTAGCAAACCAAATACAGCAATACATAAAAAATATATACACCATGATCAAATGGGATTCATTCTGGGAATGCAAGGTTGGTACAACATGCACAAATTGATAAATGTGATACACCACAAAAACAAAATGAAGGATAAAAACCACATGATCATATCAACAGATGTAGAAAATCATTTGATAAAATCCAGCACACATGTTTGGTAAAAATTCTCAGCAATGTGGGAACAGAGGGAACATACCTAGACATAATAAAGGCTATATATGATAAACGCACTAACAGGAACATACTCAAGAAATGAAAACTACAAATTTTCCTTTTAAGATAAAGAAGAGACAAGGAAGTTCACTCTCACCTTATTTATTCAACATACTACTGGTAGTCCTAGCCATAGGAATCAAATGAGAAGAAGAAATAAAAGGAATCCAAATTGGAAAAGAAGAAGTAAAACTCCATTTGCAGGTGACTTGAAAATGTGCATAAAAACCCTAAAGATTCCACCAAAAAACTACTAGAACTGATGAATGAATTCAGCAGAACAGCAGAATACAAAATTAATATCCATAAATAAATTGTATTTTTATATGCCAATACTGAACTATCAGAAGGAGAAATTAAGAAAACAATCCCATTCACAATTGCTTCAAAAAGAATAAGGTACCTAGGAATAAATCTAACCAAGAATGTAGTAGACCTGTACTTGGAATATTATAAGACACTTAAGAAAGAAATTGAAGAAAGTACAAATAAGTGGAAACACATACTATGTTCATGGATAGGAAGGATTATCATCATTAAAATTACCATGGTACCCTAAGCAATCTATAGATTCAATATAATTCCTATCTAGATATTAATGATATATTTCACTAAACCAGAACAAATATTCCAAAATTTTATATGGAACCACAAAAGACCCCACATAGCAACAGTGATCATGAGAAAGAAGAACAAAGGTATCAATACCTCATGATATTAGGTAGATACTAGACTACCTAATATCAAACTATACTATAAGGCCATAGTAATCAAAACTACTGGCATAAAAACAGACACATAGATCAATGGAACAGAATAGAGAACCCAGATATAAAACCATATCTATATAGTCAATTAATATTCAACAGGGAAAGTAAGCAAGCAAATACAACAGGGCTAAAGATAGTTGTCCAATAAATTGTGTTGAGAAAATTTGATATATATGTGCAGAAAAATGAAAGTAGGCCACCTTCTTATACCCCACACAAGAATAAATGGATTAAAAGATTCAAAATGGATTAAAGACTTAAATATTAGGCCCAAAACCATGAAAATAGTAGAAGAAAACATAAGCAGCAAAATCTCAGACATTGATCATGGCAATATATTTTATTTATTTATTTATTTGTTATTTATTTATTTATTTTTATTGTTGTTCAAGTACAGTTGTCTCCATTTTTCCCCCATCAATCTCCCTTGCCCCCACCAATCCTCACCTCCCACCCACAATTCTACTTATATATTTTCTGATATAGCTCGTTAGGCAAGGGAAACAACAAAAAAATAAGTAAATGGGACTTCAAACTAAAACCTTTTTGCAAAGTAAAGGAAATTATTATGAAACAGAAAGACAACCCACTGAATGGGAGAACATATTTGCCAATGATACATCTGATAAAAGTACAAGTATTTTATCTACATCTATTTTACATCTATTTATCTACATCCAAGTACATCTATTTTATCTACATGGAACAAACATTTAACTTAAAACAAATAACATTAGTATGGATCTTTCCAAAATTTATAAGGAACTTATAAAACTCAACAAACACAAAAAAACAAACAATCCAATAAAAAAATAGGCAAAGGACCTGAAATGACATTTCTCCAAAGTAGATATACAGATGGCCAATGGACATATGAAAAGATGCTTAACATCACTAATCATCGGAGAACCACAATGAGATATCATCCCCGACCAGTTAGAATGATCATCATCAACAAAACAACAAATAACAAGCGCTGGTGAGGATGTGGAGAAAGGGGAACCCTTTTGCACTGTTGGTGGGAATGCAGATTGGTGCAGCCACTGTAGAAAGCAGTGTGGAGATAACTCAAAAAATTGAAAATAGATCTGCTTTTTGACCCAGTAATCCTACTTCCAGGAATGTACCCAAAGAAACCCCAAACACTAATTCAAAAGAACATAAGCACATCTATGTTCATTGCAGCATTATTTAAAATCGGTAAGATACTGAAACAGCCCAAATGTTCTTTAGTAGATGAGTGGATAAAACAACTATAGGACATTTGTACAATGGAATACCACTTGGCCATAAAAAAACAAGAAAATTATACCCATGCCACAGCATGGATGGACCTGGAAAACATTATGCTAAGTGAAATGTCACTCAGAAAAAGACAAATACAATATTATTTCACTCATGTGTGGAATCTAATGAACTGAACTAATAAGCAAAGACAGACTCAGAGGATGACGGCTGTGGTGGGGGTGCTTAGGGGATGAAGGGATTGAGAAAAGGAAATCGGACTCTGGACATGAACAACAGAGTAGTGATGCAGGCTGTGGGGAGGACAGTATAAGGGGGATAAATGGTAATGGGGAAAAATACAATCATAAAATAATGCAATTACATTATTATATTATAATAATATAATTAAAAATCACACAATTTTTATTTAGAAGATTTTTATCAGACAATAAAAATTTTCAAAATAAAATACTATGGCTACAATAGGTCTGAAATTATTTTCCTTAAACTCAAAGATATTTTATCCAGTAGTTGCTGGCCAAGTACATCTATTTTATCTACATGGAACAAACGTTTAACTTAAAACAAATAACATTAGTATGGATCTCTTTAGGTCTCCAAGGAAATGAATTATCTGCCTGGCAAATTTTACTAGGAAGTCAAGAAATGGAAAATCCAGGGCCACATAGATCAGTCTAGAGAGAGGAGAACAATGTACTTTGACAAGGTTGAGAATACTTTCTTCATGGTATATGCTCACTACTGACGGTAAACTTTTGGAAAGAAATGGAGAATGCCAGTGCAAGACAGAGAGGCGACTCCGAAAGGGAAAAATGCAACTTTAAAAACTATTTATCATGTTGAATTATTTTGTCCCAAAATATTCTCTCATGAATGATAATAGTTTTATGAGTATCTCCTCAAAAATGAAATATGAATCCTATATTAGAACTCTCATCATACAAACAAAACTATTATGAAGCTAAAAGATGCTGGGAAAATGTTCTTACAATCAGGACTTGTTATGAGAAAAACTATGATACAGGGAAATAACCTCATAGCATTCTCATCTTCCCCTGCCACACTTATCCTTCTGTCCACTATTTATTATCCTCTGGATTCTCCTCTACCACTCTTGTAGGGTATCTCAAGATATAGCCCCTTCCACCACCCATGATGAGGTCTGGCCAGAGGGAATATGTGTTGTTTTGGGAATGGATTGTAACTTCATCTTTATCTCCCTTTGGGGGAGACTTCTGGTCCTCTGACTGCTTCTTGACCTTTCTTTCTGCACATACACACTGAGGTAATGTATTTTAGAGTACACATAGGACACATGTCTGGGACCCCTTATAATGAGCCTCAGACAGGAGGAGGTGCTGTCTCTCTCAAACTGACCCACTGCTCTCAGTGCACTTCCCTGTAATGTGAGTAATAAACAGTATGCCCACATCAGCTAGTCCATCAGGTGTTTTTTTTTCCAGAATGTCACAAACACTTAAGCAGCTCCCCGTTTGGGAACTCCTGTGCTACAGCTCTCCACTTCTTGGTCTTGAATTCCTCAGGCATCTCATCATACATACATTTCCAGCCATAAACTTAACCTGGAAATACTGTATTTCCCTTCAGAACACCTCCTAGGAGCATAGTACAATAGAATAAATGTGTGCTTTTAAGTCAAGCAATATAAATATGAATCTTAATAATCTGCAAACATGGGGAAATTATATACTTGCCAATCCTTGACATCTATAACTGCTGTTAAATTGAGAGGTGGTAATATATTTAAAACACCTACCACGATTCCTGGCTTTCAGTAGGTGCAAGGTAAGTGACTGCTTTTCTTTTTGTTTCCAAAATGGGAATCCCCTCACTGAAGTAGCAGCATTAACATTATACTCAATGTGGAAAAGCTAGAAGCATTTTTCTTAAGATCAAGAAAAAGACAAATATGTCCACTTCTACCACATTTATTCAACATAGTATTGGAAATCCTAGCCATAACAATTCGACAAGAAAAAGAATTGAAACGCATCCAAATTAAAAAGGAATAAGTAAAACTGTCATTATTTGCAGATGACATACTGTATATAGAGATCGATTAGTAGTCTACAAAAAATCTATGAAAACTGATAAGTGAATTCAGTAAAGTACCAGGATACAAAATTAATATTCAGAAACTGGCCATATTTTTGTATCCCAATTAAAAAATTATTAAAATATATTAAGAAAACAATCCTATTTACAATAGCATCAAAAATAAAATACCTAAGAATAAATTTAATGAAGGAGGTAAAAGGCCTGTACTCAAACAATTTATAAGACATTGAAGAAAAAGTTGAAGAAGATACAAATAAATGGAAGCATACACCATCCTTATGGATAGAAAAATTAACATTTTAAAAATATCTGTGCTACACAAAGCAATCTATAGATTTGACACCATTCCTATCAAAATAGCAATGTCATTCTTCATACAACTAGAAGAAATAATTCTAAAATTTATATTTTACCCCAAATAATCACAGCAATCTCGAAAAATAAAAAGAAACAAAGAGTAATCACACTACCTCATATCAAACTATACTACAAGACTATACTAATAAAATCAACATGGTACTGACATAAAAAGACACACATGGTTCAATGGAACAGAATAGAGAGCCCAGAAAAAACCCACACCTATATGGTCAATTAATCTATGACAAAAGAGGAAGGACTATACAATGGAGTAATAAATAGTATTGGAAAAATTGAACAGATTGATACATGAAAAAAATAAAAATAGGAAATCTTACACTATATACTAGAATAAATTCAAAATACATTAAAGACTTCAATGTAAGACCGAAACATAAAAATCTTAGAAGAAAGCATAGGATGTAAACTTTCTGACCTTCTCCTAGCAATAGTTTTTTTCCAATATATCTCCTCAGGCAAGGGAAACTAAAGAAAAATAAAGAAACAGACTACATTAAACTAAAAAGGTTTTCCACAGCAAAGAAAATGAAGACAACCTACTAAATGAGAAAAGATATTCACAAATGATACATTCAATAGGCAGTTGGTATCTAAAAATTATAAAGAATTCACACAAATCAATACCAAAAAACTCAAACTACCCAATTTAAAAAGTGGGCAGAGGACCTAAATACACATTTCTTAAAAGAGGACATGTAGATAGTGAACACACATATGAAAAAATATACAATGTCACTAATTATTAGAGAAATGCAGATCTAATGAAGAAACTGAAATAATAAGAAAAACAGAAACAGACTCATAGGTGGGGAGCAAATAACTAGTTGAAGTTGGGGGAAGATAGGGAGAGGAGGAGATGAGCAAAAAAGTAAAGGACACATGGACATGGACAACAGCGAGGTGATTGCTGGAGGAAGGGTGTGTAAGGGAACTAAATGGTAGTGGAAAAAATATTTAATATGTATTATATTTTTTAATTTAAAAAATAAAACCACAATAAGATATCACCTTATACATGTCAGAATAGCAATGATTTAAAAAATCAACAAACAAAAAATGTTGGCAAGGATGTGAAAAACAGGGAATCCTCCTGTATTGTTGATGGGAATGCAGATTGATGCAGCCATTTTGAAAAACAATTTGGAGATTCCTCAATAAATTAAAAATAGAGGCTTCTGGTCAAGATGGAGTAGGTAAATCCAGTATGGGCATCCTGCCAAGACTACATAAAAATTAAAACTAAACTACAGAACAAGTATTGTTGAGAACTACATAAGACTGTCAGCTGATTTCTTAACAGAAACTTTGCAGGCCAGAAAACACTGGCACAATGTTTTCAAAGTGATGAAAAGCAGGGACCTACAACCAAGATTATTCTACCAGAGAAAGCTATCATATATAATCAAAGGACAGATAAAGAGCTTCACAGACAAGAAAAAGCTAAAGAAGTTCATCACCCCCATACCAGTATTACAAGACACGTTGAAGGATCTTCTTTTTTTTAATTTATTTAATTGTTGTTCAAGTACAGTTTTCTGCCTTTTACTCTCATCCCAGCCCACCACCCCAGTGCTCCCCACCTCCCTCCCATTTCCATCCCCTTTAGTTGTTGTCCATGTGTCCTTTATACTAGTTCCTGTAAATCCGTCCCCTTTTCCCCTGAAATTCCCTCCCCTCTCCTCTCTGGTCACTGTCCACCTGTTCTCTATTTCAGTATCTTTGGTTATATTTTGCTTGCTTGTTTTTGTTGTTGTTGTTGTTTAGCTTCCTGTTAAAGGTGAGATCATATGGTATTTGTCTTTCACCACTTGGCTTATTTCACTCAGCATAATGCTTTCCAGTTCCATCCATGCTGTTGCAAAGGGTAGGAGCTCCTTCTTTCTTTCTTCTACATAGAATTCCATTGTGTATATGTGCCATAATTATTTGATCCATTCATTTACTGATGGACACCTAGGTTGCTTCCAACTCTTGGCTATTGTAAATTGTGCTGCTATAAACATTGGGGTGCACAGGTTCCTCTGTGGTTCTCAGGCCCACGCTCAATCCACTGAGCTACACCAGCCAGGGCACACAGGTTCCTTTGGACTGGTGTTTCAGGGTTCCCAGGAAATAATCCCAGCAGTGGAATTGCTGGGTAAAAAGGTAGATCTATTTTTAGTTTTCTGAGAAAATTCCATACTGTGTTCCATAGTGGTTGTACCAGTCTGCAATCTCACCAACAATGGATTAGCATCCCCTCTTCTCCACAACCTCTCCAACACTTGTTTGTTGCTTTGTTTATGATGGCCAGTCTGACCAGTGTAAAGTGGTATCTCATTGTGGTTTTAATTTTCATCTCTCTGATAGCTAGTGATATTGAGCATCTTTTCATGTGTCTCTGGATTTTCTGTATGTCCTCCTTGGAGAAATGTCTGTTCAAGTCCTTTGCCCACTTTTTAATTGGGTTGCTTGTGTTCTTAGAGTGGAGTCATGTAAGTTCTTTGTATATTTTGGAGATTAACCCCTTGGCAAATATGTTTTCCCATATAGTTGGTTCTCTTTTTATTTTAATACTGTTTTCTTTAGCCATGCAAAATCTTCTTTAAGAAAAAGAAAACAAAGATCAAAATTAAGAATGACTGCCCTGACCAGTGTGGCTGTTGGTTGGGGGTCATCCCTCAAAGCAAACAGTCACTGGTTTAATTCCTGGTCAGGGTACATGCCTGAATTGTGGGATCAGTCCTGATAATGGCAGGTATGAGAGGTAATAATCAATGATTCTCTCTCACATCAATGTTTCCCTACCTCTCTTTCTCCCTCTCTTCCCTTTTCTCTAAAATTAAATAAATAAAAATGTTTTAAATAGAAATTGATAAAGTAGCCTTACATATGTATCTATCAATAATTATTTTAAATGAAAATGGATTAAATTCTCCAAACAAAAGACATACAGTGACTGGATTGATTATAAAACCTTTTATATATGCTGTCTACAAGAGACCCACTTCAGGTCAAAAGACACACACTCAGACGGAGAGTAAAGGGATGAAAAAATATACTTTTTGCAAATGGAAATGAAGAAAAGCTAATGTATATTACTTATATTAGCAAATTAGACTTCAGGTCAAAGGCAATAACAAGAGACAAAGAAGGACCCAGCAATTCCATTTCTGGGTTTTTAATCTGAGGAAACCGAAAACACTAAATCAAAAAGAACTATTTGCTTCAAATGTGCATTGCAGTATTATTTACACAGTCAAGATATGGAAGTCACCTAAGTGTCCATCAACAGATAAAAGGATAAAAAAGCAGTGATGAACAAGTACAATGGAATATACTCAGCCCTTAAAAAAACAGAAAAGAATGTTTTGGGGGGGAAAACATGAAATCTTGCCATCTGAAACAACATAGACAGACCTAGCAGATATTGTGCCAAATGAAATAAGTCAGAGAGAGAAAAACAAATACCAGATGATTTCCCTTATATGTAAAATTTAAAAAATAAAATAAGTAAGACAGCAGGAAAAAATAGATTCATAGATACAGAGAACATTTTAATGGTTTCAAGATTGGAGGATGTTTGGGAAGGGATGGATGAAGAATGTGAAAAGATTAAAAAATACAAATTGGGACCGAGTCAGGTGGCACAGTTTATTGGAGCAACATCACATGAACCAAAGGGTTGCAGGTTCAATCTTTGGTCAGGGCACATACCTAGATTGTGGGTTGAATCCCTGGTTAGAACAGTAGTCAAGAAACATGTATAAAGGACCCATGGACAAAGCCAAATGGGGGTAGGATTGAGGGTAGGAGGTGGGGGGTGGGGGTGGTAGGGGAAAGTGGTGGTGGGAAAATGGATACAATTGTACTTGAACAACAATTTTTTAAAAAAAGAACTTTAGGCTAAAGCTAAGGAATTCTGAATAAACTATTGATTTTAATAAATAAATTAACTCATTATAAATGTTCTATACATGAAAATGCAAGCACATTTTCTTCACATAAATGATTAATAAATATACATTTCTTTCACTTAAAAAATTAAAAAATCAAATATGAATTGGTAGTTACAGAATAGTCATGAGGATTTAAAGTACAGCATAGGGTAATTGTCAGTAATATTGTAATAACAATATATGAGACAAGCAACCCGATTAAAAAATGGGCAGAGGACTTGAACAGACATTTCTCCAAGGAGGACATACAGAGGATCCAGAGACACATGAAAAGATGCTCAATATCACTAGCTATCAGAGAGATGTAAATTAAAACCACAATGAGATACCACTTAACACCAGTCAGAATGGCTATCATAAACAAAGAAACAAACAACAAGTGTTGGAGAGGTTGTGGGGAAACGGGGACCCTAGTTCACTGTTGGTGGGATTGCAGACTGGTACAACCACTATGGAAAACAGTATGGAATTTTCTCAGAAAACTAAAAATGGATGTGCCTTTTGACCCAGCAATTCCACTCTTAGGAGTATATCCTAAGAACCCTGAAACACCAATCCAAAAGAACCTATGCACCCCAATGTTCATAGCAGCACAATTCACGATAGCCAAGAGTTGGAAGCAACCTAGATGCCCATCGGTCAATGACTGGATCACAAAACTATGGTACATTTACACAATGGAATTCTATGCCGCAGAAAGGAAGAAGGAACTACTACCCTTTGCAACATCATGGATGGAACTGGAAAGCATTATGCTGAGCGAAATAAGCCAGGCGGTGAAAGACAAATATCATATGATCTCACCGTTAACAGGATTCTAAACAAACCAAACAAGCAAGCAAAATATGACCAATGACACTCAAATATGGAACAGGCTGACAGGGTCCAGAAGGGAGAGGGGAGAGAATCATAGGGGAAAAGGGAATGGACTCACATGAACAAGTATAAAGGACACATGGACAATAACTAAGGGTGGGGGGGTGGAAAGGGGAGGGAGGTGGGGAGCATGGGGTGGGGGTGGGGCAGGGTTGGGAATATAAGACAGAAACCTGTACGTGAACAAGAATTAAATAAAAATTATATTAAAAAAAAACAAAAACAAAAACAATATATGGTGTGCGACAGGTACTAGATTTATTGAGGTGATCATTTTATAAGTTATACAAATGTCTAATCATTGGGTTGTATATCTGAAATCAATATAATATTGTACATCAATATAACTGAAAAATAAACAAATTATTTTAAATTTTTTTAAATGTAAAGCATCACTACCTTATTACCCAGCAATAGTTGTGGAAAGGTAAAGTACAGCAGAAGGAATGTGGTCAATGATATTGTATAACTATGTATGGTGTCATGGGTACTTGAAATATCAGGGGTATCACCTTGTAAAATACATGACTGTCTAATCACTATGCTGTATACCTGAAACTAACGTAAAATAATATTTAATGTCAATTGTAATTGAAAAATTTTTAATAAAAATTTTATTAAAAACACAGCTAGAATAGCTATATCAATAATATCAGACAAAGCAGCCTCAGAACAAGAAGTCATCATTGGTTTCCAGAGGTTCAGGGGGAGAGAAGGAGGGATGAGTAAGTGATACATGGGAATTTCGGGGGCTGACATTATTCTGTATGATATTGTAATGTGCAGACATGACATCATGAATTTGTCAAACCTCATAGAACTACAAAACACAAAGAGTGAACCCTAATGTAAACTATGGACTTAAGTTGGCAATAGTGTAACAATATTGGTTCATCAATTCTAATAAATGCACCACACTGACAAGGTGTTAATAGTGAGTTGGCCAAAAAGTTCATTTAGTTTTTTCCATAAAACAAAAGACACATTTTTCATTTAATTGGTTTGGATATTTTGAGTATGTCTGCTATCTCCTACATGGTATAATGTTGATTGTTCTCAATTGTCTGAATTTGAATCGTTATTAACTTCAACTGGTCTGTCTACCTGACCATGGAACATCATCCAGCAAAAAATTTCCAGTATGAAATTTCCCACACCACTTTGACATGTTGGTCAGTCACAGCACCTTCTCCACACACTGCACAAATTTTATTTTTGCATTTCAATTGTGTTTTCAATTGTCTTTCTTGAAATAATAAAGCATAATATGACAAAACGCATATTTTCTTCCATCTTCAATATTAAAATGGCTACACACAAAAATTCAACAATTTTGATGTTTTTTTAAAAACATACACTGATATGACAGCTGTTACAATACAATGTAACAAAACTGTTTTCTATGACGTTAAAGACAATTAAGCGCTATTAGAGACATCTTTGGAGGGGAAAAACCTAACTTTTTGGTCAGCCCAATAGTAAGGGACGCTATGAGGGACCAAAGGCGTATATGTGAACTCTCCATACTCCCGACTGCAATTAGCCCTCTTCACTGCCCCAGTGCCTGTATACATGGGATCGCTTTCTTTTTCAGAGCAAAGGTAGGGAAACCCATTTTCCAGAACCCACTGGCTGCCCCTCCCCAGCCCATCTGATCTGTCCTGGTTGCTAGGTACCTGTTTACCTTATTAACGGAACTCTCCTAGGGTTCCGAGTGGTGGCTTGTGGCCCACAGGACACTGGCACTGGAGGCAGAGCTGTGAGCCCAAGGGGCCTCGGATGGCCTGCTGTCCGCCGCTGCATCCACCTTCCAGCAGTTCCTGGAGCACCTGTGCGGGGTTCTGTGGCTGAAAATTTAAGACAGGTCCCAGGACTCCCTGCATGTCCCGGGGTGATTCGGGTCTGTGCTGTGGTGTCTTTGACCGTAAGGAGGCGGCACACTCTAAGAAGTGTGAAGACACTAGGCAAAAGGTGTTCTGACCAAGACGAAGTCTGGCAGGTGTTGGTGAGAATGTTGGACCAACGACACAAGCCGATGACTCCCTCAGGCCATTGGGGTGGAGGCCAGTTCTCCCAAGTGTTAGCAGTGAAGGAAGAAGCATCATTGCAGCGTGAAAATTCACACCCAGAAAGTGGGGTTTGGCAGCTGAAGCTGAAGCTTCACATTCTGCCTGAATCTCATGGAGAGCATTTAACGCAACTTCAGAAAAACACGTTTGAGGAAGAAATGAGCTGCTTAGAAATGACAAAGAAACTTCTCAACGTGTATAGAAACATGAGCTCCACATACCAGACACCCAAACGCTACAGGAAGATGGTGGAAGACACGAGCAAGGAATTGGAAAGAAGCATCTCCCACCACTCAAAGGAGACCACCTTCTATGGGAAAAGGTCTTTAGAAGCCTGGGTGGCAGCCACATGATCCTAGAGAAAGCTCAAGGGGCTGCGGAAAGAGAATGATCACAACAGGAAAAAGCTGGCCCCGGTGGAGTCCATATTGGAACCTTCCCCAGACAGCCCTTTTGCTCCTGAGGCTCCCCACAGCCCACAGAACCCTGAAAGTGACAGGAGGTCCCCTAGGTCCTCAGGCCCCCCAGGAAGGTGGAGGCCACACAGTAAGAGCTCAAGAATCCAGGGTCATTTGCCGGTTTGGCTTAGTTTCCACAGTAGCTAGGTCCTGAACACACACAATCAGACAGAACAGATTCATTGTTTTCTCTTTCAAGTAACCTTGAAAGAGAATCTTGACTGATTCTTTTTTAGTTTAGCTACTGTTCTTTAATTGATACTACAATTCACTTTATTCAAGTAGATATAGTATTATAATTTTAAGTTAGTATTTTTAAATATTAAAAATAAAAAGTTCATTTAATATAAAAAGGTAGTAGTAGCATGATTGAAAATCATCTGATAAGCTAATTACTAATGGATATTAATAACTAGTGGTAGTTTAATGTGCTACCAGTTCTTTAATCACACGATAAAAAGGTGTACATAGACCCACCATATTTTAAACAAAAAAGAAAGAAAATAAAATTTCCAGTGGGGTGGCAGGTAAATAAAAAGTTGAATCTTTAGGTGTCCTGTTGCACAGGTAGATGTTTTCTTAGAAAAAACTTTGCATGGCAACTCTACTTCCTTTTTTATTGTTGTTTGGGTGCAGTTGTTTCCATTTTCCCACCACCACTTTCCCCACACCCCACCCACCTCCCACCCTTAGTCCTTCCCCCCTTTGGCTTTGTCCATGAGTCCTTCATACATGTTCCTTGATGACCTTTCCATCTCTTTCCCGCATTATTATCCTGTCCCCTCCCCTCTTCTGGTTACTGTCACTTTGTTCTTTATTTCACTATGTCCAATTGCATTTTGCTTGCTGGTTTGCTTGAGAAACCTATTTTGCTCTGCCCATGAGAAACTGAAAAGAAAAGCAGTCAGCTAAATAAAGGTTTCTGATTTGACAGAACGAAAAGTAAGGAAAGCCAAAGAAAGTTGTTTCAGAGGCAATTCTAAGGCACCATGGTTTTCTTGATAATATAGAGATGTTTTTCTATTCTTATGTAGAAATTTTTTCTATTCATACGTATTCTTAATGTACAAGTATCTGCCTTCTACAGAAAATAACAGAAAACCTGTTACTTGTCTTCATGGAAAATGATAAGCAAAACTGAGACCCACAAAGTAGCCTGGTGTAGAGTACCAAGAATAAAGCTTTATGGCACTGGTGATTTCGTAATACATTCCCCACTATGAGTGTATGACAATGCATAAAATAACAATGATCTTGTGGAAAGAGGAAGATAGAAAAGGTCAATCATGACACAAAGAACGCTTCATTCATAGCGTATGTTTATTTATATGGGTGGAGCCATTGTAAAAATTTAAGTTAGTCATAATTAGTTGATTACTCTAGAATCATTCTGTAAGTCTCCAGTGAAATGGGAATTGGTGTAATTATCCATAAAATTCATGGATATTTTTAAATTCCACAATTTTGGCCTCAATTACTCAGATAAGATATTGACTGTTTGGCTCATTCTGCAGGGGAGGTGCATTAACTACCATTATATTGATGCCAGCATTGCCTCAGGAGCTTTTTAAGTGTTTCTGAACATCTGATTTTCATACTCTAAGACACACAAATTATATAAATCTTTTGAGAACTGAGAGCAAATGCTTTCTCTTCATTCTCATTATATCACAAAGTAATAGCATGACCTCTGAAAAAAATTAGAGGCCTACAGCTAATATTTACTGTAGGCAATCTTATGTATAGTAATCCATTGGAAATGTCAAGTGTATTCACAGTTACTAATCAGAGACAACAGGAGCCCTGTAAAAGAATTATGATCCTAGAAGAGACTTCAGTCCAAATTCCCTTCATAAAGTAAGAGATTTAGTGATCTCCCTAAGACTAGAATCTGGGTTTCCTACTTTCATGCAGGGCTCTTGCCATTGCTCTGTACTTCTAGCCTAGAAAGCAGGGTGTAGTGTAAATATTTTGACCTTTGGGTTCTTCCCAGAAATGTGATCAAGGAAAAAAGTGCTAAACATCTTTAAGACTTTAAGCCCTGGCTGGTGTAGCTCAGTGGATTGAGCTCGGGCCTGCGAACGACACGATCACGGTTCAATTCCCAGTCAGGGCACATGCCTGGGTTGCAGGCCAGTTCCCAGCAGGGGACTCATGAGAGGCAACCAAACATTGATATTTCTCTCCTTCCCTTCCTCTCTAAAAATAAATAAATAAATAAATCTTTAAAAAAAAGAGAAGCATCCTGTTTCTTTAAAAAACAAAAAGAAAACCTTGAAGATGCACAAATGTAAGGTGTTCTCCTTACAAAGTTATGAAATTGGGATGACTCACGCTAATAGAAATTCCCTTTATAACTTTAAAAAAAGACTTTAACTTCCTCACCTGTAAAATAAACTATTATATCCAACTCATATGATGGCCGTGAAATTTAAATATATATAGTCATGCATGGCATAGCAACTTTTCAGTCAACAAAGAGCCACATATACAGAAGTTGTCCCAAAAGACTGTAATGGAACTGAAAAAGTCCTATTTCCTAGTGACATTACAGCCATCATAATGTCATAGCTTTACATGCATTGCTCACATGTTTGTGGTTATGCTGGTGTAAACAAACTTACTGTACTGCCTATATATTAAAATATGGAACATACAATTATGGAGCTTACATGTTTACTTAATAATTATAATAAATAACTATGTCACTGACTTATATATTTACTATACTATACTTTTATTATTTTAAAATTTACTCTTTCTACTTATCAAAAAAAGTTTGTTATAAAACATTGTGCCATGTTACACCAGCAGCAGCTTTATACATCTCACACTCTTTGCCTCTCCTGATTGCATTGTTTTCCCTTGTACTTGATTAAATCTCATGTTGATTCATAAATGTAGTGTAGCTTAAATATATGGTGTTTATAAAGTCTACAGTGACATATACAGTAATGTCCAGGCATATGACCACACATTTAAAACTTTCCTAAGGTATAACCTCAATATCTCAATGACTTCTAAAAACAAATATTCATTTCTTGCTTTTTTTGAGATTTTATTTATCTTTAGAGAGAAGGAAAGGGAGGGAGAAAGAGAGGGAGAGCAACATCAATGTGCCTCTAATGTGCGCCCCCCCTCAGCTGACGACCTGGCCTATAACCCAGACATGTGCCCTAACTGGGAATCGAACCGGTGATCCTTTGCTTTGCAGGCCAGCACTAAATCCGCTGAGTCATACCAGCCAGGGCTATTTCTGGCTTTCTTCACTCAGCTAAGGCTCCATGTGTATTACCACTCTAGAGTCCAGACTGTAGTGATAATCAGTTCTTAGTTCAGAGGTGGGAGTAACAGGGTGACTGGATACCCGAAAAGCCTCTTAAAATATCAGCTCAGTGAATGCTTTCAGTTCTGCCCATATTCCAATCATGAAAGCAGCTCATGTAGCCCAGACCAGGGTCAACCAAAGGAGAATATGTCACCAATGAAGAAGTAGTAAATATTTGGAAATGCCCCACCAAAATCCAGAACACACAAAATATCAAGTATAATCAGTGGTTCCGAAATGTTGATTCTTCCCCATATTCATTTTCCAAGCCTGGATTTCCAGGGTTTAGATGTTCCCTAATCAATTACTGATTAACAAAATGCTTGACTAATAATTATCATCACACAGGTAGTGGAAACAATAACACAGGCTTTAGTCTACTAATATAAGTAATTTTTTGGAGGCTAGAGTCACATATCCTCATCACATTGATTTTAAATTGTATATTTTTAAGTTTCTTGTTAATCTTCCAGTCAAAAAGGCACAAGAAAGAAAACTGTACTTGAACAAGAGTTAAATAAAATAAATAAATAAAGGCAAAGTAGGTAGTTACAAGCATCCTCCCACAACTATATTAGAATTATAACTTAACTCCAGACCAGCCATCATTGAGAACCACCTGAAATCTAGCTGAACAAATGTTCTATAACTAAAAATATAAAGAAGTCACATTGAGACTGGGAGGAAGGGTAGAGATGAGGAATGAGCTCATTCCATACCCACGTGTTGTGGTTAAAAATGAGGAGGGATATATCACCTGTGATGATGCCCACCAAAAAACAAGTGGTCCCAGCCCCACATCAGGTCCTCAGCCCAGATTTTCAGGGCCAAGAAGAGAAGTTTGATTAAGTTCTGGCTGTGAAAACCAGTGGGGAGTGTGGCTGAGTGAGAAAGGGCCGCTGGAGTCACAGGCATCCTCTTAAAGGGCCTGCACACAGATTTACCCAGTCAGTCACTCTGAGCTCCAGCACCGGGATAGCAGCTCAAAAGGCACCAGGGATGTACAGGGAGAAACTGAATTGTCTGACTTGAGGACGAGGGCTGAAGTTGCAACTTTCTCCCAGAGACAAGTTGTGGCAGAGGCCTTTGTTCCCTTTGGAGCCCTTGTCCCGCAGGCAAGTGCAATATCTGAGTCTCCATCAACCTGGATAAAACTGTTCACCCCACCCTGCTGATTCCCTGAGACCCTACCCCACCCAGCTTCTGAGCCCACTCAAGCCCTTTCCGGTAGTTTTTCCATACACATGGCCTGTGTTGAGTCATGTTGCCCACTTTCTTAAAACCTCTCAAACAAGCAGCATCTGGCCCCTACATGCCCTGTACCTGTTACTACGTGTCCACAGGCCTGGTACTAGAGACAGCCAGCATTGGTTAGGAGCTTGGCCTCTCCTAGGCACCTCTAAGCCCAGCACAAGCAGCAGCCATCTACAGATCACTCTGAAGCTCATTCTAATGCCCCCAGCCAGGGGGCAACTGGCATCTGACTTTGGCCCATACCTCCTGGGAGGCCCCAGAGTCAGTGCCTTCAGCGGCCAGATTCAGACCATGCCAGAGCACCACCAAACCACCTTCAGAAGCAATATACTAAAGGGGAGGACCCAACGAGCTCTAGAAATCCACTGGTGCAAGTCCAACTCCATGAGGTCAGCTCATGCACAGCACTAAAGGTCAGATCCTCTATGGTAGTCACGGCCAGTCCTCACAGCTGGTCGTCCTGCAAGTAAATCTATGTTGTTGACATGCCAACAGCAATCAAGACTCAACTACAACAGGAGGGTGCAGGAATGCACAGCTTGGTTCACATGAGAGGCTGTGCCACTGGGCCCTACTGGACACCTACTACATAAGACCAGGAGACATAGCATATCTATCTAATACAAAGAGACAAAATAAGGAGACAAGGAAACATGCCCCAAATGAATGAATAGAACAAAACTACAGGAAAAGAACTAAACAAAATGGAGACAAGAAATCTACCAGATACAGAGTTCAAAACACTGGTTATAAGGATGCTCAATGAATTTAGGAGAAGAGTATATGAACTTAGTAAGAATTTCCTTTTTTTCTTTTTTCCTTCTTTTTTATTTAATTGATGTTCAAGTACAATTTTCTGTCTTTCACACCCATCCCAGCCCACCTCCCCTCAGTACTCCCCAGTGAACTTAGTCAGAATTTCAACAAAGAGATAGAAAACATTAAAATGGAGCTAGAAAACACTTTTAAAAAACATAAATAAAGATCAATAATTGAAATAAGGAATACATTACAGGAAATCAACAGTGCAGTAGATGAAGCAGAAGATCAAATCAGAGACTTGGAATATGAAAAAGCAGAAAACACCTAATCAGAACAGGAAAAAGGAAACAGAATTTAAAAAAGTGAGGAGAGTGTAAGAAGCCTCTGGGACAATTTCGAGCATAGCAGCATTTGCATCATGGAAGTGCTGGAAAGAAAAGAAAGAGAACAAAGAATTGAAAACCTATTTGAAAAAGTAATGACAGAAAACTTCCCTAACGTGGTGAGGGAAAAAACATACAAGGCCAGGAAGCAGAGAGTCACAAACAAGGTGCACCCAAAGAGGCCCCCACCAAGACACATAATCAAAATGCCAACATTTAAAGACAAAGAATCTTAAAAGCAGCGTGATAAAAACAGTAGTTACCTACAAGGGAGCTCCTCCCGTAAGACTGTAAGCTCATTTCTCAATAGAAACTCTGCAGGCCAGAAGGGATTGGCACAAAATATTCAAAGTGATCAACAGTAAGGATTTAAATCAAACTATTCTACCCAGAAAAGCTATTATCTAGAATAAAAAAAAAAGATGAAGAGCTTCTCATACAAGTGAAATCTAAAGTTTATCACCAAACCAGTATTATAAGAAATGTTAAATGATCGCCTTTAAGAAAAAGAAAAAAACTATCTTGTTCATTGGTTTATTGTGTTCATTAGACTCCACGTGTAAGTGAGATCATGTGTCTTTTTTTCACTGACTAGCTTAATTAACTTAGCATAATTTTCTCCAGGTCCATTCACACTGCGGCAAAATGTAAGAGTTACTTCTTTTTTACTGCTACATGGTATTCCATTGGGTAAATATACCATGGATTTTTTATCCACTTTACTGATGGGCACTAGGCTGTTTCCAAATCTTGGCTATTGTTGTAGATAGCACTGCTATAAACATAGGACTGCATATATTTTTCTTGCACTGGTGTCTCAGGGTCCTTGGGATATATTCCCAGAAGTGGAATTGATGGGTCATAAGGCAGTTCCATTATTAATTTTTTTTAAGATTTTATTTATTTATCTTTAGAGGGGAAGGGAAGGAGAGAGGGAGAGAAGTATCAATGTATGGTTGCCTCTTGTGAGTCCCCTGCTGGGAACTGGCCTGCAACCCAGGCATGTGCCCTGACTGGGAATCAAACTGTGATTGTCTGGTTTGCAGGCCTGCGCTCAATCCACTGAGCTACACCAGCCAGGGCCATTTTTAATTTTTTAAGGATACTGCATATTATTTTCCACAGTGGCTGCACCAGTCTGCATTCCCACCAGTGCACTAGGGTTCCCTTTTCTCCACATCCTCTCCAACACTTGTTTTGTGTTGATTTATTGATGGTAGCCATTTTGACAGGTATAAGCTGATATTTCATGATAGTTTTAATTTGTATTTCTCTGATGATTAGTGATGTTGAGCATTTTTTTATATGTCTACGGTAACAGAAGCTTAGATACATAAAACCTACTGGCAACTGCCAGAAAAGAGTGGGGGATGGTGGATGGGATGAAAGATGATGAAGGGATTAACCAAAAAACATTTATGCCCAACGCATGGTCATAGACAACAATATGGGGACTGGCTTGGGGTGGGGGGGAAGATGGGACTAGGTGGAGGGGGAGAAAGGGAGAAAAAGAGGAACAACTCTAATGGCAAAAACAATCAAAGTAAAACTGAAAAAGATAAAAATGTGAATAATAAAATGGTAATAAATACATGTTTGTCAATAATTACTTTAAATGCAAAAGGCTTAAATGCTCTAATCAGACACAGGATGGCTGAATAGATAAGAAAAAAGATCCTACATATGCTGCCTACAAGATACATACTTCAGATTGAAAGACACACACAGATGAAAGTGTTGGGGTGGAAAGAGATATTTTGTAAAAATGGAAACAGAAAAAAAAGCTGCACTAGCGATACTTATATCAGGCAAAATAGACTTCAAAATAAATGCTATAACAAGAGATAAAGAAGGACCCTGCAATTCCACTTCTGGGTATTTATCTGAAGAAACTCAAAACACTAAATGAAAAAAAGTATGCATCTATAAGTTCATTGCAGCATTATTTGCAGTAGCCATGATATGGAAGCAACCTAAGTGTCCATCAATAGATGAATAGATAAAGAAGAAGCAGTGCATATATACAATGAAATATGATTCAACCATAAAAGAAGAGTGATATCTTACCATCTACAACAACACAGATGAAACTGTAGGGCATTGTGCTGAGTGAAATAAGTCAGACAGAAAAAGACAAATGCCAGATGATTTCACTTATCCGTGGAATCTTAAAAAAAAAGAAAAAAGAAAAGAACAAGTACATGAGAAACACACTCATAGATACAGAGAACATTTTGATGTTTATCAGAAGGGAGGGAGTTTGGGGGTACAGATGGTGAGGGGATTAAGGTGGTGAGGGGATTAAGAAGTAAAAATGGTATTTATGAAATAGGCATGGGATATAAAATACAATGTAGAAAATAGAGCTAATAAGATTGTAATAACTATGCATGGTGTCAGATGGGTGTTAAATTTATTGGGGTGATCACATTATAATTATATAAATGTATAGTCACTGGTCACTTCATAAGTTATAGAAATATCTAATCAAAATTAATATAATATTGTATATCAACTGCAATTTGAAAAATGAAAAACTATTTTTTAAAAGTTTCATGTTAAATTATGTCTAAGACTTTAGGTTAGGTATGTTGTCTAATGCAGATTCTAGATATATAATCTTTAGTAAAGTTTGAAAGTACTAACATCTCCAGCAATGACTTCTTAACTGACAGTGACCAGAGGGGAGCGGGGAGAAGGAAAATGGGGAAAAGAAGAATAAGGGTCTAGTCAAGGAACATGAATAAAAGACCCATGGTAATGAACAGCAGGGTGGGGACTGTTGGAGGGAGCAGGAGAGGGGGGTGGGGGGATCGGGGAGAGGAATGGGGAAAAATTGGGACAACTATAATTGAAGAACAATTTTTTAAATCCACATTAAAATGTACTTTAATAACAAAGTTAAAGTTTTTAAAATAATAATTGTCATAACATGTATAGGTACAGTAAAATATTCTGGTATCAACCTACCTTCATACTTGATGGAGATTAAAATAACTTTAAAAGATAGTTTTACAGAGGTCATAATTATAAAAATCTTGAAAAATGCCTGCAAAAGGAAAGGAAAGTTTACAAGAATATATTTGTTTTTGCACACTATTAATTTTTACCACCTGAATATTGTGTCAGTGCTTCTAGAACTACCAGGAAAACTGAAGGAACATGATTAAGAAATGGGTGTTCTCACTTCCATCCAAAACTGCCATTTGCATGAAGGTGACTTTGTGTGAATTACATTCATCTTTGTTCAAAATCCTTGACTGTATTATCACAATGAAATATTAAGTTGTATACTCACAGAATGCCTAGTCAAGAATATTCTCTTGGGTGGATTTTAGTGATGAATTTAGAGTTATACTGTGTATGTGAGCCTATACTGCACAGGACAGCTTCATTTGTAAAATGCCTCATTATTAAGTGGCCCTGAAACAATAAAATACGGACGTATAATACATAAAAGGCCTGTTTGGAAAGCATTTATTTATGTACCATTCATTTTAAAAGTTTAGCTATTCTCTACATTAGTGCCATGCCATCATTACTGCCCTGCGTGGACAAGATTTTCCACTTTCATTGCTCTTTTGAATTAAATTAAGTTTTAGTCTCCAAGAGAAGAAAACAATTTTCCACGAGAATCTGTGTCATCCTGAGCACCATTCTTTTAAACTACACCCTGGAATCCCAGGTCTTCATATGCTCACTCTTCTTTGATACGGGAAACACATTGAGTTAAAGTTTGAGAAGCATTACAAGGGAGAGTCCTTAACCAGCATGCATTACAGACAATTTATTTTGGAGAACAAAATATTTAGGGGAATTTTCAAGAATAAGCTTAAATGTAAGAAAACAAGCAGTCAAAATATTTGTATGAGTTTAGACAAAGGAATATGAATTTCTTCCCCAGGCCTCCAAAATTTCTCTTACCTAGTTGTTGAAGCTTACAATTACTTCTGTTCAAGAAAAAAAAATGCCTTTTAACCCATAGTTGTCAATAGTGCTTAAGTGTACATAAACCTGAGAATGACAGCACATTACATCATTCTCAACAAATATAACAGTAAGTGTGTATGTATACAGGTTAAATCTACTCTCACTGTGCTCTAGAAATGGAACGACAAAGCCTGGATGATGGTACATATGTTTACATCATTGTTTACTAATATTTTAAGCCCACTGTTGAAGACTATTGCATTGAAAAAAAAGATTCCTTTCAAAATATTACTGTTCACTGACAATTCATCTGATCACCCAAGAGCTCTGATGGAAACATGCGATGAGTTTAATGTTGTTTTCATTCCTGCTAACACAGCATCCATTCTCCAGTCCATGGATCAAGGAGTAATTTTAATTTTCAAGTCTCATTTTTAAGAAATGTATTTTGTGCCCTGGCTGGTGTAGCTCAGTGGATTGAGCACGGGCCTGCGAACCAGAGGATCGCAGTTCGATTCCCAGTCAGGGCACATGCCTGGGTTGCAGGCCAGTTCCCGGCAGGGGACACACGATACATTGTGTGTCCTTGGCAGAGACAACCATACATTGATATTTCTCTCCCTCTCTCCTTCCTTTCCCCTCTAAAGATAAATAAATAAAATATTTTTAAAAAAAGAAATGTATTTTGTAAGTCTATAGCTGCCATAGGCAGTGATTCCTTCGACAGACCTGGGCAAAGCGAACTGGAAATCTTCTGGAAGGTATCCACCATTCTAGATGTTATTAACAATATTTGTGAATCTCCCTGGCTGGTGTAGCTCAGTGGATTGAGCACAGGCCTGCAAACCACACGATCGCGGTTCGATTCCCGGTCAGGGCACATGCCTGGGTTGCAGGCTGGTTCCCTGCAGGCCAACTCCCAGCAGGGGATGCAGGAAAGGCAACCAGACACTGATGTTTCTCTCCCTCTCTCCTTCCCCTCTAAAGATAAATAAATAAAAAAATTTTTTTAAAAAAGGGAATATTTGTGAATCATGGAAAGCGGTCAAAATATCAACATCAACGAGAGTTGGGGAGAGGTTGATTCCAGCCATCATGGATGATGCGGAGGGCTTCAAAGACTTCACTGCAGGAAGTAATTGCAGATGTATGTGGTGAAAACATCAAGAGAACTTGAATTAGAAATGAAGCCTAAAGATGTGACTGAATTAGGACAATGATATGGATTGACGAGGGGAGGGGAAGAGGTGGGAGCTGGGTGGAGGTGGGAAGGGGAGAGAAAACAGAAACTATAATTGCATAAAAAATAAAAATAATAAAAGATGTGACTGAATTACTGCAGTCCTATGATAAAACTTTAGCAGATGAGCAGTTGCTTTTTATGAATGAGCTAGAGATGGAATCTAGTCTTGGTAAAGATTCTGTGAAGATTATTGAAATGACAACAAAGAATTTAGAGTATTACATAAACTCAGTCGAGACAGCAGTGACAGGCTTTGAAAGGTCTGATTGCAATTTTGAAAGAAGTTCTACTGTGGGTAAAACGCTATCAAACAGCACCACAAAATACAGAGACTCATTTGTGAGAGGAAGAATAAATTGATGTGGTACACTTCACTGCTGTCTTATTCTACCATATCACCTCAGCCACCCGACCTTTCAGCAACCACAACCTTGATCAGTCAGCAGCCTTCAACATGGAAGCAAAACGAGCAAAAAGATTATGACTCACTGAAGACTCAAATAATGTTTAACATTGTTTAGCAACAAAGATTTTAAATTAAGGGATGTACATTGTTTTGTACACATAATGTTATTGCACACTTAATAGGCTGCACTATAGTGTGAACATAACTTTTATATGCAGTGGGAAACCAAATAATTCACATGGCTCACTTTATAGCAGCTCTCTGGAGCCACAATTTCTTTGTGGTACGCCTATACCCAAATGTTCAATTAAGGGTATATAAAAAGGACTAGGAGAGGTGGAAGAATTTGTACCAAGAACTAAAACTAAATTTAATGCTAAACACCTCTAATTTTCTATAGATAATATCTCTTCTGAGGCTACAAGAGACTTTGGAAAACATTAATATAATAATCCACTGTACAATAGCCAAGATATGGAGGCAACGTAAGTGTCCAGCAATGGGTAAACATATAAGAAAAATGTGGTGTAAATGTAGACAGTAGACAGAGAGATGATAGGTAAATAGATAATGGGATATTATGTATCCATAAAGAAATGAATCATGCCATTTATGACAACGTGGATGAACCTTGAGGGAATTATGCCAAGTGAAATAATTCAGAGAGGGAAAAACAAATACCATATGATCTCACTTATATGTACAGTCTTTAAAAAGCATGAAATAACATACACTCATAGATACTGAGAATAGATTGATAGTTGCCAGAGACAGGAGGTAAAGGGTTGGGCAAAGTGAGTGAAGAGGGTCAAAAGGTATAAACTTCCAGTGATAAAATGGAGGTGTAATGGGAATGGCCATGAGGATGTAATGTACAGCATGATAATTATAGTTAATGACACTGTACTATATACTTGAAAGTTGTTAAGAAAGAGATCTTAAAAGTTCTCATCACAAGAAAAAAAATGTAACCATGTGCTGACAGATGTTAATTAGACTTATTATGGCGGTCATTTCCATGTGTGTGTGTGTGTACATATATACATATATGTATACATCAAATAATTATGCCAACATCTAAAATTAATATAATGCTATATCTGAATTATATCTCAATAAGTATAGGAAATATGATAAAAATATATATAATAATCCAGAAAATAAGTTAGATAATAACTATAAAATGAAAAAATTAAATCTTACCAATAAAACTGGAGGCCAGAAAGGACATAAACAAAGATAAGACATGACTGGCAGTGGCCAGGAAAGACACGTAAACAAAACAAAGCAGATGGAAATAATATAATAAGGCAGGACGAAGGGAAAGCTAGGGTGGGGAAACTGATGCTATTGACGGAGACTGAAAGCACCTGGAGTAACACAAGGGATAGGCAAATCAGGAGAATGGGATAACAGCTCAAAATAGTTTTCCAAAATAAGGCAAGGCTTCAATATGTGTCTTGTGGGGAGAGAAGGGGGAGAGTTCTATGGTCAGATATGTTTGGAAGTACTGAGTTCATCATTAAACAGATTTTTTATAGAGATTAGCTGTTTATCACAATTGTAAGTCTCCAAAAGGAAGGGATTTAGAGCATCTCTATTAAATCAATTTTTCAGCAGAAATCCCTGGACACTAGTACTCTGAAGAATACACAATGAAAAAGAAATACTGGACTTACCATCAGGTGGTTCATGAAAGTTTGGACTTATAACAAGGGCTCATACTCAGAGCCTGGTCGTAATGAACCTAGCAAGAAACTAGGAAAGAAATTTTTGTGGTAAAATATTTAATAACATAAATAACATAATATTTCACCAACATAAATATAAACAGAACTCAACAGCAGCATTAACAACCATTATTCCTCCCAAACTGGGGCGGGGGGGATACATCTTATAGTCTGAAAAAATATGGTAACTTTCTCCTCCCCTCTTCTCCACTACCATACTCCACCCCCCATTATTATCAGGCAGCACAAGCTGTACATATTTTTATTTACTGGTTTACTTTCCTCCTGCTTCACTAAACTGTAATCTCCATGATACCAGGAGGCCTGTCTTATTTACCCAGACTGGGTGAAGGCCTAGTTCCTAGAAGCTACTTAGAAAACACCAGCTGGACAAAATGAATGTTCAATAGGTGCTGTGCATTGAAGCATGAAGAACAGAAATCTGGACTGAATTATATTATTTGGGAGTACTGGGCTTAAAAGTGGTATATGAATCTATTGATATAGATGAGTTTGTCCATGGAGAATATGCAGGGTAGTAAGAGGAAATAACCTAAGCCAAAACCTTGGCATAGTAACTATCATCCAAGATGGTCCACAATGATTCACTTCCTAGTTATCTAGCCCTTGGATGGTTCTCTCCCAAACTGAATAGGAATTACTATGACTAATAAAATATTGCAAAAGTGGCAGAGTGCGACTTACAAGGCTAGGTCATAAGAGATACTGTGGCTTCCTCCTTGATCTCTTTTGTAGAGTCAAATACCGTGTCATAAGGACACTGAAGTAGCCTAATGGAGAGATCTGCATGGCAAGGAATTGATGTCTCCTAACAATAGCCAGCACCAACTTCCCAGCCTTTGAATTAACTAGTAGAAGTAAACACTCCAACCCCAGTCAAGCCTTCAGATGACTGCAGCCCTGGCTGACATATTGCGTACACTCTGATGAGTGAACCAATTAAGAAACATCCAAGCCATTCCTAAACTTCTGATCAATAGAAACTGAGTGAGATAAAATAAATATTTACTGTTGTTTGAAAGCTTTGGGGTAATTTGTTCCACAGCAATAGGTAACTAATACATTTTAGGAATAACAATATTCTTAAAATTTGTCCAATATAAGAATACTGCAAATTAGTTTTATGAATTTTATAAAATGTCATTCTACAGTTCATCTCTGCAGGCATTTTCTCAGAAAAAAATTTTCATCACATATATTCTGGCCTGCATTCTTGAAAAGAATAATTTCTTATTTAAACAACAAAAAAGGTGAGTTTATTAAAATCAAACACCAGACTGCTGATACTTATCAAACTGATGGGAAAAAGAAGTACAATATATTAAATAATAATATTTTAATGTAGGGAATTTAAGACTACAAGAACTTGAAATAGGAAAGTATTTTGTGCAACTCCATGATCAAAATTTTACATTTCAAATGATTAGACTGGGTTGCTTTCAAGAGAAAATGCCCTTATTATATGAAATGCTAAAGGGACTTATATAAGAAAAAGAAGATGAAAAATATGAACAGTGAAAGGACAGCAAACACACAGTTATTAACAACCACACCTAAAACAAAAGCAAACCAAGAGGACAGCTAGATCAGGAGTGGAACCATAGAAATGAAGAACACATGGAGGGTTAGAAACAGGGGGGTGGGAGGGGGAGAAGGGGGGAGAAGGCACAGAAAATAGCATAGATGGTAGGTAGAAAATAGATAGGGGGGAGGGCGAGAATAGGGGAAATATAGAATCTAAAGAACCTGAGACACGTGGTTATAAACTAAGGAGGTGAGAATGGTGGGGGAGGGAGTGTGCGGGTGGAGGGGAATGAAGGGGGGAGAAATAGAACAACTGTAATGGTATAATCAATAAAATATATTTAAAAAAAACAAAAAAAGAGAAAATGAAAGACACCTTTTTTTTGGTGCCTGCTAAATGTCAGGTCCTAAAATACAGACTTTACATATGTTACTTTATTAACAACACCATGAAGATGATATTATTGGTCCTATGTTCACTTGACAATCAGAGCTTTCTCATATAATATGTAAGGTTCTTTTTTGTTTGTAGTTTTAGATTTAGATTGGCAAATCATTTTCAATTAAAGTGCATGAGGTACAACTCTGGTAAACTCTACTTTCAACTCTTCTTTGAAATGAAATACTCTCTACGAAGGGAAGAACATTCAAATAATGAAGAAAGAAGTCCTTTGGGGGGGTAATAAACATTTGGATTTTCAAATGAAGCACCCAAACTTTTGTTATTGTTATTTAAGTACAGTTGTCTCCAATTTCACCCCACTTTGGCCCCCTGCCCCACCCATCCCCACCTCCCACCCTCAAACCTACCCTGTTTGGCTTTGTCCATGTGTCCTTTATATATGTTCCTTGATGAACCTTCCCCTATTTTTCCTCATTATCCATCTCCCCTGTCGCCCCTTGTTACTGTCAGTTTGTTCTTTAATTCAATGTTTCCGGTTATATTTTGCTTGCTTGTTTTGTTGATTAGGTTCCATTTATAGGTGAGATCATATGATATTTGTCTTTTACCACCTGGCTTATTTCACTTAGCATAATGCTCTCCAGTTCCATCCATGCCATTGCAAAGGGTAGGAGCTTTTCTTTCTTTCTGCTGCATAGAATTCCATTGTGTAAATGTACCATAGTTTTTTGATCCACTCATTTACTGGTGGCCATTCAGGTTGCTCCCAGCACTTGGCTATTATAAATTGTGCTGCTTTGAACATTGGGATGTGTAGGTTCTACTGAATTGGTGTTTCAGGATTCTTAGGGTATAATCCCAGCAGTGGTATTGCTGGGTCAAAAGGCAGTTCCATTTGGCTAAGATCAAGTGTAGTATCTATTCTTATCAGTTTAGTGGAGCAGCCAAAGTTTTAGAATCAAGAGTGACATTCTATTAGAGCTGAAAGATCTTAGAGAACATTTATCCAAGCCCTCTCATTTTAAGGATGAGGAAACGGAATTCATCAGCACAGAATAATCTGTCAAATATCCCATGGTGAATTAGTAGCTCACGCAAAACTGAAAACAACAAAGCTGCTTCCATTGAAGCTGCAAGTGTGCCTGACACTTCACAGATGCTCAATAAATGAGACTAGGGTGCGATTCAACATCCCAGAACAAGTACAGTTTCATCAATATTTAGTGAGAGCTAGGAGCCTTCCCCAGAAACCTAGTGTGTTCACTTTCTTCCTTCGCAAGCCAATAGCATCAAGGGTTGAGATTTAAAGTAGAACCTATCTTTAGCCACACTGAAAAGAAGGAGACTGAGAACATTGCAATTTCCTTAGAGCATGTTCCAGTTATCCACTGTGCAAAAAAGTTACTTCAAAGTTCAGTGCCTTAGAACCAACAATAATCATTTATTTTGTTCACAAACCTGCAATGTGGACAGGAATCAACAAAGATAGCTAATTTGTACTTCACACTGTGCCTTCAATGGCAGCTCAGCTGAGGTCTAGAGGACCCACTTTCAGGATGGCTGTCCCTGAAGCTGGCTGTAACATGAAGTTCAGCTACAGCCATGCACTGGGTGCTTAGGTGTCATCATGGCATAATGGATGGGTTCCAAGAGACACAGGAAGTGGATGCTACCAGCTGCTTAAAGTGTGGGCCAGGGACCAGCACAGTCTGACTTTCACTGCATTCTACTGATTAAACAGTGACAGGACCCTGATTCAAGGAAGATCCCACCTCTCTGGGTACCAAAAAATTGGTTGGCTATGTTTTAAAGCCATAGAGAGAGTATCTGTTAACTGTAAATATGATCCCATTTTTCTGATATGGAAAATAATTGAACATTATTGAACATGAGTCATATATATCAAAATTATAATCTCTATTCAAAGGTTTAATCCCTTCACAATATACTAACAGCCCAGGCAGACAACACACCTCCTAGCAATGCTGAAGCTTTGCCTCCATTAACTCTCCCACATAAAGGAAATAATAAATCTTGTGGGAAATGAGAAAGCTTATTTATAGCTTTTAAAAGCAGCATGTATTCATAACTGCCTTACTAAATACCTATTAATAGTGAGCTATCTATAAAATGTCCTACACAAATGCAAAATATAATCATTATGTACTTAACTAATTTTGTAACATGAGGCCTTTGCAGACACAGGTCCCTTGGACACCTGTCCATACCTGAACTGCAGAAACCTCCAATTAATTGACTTTGCTGGACATGCAGCTACTTATCAAATTTTATTTTTTAAAAGCATAGTTATGATACAATCCCCTAACATACTTGATTAAATGACAAGAAGAAAGATGCACATTTTTTAATTTTCACAAAAGAAGCCATACCCAATAAATACCACATGTCCAAACTTCTTTGCAAATATCATCTTTTCACACTATGTGCTTAAGTCAGCATACAGCATATTCAGTCAGATCTCCCAGAAATGGTCCTATTCAGGAGTTGAATTGTATCTAAGAGCAGGCTCTAATAATATTTAGAAAAAGCAGAACTGAATTGCTTTTTTTGGCTACAACAAGCAGGAAATTTCCAAGTTTAAGGTGGTGTGAATGAAGATGTTAAAACTAGTTCTGCTTTGTGAGGAGAAGCCAGTAGGCACCTTATTTAGACCATAGGCACAGTAACCGTTTGGGATTCTCCCACAGGGACTCTAGGATTTAAGTGAAATGACTTTCTATCAGGCAATTGAAACCACAGAAAGCAATAAATTCCTCAACTTAGCCACTTATGGAAAGATTGTTTAAATAAGATGAGATTTGTCCTAGCTAAAAATGAGGCCTGCAGCTCAGAGGTTAGTTTCTTGGGGACCAAGGCAGAGAAAGCTCTATTACCCAGTTAAGCATTCTCACTGCAAAAAATAAAACGAATACAAAACAAGAGTAACACCCAGCCAGCCAGTGGGCCTCGCATGTTTTTACATGTACTTTGTGCTCACGAGGTGATTTAAAAGAAAGTATCCGTGTCAAGGTGATCCTCTTTACATACTTATTTGTGTTACACACACCTCCTACAGGATTTTATGTTTCTGGTCTAGAGAATTACCTGAATTAACACAAACTTATTTTCAAGAACTTCTCAAAGAGTACTTATTATTGGTTTTTTAAATTAAATGTATTGGGATATTGGTTAATAACATTATACAAGTTTCAGGTGTCCAATTCTATATATATGATCAGTATATTGTAATGTGTGTTTACCACCAAAGTCTAGTCTCCCTTGGTTTCACCATTTTTACCCTCTTCATCCTCTTTCTAACCCTCCTCTCCCCTGTGGTAACCGCCCTTCTGTTGTCTGTGTCTATGAGTTTGTTCATTATGTTTGTTTGAAACTTTTTATTTATTTTTTTATTATTTTATTGTTGTTCAATTTCAGTTGTCTGCATGTCCCCCTCATCACCTCCCTCCCTTGCTTCCACATGCCCCCCCTTGGTTTTGTCCATGTGTCCTTTATAGTAGTTCCTGAAAACCCTTCTTCCCAATGTCCCCTCCACCCTCCCCCCTGGCTATTGTCAGATTGTCCTTAATTTCAACCTTTTTAGGCCAGCTGAAAGGTGACACCACAGGCCCTAAATCAGAATCTATGTGAGAGAGATCCAAGTGGGTGGTGAATTCAGAACCCAGAGGCTGGCCTCTACCATATCACCTGTCTCCAAAACAGACCTTTCCCTTTTCCCACTAACACCTTCTCTGGCTTGTTTTTTGCCATCCTTTACTTGCTATAGTTTAGATGTTGGGGAAACGTTGAGAATAGTCTTTAAGAAATGGAAAGCAAGAAGGAACCTCCATTCTTTTTAAAATTCTATTATTTCTTTTTAAATTTAATTTTTAATTTTTTTCATTTTAATGTATTTTTCCATAACCATTTAGTCCCTTTATACACTGCTCCTCCCCAGCAATCACCACACTGTTGTCCATATCCATGAGTCCTTTTTCCTTTTTGCTCAATCCCTCCACCCCCTTATCTCATCCCCCACATCACATTGGCTGTCATCCTGCTCTCCATCTATGGGTCTGTGCCCATTTTCCATTTTAGTTCACTTTGTTCATTAGATTCCACATATGAGTGAAGTCATATGGTATTTGTCTTTCTTTGACTGGCTTATTTCACTTAGCATAATGTTCTCCAGGTCCATCCATACTGCTGCAAAGGGTATGGTTTTCTTCTTTTTTTAAAGCCAAGTAGTACTCCATTGTGTAAATGTCCCATAGTTGTTTTATCCACTTATCTACTGACGGACACTTGGGCTGCTTCCATATCTTGACAATTGTAAATAATGCTGCACTGAACATAGGGGTGCTTATATTCTTTCAAATTAGTGTTTTTGGTTCCCTTGAATGTACTCCCAGGAGTGGGATTGGTGGGTCAAAAGGCAGACCAATTTTTAATTTTTTGAGGTATCTCCATATTGCTTTCCACAGTGGCTGCTGCACCACCCAGCATTCCCACCAACAGTGCGAGACAGTTCCCCTTTCTCCACGTCCTTGCCAGCACTTCTTGTTTGTTGATTTATTGATGACAGCCATTCTGACAGGTATGAGATGGTATCTCATTGTGGTTTTAACTTTCATTTTTCTGATGACTAGTGACATGGAGCATCTTTTCATATGTCTGTTTGCCATCTGTATGTCCTCTTTGGAGAGGTGTCTATTCAAGTCTTTTCCCTGTTTTCTAATTGGGTTGTTTGTTTTGTGTGTGTGTGTGTGTGTGTTGAGTTTTGTAAGTTCTTTATAAATTTTGGATATTAACCCTTTATGATATGTATTGGCAAATATGTCCTCCCATTAGTGGGGGGTATTTTTATTTTGTTGATGGTTTCCTTTGCTGTGCAAAAACTTTTTAGTTTGATGTAGTCTCATTTGTTTATTGTCTCTTTTGTTTTCCTTGTCTGGGTAGATATATCCAATAAAATATTGCTATGAGCAATATCTGAGATTCTGCTGCCTATGTTTTCTTCTACTATTTTTATGGTTTAGGTATAACATCTTAAGTCTTTAATCAACTTTGAATTTATTCTTGTGTGTAGTGTAAGAAGGTGGTCTAGGTTTATTTTTCTGCATGCATCTATCCAATTTTCCCAACACCATTTGTTGAAGAAACTATCTTTAGTCCATTGTATTCATTTTCTTCCGTGTCAAATATTAATTGACTATAAAAGTGTTGGTTTATTTCTGGGCTATCTATTTTATTTAATTGATCTATGCGTCTGTTTTTATGCCAGTACCAGGCTGTTTTGATGACTATGGCCTTATAGTACAATATTATTAGCTACATTTCCCATGGTGTACTCTATAGCCCCACACCTATTTTCTAACTACCAATCCATACTTCTCAATCTTTTCACCCAATCCCCCAACCCCTCTCCTCTCTGGTAACCATCAATCCTTTCTCTGTATCTAAGACTGCTTCTGTTTTGTTTGTTCATTTATATTGCACTTTAGATTCCACATATAAGTGAGATCATATAGTATTGTCTTTCTTTAACTGGCTTATTTCACTCATCTTAATTCCAGGGAGGATGTTCTCAACACAAAGAGCAGATAACCACTTTAAAGTAAATAAGATACTGAGCCCAAATGATTGTAGTAGTAACCCCAGAAAGTTTCAACAAATTTGGCCTTGGTTTCCAACAGCCCTGCACTTTAATTAGTGTCAGCCTGGTCTACCTGGCCAAAATAGAAAGCTGTGCTCTTGGTTTGAGTGACTGTTACATGAAACATTTCCCTCATTTGCTAATGTCAAAATACTTGGTCACTTGTTAAATTACAAATTATGAGCCAATTTTTTTAGCATGCCCTCACCAAGATTCAGAGAATTAGAGCAGTTGTGAAGAGATTGAGAAACATGCACTGACTGCAGATTTCCCCAAAATGCCTCTGAGAAACAGAGAATGGGTTTTCTTTTTAATAAAATCTGCAGAAAACCACATACTATGTTCACTGAAGCAAGAAGTAAAAAGGAATGAGTGAACAATATTAAAAATCAGGCACTTTTCTCTATAGTGTTTCAATGTTGAAATAAAAAGCAGCAGGTAACCTTGGCTCTCCGGCAGGGACACCAGAGCACTGTGACTCCTCATGCTGCTGGGGCAGAGACACCCGAGAGCCTCTTCCCTCTCCATCTGAGGAAAAATTTTAAAGGAAAAGCTCCCAGCCAGACTTTCCAATTTCTCATTTCCTAATGATATGGTCTGCTTGCCTAATAAAACAGTTAGAGAAGCAGATTTTGTTTCAGATTTGGACTACAGTTACTACTGCCTCAATCCATTTCCGGTTGGATGGGAGAGGATTGTTTTCTCCAACAACGTGTTATTTTACTACAATTCTATGATACTCATATAAAGTCTACACTGGACTTTGAAATACAGGATGGCACTTCAAAATATTCTGGATTCTCTGTAACTGCTGGACTCACAGGAAGCTTTTCATATAACCTGTATCACCGGACGTGTTGTACTCTCCCACCCTGTCAGTGTGCAGTGTATACAAGAGGCTTACCAGTAAGCATTCGGCAATCACCCCTTTGTCTGTATTAAACATAACCAGTACCAGCAGGAAGAATATTTTCTTACACGTTAGGTTCAGAATTCTTCTAGTGGAGATACTATTTACCCAGCTCCTCTCTGCCTCCCCCCACTCACCACTACCACCACAATGGTCAACTGTACCCCAAAATTTTGTATATTTTATACTTAGAGGATTTATCCAGCTTGTTAGCAACAGATATATTTAAACACATGCCTACTGCATTTAGCATTAACACATCTTTTTTTTTCTAATCAACACTTTGTTCCGATACAAAACAAATCATTTCCTCCCAAGCCCAGTTGAACACTTCCACCCATCTCGTGTTATACAGGTCTCTCTTTCAGAAATGTATAAGAAAGACTTTTCTAATCACATTTTTTAACACAAGTTATTTTTAAACTGTCTTGTTCCTCTGGCAGAGAATGACTCTTTAGTAATGTAATGAGCATAATATCTACAAACAGTGGGAAGATATAATTTAAAATAAAAAGTACATTTTTTTTCGAGGCTTTCAGAATTTTCAGAGTTTAAGAGCTGGAGTTGCCAATGAAGAATACAGGGGAGCCTGAGGGTATATACAACGAAAGTAAGCTAAGATGGTTGGTTTTATCCCGGTCGACCTTAATATAGTTCCACGCCGCTCTTAGAAGTGTCTGTCTGGGTCTGGCATGCGGCTGTGTGAGGATGCTCCAAACTCCCGCAGGACTTCTTTTTCTTTTCTTCCTTTCATCAGTCTGAGAATATTTTCCTTTCATATATTATTATAGTCTCTTCCACTATTGAACTATCTCTTACAGCATGTTCTTTCTTTGTTCAACCGGTTTCCTTTCAATATCTGAAAAACTGATAGCTTTATTTTATTTATGTTATAAAGACAAACTGTGGATTCAGACTTCCTGAATAGGAGTCCTAGTTCCAACATTTATTTGTTGTATGCCCTTGGGCAAGTAGAGGTGCCTCAGTTTACTCATAATAGGAGTAATAAGAGAACCTAAATCAGAGGATTGCTGAAAAGATTCAATTTTAAAACCTAAGCAAAGCACTTAAGAAGCTACATTGCACTTACTAAATGCTCCAAAAAATTACAAGTAATTAGAAATCATATCTGGAAAGCTGGTGGAAATTTTTTTGACTGATGCTATTTTCCTAGATATATTGCTTTCTAAACTTAGATTCCTTATATTTCTGCCTAGTTTTCTTTAATTTTGTATCTTTATTCAGTTTACCTCCATTGCTTTAGTAATTTAATTACTTAAAATTTTATCACTTACTTATGGTTTCAGCTCAGAACTGTAATTCTTATATTTGCAACAAGAAGAAAGCTAAACAGACAGCAAATTAATGCCTTTATGTGGATCCACCAGAAAACTAAAGTCATAGAACAGCCATTTTGAAATCTGGAGAGATGTGGGGTGCCCATACAAAATAGGAGGCATATGGTAGGCACAAAGATCCTAAAAGTGGCCAGTCTCTCTGCTGAACTGGTTTCCAAAAAGTAAGTAAGTGCTTCCAGATGGTCCTGGTGCTCATGTTCTTCTTGTGCACACACTGTCTGCCTTGTTTTCCATGGCACTGGAAGAAGAATGGAAAGGAGAGAATCATTAAGGAGATGCTGGCTGGAGGGCAGCAGAACCCTTGACAATAAAAATTTGTCCCTTCCAAACAGGACCTAACACTCAAACTCAGGCCTTGTGAGCCTAGAGTTTCGAAGTTATTTTCATGGTAAAGAGCAAATAGAAGAGCTGGAGGCAAATACACAAGGGTAATCAAACAACCTTTACCCAATCCTGTTTTATCCCATCCCCTGGGCCCTCAGAACTTCCAGGTAACACTACAGAAGTCCAAACCGCCCCCCCCCCCATTCACACCTGCTTTCCCAAAATGTACCTCTCCACACTGCACCTCCCTAGTTGTAACTGCTAAAATTTTCCTTTCCCTGGCATCTACCAATCTCAATGATAGGAATCATTATTACCTATTTTTAAACGTAGTCTTAGTTATAAATTCCTGACAGAATTAAGGCCCTATACATAGGGAAACATCTAATATTCCATGCACACCATGAAAGTAATGTTCTTCTCCAAAGGTTTTCTAGCAAAATCTGTATTCACAGATCAAGTTGCTCTTACTGTAATGAAGCAGGACACTACTATTTATGCACATCACCACCATCATGTTTTTATTTAACTTTTTATTTGAAAAGCAGGAAAAATAATAATAATTACCCACGACTTTATAGTTTTTATTTATCCTTACCCAAGAATGTTTTATTAACTTTAAAGAGTGAGGAAGGGAGACAGAGAGAGAAACATCAATGCAAGACAGAAACGCCGATCAGCTGCCTCCCACACATACCCTGACCCGAGACCAAACCTACAACCTCGGTCTACGTGCTGACTGAAAATGGAACCTGCAGCGTCTTGGCGTACAGGATGACACTCCCACCAACTGAGCCACCAAGCCAGGGCTTCGATCCCACGTCTACATGATTATGTAAAACACAAAGGCATCCCCCAGCTAATTCAATCCCAAGGGTTAACTACTGTTAACACGTTGAAATGGAGCCTTCCCAACTTTTCCTATGTTCACGCAGATATGTATACACACACAGATATGTTTACATAGAGTATAGAAATGGAACTATCTGGATCTGTACAATAGTACATTTACACTTGCATTTATTTACTCACATTATTTTCATATGTATTGGTGCAAAACCTTTTTTCATTAAAATATCACGTGTCTATTACCATGTTCATATTTCTAAATCTCCCTTTAAAAGATGCACTTACCATTGCATCTGGAACACAGCAAGCACCCAATAAATCATGGCTATTGTTTTATTATTATTTTCTCATTTTTCTAATATATGCACACTGTCCTATTGCATGGATATACCTTTTCTTTACTGAGAGACATTTAAATTGCTTCTAATTTGTGCTTTTACAAACAGTGCTACAATGCGTATCACTATCCTTTGTAGGAAATAGATTTCAAGAACTGGTATGCCTGGGTTGAAATGAATACACATTTAAATTTTTTAAGTAGCCCTAACTGGTGTGGCTCAGTTGGTTGGGCACTGTCCCATGAGGGAAAAGGTCACCAGTTTGATTCCCAGTCAGGGCACAAGCCTGGGTTGCAGGTTCAGTCCCCAGATGGGGTGCGTGCTGGAGGCAACTAATCAATGTTTCCCTAGCACATCGATGTTTCTCTCCCTCTCTTTCTCCCTTCCTTTCTCTCTCTTTAAAAACTAAATAAATAAAATGTTAAAATGTTTAAGATACATACCACAAAGGACTGTACCATTATCTTACCGTTGTACTTTACCCACAAAGTATTGTACCAGTCTGTACTTCACCAACAGTATGTAGACATGCCCACTTCCACCCCTCAAGTCAGCACCGACAGTAGATATCTTTTCATATGTTCATTATACCTGCAGCCCATTTTTCTAATAGACTGTGGTTATATTATTAGTTTATGGGATCTCTCTGCATAATGGTAGTTATGTAAATTATTTGTCTATTTTTGTGTGTTGCAAATATATTCCCCCAAATGTCATTAGGTTTGAATATTTTTATGTTAATTTTTATCATAGTGATCAAATGTACTCATTTTTTCACTATGAATTTTTATTTCTCTGGCTTGCTTAGAAAGAATATGTCAAGTTGCTCTGCTCAGCAACATCAGTCATTTAAATTGGGAGAAGCTGTATTTTGACAGAAAATAAAACAGTTTACATTTAGAGCCATACAGTAAAAGGTTTACACTAAAATAACAAGCCAGTTAATTCCCTATTAATAAATCAAAAAACATGTACTTCTGATGGGTCATAAGATCTAGATTTAATATGTCAAAATATATTTTTAAGTTAATATTTTAGTGAAATTCAAGCATACTGTGATAAAGATAGTAGAAAAACATGAAGCTAAAACAGCCAATGAAACAATTACCATGTACTAAGATAGGTGTTTTAGATAGTCACTAATGCTATTCACAAATATCTCTGGTGTTTTCTCTCTCTGGTGTATGGTAGAATTTTAATTCCCTCCCCCTACTGACATCTTATGTGGTCATAGGACATGCTCTGATGAATGAAATATGAGGAGAAGCAATATCGGTGCAGAGATTTATGGGCCACTATAGGATCACTGTACTCTCCTGTCCCCTCTGCCACAGGGACACAGAATCCTCCAAATGATAGCTACTCCATTAATCTGGATCCAGGAGAAAAGATGACACAGAATAAAGCTTCCAGCAGAACAGTATTGCACAAGTATCATAAGAAAAAAACAAACTTTTATTGACTTAAGACATTGATATTTGGGGGTTGCTTGTTATTGTACCAAAATAGAAAGTAATTTGTTCATAAATACTTATGGAATACATTCTTTGTGCTTGGCACTATGCTAAGCGCTAGAAATATAATATTTAAGAGTTAGCCCCTAAACTTGGGCATTTACAACCTAGCAAGTAGGAGAGAAAAAAAGTAAAATGTATAATTGTAACACAGTATGATAAAGTACTATATTGTAATTGGGACAAGTACTAGGTGGTAAGAAGGCCAAACGAATGGTATATGGGAATTTCTCCTAGAGAAAGTTATTTCTAAACTGAGAAAGTACATACGGGGAATTTTTTTCAAAATAAGTGGTACCTCTAAATTAAGCCAAAGTTGAAAAGTATAATGCAGTTTTAGAACAAAAAAAGAAATATATACATAAGAGGTGGGGACCCAAAGAAAACAGAATTGTCTTCTGGAGGGCAGGTCCCTTGTAGTACAGGCTTCCCCCACTAGGTGAGCTAGGTGAGTGTTCTAGGAACCCATCTGTTTCAGTGCACCAGCCAGTGTTGTTGTGAAAGACTTTATTCAGCTTCAGTGAATTTTTTTGAAGACTATTTCAATGCATTTGCCTATTTCATATTGGTGATTTAGGAGTGCACCTCTCCACACCACACTAAGTGTTCAGCAGTTTTTAACCAAATATGGTATGACTCCCATGCCCCTCCCTCCCTACTCACCCAATCTTGCCCCGAGCAACTTTGTTTGTTTCCCTGGATGAAAAAAAGTTCTCAAAAGGAAACATTTTGCCAATGTGGAAGAAGTGAAACAAAAAAATGGTAGAATCACAAAAAGGCATCAAAATTGACCAGTTCATAGAACAGTGGGAAAAAAGTCTTGATAGGTGCATTGCATGAAATGGAGAGGACTTTGACGGTGACTGAAAATTAAACGTGGGAATAAACACACACTTTTTTATAGATAAATTCTGGGTTTTGGGGGGTCTCCCCTTGTATACAGCATCCATAAGGAATCTACATGTACTCTTAACTGATCAGAATTCAAGACACACTGCAGAGCATTGTCAAAATATACTAGTTTACTAGAGTTGCCAAAACAAAGTACAGAGACCAAGTGATTTAAACAACAGAAATTTATTTCTTCACAGTCTGAAAGCTAAAAGTCTGAGATCAAGGTATAAGTTGAGTTAATTTGTTCTGAGTGTCTCCCTCCTTGGCCTGTAGATGGCCGTCAACTCCCTGTATCTTCACATGGACATTTCTGTACATGCTTGTGTCCCAATTTCCTCTTCTTATAATACACCTGTCATAGTAGATTAAAGCCCACCCTACTGACTTCATTCAGCGTATTTACTTCTTAAGTATTCTTTCTTCAAATACAATCTAATACTGCATTATGGAGGGTTAGGACTACAACATATGAATTTGGAGAATAACACAGTTTAGCCCATGACACCAAGGTTGGTGTCTTAACCAGTTCTGTCTGCTATAATAAGATCTCATAGCCTGGGTGGCTTCCACAACATTTATTTCTTGCAGTTTTAAAGATGAAAACTCCAAGATCAGGGTGCCAACATGGCTGGATTCTAGTGAGAGCCCTCTTCTTAGCATATAGACCGCCATGGTATTGTATTCTCACATGGCTGAGATTATCTCTCTAGTGTCTCTTGAAATCTCATAAGGGCAGAGATCCAAGATAGCAGAGGAGTAAGTAGAAGCTACATTAACATCCTCCCAGGACCAATTTGGAATTACAACTAAATTGCAGAGAAATATCCTGAATAACCAACTGAACACAAGCTAAAGAAAAGCCTTATAACCACGGACCGAAAAAAGAAAAAACTTCACCACAATGTGACTGGTAGGGAGTGTGGGGAGATACAAGAGGGCTGGGTGGGCCCCCATGGGCAGCAGCTGAAGTTTTGGAGGGATACTTCAGTGGTTGAGTGGTTCCCTCTTAGAAGTGTGTGATCTAAACCCCAAGATGGTCACCCCAGCCAACAGTACCAGTGCCAAAAAGAAACCCAGGTAATGTCCTGCTGTGAAAAGCATAAGGAGTTTCTGTCTGCCACAGAGAGATGGCAGGAGACTCAGAGACCTTCTTAAAGGGCCAACGCACAACATTTTTTGCAGCTACTTACCCTGATCTCTAGCAGAGGGAGGGAAGAGTGAAGTAGAGATGCTTGAGGAGAGTCTGCTGTTAGTGGCTCTGAGGAGAGAACTAAAGGAACAGCCACCAGGATCCCTGTGCTGAGTCATTCCCCATACTGCAGAAGCCACCTTTCTCAGGCAGAGCCCTCCTCTCCAAGTAGCATCAGCCTGAGGGGAAGCAAGAGCCTCACAAGCAGGAATTACCCTGCCTTGCCCTGTGGAGCTTAAACTCATCAGCTGATCAGTTGTTAAACTAATAAAGCTGTAACAAGTTTAATTAGTTTAACAGCTGATCACTTTAATATCTGAACACTTTAATAGCTAAGGCAGAAAATACAAAGAAGCAGCCAAAATGGAAACACAAAGAAACAAAACCCAAATGAAAGAACAGAGGAATTTTCCAGAAGAAGAATTAAATGCAATGGAGGCAAGTAATTTATGACAGTTTTAGCAATGATTATAAGGATACTCAACAGCACAAAAAAGATACAGAAACCATTAAAAAAGGACCAGCCAGAAATAAAGAATGCAATATCTGAAATAAATACTACACTGGATGGAATAAACAGTAGGTTAGATGAAGAAGAGGATTGTCAGTGATTTGGCAGACAAAGTAGAATAAACACCCAGACAGAACAGCAAAAAGAAAAAAACAGTTTTAAAAAATGAGGAGAGTTTAAGAAACATTTTGGACAGCATGAAGTGAAACAACATCCACATCATGGGAATACCAGAAGGAAAAAAGAGAGACCAGGGGATCAAGAACCTATCTGAAAAGATAATGACTGAAAACTCCTCTAGTGTGATGAATAAAAAAGACACACAAGTCAAGGAAGCTCAGAAAGTACTAAACAAGTTGGAGCCAAGGAGGCCTACACTGAGACACATCATAATTAAAATGACAAGCCCTAAAGACAAGGAGAGAATTTTAAAAGCCACAAGAGAAAAGCAGGTGGTTGCCCAAAAAGGAGCACCAATTAGACTGTCAGCTGATTACTCAAAAAAAAAACATTTCAGGCCAGATGGGAGTGGCATGAAATATTCAAGGTAATGCATAGATGCTAATATCCTCAACAAAATATTAGCAAACTGAATACAGGAATGCATCAAAATACACACACCATGATCAAGTGGGATTTACTCCAGGGATGCAATGTTGGCATGACATGCACAAATCAGTAAAAGTGATTCATCATATAAAAAAAATAAAGGATGAAAACCACATGATCATATCTATACATGCAAAAAATCATTTCATATTATCCAGTATCCATTTATGGTAAAAACTCTCACCAAAGTGGGAATAGAGGGAACACACCTAAACATAATAATGGCCATACATAAAAACCCACTGCCAGCATCATATTCAATGGGCAAAAACTACAATGTTACGTGGAGGTGACTTTCCTCGCAAGTTCCCCCGAATGCCACAGATGAGAGTAAATATGACTGAGACATGATGTGATCTGCGTAGGGAGGAGAAGTGGCCATTTTCCCAGAGGAAAAAGGCTGTGAGCACTGGCCAGTTTCTCCAAGGAGAAAAAGGCCCCAAGCTCCCTCCTCCAGGGCCTTTTATTGGGTTGTAGTACACAGGAATACAGGGTGGCAAGGATCAAACAGTAGATAACATTTCAAAGAAATCTGAGGGCTTAGTATGAGTCAGAGTCTGTCAGGAACAGAGTTTTAGGGTTTCCTGCTTGAACCCTTAACATATGAATGAAGGCACTCTTAGCAGAACAGATTTCACAGGTTTATCAGAAAATCTTTGTGATGCCAGATTTTTCCCCAGAACATGCTCTAGTAAGGCAAGGAGCTGCACCTCTCCCCAACAGGTATTCAGGCTTAAATGGATTAGAGCCAGGAAGCGCTTCTCCCAGAGAACATGGGGACTCAGGCTATATCAAAGCCAGGGCAAGGGGGGGGGGGGGGCGGTGATGGTGAGAGTCCATTGCTCCCTCTTTGTTGCAGCCCTGAGTCCTTCCATGAAGGCCTCCCAAGTGATTGAGCCTGACTTAGGTTGCCCCCCGCTGTGAGGGGCCTTACTCATCATTGACTTCCGACCAAGCTTTGGGGGCAGGGAGAGGAAACTGAGGCAGCGTTTGCTACCAGAGACAGGCTTCGTCTCCTGCAGCTCTCATTCCAAAGGTCGTCCCTCACCCTTAGCCACAAGGGATCAAGATACAATTCCTAAAACCAGACAGAGCAGTCTACAACAATGTTACCCTTAAGATAAGGAACAAGGCAGTGATGGATTTTACCTCTCTTGTTCAACATAATAATGGAAGTCCTAGCACAGTAATCAAACAAGAAGAAGAAATAAAAGGCATCCAAATTGGGAGGAGGGAGTAGTAAAACTGTCTTTATTCACAAATGACATGATTCTTTACATAGATAGCCCCAAGGATTCAACCAAGAAACTACTAGAACTGATAAATAAATTCAGCACAGAAGCAAGATAAAAAATTAATATCCGGAAATCAGTTGCATTTTTATATGTAATTAATGAACTAATAGAAAGGGAAATTAAGAAAACAATCCCACTCACAATTGCTTCAAAAGTAATAAAATACCTAGAAATACACCTAACCAAGGATGTAAAAGACCTGTACTCAGAAAATTATAAGGCACTAGAGAGAGAAATTGAAGAAGATACAAATAAGTAGCACATACCATGTTCATGGATAGAAAGAATTAACGTGATTAAAATGTCCATACTACCCAAAGCAATCTGTAAATTCAATGCAATTCCTATCAAGATTCCAATGACATATTTCACAGACCTAGAACAAATATTCAAAAATGTATATGAAATCACAAAAGGACTGGCATAGCAATAACAATCCTGAGAAAGAAGAATAAAGTTGAATGAATCAACCTACCTTCTATTAAATTGTATGATAAGGCCATAGTAATCAAACAGCATGCTACTGGCATAAAAACAAATATATAGATCAATGGAATAGAATAGAGAGCCCAGAAATAAACCCATACAATTATAGTCAATTAATATTCAACAGAGGAAGCAAGTGAATACAATGGGCTAAAGATAGTTTATTCAATAAATGGTGTTGGGAAAATTGGACAGATACATGCAGAAAAATGAAAGCACCTTTTCACACCACATGTAGAAATAAATTCAGAATGGATCAAAGAATTAAATGTTAGGTCTGAAACCACAAAAACCATAGAAGAAAGCATAGGCAGGAAAATTTCAGACATTGCTCATAGCAATTTTTATCAGATATATCTTCCCAGGCAAGGGAAACAAAAAAAAAAAAAATAAACAAATGGGACTACATCAAACTAAAAACATTTTGCACAGCAAAGAAAACCATCATCAAAATAAAATGACAACCCACAGAATGGGAGAACATATTTGCTGATACATCTGATAAGAGGTTAATATCCAATATTCTGTACCAACAAAATTCTACACCAAAAAAAAAAAACAATTAAAAAATGGGGAAGGACCTGAATAGACACTTCTCCAAAGAGGACATACAGATGGCAAATACACATATGAAAAGATGCTCAATGTCACTAGTTATCAGAGAAATGCAAATTAAAACCACAATGAAATACTATCTCACACCTGTCAGAATGGCTATCATCAATAAATCAACAAATAACAAGTGCTGGCAAGGGTGTGGAGAAAGGGGATCCTCTTGCACTGTTGGTGGGAATGCAGACTGATGTAGCCACTGTGGAAAATAATATGGAGATAAAAGTTAAAAATTGGTCTGCCTTTTGACCCACCAATCCCACTCCTGGGAATACATTCAAGGGAACCAAAAACACTAATTTGAAAGAATATAAGCACCCCTATGTTCATTGCAGCATCATTTACAATTGCCAAGATATGGAAGCAGCCCAAGTGTCCATCAGTAGCTGAGTGGATAAAACAACTATGGGACATTTACACAATGGAATACTACTTGACTTTAAAAAAAGAAGAAAACCGTACCCTCTGCAGCAGTATGGATGGACCTGGAGAACGTTATGCTAAGTGAAATAAGCCAGTCAGAGAAAGACAAATACCATATGACTTCACTCATATGTGGAATCTAATGAACAAAGTGAATTAAAATGGAAAATGGGCACAGACTCACAGATAGAGAGTAGGATGACAGTTGAGTTTGGTGGAGGGGCGGGGAGGTTAGGGGTTGAAGGTATTGAGCAAAAAGGAGAAAGCACTCATGGACACAGACAGCAGTGTGGTGATTGCTGGGCTGAAGGGGGTAAAAAGGGACTAAAAGGTAATATCAGTAGAATATAATAAAGATTAAAAATTTTTAATTTAAAAAAAGAAATAGAATAAGGGCACTAAGCCCACTCATGAGGGCTCTATCCTCATGATCTAATTAATGCCCAAAGCCCCACCTCCAAATTCTATCACATTGGGTATTGGGGCTTCAATATGTGAAATCTGGGGAAGCACATTTAGTCTATAGGAATGGGTGACTAATTGATGATTAATGCAAAGAAGCACATAATCACACTAAAATAGAACTATGAGACCCTATAAAGACGATGACTCTAGGCAGTTAGAAAGGGATACCTTCTTATATAGTTAGGAAGAGAAACTCTATTTTCTTTTTTAAAAGATTTTATTTACTTATTTTTAGAGAGAGGGGAAGGGAAGGAGAATGAGATGGAGAGAAGCATCAATGTGTGGTTGCCTCTCAAGTACCCCCTACTGGGGACCTGGCCTGCAACCCAGGCATGTGTCCTGACTGGGAATGGAATCAGCAACACTTTGGTCATAGGTCAGCACTCTGTCCACTGAGCCACACCAGCCAGGGCAGAAACTCTATGTTCAATTTACAAAATCTCAGCTGAGCTTAGGACATTTAACTACAGATATACTGACGGCAAATAAAGAGGATGAGAAGTTGAGGATGAAAATTCTAGGCTGAAAATATCCTAAATGTGAACACCACTTATTTTAGAACTAATAAAAACTATAAACTTAATTAACATCCCAAAGGAAGGAAAATGTATTAGACCCTTAGAAAATAGTTTATACATTTTCTAGAACTACACATAATATCACTGTTGAAGAACCAAACTCAATTTATGATGAACAATTAGCCTAGATACTAAAGAGTATAGGATTAAGCTGTCAATAGAAAGAAATGAAATGAGCAATACTAAAACACAAAAGGGTGGTTTGAAACCACACAAACAATTATTTTATAATAAATACAAATTTCAAAGCTAACATAAAAATGATACATAAACTGAGTTTATATTCAAAATAAACTAAAAAAAACAAAGGAATATTTCCCTGAATATAATAATTCTATCCACATTTTAGAAGTAACATAACAAATAGAAATCCATAAAGTATTGGTGGGTAATAACTCTGAGAAAAAGCACTAGATGGTTTGACATTACTTATTAATAAAGCCTTTCAAGTGGTCCAAATAGCCATTATTTATTACCCATTTTCCTGAATTTCCCCAGAACTAGGGGAAAACTTCTCATTTCAAGTGGCAACAAATATGAAATGAGCTCTACCTCATCCTCCTTTAAATAGGAATCTATAAAAAAAATCACAAATGGTTACTTATTCTGCTTTAAGATCTCAGATTTATGAACTTGAAAGACAAATAATAATTGAATTGAAAGAGAAAACTTTATTAAACTTACGAATCTTTCTGTTTGGTTAGCACTAGGGCAGAATATAGATGCAGTTCAGAGTAAAGGATCAATTTCTTTGAATTACATGCAATTGACTTCTATCACTGTATAACATGGTATTTAATGAAGTTCTGTGATAAATAAAATCAACAGAAAGGAAAGAAAAATGTGTGGTAGAGAAGGCATTGAATTACAAGTCAAGCAACCTGGTTTCAAGTCTCTGCTCTTCACCCTATGTGATCAGTGTAATTAATCATCTTCCATGAGATTATTTCTATGATGGAGACAACAAAAGCTACCACACAAAGTGACAGGGAAAACGAAATAAGATAATACATTTTAAAGTAATTAGGATACTTTTCATTTTGATGACATAAGATATAAGTGATTAATCATTCAAAATTACTGACAAATTGAACATCATCAAAGATGTGCCATGACAGTTCATACAACAGGCAAGAATATTGCCCAACATTCCAGTGCCACACACTATTCAGAACATGGTATACTAAACCCAACTGAAATTTTGAAATCTTTAATAACCAAATTCTATAATAGATTATGTTCTGGATACAGGAAAAGATTCTGGAAAGGCCACACTCTAAAATCAGCTGGGAGAAAAAGCAGCTTAAAACTACAGCTAAGATTTCAAAAACTTCATGCTTTAATTATAATTCATAGACAACAAGTGTTGAAATTTTTCTCCTTTTTGTAATTTATTGCTGTTCAGTTCCAAGTGTCCCACCTTTTTCTCCATTGCTCACTCCTACCTCATAGCCAACTCACACAGTCAATCCCCGCCATTGTCCCTGCCCATGAGTCCTCTATTTAATGCATGCTTTTTGAAAACTGTCACCTCCTTCAATTTTGTCAACTTAGCTTGTAGTTAATGAAGACTTTGGAGTAGATCTGACATACTGTCAAAAGTATGTCAGAACTTTGAATATTTTGTGCATGTTTTCAAAGCCATTCATATCTCCATTTCCTTTTCTTTTTTGTTTTTATATTTTGTATTTATTTTTTCTTTATTTTATTTATTTAATTATTTTTCAAGTACAGTTTTCTGTCTATTACTCCCATCCCATCCCACCCCCCGTGCTCCTCCCCCTCCCTCCCATTTCCACCCTTCTCAATTGTTGTCCATGTGTCCTTTATATATGTTCCTCTAAAACCTCCATTTCCTTTTCATATCACAAGGAGATCCGGAGGACTGAAGACAAGGGCGAGGCAGGAGGGAACGGATTCCACACCCCTCTACACAGGGAGAAAAACCTAACCGATCTACAGAGCAACAGAGCAAACAGCCAACAGTACCCCAGCATATACAAATATGGGAGACCAAAAATCGTAGAGGACAATGACAACCCAGACAGTAAGGAGACACCAGGACAATAAGGTCCCAGGGACCAGCATGGGAACCAGGGTGGCTGCAGCCCCAGACCCAGCACCCGCCAGGTCTGCCACAGGGTTCTTGGGAGAGAGCTGGGTCAACGGCTCCCTTCTCTGCCAAACAAGGATTGAGCAGCACAGGGAAAGACCTGGTTGCTTGACCTGGTTACTTGAAGTCACAGAGAGGGGAATAAAGACTAAATGGCAAATGCACAGGGTCTGTGCACACCCACGGAGTCTGTGGACTGTGACCAGGGAGAGTTGACAGTTGGGCTACGATGGGACCTGACCGGGATAGTCCCTGGTCCAGGGGCAGAATTGTGCTGTGTGAGAGGCCAGGCCTTTGTATGGTGCGGCAGGCTTGAGCAGGAGGAATTTCTCAAAAAAGAAAAAGTGAAAAAAGAGATACTGTTTGGGGAATTCTCCTGCAGCACCCTATCCAGCCTCCTCCCCACCCAGCTGGGTAGTGCTCCCCAGGTGTCCAGGAAGGCCCTGCATGCACTCCCAAAGCCCTGGGAAGAGTGCGCACTGGAACTGAGGGACCGGAGGTGGCCTGGCTGAGCACACATGCCCGCAGCCAGGGGAGAGTGTGCTCTGCTGAAGGCCTGGTACCCACACCCAAGCCCCGGGGAGAGGTATCTGGTAGTTCCAGGGAGAGTTTGGGCCTGAACCTGTGCCACCTGAGGGACCAGAGACTGCTGGGGGGCTGGGCTGGAGGCTGACTGAGTGCAGATCAGGAAGGGAAAAAAGCAAAACCAATCGCCTGGGGCCTGCTGCAGCCAGGAAGACCAGAAAAACTGGTTTGGCCAGTTTGAAGCCAGCAAGAGGCTTTTCTTTTTTAAGTAATACTTAATTTATTTTTTATTTTTTGTCTTTTAACTCCTTTTTCCTCTCGTCCCTTGTTTCTTGTTTTATTGCTTCTTCCTATCTTTCCCATTTCATCTTTTCTTCTTTCCTTCCTCGTTTTTTTTTTTTTAATTCCCACAAGTGAGACAAAAAAACCCTGGAACTGTGAAAAGACCAGAGTTGGACCCAAAGAGGGGTCATCCCAACAGCTGAGACAGTGAGACAAATTTCACTTTGCTGCTACAGAGAACCTGCAACTTATTGCATATTTGTATTATTATTTTTCCATTATTCTTATATTTTTATTTTATTAGTATTTTTGTATTCTTCTTTCTGTTTAGTCTTCTTTGCTTAGCTGGTTAAATTGTGTCATATGACTGGTTTGCCTTGTTCTCTCTTTCATAGCATATTCTTTTCTTTTTTTATTTTTTTATTTTATTTATTTATATTTAGAGGGGAAGGAGAGAGGGAGAGAAACATCAATGTATGGTTGCCTTTCGTGCATCCCCTGCTGGTAGTTGGCCTGCAAGGAACCGGTCTGCAACCCAGGCATGTGCCCTGACTAGGAATCGAACCGTGATCCTCTGGTTCACAGGCCCGCGCTCAATCCGCTGAGCTACACCAGCCAGGGCTTCATAGCATATTCTTAATTTACCATCTTTCACATCACTTGTGTTCCATTAGCACACTACTCAAGGTCCTATACTTCCTATTCTTTTTATCCAGATCACATAAAGTCTACCATATGATTGTTGCTCCATTATTAATTTAAATAATAGCTGTTCCATACAATTGTAAATACTACACAGCACACCTCCCAGATCTTAGCCCACTTCACAGTTTTCCGAACTCTATCACTATTGTGGTTAACTCTATTCTCCAACATACTACACCTATTTACTATCCTTTACTTTCACCTTACCTCAGAATCTGACCTCCCACAACCTTGCTGCTTTCTAGATCCAACTCACAAGCCTTCCCTCCCCAATAAGAGTCTTATCTTCTTTCCATCCTTTCTTAAAAAGTGGCTAGGTGGGTTGAAGATCACGGTTAACACTACACATAGCCAAAGGATCTCCTATCTCATGGCTGCTACTGTAAATATCATAAAATACACTCCTGCTGTCTTAAACCATTTTGCCTTTCCCCTCAAATGATCACACAAAAGAGTAAGTGGAAGTTCTGAACACCAGGATACCCACTGGAAGAGGAAACCCACAAACAAAGGAACCACCAAAGGAACCAACATAAGAAGGTGAAGGAGGGAGTAGAAACCACGCAAACCTCAATCCAGGATTTATCTGGAGATACAACTAAATAGTGGAGAAACTACCCAGTACAAACAACTGAACAAGAGCAAAAGGGAATCCTCCAAACCATATACATACAGAAGAACCAGCTTCACCACAACCTGCCCAAACCAGCAGAACAAAATACAAAAAGTGCTGGACAGAGGGACCCTCATTTCACCAGCTGGTGGGAAGGACCCATCAAAGAAAAACCCAACAACAATCAAAACCCAAAGACAAACACAAACCCAACTTAAACAACAGCCCAAGAACAGCAACCTCGGGAGATCAAGGAAATGGCACCATTTAATCTCACAGGTCTTCTACCATAGAAGTTCACACCATAAACCCAGAGAGTCAGAACAAATCAATTTAAGAAGCCTAGGCTATGAAGAAGAGTCTCACAAACCAAGGAAAGACAAAGAAACAATCCCCAAATGAAAGGAAAGCAGGAAGTGTCAGAAAGAATGCTAAATGAAATGGAGGCAACTCAACTACCAGATATTGAGTTCAAAGCTATGGTTATCAGGAAGCTCAATGAGCTCACAGTGAATTACCAGAAACTATAGGGAAACTACAATGAACTCACTACAAACTATATCAACACGAAAAAAGGAAATAGAAACTATCAACAAGAGCCAAGAGGAAATGAAGAATATAATTTCTGAACTTAAGAACACGGTAGAAGGAATCAAAAGCAGGCTTGATTAAGCAGAAGATTGGATCAGTGAGCTGAAAGACAAGGTAGAAAAAAATACCCAGAAAGAGCAAGAAAAGGAATAGAGGCTCAGCAACAATGAAGAGTGATTAAGGGAAATGCATGACAATATGAAATTTAATAATATCCATATAATAGGGATACCAGAAGGAGAGGAAGAGCAAGAGATAGAAAAGCTGTTTGAGAAAGTAATGATGGAAAACTTCCCTAATATGATGAGAGGAAAAGTCACACAAATCCAGGAAACACAGAGTTCCAGTCAAGAGGAACCCCCAAGAGGCCCACTTCAAGACACTTCACAATTAAAATGGCAAAATTCCAAGACAAAGAGAGAATCTTAAAGGCAGCAAAAGAGAAATAGAAATTAACATACAAGAGAGCCCCAATAAGGTTAGCAGCTGACCTCTCAATGGAAATGCTGCAAGCCAGAAGAGAATGGCAAGAAATATTCCAAGTAATGAGAAGCAGAGGCCTGCAACCAAGGCTACCTTACCCAGCAAGGCTCTCAATCAAGGTAGAAGGCCAAATAAAGAGCTTTGCAGACAAAAGAAGTCTAAAAGAATATATCTCCATGAAACCAACTCTACAAGAGATGATAAAGGGACTGCTTTAAAGAAAGGTACAAAAATGGCAATGAATAAGTACCTATCAATAATAACCTTAAATGTAAATGGGTTAAATGCTCCAATCAAAAGACATAGAATAGCAGAATAGATCAGAAAGCATGACCCACACATATGCTGCTTACAAGAGACCCCCCTGAGGTCAAAAGACTGATGCAGACTGAAAGTGAAGGGCTAGAAACAAATATTCCAAGAAAACAGACAGGAAAAAAAAATGGGATAGCAATACTCATATCAGACAAAATAGACTTTAAAAAAGGGCCATAAAGAGAGATCCAGAAGGTTACTTCATAGTACTCAAGGGCAGAATCCACCAAGAAGACATAAACATTTTAAATATATATGCACCCAACATAGGAGCACCCAAATACATAAAGAAAATCTTACAGGACTTCAGGAAAGATATTGACAGCAACACAATTATTGTAGGAGATTTTAACACCCCACTGTCAAAAATGAACAGATCTTCCAAACAAAATATCAACAAAGATATTGTGGCACTGAATAATGCCCTAGATGAAATGGACTTAATTGATACATACATATATATAGTCTTTCATCCCAAAGAAGCTAAGTACACATTATTTTCAAATGCACATGGAACATTTTCAAAGACCACATGATAGAACACAAAACAAGCCTCAAGAAATTCAAAAAAATTGAAATCATACCAAGCATTTTCTCTGACCACAAGGGACTGAAACAAGAAAACAACCCCAAGGAATAAAACCAAAACACTCAAAATCATGGAGACTGAATAGCATGCTATCAAACAATGAATAAATAAAGAATGGAATTAGGGAAGAAATTAAAAAGTTTCAGGGAACAAATGAAAATGAACTTACAACAATCCAATACATATGGGACACACTGAAGGCAATCCTGAGATGGAAGTTCATAGCACTACAGGCCTACCTAAAAAAGATAAAAACATTTCAAACAAACAACCTAACCCTATACCTACAAGAACTCGAGGAACAACAACAAAGACTGCCCAGAGCAAGTAGAAGAAAGGAAATAACCAAGATCAGAGCAGAATTAAATGACATAGAGACTAAAACAACAATTCTAAGGACCAATAAATCCACGAGCTGGTTCTCTGAAAAGATAAACAAAATAAACAAGACTTTAAGCAGGCTCATCAAGGAAAAAAGAGAGAGAAGACCCAAATAAACACAATCTGAAATGAAAGAGGAAAGATTACAACTGACACCACAGAGTTGCAAAGGACTGTAAGAAATTACTATGAAGAACTGTATGCCAAGATATTTGAAAACCTAGGTGAAATGAACAAATTTCTAGAAAAATATAATCTTCCAAAACTCAATGAAGAAGCAGCAGAAAACCTGAACAGGCCAATAACAGCAGATGAAATTGAAGCAGTAATCAAAAAACTCCCATCATACAAAAGCCCTGGACCAGATGGTTTCACAGGAGATTTCTACAAAGCATTTAAGGAAGAGCTAACCCCTATCCTTCACAGACTATTCCAAAGAATTCAAAAGGATGAAAGTCTCCAAAACGTTTTTTATGAAGCCAGCATCATCCTAATCCCAAAACCAGATAAAAACACAACAAAGAAAGAAAACTTCAGGTCAATTTTGCTGATAAACATAGACACTAAAATCCTCAATAAAATATTGGCAAACCACATCCAGCAATCCATTAAAAAGATCATACACTATGACCAAGTAGGATTCATCCCAGGGATGCAAGGATGGTATAATATTTGCAAATCAATAAATGTAGTATATCACGTTTTAAAAAAGCAAAGACAAAAATCACATGATATCAATAGATGCAGAAAAAGCATTTGATAAGGTAAAACACCCATTTATAATCAAAACACTCAGCAAAGTGAGAATAGAGGGAACATTTGTCAACATAATAAACTCATATATGATAGATCTACACCCAACATCATACTCAATGGGCAAAAACTAAAAACTTTTCCACTAATATCAGGAACAAGACAAGGTTGTCCACTTTCACCATTTCCATTCAACATAGTATTGGAAGTTTTAGCCGCAGCGATCAGACAAGAAGAGGAAATAAAAGGAATCCAAATAGAAAAGGAGGAAAGAAAACTGTCATTGTTTGCAGATGACATGACAGTGTACACAGAAAACCCAATAGACTCAGCCTAAAAACTACTCAACCTTATAAGTGAATTTGGCAAAACAGTGGGATACAAAGTCAATATCTAGAAATCAAAGGCATTTTTGTATACCAACAATGAAACAGCAGAAGCAGAAATCAAGGAAAAAATCCCATTTGATATAGAACAAATAAAAATAAAATACCTAGGAATAAACCTAACCAAAGAGGTAAAAGACCTATACGCAGAAAACTACACAACACTGAAGAAAGAAATCAAGGAAGGCACAAACAAATGGAAACATATACATGTTCATGGATTGGAAGAATTAACATCATCAAAATGTCCATACTACTCAAAGCAATTTATAGATCCAATGCAATACCTGTTAAAGTACCAATGGCATATTTCACATACATAGGACAAACATTTCAAAAATTTATATGGAACCACAAACGACCCAAATAGTGGCTGCAATTTTGAGAAAAAAAGAGCAAAGTAGGAGGGATCACAATACCTGATATCAAACTGTATTATAAGGCCACTGTAATCAAAACAGCCTGGTATTGGCATAAAAACAGTCACATAGACCAATGGAACAGAACAGAGAGCCCAGAAATAAACCCAAGTCTCTACAGTCAATTAATATATGACAAAGGGGGCAGTAACATAAAATGGAGTAAAGATAGCCTCTTCAACAAATGGTGTTGGGAGAGCTGGACAGCTACATGCAAAAAAATAAAAGTTACACCATACACGAAAATAAATTCAAGGTGGATAAAAAATTTCAGTGTAAGTCATGACACCATTAAAGTCCTAGAGGAGACCATGGGCAGGAAAATCTCAGATATTTCACACAGCAACATTTTTACTGATATGTCCCCTAGAGCAAGGGACACAAAGGAAAGAATAAACAAATGGTATCTCATCAAAATAAAAAGCTTCTGCATGCCTAAAAAAAATAGTATTAAAATAAAAAGAGAACCAACTATATGGGAAAACATATTTGCCAATGATACCTCAGTCAAGGGTTTAATCTCTAAAAAATATATAAAGAACTCTCATAACTCCACTCTAAGAAGACAAGTAACACAATTAAAAAATGGGCAAAGGACGTGAACAGACAATTCTCCAAGGAGGACATACAGAGGATCCAGAGACACATGAAAAGATGCTCAGTATTGCTATCAGCGAGATGCAAATGAAAACCACAATGAGATACCACTTCACACTGGCCAGAATGGCCATCATAAACAAAGCAACAAACAACAAGTGTTGGAGAGGTTGTGGAGAAAAGGGAACCCTAGTGCACTGTTGGTGGGATTGCAGACTTGTACAACCACTACAGAAAACACTACAGAATTTTCTCAGAAAACTAAAAATGAATTTGTCTTTTGACCCAGCAATTCCACTGCTGGGATTATATCCTAAGAATCCTGAAACACCAATCCAAAAGAACCTATGCACCCTAAGGTCCATAGTAGCACAATTTACAATAGCCAAGTGCTGGAAGCAACCTAGGTGCCCATTAGTAAATTAATGGATCAAAAAACTATGGTACCATTACACAATGGAATTCTATGCAGAAGAAAGAAAGAAGGAGCTCCTACCCTTTGCAACAGCATGGATGGAACTGGAAAGCATTATGCTAAATGAAATAAGCCAGGCAGTGAAAGACAAATACCATATACTCCTACCTTTAAGAGGAACCTAATCTACAAAACAAACAAACAAGCAAAATATAACCAAATACACTGAAATTGAGAACAGGCTGACAGTGACCAGAGGAAAAAGGTGAGGGAATTTTGGGGGAAGAGAGAAAAGGTTTGTAGGAACAAGTATAAAGGACACATGGAAAATAACAAGGGGTGGAAATGGGAGGAAGGTGGGGAGGGCAGGGGCGTAAAAGGCAGAAAACTGTACTTGAACAACAAAATAAAAATAATAAATACAATAAAATAACATAATATCTTTTTTTAAAAAGGAGATCTATCTAAGACCTTGTGAGGGTCCACAAGTTTCTATAAAAAATAGCACCTTGATTTAAAATAAAAATTAGACTAAAAAAGAAAATTGGAAGCATATTAGCAAATTAGTCCTGTTCTAATCTTTAATTTACTTTAAATTTTTCTTTTTTATAAATTTCTTTTTATTTTGAGTTTTTTATCTATTTATTTTTAGAGAGAAAGTAAAGGAGGAAGAACGAGAGGAAGAGAAACATCAGTGTGTGTGTGGTTGCCTCTCAAGCATCCCCTACTAAGGACCTGGCGCACAAGCCAACCATGTGCCTTGACTGGGAATTGAACCAGTGACCCTTTGGTTCACAGGCTGGTATTCAATCCACTGAGCCACCCTACCCAGGGCATTCTTTTTATTTTTAATCACGTAATAAAAATAGACATATAGACCAATGGCCCAGAAATAAACCCAAGACAATACAGTCAATTAATATTTGATAAAGGGGGTAGGAACACAAAAATGGAGTAAAAAGCACTGCTTTAATAAATGGTGTTGGGAGATCTGGACAAATGCACGCAAAAAACATGAAACTAGACCACCAACTTAAACCATACACCAAAATATACTCAAGATGGATGAAAGATTTAGATATAATGTGCGGCACCATGAAAATCATAAAAGAAATTTTCAGATATCCCATGCAGCAATATTTTCACTGATACATCTCCTAGGGCAAGAGATAAAAAAGGAAATAATAAATGAATCAGACTATATCAAACTAAAAACTGCATGGCTAAAGAAAACATCAATAAAATGGAAAGAGAACGAACCATATGGGAAAGCATATCTTCCAATGACACATCAGACACAGGTCTGATCTCCAAAATATATAAAGAACTCACACAACCCCACACCAGGAAGACTAGTAATCTAATAAAAAAATGGGCAGAGGACCCAAACAGACACTTCTCCAAAAACATACAAAGAGTCCATAGACACATGAAAAAAGGTTCAGCATCACTAGCCATTAGAGAGGTGTAAATTAAAATCACAATCAGATACCACTTCACACTCATCAGAATGGCCATCATTAACAAATCAACAAATAACAAATGCTGGCGAGGTTGAGAAGAAAAGGGAACCCTACTACATTGTTGGTGGACACGCAGACTGCTGCAACAACTGTGAAAAAGAGTATGGAATTTTCTCAAAAAATCTAAAACTAGAACTGTGTTTCGATCCAGTGATCCCAGTGCTGTGACTATACCCAAAGAATATTGAATCACCAATTCAGAAGAACTTATGCACCCCAATGTTCATAGCAGTCTTATTTACAATAGCCAAATGCTAGAAACAGACTGTGCCAATTGGTAAATGAGTGGCTGAAACAACTGTGGTACACTTACACAATGGAATACTATGCAGCAGGAAGAAGGAACTCCTACCTTTTGCAACAGCATAGATGGAACTGGAGAGCATTATGCTAAGTGAAATAAGTTAGGTGGCAAAAGACAAATACCGTATGATCTCACCTATAAGTGGAACCTAATCAACAAAACAGACAAATGAGCAAAATAGAGCCAGAGACTTGAAAAAAAAGAACAAACTGACCAGTGACAAGAGAGGAGGGGAGATGGGGATAACAGGAGAAAGATGGGTAAGGGGCAAGCAAAGGAACGTTAATAGAAGACTAATGGGCATGGACAATGAAAGGGGATTGACTGTGGGAGAAGGGGGTATAGGGTAGGGGTAAGTAACAGGGAAAAATGTGGAATAACTGTAACTGAACAACAATAAATTTTTTAAAGATTAGAACAGTGATTTTTTTTATTATTGTTCTATTCCAGTTGCCTCAATTCTGCCCTCCCATTGCTCTCTCCTGCCCTGCCTACCCCTCACTCCCACATAACAAATGAGACTCATGGCAGCTAGGGAAAATTAAAGGTGGTATATTTTACTAGTTACAATATGTACTTTGGAGTAGTGATGCTTTTAAAAAGCCAATTCCTTCTATTAGGCAGCTATTGACAAGAAAATAAACACTGATGATTAAACCAAAATTGTGAATTGGGTCATCCAGCTGGATAATATTTGAAATCCTTACTCAACCAATTCATTCAATGAATTGCCTCAGGCTTCCTTTCGATACTAATATCTAATGCAGTGGTTCTCAAAATTTAATATACTTATGAATCACCTGGGGATCTTTTTAAAATGCAGATTCAGACTCAGGAGGTCTGAGATAATACCTGAAATTCTAGCAAGCATTTCTAACAAGCTCCCAGGTAACTGTAAACCTGCTGATCTGCTTAGACATACTTTTAGAGGAAAAATCATCAAGATGCAATCTCACTAAAAAAATGTTACTGATCAATGTTGAAGTTTTACAGTGATAAATGTAGGTATTTAACCTCTGTGCCCTCAAAATTATCCAAGCAAGGATATTTTTCAATATTTGAAGTACAAAACTCTCAGCCTTAAACCAAGGTTATGTTTAAGCCACTGAATAGATCACAAATTAATGTTCCAGAAAAGCTTCATCCTGCCTCCTCTGCTCAAGTGCTGGCAAAGTTGAGTGGTCCTCAATAACTTTAGAATACAAATTAGATTCCTATCAGCATCTTGACTGTATGCTCCTTATGGCCAGAACATATTGATCCTTGTTCAGTCAACAACAGAGAGTGCCTTCCTGTCAGATACTGACTATCCATTTCAATGGGGAATTATCTGTCCAATGCTTCCTGTCCAAAGCCCAGTTGAGACTACTCATATTCAAGGGGGGGAATCCAAATAAATAGATTTCAATTATATCAACAGTAAAATCCTCTGTCAAATACAATGGTACACTCAATCCTAGTATATAAAGCAGTGTATTATTTGCATAAACTTAGTTTAATTTGGAGTTACAGACAATAAAGTTTTTCTGTTGAACCCACAAAATTTTACATTGGAGTTACAGTTGGAAGTTGTAGATACACCAGCCTCAGCATCCAATTTGTTTTTGTATTTTGTTTTATTTTCACATTATTGAGACAATCCTAAATCAGACAGGAAACTTATCTTAGTGGTAGCAGTTTTTATAGTAGCTGAGTCTACATCTCAAAATCATCTTCACTAAAAGAGATGGAAAAGAGTAGAGAACCCAGAATTAAACCCAAGTTGCTATGGTCAATTAATAATTGACAAAGGGAATGGAGCACACAGTGGGGTAAAGATAGCCTCTTCAATAAATAGTGTTTGGAGAACTGGACTGGTACATTAAAAAAAAAGAAACTAGACCACCAACTTACACCATACACCAGAATAAACTCAAAACGAACAGAAGACTTAAATATAAGTCGCAACACCATAAAAGTTCCAGAGGAAACCATAGGCAGAAAAATTTCAGATATCCCATGTAGCAATATTTTTGCCAATATATCTCCTAGGACAAGGAAAATGAAAAAATAGACAAATGGGACTACACCAAACTTAAAATCTTCCGCACAGATAAAGAAACCATCATCAAAGTGAAAAGGGAACCAACTGTATGGTAGAACATATTTGGCAATGATACATCAGACAAGGGTTTGATCTCCAAAATATATAAAAAGCTCATACAACTCAACACCAGGAAGATGAACAATCCAATTCTAAAATTGGCAAAGGGTCTGAATAGATACTTCTCCAAGGAGGACATACAGGTGGCCCATTGAGGTATGAAAAGATGATCAACATCACTAGCCATCAGAGAGAGCAAATATAAACCACAATGAGATCTCATCTCACACCTTTCAGAATCACCATCTTGAATAAACCAATGAACAACAAGTGCTGGCAAGGATGTAAAGAAAAGGGAACCCTAATGCAATGTTGGTGGAATGCAGATTGGTGCAACCACTGTGGAAAATAGTATGGGATTTCCTCAGAAAACTGAAAATGAAACTGTCTTTTGCCCCAGCATACCACTACTGGGATTATACCCTAAGAATCCTGAATCACCAATTCAAAAGAACCCGTGCATCCCTATGTTCATAGTGGTGCTACTTACGATAGCCAAGTGCTGGAAACAGCCTAAGTGCCCAAGTAAACGAGTGACTGAAGACACTGTGGCACATTTACACAATGGACTACTACACAGCAGAAAGAAAGAAGGAGCTCCTACATTTTCTAACAGCATGGATGGAACTGGAGACTACCGTGCTAAGTGAATCAAGCCAGTCTGTAAAGACAAATACCATATGATCTCACTTGTACGAGGAATCTAATGAACAAAATAAACTAGTGAACAAAATAGACACAAAGGCATGGAAACATGGAACAGACTGAAAGTGACCAGAGGGGAAAGGAGGGGGATAATGGCGGGAAGAAGAGGAAGGAACTAGACAAAGAACATGGATGAATGACCCATGGACATGGACAACAAACAGTGTTGGTACTGACTATGGATGTTGGGGTAGACTGGGCAGAGCAGGTGAAGGGGGAAAAACTGGGACCACTGTAACAGCATAAACAATAATACACAAAACAAAATTTAAAAATAAAAATTTCTGGGAAAATTTGTATATACTTGAATATCTTATCTAAAATTATAACATGTTCTCTACTTTTTACTGATAAGTACATGTTTACAAAAGTATTCACAAGTTAATCTCTCAAATTAATGACATTGAAGTATTTTACACATTTGAGGAGGCAATCTATATGAAATTATTACTTAAATATTAAAACTTTGACTTTTTAACTTTTCAGTTAATAAAATGCTAAGTTCAATAAAAATTATCAATATTAATGTAAAATGCTGTTAGTTAAATCAAATTAATTATTATTTATTTTTTTAATGCATTACTTGAAAAGTCTGGATATTTCATAACACTTGTCAGTGTTTTATAGTAAAAATATAAATTGTTTGCTGACAAAGTTGTTGAAGAAGCCAACATTGCATTTAATAGTTTTAATGTCTTTTTCACATTGAATACTTCTTTTGATTTTGAGAGAGTTGTTAAAAAAAAAGGGATGTGATGATAATAGGTTGATACAGAGGCATGTAATAATCTCCTGGGATTCTTTTCCAGAGGTCTGTGAAGTAGTACCTGGCACAGGAAATTAACAGTGCACTTCATGTCAGGAAAAGCAGAATGTACTTGCTTTTTAAAAAAGCTATTTTAAAGAATGTGCTTATTGTTTACTTGACTTTTGAAAATCAAATTTACAGGATGAAATACTTGAGAGATGCTATATGAAGATATTCACTGATATTTCATGAAAGGATTGAAAATTTGGGGTTTGATTTTATTTCTTCTTAAGCCTAGAGTTTAAATGTAATTTAAGAACTAAATAAAGTCTCTATAGGGACCTTTCAGTTTTTGGACTTACCAATAACATTTTGAAAAATTCCATTACTATTAAGCACTGTAGTTTTTCATTATATTTCAACAGCCCTTTTTCTCTTTCTCTTTGACACTTTGTAAGTAACAGATCTGTACAATTGGAACATAACACTTTACTGTGACTTTATATTAATTGTCTTTCTTAGCACAGCCCAATAGCATTTAAAACAATTCTTTGAAGAATGTTAACATGAAGAGCAGCCTTTTCAATCATGCAGAGAAATGACTTTGAAGTGACATTAACTTTCAAATAAAGTTCTATTGGGAAATGTTATAATGGCCCTTTTTTTCTTTCTAGGGAAAAAGACTTCCAAGCTATAATTTTTGACATTCTTTAGGAGCATTCATGCCTTTACCTTGCTCCATATAAGTCAAAATAACTTGGTATTTTAGAACCTTAAGTTTAATATTAAGTTTTAAATAATCTTCTTCCAAAAACCATGTTGGACATTTCTATTACTTTTATCTTTATATATGCCTTGGAGCAGTCTCTTTAAAAAAGGCTTTCATAAAGTCTCAGCTTATCTAATCTAATATCTTGCATCTGTGGATTTCATATTTGATTTTACTTTAATTGAATTCAAATTAAAGTTTATTTAAAAATCTATCAAAGCTATAATTTAGAGTGGAAAGACAGATAAAGTGCTTCCCAGATAAGGTCAAGTCAAAGAAGTTCATCATCACCAAGCCCTTATTACATGAAATGTTAAAGGGACTTATTCAAGAAAGTGAAGAACTGGGTGGGGGCGGGGATGGTGACGGCGGGGTGGGGATGGGAGTATAAGACAGAAAACTGTACTTGAACAATAATTAAATAAATAAAATAAATAAAAATAAAATAAAATAAAAAGAAAGTGAAGAAGATCAAAACTCTGATCATTAAAATAACAACAAACTCACAACTATCAACAATCAAGTCTAAAAAAAAACAAAAACAAAAAGAAACTCCCTGGTTGGTGTAGCTCAGTGGATTGAGTGCAGGCCTGCGAACCAGACAATCTCGGTTCGATTCCCAGTCAGGGCACATGCTTGGGTTGCAGGCCAGTTTCCGGCAGGAGCCAGTTCCCTGCAGGGGATGCACGAGAAGCAACCATACATTGATGTTTCCTTCCTCTCTCCTTCCCTTCCCCTCTAAAGATAAATAAATAAAATATTAAAAAAAAAAAGAAACTAAGCAAATAACTGAATAGGAATCACAGAAATGGAGATCACGTGGAGGGTTATCATCGGGGAGAGGGAGTGGAGAGAATGGGGGAAAGGGTACAGGGAATAAGAAGCATAAATGCTTCACTAGTTTATTTTGTTCATTAGATTCCTCTTACAGGTGAGATCATATGGTATTTGTTTGTTTCTTCCTTAATTTCCCTCTTCATTGTGTAATTTTCCAAGTACCGGTGTTTTACCTCTTGGTTAAGTTTATTCCAAGGTACTTTATGTTTCTTGTTGCTATACCAAATGAGATTTTTCCCCTGATTTCTGCTTCTAATATTTCATTGTTGGTATACAAAAAAATCCTTTGATTTCTGAATATTGACTTCATATTCCACTGTCTTGCCAACTTCACATTAGGTCAAGTACTTTTTTTACTTTTGGGAGGTTTTTTATTGAGCTACAATTGGTTTTTACTGAAACATTTTAAAGTATATTTTATTTATTATGTTATTACAGTTATTCAAAATTTTTTCTCCCTTTATTCCTCCTCCACCCTGCACACCCCTACCCACCAGCATTCCCTCCCCTTAGTTCATGTCATTGGATTGTGTGTTGTTGGATTGTGTGACTTCTCTGTTTCCTATACCATTCTTAACCTCTCCCCATCTATTTTATGCCTACAAATTATGCTTCTTATTCCCTGTATCTTCCCCCCTTATTCTTGTCCTCCCCCTTCCTACTCAAAATTTTCCATGTGATCTCCATTTCTCTAGTTCTGTTCCTATCATAGGTGTTTGCTTAATTTTTGTTTCTGTTTTTTAAGTTCAGCTGCTGATAGTTGTGAGTTTGTTGTCATTTTACTGTTCATAGTTTTTGATCTTCTTCACTTTCTTAGATAAGTCCCTTTAACATTTCATATAATTTGGGCTTGGTGATGATGAACTCCTTTAACTTGACCTTATCTGGGAAGCACTTTATCTGCCCTTCCATTTTAAATGATAGCTTTGCTGAATAGAGTGATCTGGGATGGAGGTCCTTGACTTTCATGACATTGAATACTTCTTTCCAGCCCCTCCTTGCCTGCAAGGTTTCTTTTGAGAAATCAGCTGACAATCTTATGGGAACTCACTATAGGTAACTGTCTCCTTTTCTCTTCCTACTTTTAAGATTCTGTCCTTATCTTTAACCTTGGGTAATGTAGTTATGATGTGCCTTGGTGTGTTCCTCCTTGGATCCAAATACTTTGGGACTTTCTGAGCTTCCTGGACTTCCTGGAACTCTATTTCCTTTGCCAGATTAGGGAAGTTTTCCTTCATTGGTTTTTCAAATAATTTTTCAACTTCTTGCTCTTGTTCTCCTCTGGCACCCCTATGATTCAGATGTTGGAATGTTTAAAGTTGTCCCATAGGTTCCTAAGCCTCTCCTCATTTTTTTGAATTCTTATTTCTTTGTTCTGTTCCAGTTGCATGTTTATTTCTTCCTTCTGGTCCACACTGTTCATTTGAGTCCCAGTTTTCTTCCTGTCACTGTTGGTTTCCTGTTCGTTTTCCTTTATTTCACTTTTTATAGCCTTTATTTCTTCCTCTATTTTGCAACCATACTCAACCAATTCTGTGAGCATCCTGATTACCAGTGTTTTGAACTGTGCATCTGATAGGTTGACTATCTCTTCAATGTTTAGTTGTGTTTTCTCTGGAGCTTTGATCTCTTCTTTCATTTGGGCCTTTTGTTTGTTTGTTTCTTTCCACAAACCTGTTATGTATTAAGAGGCAGAGCCTTAGGTGTTCACCATGGCAGGGCAACTTATGTCACTGGGTTGTGATGCTCTATGTGGGGTAGTGGTCCAAGTGGGAACAGCGCGACTTGCTCCACTCTGCCATTTTTCAGTCACTTCCCCCACTACCCACAATCAAATTGGGCTCTTCTGGTGCTGATTCCTGGGTAGGTGGGTTTGTGTATGTTTTAGGACCCTGTGGGTCTCTCCAATGAACTCTTCTCTGAGTCTGGGAGTTTCTTCCATTGCTGCCTCAACCCCCACAGGTGTTTTCCATCAGAGGTTTGAGGCTTTATTTCCTCGCAGTGGAACCCTGGGTTATGAGGTCTATCATGCTCCCCAGTTGCTCCTCCCCATTTATCTGCACACAAATGTGGGACCACCCAGTCCGCAAGCCATCATCTCATGTGGTCCACCAGCTGCCTTGCCTTCCCCAGTCCTCCAGCTGATACCTTGCTGCAAGTCTTCTGCCAGTTTCTGCCCTTCCTACCAGTCTGAATGAATGTTTCTTGTTTAACTCCTTGGTTGTCGAACTTCCATACAGTTTGATTTCTGTCAGTTCTAGTTGTTGTTTGTGTTTAAATTTGTTGTTGTACTTCTTTTGGTTGTGCGAGGAGGCACATTGTGTGTGCCTATGCCTCCATCTTGGTGGAAGTGCTGGGGAAAAAATAAATTATGTATGCATGTAATTATAAATATATAATCATTAGCAGATATACATATAAAGGACAGAATGAACAATGATTCTCTCCAATTATTGGAATTATAAGTGATGTTTATTCTGTTTGTATAGGTATTTTCTAAAGTATACATAACATGCATGAAGTTTTTTTAATTTAATTAAATAAGATCTGAGAGCTGGAAAAGGTTTTGGGTTTTCACCAGATTTTGTTTTTAAAGTAGGTTAAACTGGGGAGGTTAGGGGGTAGAGGGCTTGAGCAAAATGGAGAAAGGACTCATGGACAGGGATACCAGTGTGGTGAATGCAGGGGTAGGGGAATATAAGTGAGTTAAATGGTAATGGAAAATATACAATAAATTTTTAATAAAGTATGTTAAGCTCAATAAAATTACACTTAAAAACTTCTTTTCAACTTATTTCAGGGCTCACTTTGTTAAAATTTCCATTTATTTATGTTGATATGGTAAATATGCCACTCAATGTTTCTAAAGCATAATCTACGTCTACAGTTTCTCGAAGTCAGTGGCTAAACTCATCTTTAGTGTTGTCCTCTGTCGTGTAATGAACATATGAAACTCCCAGTGAATACATACAACATATACTGTTTTGGTAAGTTTAGCTCCAAGTTATCAGTTTCCTCAAGTTCATTTTAAAAATGAACATATGCTGTGTTCCATGATCCCTTTAGCAACCTCTGTTAGAAGCCTGTGTTAGTGAAATTCAGAGAAATAGCATCTGATGTGTATTCTGAGAAGAACTGGCACATTAGCTAAGAAGGGTGCTGCATAAATATTGTCCTATGCTTTTTTGGTGGCACATGAGCTTACTCATCTGCCTTTAAGTGCATTTGAAAAATAAAGCTTAAAAGTCACCAACTTAAAATGTTTCATTGTCTTAGAGTTTGATCATTAAAATGTTAAGAATAAAAACTCTTAGCTATTTTCTGCTCTTCAATATGTAAATTGAAGCTAACAGCTAACTTTTACAGGCAGCTGTTTCCTTTAATATTTCAATTTTATCATGCTGAAATCTTTAAAATCCATTTCACTTTTCAGAACAGCCTTCTCATTAATTGTCAACTTTATTGACTATTAAGTAATAACAACTCTTCCCCACCTGGGAATTGTGGAGGAGAGAAAACTTCAATGGATTTTAAACAAAAAACTATTAAAATATTTTCTTATTGTGAAACCTGTTTTTTTTAAGCATAAAAGCATTTTCTATTTTCTGTTGCTCAGCACATATGTGATTTGTATGTTGTTTCTCACCTTGCTCTATAACCCACAACATCCACTATCTAGTCAGTGGAAGTTATGTGGTTAGAAAAACTTCACAGGAGACTGAAAAAGTTGCAACTTTTGATGAATTACAGATAAAGTACTTAACAATTGAAAAATAGCAGAAAAGAAATGGAAGATGTAGTAACAAGATGGTTTCCTTTGCAGTGCCACCTTCTTACAATTGATTTGGGGGGTAGTTATGTTTTGTAACCTAAAATATCAAATGATCCATATACATTTTATTTCTTCTTGCCCTGTTGAGACAAGAGTAGCTTTATTTCAACCCTACTGACTTCATGGTAGCTTTTCCTGGATCTTCACTACATAAACAAAAAGAGGAGTATGTAGGCAGTTTGACAGCCGTAACTTATTTGTCCCCAACATAACATCTTTTACCAGATTCCTCCATCAGTCAGTGAAAAAATTAATTGGCATCTAGATGTCATGAGTTTGGGTTTTTTGATTTATAAACTTACTATGTACACTGCCTGGCATGGTCACTGCTTAGTAGAAGTTTATAAAGTAAATGGATGACATGTAATATACATCGGTTGCTTCTCCTAAAGCATTGTTTCACTTTGAGTATGTAAGGTCTGTGTGTCACTATCCCTGCTCTCTATAGACTAGGGGGAGCAGCAGAAATGAAGAGAATGAATAAAACTAAGTAGTGGCCTAAAAAGGTAAAACCAATCCTTCTGAAGCTTTCATAGAAGGTAATGTATGGGCTGTGACTTGAAAGAGAAGAAATGATTCACCAGGAAGACAGGTCAGAAGAACCTTCCAAGCAGAGAAAACAGCATGTTTAAAAACATACAGCCTGAATGTATAATCAATTTGGAAAACTATCTGGCAGTTTTTTGTACAGTTAAGTATATATTCTGTCTACAACTCAGCAATCCTACACACATGAGAAATTTAAAAATAGGCCCCCAAAATATTCTTAAATAAAATAAGTATTTGTGGCCCTGGCTGGTGTGGCTCAGTGGATTGAGCACAGGCCTGCGAACCAGAGGATCTCGGTTCGATTCCCAGTCAGGGCACATTCCCTGGTTGGAGGCCAGTTCCCTGCAGGCCAGTTCCCAGCAGGGGACGCATGAAAGGCAACCATACATTGATGTTTCTCTCCCTCTCTCCCTCCCCTCTAAAGATAAATAAATAAATAAAATCTTTTAAAAAATGAAATATATAAATTAAAAATAATAATAATAATAATAATAAATAAGTATTTGTGGTAGCTCTCTTCATGATAGACAAAAACTCGGAACACCCCCATATCATCACATAAGAATAAGACAAACTGATTAAGCAATATTCATACAATGAAAACTACTCCCTTGGCACCAAAAAAAATCCAATTTAAAAATGGGGCCCAGGCCAGGTGGCTCAGTTGGTTGGAGCATCATCCCATACACCAAAAGGTTGCAGACTGTATTCCCAGTCAGGGCAATACCTAGGTTGTGGGATCAGTCCCTGATAGGGTTGTGTATGGGAAGCAACTGATCTCTCTCTCTCTATCACTCACCCCCCCACCCTCTCTCTAAAGTCAAGAAACATACACTCAGGTGAGTATTTTAAAAAATGAGTAGAGAACCTGAACAGACATTTCTCCAAAAAGAACTGCAGATGGCCTATACACATATGAAAAGGGACTCAATGTCACAAACTGTCAGAAAAATGCAAATTAAAGCCACAAGGAGATATCACCTCACACCTCTCAGAATGGCTATCTTCAATAAATCAACAAAAAGATGTTGGTGGGAATGTGGAGAAAAGGGAACCCTTATATATTGTTGGTGAGGCTGCAAATTGGTTCAGCCACTATGGAAAATAGTATGAAGTTTCCTCAAAATTTTAAAAATAAAACTGTCTGATGATCCATCAACTTCAGGGCTGAGTATAGATCCAAAGAAATCCAAAAGACTAATTTGAAAAAATATGTTAACCCCTATGTTCATTCATTACAGTATTCTCTACAATAGCCAAGATATGGCAACCCAAGTTTATGCATCTATCAACAGACGACTGCATAAAGAAGATGCGGTACACACGTACGATTATTCAGCCACACAAAAAAGAAATCTTACCATTTGCAACAACATGGGTAGACCTAAAAGATATTATGCTAAGGAAAAAGTTAATAGAGAAAGACAAATACTATACGAATTTATTGTTATGTATAATCTAAAGAGCAAATAAACAAACAGAAGAGAAACAGATTCATAGATAGAGAACCAACTAAAGGTTGCCAGATGGGAAGGATTTGAGAGGCTGAGTGAGAAGGTGAAGGGTTTAAGAAGTGCAAATTGATAGCTACGAAATAGTCACAAGAATGTAAACTACAGCATAGATAACATAGTCAATAATATTGGAATAACTATGTGTGGTACCAAGCAGGTACTGGAATTATTGGTGGATCACGTCATAAGATACATAATTGTCTAACCAGTATGCTGTGCACCTGAAACCAATATAAAATAATATTGCCCTGCCCTGGCTGAATAGCTCAGTTGGTAAGAGTGTTGTCCTGATAAGCTGAGGCTGCAAGTTCATGCCTGGTCAGGGCACATATAAGAATCCACATATAAATAAAATAATATTTTCTTGCCCTGACTGGTGTAGCTCATCATCACACAAAGCAAAAGTTTGCCAGTTCAATTCCCAGTCAAAGCACATGCCTGTGTTATGAGCAAGGTCCCTGTTTGGGGGTGTGTGAGAGGCAACTGATCGATGTTTCTCTCTCCCATCAATGTTTCTCTCCCTTTATTTCTCCCTCTCCTTTAAAATATATACACTTTATATGATCTTTAAAAGATATATACTCATATATAAAATAACACTAAATGTAAACTATAATTGAGAACAAGGCAATGTCTCTGCAACATGGACATTACCATACACATCTACAATATAGCAAATAATTTCCCCCTATTACAAAAGAAATACTGCCCGAGATGGTGTGGCTCAGTGGATTGATTGCCAACCTGTGAACCAAAAGTTCACTGGTTTGATTCCTGGTCAGGACACATGCCTGGGTTGCAGGCCAGGTCCCCAGTTTGGGGCATGTGAGAGGAACCAATCGATATATCTCTTGCACATTGATGTTTCTTTTCCTCTTTATCCCTCCCTTCTCTTCTCTCTAAAAAATAAATAAAAATTTAAAAAATATTTAAAAAATACTCCACAATAAAGTAGAATAAACTATGATTCATCAACAAAATACGTGTATCTCAAAAATGTTTGGTTAAGCTAAGAAGCCAGATGAAAAAAAGAGTACATACTGTATGATTCCACTTACCTAAAGTTCAAGTACAGGCAAAACTCATCAATGGTGACAGAAATCAGACCAGTAACTACTGTGAGAAGAGGGAGAAATTGACTGGAAGAGGGCACAAAGGGAACTTTCTGGTGTGATAGATATGTTTTAAATCTTGATTGGGGTAGTGCACAGGTAAGTACACAGGTACTTACATTTATCAAAACCTAATTGTAACCTTAAGATCAGTGCATTCCACTGTAAGATTTTTATCAATAGAAACAATGAGCCCCCAAATTAATGAAACAATATTGGAACAAACAAACAAAGGCATCAGGGCTGAAACAGAGTAGTTTAGCAGTGGTGAAGTCGACCAAGGAAGCACCTGGAAAGGGAAGCATTGTGCAAGTGGAATGAAAATATTTTCATGTTTCTGACCACAGAAAATAAGAACTGTGTTAAAAGACAAACCTTGGAAGTCGAAGAGTGATGAATAGTCAGAGACCTCCAGAAAATTTAGAAACTTACCTCTCTATAGTCCCATATCTAAGAGGTATAAAACCCCAGGCCTTCAAGCCAGTCCTTTACATTTGAAGGACTGTAAAAAACTAGAGAGTACAGGTTACCCTCCCTCTTTTAACAGGTGATTGGAGCAGCCTATAGCCTATAAAATCTCCCAGATTTATCATTTCAGAGGTCCTCTCCTGCAGTATAGACTTTCCCACTTCCCAGCATGCAAGATAGCATCTGGCTCACACTGCATCATCTGTGAGTCATTGGCTGTGGGGAACAAGTGCATCATTGTTATAAGTTATAATAACTCTTTTCTCTGCCCACAAAACCTCATTTTGCTCCCAAGATGTGTGTGTACCTCATTTTTGCTCCCTACATATACAAACATTAAAAGCTTGTCAAGCAGGAGTCAGATCATGAAAGCTTCCTATAGCATGCAGAAACTGTCTAGCTTTACCTTTTTGCCGGGGACAGGGGCAAATTTAAGAGTTGTAAACACAGGAAAAATATCTTTTTTGAGCATAGAAATGCCATTTTGACAGCACTGTGGAGAATAAATCTAAGACAGTTGAGAGTGAAGGCAGAAAAATGATTTAAAGGACAATTGTAATGGCCATGGTAGGAGAAGTTGTAGCAAACATTAGTAAGGAGGAAGAGAACAGGGAATAGACATGAGCAATGTCATGAAGGTAGGACTGAAAGCATTTACATCTATGTGACATGGGACTAGAGAGGGATTTCTGATTCCCCCACAGTGCCCAGTAGAGCCACCAAAGAGATCTGTGCAAAACACCTGAGATACCAACTTCTTGCATTTCCCTGAACTACACAATCCCTATTATGGGTCGGTGTGTAATACCCTTCCACTCATCCACCTTGTATTCATCACTTACTTGTATTCATCTCCCACTAGAAGACTCCAGAAGCCCCTTAACCCACAAAGTAAACTAGGGTCCTGATGCTGGTCACTCCCACAGCGAAGATACAGTAATACAATACTTAGCAGTGTCGCTACTTCAACACTCACACATTTGGGTTGTGATTGTGTTTTCATGCATGGCTCCCTCACTAGGCTGTACTGTCAAGGACAGACTATATTTTGCTCACCATTATATGTCCATCACAAAACAGGGGATGGTATGAAGTAGGAACTCAGTAAATATTTGTAACTAAATTAATAAACATTGTGCTAAAGCCACATTTATACAAGATCAAGCGCTAGAACATGTGCCCTGGCTGGGTGCCTTGGTTGGTTGGAGCATTATTCTGAACACCAAAAGGTTGTAGGTTTGATCCCCTGTCAGGGCACATACCTAGGTTGAGGGTTCAATCCCAGGTGGGGGCTCATATGAGAGGCAACTGATCACTGTTTCTCTCTTACTTCGATGTTTCTCTCTCTCTTTCTTCCTCTCTCTCTGAAATCAATAAACATATGCTTGATTGATGATTAAATTTAGAAAAAAAAGAACTAGAAGATGTTACCTCATTTCCCAGACTTCCTATGGGAATTCAAGGACATTCTGCCCTCAATAAATTCAAATAAATCACTTGAGCCTCTCTCCTTTACTTCTCATTTTTAGTGTAATAAAATATAAACCTTATAAGACTTTAATAAAAATGAAATAAAGAATGTACCTTAAACATATGAGTTTTTTGAGACATGTGGCTGATCAATCAGTTGCTCCCTTAGAAAGACCTACATTCAATGCCTGGAAACTCTAAAAGTACCTAACACAGAGGTACCATCACCTCGATGCCACCATAGAGGTGTTTGATTTTCATCATGCTTTTACTTTGGCATGGTGGCATTAAATGAGATAAAACAGATGGAATTACAGTAATACATACATATATAGTATTCAAATAATAAGGGCAAGTCTCACTTTTCCTTCTCTATCCACATTTTTATACTTTATTACTCTACCCCAAGTTGTATTTAAAGGTGAATCTATGCAATTGATGACATTTTCACAGCCTCATTGACAATCACAAATACAGTCTATTTCCTCAAATTAATGGGCATTTAGTGACTTTCAATAGGCTTTCAAGTCGTGACACAATTAAAATGTAACTATACTGCATAGAAAATAAAACCATGGCAAGTGGCGAAAAAATGTTTCTCCCTCTTCTCAGGAAAATAGAAACATAAAATATACACTTGGTGCACATCTAGTCACTCTAATGATTTTAGTAATCAGAGAAAAGAAAAAAATGTGTGATAGGAATATACAAAATGAATAGTCCATTATTCTAAAAGAGAGAATGAGACTGAAAACATGTAGACTTTACCACCTATATCCAATTCCAAAAGTTTAGGACATTAAACAATACTTATTCCCAATTGAGCATTTGTGATTGGCACTTAATAAAGATAGAAATACTGACTTTCATTCAGTACTTAAAAGCAGAGTCCAGAATTGAAGTTATTCTGAGAGTGGCATTGCATTCCAATGGTGTCAAGTGTTTTTGACTTGACACAAGCTTCAAATCTAGAGCGTAAATGTGAGAGGAGCTGAGGCTCTCCACGGCTGCATTCTTCAACTCCACAATGAGAATTTTATCAAAGCCCATATCCAGCTAACAATGAGGCCAGCAAACCAGGACTTGTAAAGTGAGACTGGACTACACATTGGAACTCTAGTTTCACTTCATGCAGAATAAAGAATGTCTTCGGAAATCTTTCTCTAGAATAGAAAATTTTTTAGAAAAGGGGCTGTGGAAACAGAGGCAGGAGAACATGCACATAAGAATGTTAATGTCAAATGACATGTAAACAAAAGATGCAGTCTAGATGTGCCATCCCATGAGTTCATAACCTCCAACTCATACAGAAACACTCAGCTTTTAGGGTCTGACATTCACTGAGTACCTATTCTGTGCCAGGATCTTTCCTAGAAGATTCCACTTCTCTTTGTTCATTTAGGTTTCCTGCCAAACCAAAAATTCCTTATTGTCCGCATGTTAAAGGTAAGGCAATTGAGGCCCAGAGAACTCAAAAGATCCTAAGTTACATGGCAAGAAACTACTAGAGCTAGGATATAGCTCTGATGTTTTACTTCCATGAACAATATTATGTCCACAGTAACATCACTCCAAAATGTCTGGAAATTCCAACAGCCTTCCTCGGGGGATGGGATCGAGGGTGGAAGTGGAGGGGGAGTAGTAGTGAGTAGAGGGGGAGATGTTGGGTGAGGGTGGTACTCCTGGGGTGCATATTATATTCTCTGCCTAAACCTGTGTGCTAGTTAGATGGGTGTTCATTTCGTAAAAGGTCTTCAAGCTGTATACACAATATGCATAATTCTGCATGCATGTTATACTTCTTTAAAAGTTTTAAAATAGAGGGAGAGAGATAGCCTTTCCCAGTCTCAGATTTGCTCCTCACCCCAGGCCATCTTCCTAAGTACCCCTTTCCTCTTTCTCACAGGTGCAGATGAGCCTTTTTTCCTTTCTATTTAAAGTTAAAAAATAAAAAAGACTGTATTAGCCAAATCCTTACTAACCATTATAAAACTAACTTCTTTCTTGAAAACTAACTTTTTTCTTGAAAATAAGCTTCAACATATTTATATGGAGAGAACCCCACCTCTAGTTTTACTGCCAACTGCCTACAAACTCTGGGCCTTGGTTTGTCCCTAAATAAAGGATTTCAATCAGAAAATGTCTAAAGTCCATTTTCCCATACATATTCTTCTGGATATGGGTACAAGGAAATTCATAGTAACATTGTTTATAATAGAGAAAAAGGTGTGGAGAATGGCCATTAACAGGAGAATGGATAAATAAATTATGGTATAAATCAGATAAAATATTCCACAGAAATAAAGTATTATGAATTATGGCTAAAGATATCCACTGGATAGACCATAGTAGCATACTAACTGAGAAAAACATATCAGTGAAAAAAAAATATATATAGTGATACCATGTATATAAATTTTAAAAGAAGCAAGTGAAATAACATTTTTTAATGATTCATACATATCTGGTAGAACTATAAATGACACCAAGTAAATAAAAAGTAAAAATTTAGGACACTGACTACTTCTGGAGGGAGGCAGGGAGATGGGGGAGGGCAAGGGACAGAACAGAATTTTCAGGTTTACTGATGTTCTATTGCTTAAGATGGTTGGGGAATTCACAAGTGTTTTCATGGCTATTATACTTCATTTCTTATGTACATGTCATTTATAGTCTTATCAGATATTACACATTTGTAAAGATTATGTATATTTTTCTCAGAAAATATTGTGAATAAAGAGGTAAGTACCAAATCTTAAAGTCACCAATAAATCGTTACATTTTTAACTGCCCTAGTACCAGGGTTTGTGCCCTGTGGAGAAGAGGCAGGATCATAATCTCCTAGAGGAATTTGCCTCCAAAAAAGAGCAGGTGAGTTATCTTCCCTTTTTGCGGTTGTCCTTTCACTAATTGCCAACATGCAATAGGAAATTACAGTGGAAGAATGCCAGAGTTACCACTGACCTATGTAACAACTAAAGGAGGGCAGCCGTCCGACCTTTTCCCCTAGGAACACGACTGAGTATGTGCATAAAGCCCCTTCAGTAGAAGAAAAGACACCTCTTCCTCTCGAAATGGCCTGAACCAAGGCATTGGCTTGGTGAGCAAAGGTCAGGTCAGATTTCATCCCCAAGTCTACCCTTGGCCATAAGCCTTGGTGCAGTATGCAACTGAAGCCAAAAGTGAGCAAAATAAGCATAATAAAAAAAATCTTTACTCAGACCAGGAAGTATAACACAACTCTTCTTTGGAAGAAATTTTTTCTTGATCCATCCCATTAATACTTATTGAGTATCTGTCTTACACCTAACACTGTTCAAGATGTTGAAGATTCCGAAATGAGCACAACAAATCCCTGTCCTCATTCATCTTACATCCTAATGGAGAGATCAGCTATAAGTCCATAAATAATAAAAAATTGGTTAATTTCCAACAGCAAACAAAATATTTACTTTATAGTAGAACTTCACATTTGACTTCAGCTATTAAAAACATACATTTTTCCTTATTATTCTGCCATTGGTTTAAAAAATACTGAGTCTCATATTTTACTGTAATAAAAGTAACCTTTCTTCAAAAACTATGGACTCCTATGAACAGAAGAATCCAGAGAGGCCAAATGGATGGTGTGATGATCTTCTTAATGTTAATCTGACTAAACTACTCTGCACCGTTACTCAGTCGAACACTAATCTAGGTATTTCTGTCAAAGATATTTTTTAGACGTGATTAAAGCCCATAAGCAGTTGACTAAATATCTTTGATAATCTGGGTATGGGCCTGATTTGATCCATTGAAAGACCTTAAAAGTAGAGCTGAAGCTTCCCTAAAGAAGAATAAATTCTTCTTGTAAACAGCAGCCTTCCCAATGAATCTCATATTTGGCTAGGCGAGCTCATACACTGCATAAACCAATGTCTTATGATACATCTCTTTAATATATTATTTCCTACTGGTGTGCTTCTCTGATACAGACTGATAAGATGCATTATCGTGGGCTTCCTTCCTAAGAAATCTTGGGTTAAAACACATTCTGGGTTGTATGTTCCCTCAATAAACAAAAAATGATTTGGGGTGGGCAGATAGGAGGTAAGTTATATTCATTGAGGGTGTCTCGGGACACAGTATTTCCACATGCATTGCCTTTACTCATCCTTACCAAAACATGGGCAAGGTCGTCATAGTATCCCCATTGTGCTTACAAAGGTACTGAAACCCACAGAAATAACGTAACTTGCCTAAGGTCACACAACAGGCAACCGAAGCAGGCGGAGACTGTGGATCCCTACACAGATCCAAAGGCAAAGCTCAGCATGCTGCTTGCCCATGAAGATAAACATTTTATAATCTCATCAGCTCATACTATGAAGTTCGCAACTGGGACACTACTATGGCACTGGGAAGTAAAGGGTAAATTAGCAAATAACCCGATCTAGTTAAAAGACCAGGAAAATCTGAAGGATAATCAAATTTTTTCAGAGGCATTGACAAAAATGTATACAACTTAATTTTTAGAACAGGCTGTTTAATTTCCCAGAGAGATACTGAAAAAGATGCCTAAGTGACCCAGAGGGTTCATTTAAGTATCCCCATGATAAGATTTGGGCTTCAATTTAGAGGAGGCAAAGTGATTCACATTAAACCAAACAAATAGGCATCTGAAATGTAGGCATATGCCAATCTGCCACTTAATGGCTTATCCAGAAATACTTCACAGTCACTTTCCTATCCTGAGTCTCTTAATAAATTCACCCTAATCATGCTGTGTCTTTAGTGCTAGAATTGAACAGTCAAACTCTCAGTTCCATTTCAGCTTGCTTCCCATGGAGCCCAGGGCAACCTGTTACTTAAATACAACGGATGAATTTCACTGTATTTCAATGATTTGGGTGACATTTCCTCGACATTCACAATATGTCTATAAATTAGAAGTGCTATAGCTTTAACACCAGATGAATAAAATGATCAAAGCACCCTCCAGTTACTGCCTACCCCTGGAGGAAGGGAAGCCAATCTGATTGGCAGTTCTCCACTAGATCAAGCTATACACTTACGCATGGGGAAAGAGCTAATAAATCGCCTTTTCTCGTTATATTTTGGTTTAGTTTTATGTTTTGTAATTCGTGTAGTCACTCATTGTCTTCTATCATAGCATATTATAGAAAATCATGATTAATCCATTAAAATTCAATTTACCATAATATAGTAACCAGAAATTATTTTCTAAATGTTCAGGCTGTAGAAAAGCAAATGATAACACAACCTATATCAGGTTATAGGTTAACCTGCTGCTCTTTTGTGCTGCTCTTTTTTCCTTCTTTCTTTATTTTCCTCAAACACACCATCTTTTACAACTGAACATATAAACCCAATCCAAGAATATTCACACATGAAAGTCTAGACAGCACCAAACACGGGAGATGGCTCTTTCTAAACTCTGGAGACTGAGGGCAATGCTCTCCAAGGGACATCTTCAGCCTCTCCTTCTACGAATCCAAAATTCATATGCTGGAACCCTAACCTACAATGTGATGGTCTTAGGAGGAGGGGCCTTTGGGAGGTAATAAGGTTTAGATGAGGTCATAAGGGTGGAGCCCCCATGACAGGATCAGGGTCCTTATAGGAAAAGGGAAAGGCTAGAGCCCTCTCCCCACCATGAGAGGACAGAGCAAGATGTCAACTAGGAAGAGAATCTTCACCAGGTCGCAACCATGCTGGCACTCCAGAACTGGAAAATAATTTCTGTGGTTGAAGCCCCCTGGTCAGTGACATTCTGTCACAGCAGCTGGAACTGACTGAGACATCTCCCATGGCATGGACCCTGGAGATGCACTCAGCACTCTAACCATGAATAGGAGATGGGGTTATGACAATGAGCTAACACATGCATGGAGTGTATATGTCATTACTCAAGGTTTTCTATAATATGCTATGATAGAAGATAAGGAGTGATTGTAGTAGGCCCTGATCTGAGCTCTTCAGCAAAACCAAGGAGCAACCATATGAGGTAAGTATTAATGTTATCTCCACTTAACAAGGAAAGAAACTGAGATGCAAATACATGTAGTCCTCACTCAAGATCTTACAGCTAGCCCATAGTACAGACAAGACTCAATCCCATGCAGTTTAGCTTTTCAGTAGTACATGTCTCCTGTCTCCTATTAAGTTGTAAGTTACTTGCAAATTCTGTATTATTTTAGTAAAATAGCTTTAGTACCACCCATACCAAATACTTGAGCATTTAAAAATTGAGACTAGGATAAAATAAAATATTATATGTACTTGATGAGGTGGTGGACACAGGATGCCTGAGAACATATTGGGCAGACTAATCACAATATCTAGAACTAGAAAAATTCAGCAACCACCAGCCAGATTCTCTTCTGTGAAGAGTTCAAGGAAAATGAAACAATTGCCTCTCCACCTTCAACAGAAACAGAATCACAAACACACTCAGCTTTTACACCAATAGGAAACCCACTAAATTAATAAAATATGGCATACATTTCTAAAACTCTGTGGCAACAAAAATTCAAATAAGTAGGGGACTCTATTTAGCCAACTAATAACTAGAAAATTTAGTTACCAAGAACACGATTCCATAAGCACTGCAGTGAATCAAGATTTTGAATGAACCTATTTAGTTCTTGGATGTTGGACACGACAGTTGCATTGTTTGCTTTGGGAGCTGAAGGGCAGGGACATCTATAGATTCCTTAGGCCTTTGTGAGTCAATGTTACAATGTTATTGTGTCATTTTCACTTTGGGATTTTTATCTACTCCTTCAAGTTAATGAAGGCTTGAAATGTGTGCTTTTAAAATACATCCAGGACACTTCTATTTTGGAACTCTTTACTGGTTAAATAAAAAACCCTCCAACAGCTGCCAGATAGGACAAGAATACCAATCATTTCAGAAGCTGAGAAATATGTGATGAGCTACTACTTCAAATCCTGAAAAATAAGCCCATTCAAAGCTAGCTAGGGCCGTGATACTCCAAATGAAATGTTAAACCGAGGCTACATTTCTTGTCATCGGTAAGAATGGGTGAATAGAGTGCCTCAAAGGAGGCAATTTTCCTTGAATGTTATTATGAAGTGCCTTCAATTTGGAGGGAAAGATTTCTCCTTGCTTCTACAGTGTCTATACTATCATTCTAGTGCAATACCTTCTGAAGTTCCCTGAAATGATTATAAAGTTGTACATCAACAAGTTCTTGTACACAATATACATGCCAGAGAAATCAGACACAGTGTCAAAATTCATCAATCTATAACACAGGGACTGTGCAACCACATCAGAACATGTTACAAGAGATACTTCCATTTTTTTTCACAACCCTCTGAATTTATCTGATAGAATTTCAGGGGGGAAAATGTGTTTGCTGGAGGGAAGATTGTTTTCTGCTTCTTGGAGTCAGCAAAGATGCTGAAAGCTCTTCAACTTTCTTTGCCATTATTTGAACCTCATCACCTCTGACACCTACTACTCTGCCTGCTGCAGCAGTGGGGATTCTTCCCTAAACTGTTCTTTCTCACAAGTGTTTCTCAAGGCACTTCTAGGTGGGTTTAGGCATTTCAAAGTCACAGCTAGTCTTAAAATACCATTAAATCAGCACCCAAACAGAAGGGGAAAAAGTTTTTAACTTAGCTCAATATCCACCAGACCAGATTCTTGAACTCTCCTAAATACCAACTATTCTTGTTTTTAAAAATACAATTCTGAAACTCTTCACACTCTTGAAATACAAAACCCTTATTCCCTTGCCTTAAAGGGAATAAGATTAAAATCATAGTGAGCATTTGATGACTACTTCTTTACCTCCCCTTCAATCCTCAATCCACTGCTATCTTATTCTGCTTTCACAATTCCAATAAAAAATGCTCTGCCCTGGTTGGTGTAGCTCAGTGGATTGAGCGCGGGCCTGCGAACCACACAATTGAGGTTCGATTCCCAGTCAGGGCACATGCCTGGGTTGTAGGCCGGTTCCCAGCAGGGGACTCATGAGAGACAACCATATATTGATATTTCTGTCCTTCTCTCCTTCCATTCCCCTCTAAAGATAAATAAATAAAATATTTTTTAAACGTTCTTGTTCTTCTTTTGACCTGTGGTGGCCCAATTCAGGGCTATTTTCAAGCTTGAATCAACAATATCATTGATACTGTTCAATAGTACCTCCTTCTTAGAACTATCCACTCTTTTTTTCCCCTAGCACCATTTCCTCCTGAGTTTTTATTTACTTCTCCTATACTTCTTTTCAGCCTTGTCTACAGACTCCTCTCCCTACCACCTTAATTGTTAAGATTCCCTGGGTTGCCCTTTGTTCCTCTAATCTGATACACTCATCCTGAACAGTCTTATTCACATTCATGGGTCCAAAAACTTCTGCACATTAATGACTCTAAAATCTATTGTCTTCAGACTGGATCAATCTCTCTCTTTCTAGAATTTCAAAGTAAGCTTTTTTACCAACTACTTCATGGTCATCTCTACCAAGATATTCCACAGAATCTCAAATTCAAGATGTCCGAAACAGTATGCATCTTTCCCTTCCTAAAAGCTGCATCTTCTCCTTTGATTAATGAAACAATAAACCACAAAGTCAGAAAGCTGGGTCTAATGCTTTCTTACTCTACCACCTACCTATGCACCCTTCCATATTCTCAGATTGCTTGTTGTTAAAAAGGTTTAACTATCCATCCGTAATAGTAAAGAGGGAAGTCTAGGCTATTTGTTACACCAGAAAACAAGTCCCAATCATGTGGTTTAGACTGGGTTAAATCTGGAGGTGACTCTGACACCTAGTAATAAAGAATCTTTATCTGTCAAATGCTGCGACCTTTAAGTGAGTTAAGTTTGAAATGTCTCCAAAACATAACAAAGTTAGTAACTTTGTTGATGTACTAAATTCAGAGTTTTGAAGATGCTCATTAACAAAATATATTTGTCAATCAGTGTAAATATATTTTAAGTATATATAAATATAAATGTTTTATGTTCAGATGTCTTTGCTTGATTTCTATATAAGCGCTATGTTGTCTGAGAACGTGCGTGCATTTGGAGTATGTAACTTAAGAAATCATTGGAACATACAGCTCAAGAAATAGCCTTGAGGTTATACTACCTGTTCAGTGAAAATCCCAAAAAGAAAAGAAAGATCAAAAGCCAAAATATTAAAAGCCCAAGAAAGTGTCTTTAAGGCAAAAGCCAGAATTCATCCTAATTGAGTAGAGAGAAACTCAATGCCCATCACACACAGGAAACAGGAAACTGGCTAATGAATGGGGTTGTGCTTACAGCGGACTTCACACCCTCCGATGAACAATTATCTCCCATAGCTTGTGCTGGGCAAGAGCGCCCTCTGCCTTCCAGCTTAACTTCTCCACAGAAGAGTACATTTATTCTTCTGCCCTTAACCTTTTAAACCAAATAGTAGTTAAAACATTTTAATTCCTGCTCTGAAATTAGACACATTAATGTTGCAACAAAACATCTGGGCATCAGTCATTGTCACCAAAGATTGCCCCAATTCTTGTCTTCTTTTTTTACTATCACTGCTAATGAGGGTGTAAAAGAATTCCCTTCTTTAAAATTACATTCTAAGATTGTACATACTGACCCAGTAAACAGATGTGATAATAACTTCAAATCTCAAATATTCACTGAGAGAAAAAAAAGGATAGGATAGGAGATGTGGTTTTATCTGTTAAAAAAAATATTCAAAATAAAAATGTAAAATTTTAACACCTAATAAATAAGTTTGCGAATAAGTGTTGCCTATTACATTATATATGTGTTTTCTTCTCTGTATGTTTAAAATAGCTCATACCTTAAGATTTAAAAAAAATTATCTCTCTTCAACTAGAGAAGTTAAATTGCAATAGTAATCAGTTAGAATTTCCAACCATTTAAATGTCCACTGTTCATGCTTTGTCAATCCAATCCCTGGTTAACCTTCACCATTTTTGTTTTTGTTTTTATTTTCAGTCCTGCTTCCAAACTGCTGGTTAGTATTGCTGCATAACACCATGAAACTGTCAGTTGGTTCCATTACAAATTCACTCCAACCAATCTAAGATTAACACTCACAGTTACTTAGCAATTTTTCTCTTCGCTTTAATTGACTATCATCATATTGCCCACTTGGACTATTTTCAACCCTTTCTACTTTGCTCAGACCTCAACACTTAACTCATTTTCTGTAGGATCTTTGCAAACTTATTGATCTTTCCAAAGCTTCTCACCTTTAAGGGGTTTTTCAAGATAAGTATCTTTAGTTCATATTTTCTACTGTAGTTTTCCAAGGATCCCAAGTGTAGTACATATTTTGATGTCTTGCTCATAAAACTAACAAGATGAAGATTATATGTGCCCTATGACATTATAATTTGTCAAGTGTCTAGGCATGGCACACAGGCCCTAAGATGTATCCCTTCCACCAAAGGTTGCCCACTTCCTAGTGTTTGCACCTTTGGGTAATTATTTTCTCTTCTCTGCAGTAGAGACCTGTGACCTGCTTCTACTAAGCAGAATACAGCAAAAGTGATGAGGTATCACTCCCATGTTTACATAATATCACATAAGACTAAACCTTAGCAGACTGAAGTGAGATTCTCTTTGCTGTGTTGATAAAGCAGGCAGCCATGTTGAGGAAGCCACTCCACAAGAGACTGAGGGAGGCCCCCAGCCAACCGTCAGTAAGAAACCCCAGCCCTCAGTAATACACCCTCAGGGAAATGAATCCTGTCAACTTGAATGATCTGGGAAGCAGACTCTTCCCCAGTTGTGTCTCCAGAAAAGAATGCTGCCCAGCTAACACCTTGGGTGCAGCCTTGTGAAACCCTGGGTAAAAGGTCCAGCTAAGCCATGCTGAAACTCCTGACCTATTGAAAATATTACATAATAAATGTATGTTGTTTTAACCTGAGTTTGTATAATTCATTATAAAGCAATAGAAAATTAAGACACTGGGTTAGAAATAAGAAAAATAGGAAACAAAAGGGAAGGAGGGAAAGGGAAGGGAAAGGTGAAAGGTATGGAACTGTATCTTACTGGAGAAACAAAATCAGGAGAAATATAGGAATCACTGGAAAAGAAAAACTGGTACAAATATCAAACATGAATAGTTGAAGAGAAGTCCCTTTGAGGTGCTACTGCTGGAAATAAAGAGTTTTAATGTTATAACACAGAAAGTATCATGGAACTTTGCTTCTACTTAATAATGAAAAATAAATACATATTCGATTCAGGACTCAGCCAGTAAAAGCACTAATACAGATGAAACCTTTAGTATGTGCCAGTGCCGTGCTAAGTATTCTACATTTATTGTTTCATTTAACCCTAAAAACAACTCATGAAGTAGGCACCATTATAACTGAATTTCAGAGATGAGGAAATTAAAGCACATACATTTCAAATAATCTGTCCAAGACCACACAGCAAATAACAGATGGTGCTAAAATTAAACTCCAGCCTGTCTCATCGAAAAGGCTTAGCTGTTAACCATCACTGCAGTGAGGAGAATGTACGTAACAGAGGGCTACATGAGAAAGGGCAGCACAGACCACAGCGACAGAAATGATGGGATAAGGCAGAGGCAGACGCATAGCAACAACCAGTCATTTCAGGGGCAAGAAGAGAGCACGTTCCAACATTTCGCAGAACAAAATTAAATATATACTTACCACAATATCACCAGGGGGAAATCACTCTAAAACCAATCTTTAAGCAAATAAGTTACATCACTGGGCAGAATGTAGTGGGCAAAAATAGAGCATAACACGAAAAAGGAGGGTCAGCTAACCTTGGCCAAGAAAATTCAAAAAGGACTAGAACAAAAACTATTTCCCTGGTTAAGGATTTTTCACCAAGAAGCTATACATTTATACCAAAAGCCACTGTCTAGTTATATATTTTGCATTGTGGAAATACCTTCCTTAGCTACCTCACCAATACTGCTGAATTCACGTCCTTCAAGAGCTTCAAGCCGTGTAAGTGCATCCAGTTCACAACCATGTTTTTTTTTTCTTTCACAAAAGACAAATATTGCTGAGGCATTTAAGTACTTCCAGTGGCATTGGATCCATCATCAAAAGGATGCTTTCCAGAGTGTCAAGCACTTATTGATTTCTGGGTCTCTGTAGTGTATGATAAAGGACTCTTCTTCTCGCAGACACTTCGTGTTATTGTGATGGAACAGTTCTCAGCTGTTTGATGCCAGGTAAGCAGTTGCGTGTCACTGGTCAGGATTTCTGATTTGTCCCCTGGATGTGCAATGGTTGGTCAGTAGAAAACATGTCTCAGAAATATAGTGTCAAAAGTTACACAATGCCTTTCAGGTATCCTAACTAGAGACACGACAGCAAAAACTATATTGTATTCCAGTAGAATCTTTATGAACTTCATTTTTGTTTTCTCCCTGATCCTGTGTGGGATCACTTGCTGCTTATTTTGGGCCCCAATGCGCTTTCTGACCCCAACCAAAATTTTGATCTGTTCTCACCTATTTCATTTTGTATTCCTAACTCAGCTGTCCCCCTTACAACTAGATATGATTCTGTCCCAAATTTCACTCTACTGAAACTCCTCAAGTCACTACATCTTTATGCCAAATACAAAAATTTCCTGTAGTTCTTAGTATATCTGTTGCAGATGATAGATGACATTTCTGACTAATGACAATTCCTCCTTTTTAAAATTCATTCTCTGTTTCCATTACACTGCTCCTCTCTGGTTTTTCTTCTACCCTTTACTTCTCCTGATTATCTCTCTCCTCTATGTATTTCTCTGATTGTCAATTAAATGTCTTCCCAAGATCTCTAAGCTCCGTCTTCACCCCATCATTCTGGGATTTTAGCATCCATATGAAATCAGTTCCCAGGTCTATCTCTCTTGCTCAGAACACCTGAGTTGCCTTCTGGACATTTCTTCCTGGATAATCAATGAGAAACTCAACTTCCATGTGGAAAAATCTAAAATCTCTATTTTCTGAAGTCAGATCTCTCTTCTGTGTCCTCAGTGAATAATCCCATTAAAGATTCAAATGTTTTAACCTGATATTTGAGAGTTTATCCTTGTCTGTCATTTACTCCATCAAATTAGACTCCAAGCCTCAAGCTATCTAAAGTAGTATTTTACTGATTCTTGAATCTATCCCTTCCTCTTAGTTTCTCTGCTATCTCGGTTTAGGCTCTCATCCATTTCTTCCCCAGATTTCAGCCTTAACCTCTAACAGATTTCCCTGCCTCCAGTCTTGCCTTTTGCAAATCCATTTTCCATTCCCAGGCCAGAATAATCTTCCTAAAATACAAATCTATCAAGTTAATTCCTTAAATAAAATCCTACAATCGCTAACAGATTTCCCTGCCTCCAGTCTTACCTTTCTCAAATTCATTTTCCATTCCCATACCAGAATAATCTTCCTAAAATACAAATTTATCAAGTTAATTCTTTAAATAAAATCCTACAATGGTTCTCAAAAGCTCTTAGAAACTGATTTAAAGCTCTTATTTAAACCTAAGATGCATTATTTATCTCCTACCTACTTTTCTAACTCCTTCTTCTAGAAGTCCCTAAACAGGCCACTCTTTTCAACTATAAACTATTTCTAAATCTTCAAATGTATCACTAAGCCTCTGATTAGAACAGACTTCCCCAAAACTCTATTTTTTGTCTAGGTACTTCCTACTGACCCTTCAAAACTCTGCTAAGATGTCTCCACTTCCAGGAAACCATTTCTTATTTACCCCTCCATGTCCAGGTCTTCCTTTTTCTGTGCTCATCTATCAGAGCACTTATGATTCCATCCCACAGACAGTGAGTCTCCTAAAAACAGAAACTGATTAATCAACCAATTCCTAGCATTCAACTTAATGTCTGGCATGGAACTGGCATGGAACAAATGTATTTATAAAAACAAAGGGAAGAAGGAGTGAAGGGGAGTTGGATATATTTGAAAAAACTATCTTAGAACTGTTTCAGAGTGATTAATGGAAGACAAATGTAATTGGAGAATTAACATCCTAATAACCGTGCCCCACGTAAATTCAGCAAATTCTAGAACTGCAGGACATCAGTTAACAAATTGAAATGTGACTTGTAGAAGATCAATCTGCCTCCTTCAAGCACCAGTTGATAAAAATGGCCCCAAGATACCACAAATCCCGGTCTTGCCACATCCTATAGAAGATTCTTAACAATAAAATTAAGCAACTAAAGGGGCCTAGAGTAGGATCTTGGAGTTTAAATAAAGAAGCACTAAACTGAAACTTCCTGGGGTCAATTCTGAGTTGATTTGGATGAAATCATTCTGTACTAATAACAGAGATAGCCACTCTAAATTCATGGTGGCAATCATGAGTTACCTGTGCAAATATATTTGTATGGGTACGTATGCTTCCGTGTCTGTGTGTCTATTATTAGAGTGTGTCTATTATAGAATCATTCAGGATGACTCTATATTAATAGATGTGTTGAAAATTAAATAGTATTTTCTTTTGTTCTTTGCCCTAACACTTCCTTACCAAAGCTTTGCATCAACCTTTTAAATAATATCAACCTTTTAATTTCATCCCAATTTTCAACTTAGTAGATTGCTTAGAATTGCTTGCCATTAGCTTAATACAACCAAAATGAACTCATTTTTTTCTCTTTTTTAAATAGTCTTCACCAAGTGATTTCTCTAGATATAGTGCATTAAACTTCTTATAATCCCCCAGCTTTCAAACTCTAAAATTATCTTTATGTTCTCCTTCTCCAACACTCATGCAACATTGATGTAACCTGGCATCCAAAGAGAGTGGACTGGAGTGTGCAGTACTGTACAGTACTAGTCAGTGGGGGCAATGGACAGCATTGAATGAGCATGTGTACTATGTGGCTGTCGCATTTAAAATGACTGAGCAAGTAGGCCAATGAACCTACATCAAATTTTGCATTAAGCTTGAACATTCTTCTGCAGAAACTATTCAGATGATTCAGAAGGCCACAGCTGTGGATAACTGGTGATTGGCAGCTTCATCATGACAATATGCCTGCTCGTGCATCAGAGTCTCATGCAGTTTTTTTGGTGAAACATCGAATCACCCATGTGACTCAGCCTTGCTACACCTCAGATTTGGTGTCCTGAGACTTCTGGCTTTTCCCAAAACTAAAATCACTTTTGAAAGGGAAGAGATTTCAGACTGTCAATGAGATTCAGGAAAATATGACGGGGCAGCTGATGGTGATTGGGAAAACTGTGTGAGGTCCCAAGATGCCTACTTTGAAGGGGATTGAGGCACCATTGTCCTATGTACAATGTTTCTTGTATATTGTATCTTCAACAATAAATTTCTCTATTTTTCACATTGCATGGCTGGATACTTTTTGGACAGACCTCGTATATAAACATATTCAATCAATTGCCCAGCCCTATCAAATACCTAAAATTCATCTTAAATCTGTCTCTAATTCTTTATTCACATTAATGCCATCAGAGTTCGGGTCCTAGTTTCTAATATATATAATTTTTTTCTAATCTACACTGTGCTTTTTTTCTAATCTATATTATTGTCTAATAGTATGATCTATACCATTTTCTCATCTATACTATTGCAACAGCCTTCAGTCCCTTTCCACTTCATTCAATGCTACATTGCTGCCAAAATAATCTTCTTAATTCTGAGCCTAGAAAGCACAGTTCTGATTGTGTCACTCCATGACACTTGTAAGAATAACAAATGAAGATAAGATGTCACATTTCAAAACCTTTTTGAAATTCACAATTGCTTACTTAATAAAATCTGAGTGCCTTGTCATGGCATTCAGTAAATTTTATGATCATATTAAAAAGAGACTTAAATATGGTCTTATACAAGGGCCCCCAAGTTCTACCCGCAAGTATCCTTTCCTATCTAATCTTTTTCTCTACCTTTAATGAGTCCTATACTCCAGTCGGATTAAACTGATTATTGTTTGACATTTATGCCTCCATGACCATTCTCAATTTCTTCTGCCTGGAATCCTTTCCCCTGAAATCTGTATGTCAAATTGTACTCATCTTTCTAAGTTCCAGATCAAATGTTCCCTCTTTCATTAAATCCTTGCAAATTAAAAATATCTCTCTCCTAAGTTTTTACAACTCTGCTTGTATATTTTCTTAAGCACTAGAACATTCTACCCTACAGAATAAATACCATAAATATTTCCCATCACTGTCACTTGGCTTGAACTTCCAAAGGATAAGAATTGCAGCTTATGTATTTGTACCCCCTTCGAATATTTTTTACATGTTAGGAGAAAAATTGCTATGTGTAATTGCTATGTTGTTATTTTCTCTGCTGTAAACGAAAGAATTTATAGAAGTAAAAATTATAGTACTTCAAATTAGGTATTACATTTTCATTACCTAGCATTTTAGGGAGAAAAGAATAGTTTTGAACCTTAGATCTAGATCAAGATCTAAAAATGGCAGATTACTAAATAATTTTATTCAATAAATATTTATAAAGCACCTACTATGTATAAGAGGCACTATGTCAGGTGCTTGGGAAATGCAAATATACAATTTTATTCACTAGGAACATAGACCTGCCCTGGCTGGCGTGGCTCCGTAGATTAAGTGCCAGCTTTAGAACCAAAAGGCTACCCGTTCAATTCCCAGTCAGGGCACATGCCGGGGATGGGGGCCAGGTCCCCAGTTGGAGGTGTGTGAGAGGCAACTGATTGATGTTTCTCTCACACATCAATGTTTCTCTCCCTCTCTTTCTTCCTCCCTTCCCCTCTCTCTAAAAATAAATAAATAAAATCTTTTTTAAAAAGAATATAGGCCTATGAGGTAAAACAAAATTTGACCTAACTGTAATACCAGCATTAAGTTCCATAGGAGGAAAAAAACTGTCACAGAGATTTAAATAAGTGCAAGACTAGGTGGGGAATCTCTGTAGAAGAGTAAGAAGGACTTGGACTTGGAAGTTATTCACGCTGGTTTGGATCCTGGCTGACTTCTTATAAGTGGTACAGTCATGAGCAAAACATTTAATTACTCTAGGTCTCAGATTTCTCATCTCTAAAATGGGAATAATACGTACTTCTGGCTAATGATCCTGAAACATAGTAAGTGCTCAGGAAATAATGCCATCCTTCCTCATTTAATACTGGTCTAAAAAGAGGCCAAAGATATCAACACAGCTCTGGGTTAACTTTAGTTCAAAGCGTCACATTTGAAATGATGTGAATCCTCTCTCCACACTTCAAAATGACATCCCTGGGAGAAGGTAAAATAAATCAGCAGTAATTAAAAGCTACAGTTCTGAAGCTATGACACAGCCAGGGCTGAATCACTGAAAAGACTACAAATCTCTTTGTAGATGATCATTTCTGTTTGGGGTACTAAAATCAAGTGCCATTAATCTAACATATCAGAGTCAGTTCTATTTGGTTTCTCATGATTTATAAGTAAGGCCATATCTCACAATTACAAATATGTTTCAGCCTTGAAATGTTCCCAATAAATTTACCATCTTTCTCAAATGGATGCTTCACTGACAGAATATAGTTTTTCATCCTGTTACATTGGCAATGAGCAATATGGGTTCCAAAAGTCCAGTAAAAGCACCAACATGGATTTTTTAGAAGACTTCAACATGCCAGCATTACTTCAACAAAGTCCATTTTTAATCAAAAGTACGAGTTTTCCTGTTCCCAGCTTCCCAGCTCTTCCGAGCCCCTTTAAGCAGCACAAATCTCCCCACGCATCAGAGAACCCGGCACCACCCCCAGACTCCTAGCATTGCAACCCAAGGACACACCAAACTCAATTACAAACTTAACTACCTTTTTAAGTCTGCCATTGCTATCAATTCCATGGCCTTAAGATCTATGGCAACCCTAAACCAGGAGAGATTCTGAGTGAGGGTCGAAGAGTCCTCAAAATTCACTGTTCCTTTGAAAGGAGACAGGAAATCTGGATTCTAGATCTTAATCTGCTCTCAACTGCCTGATTACCCACTGTCAAAGGTACCAACTCAAAATGATGCAACTCTCATTTATCAAACTCCTGTATATGCCAGGAACTCTGCTAAGTATTAACCATAAAAACACAACTAAAGCAAGATATTGTGTTAAGTGCTTATAAAACTTGAATGCTTGCAAAATGGAAGTAGGTCAGTTATGTTATATGCATGTTTATTTTTAGGTAAAATAAAATAAAACTTCATATCAAGGTGAAGGGTAGCTGCAGAGGAGTTGTCAAGGAAAAAAACTCTGAAAAGATGCACGTGCTCTCCAGCCCATGGTGTTTGGACTGAGAAGCCAGGTCACACACTTGAGCTCATCACCAACCTTTATTATCTGGGCAGCTCACTCTTGTCCCCTGTTCTGAACATAATATAACAATGTGGTCCCTGCCCTCAAGGCTAACAATTCAGGCTGGAGAGACAGTTTGCTCTGACACACTCCTAAATAAGCTTCAGATAAACCAGAGAGGAGGCAGATCGAATCTAAGGAAACAGAAAGAGAAACACAGTAAATCTATGATGACTAACTGACCTAACTTATGACCTACAAAAATCATTTTTCTTCCAAAGACAACTAATGCACTCATAGTCACCACTGTGCCAAAACAAGCAGCTTGAAAAATCAATTTATCCCAAACTGATACATGATCCAAACATAATATGTTTTTAAATAACTTCAAAAATATTTCTGGTCTAAGAGAATTTGCGTATGTTTAGATGAGACTTGCACAGCACCTTAACAATACTTCATTAATTCAACAAATCACTATTGAATTCCTGGTACACACACAACACTGTGTAAGGTTTTCTCAGGCATAAATAAGAACGCTCTGCCCTTGAGGCATTTGCCGTCAAAAATAAAATTTACAAAGTTAGAACCTGATATTTATTACTTGCTTCTAACTGCATACATTTATCCTAATTACATAATTAGATGCAATCATCCTTAAAACAAAAAGGAGACTGAATTTTATTCTAAGAAAGCTCTCATAACACAAAATGAAGAAAAACAAAATCATGTGAGCCAAATGACAAAAGCCAAAAATTCAATGTAAACTATCATTACCAAAAAAGACTACAAAAGACAACTATAAAAGGCAACTTAGAGAATAGGCCGGCAGCTGTTGGGGGATGGCAGATTTGGGGGAAGGTGTTGGGTGGTATGGGGTGGAGTAGAAAGATTGAGCGAAAAAGAAAAGAAAAGGAGAAAAAACTCATGGACAGGGAAACAGTGTGGTGATTGCTGGGGGGGACTGAGGTGGGGTAGGTGGAGGATGGTATGGGAGGATGAATGGTGATAAAAAGGGAGTTGGCTTGGGGCAGTGAACATACAATACAGCGTATAGACGAGGTGTTATAGAATTGTGCAGCTGAAACCAGTGTAATTGTGTTAACCAGTGTCACCCCAACAAATTCAATAAAAAGGAAAAATAAGGGGTAACCATATACTATATAGTAAAAAATTTTAGTGGGGGAAGTGTTCTAAAACTTAAGGTGTGAAAAAACCCTAAGGATTATCTAATACAACTCCATAATTTTATGGATTCAAATAATAATGATTTTTAAAACCACCAGATAACTTCCTAATTAGTGTCAAAGGAGACTCTGGTCCCTTTTTGTGTACCAAAGTACTTGCTATCTCTACCATATATGCCGAAAATACTAGCTTATATTTTAAAAGCCTCCAAGTATTACATCTTCCCTTTATACTGTAACTACAGAGAACACATGAGGAGACAAAGACACTTTGCTTGTGCTGGCCAGTGACATGCCATATCATTGGCCATTGCCATAGGGTAATAGGTATTTCTCTAAACTGCATCTACAAGACTGGGGGATGGGGAGAGTGGTCTCAGTGCAAAGTCCAGTCCCTGATTCAGTGATACATGCACCCATCAAATTCCCATTGCCCTATGACGTAGAAATGGTGTGATCCTTTGTTTCATGGTCCCTTGAAAAATAGTATTTTTTAAATTGAACACTGATTCAAGGGCCACACAAACTGTGGGCATTTTCTCATGCATTTGAACTGAGGCTTCTGTCTATGCCAGCCATCTATAGTAAATGCAGGAGGCCAGTCTGGATGCTGCAGCTGGATGGCAATTGCTTCTGTGCCATTTCCAAAGACCTCTGGCCCTGCACTTGTATGGCCATTTCTGTTTAGTAAACTCTTTTACAAGGTAGACATCCTTTCTACTTCTTTTCTTTTAACCACACAGCAAAAGTCCTTCGATTACCTGAGTTGCTAGACCACAGGGCATTGTGCCACTGTCTTCATACACTGGAAAGGTGCTTTGATTGTAGATAGCATGGATTCTAAAGATTTGTCTTCCACGTGGAACTCTGTCCGAGAGAGCACATTCTTGCTGAATCTTCATGTGTTCACAAACCTGGAAGCTCTCCAAATCCTGTTCTTTTGGAATTTTGTGGATGCTTCCTTACATAGGTATAAGTGATCAAATCATTGGCCTTCGATTGTTTTAACCTTCAACCCCTCTTCCCGTAACTTGCCCTAAAGCCAGGGGAGTGGGACTGAAAGTTTAACCCTCTAGTCACATGAATGGTTCTCCTTACGACCAGCCCTCCTGCTTAGGTGAAGTCCAACTAATTAATTAATTAATTAATTAATTAAAGAGAACGATTTGTCTTCCTTTGACTTTCCTCTTCTTTCAACCTATTCTTACTGCTCTACCCCCAATAGTACATTCCAACAGCATGATTACTGTTCTTGAAATTAACCAGTTTTTCCCCCTTTATTGTTTCTAGTCTCCTCGCTCAACTGTTTCAACTTCAGTCTTGTGTTTATCTTCCATTTTAATTCAATATCTAGTCACACTTGGCATTATGGAACATAGGTACATAGCTAAATAAATACAAATATTCGCTGTACTCTTACATAGTTACTAACACTCTTTGTGGAATTATATTACAAAAATAGCCCTCATCTTCACCCACCAAAAAGTGCCATCATATCACAGGTATTTTATAGAGTAGTAGGTAGGCACATTTTAATTTCATAATTTTATGACTTTTAATGAGGTGATCATGTAACAGGGTACAGGGTACAGCCACCCCCCCCACCAAATAGGGATTTGCAATGAGGTCCAGAATTCAGGGTGCCCAGGAAATACATATGTATAGGATGTCCTCACCCCCACAAGTCTGAACTGGGGAATAGGACACATGGAGCAGGGCCACTGAGAGTCATTCTGCATAGCAACAGTTCTGCATGTAACCTCAGGCATGGTCATTTAACACATCTATTATTTGTAACTGGTTTCATAGATATGTTAAATAGTTATGGCCATGCTTTGAGCCAGGGGGATGGGAGTGACTTCCACCCAGGGTGTAACTGGGAGACAATTCCCCCAGGTTACAGCACCTATGTGAGAGCTTGGAGATGACTGTCTCCACACCACGGGGCCATGCCTGCCCAGACTTACTACTGCAGCCCAGAAAAGCTCAAAAAACTATGGGAATGCTGGCAGGTACTGCCAATTGTGGGAGCAGTCGGAAATGGGGCTGTGGAGGAAGATTGGTGCTGGGATTTAAACCCAGCATGGCAGCTTGCTACGAGGGACTGCACAGCTTTGCAGAGAAAAAGGAGAGACCCTATGACTTCGGTGTGAGAGAGTTGGGACCACCCAGTTTGGGGTATTCCCTTTTGCCACATGGCTTAGGAAGCAGGAGAGACACTTCAGGAAGGAAAAGGGTGAAAGGACTCTTGCTAGTGGTCCATGAGAAGGTGCCACTTGAGTTTGGATTAAAAACTGGAGATCCTGGTGACACAGCTGATGGTGTTGGGAACTGCAGGAGGGCTGCCAGCAGAGCACAGATTACTGGGAAGGACTGGGGGCTACCTGAGCCACAGACTTTTATTTCTTTTCCTGAGATATGGTACCACAGACTGGGCAAAATGGGGAAGGAAGGACTGTGTGTTTGTCGATGTTTTAAGGGACATTGTCATTTTAATGAAGACATTAAGTCATTACTCTTAAGTCTGTAAAACTTTTGAATAAATAATTCCTTTTCACCAATCTATGACATTGAGAGCTATAATTCCTGGTGGCAGGCAAGGCAAAACTAGTACAGGAAGACCCTGGGAGACAGGGCGTCCATTTGGTAATAGTATATCATTCCCCCCTCCATGAGTCTGTTCTCTAACAATCAGAATCAGAATCCTGTTTTTCTATAGCACCCCAAAGTGCTATAGCACCCCAAAGTGCTATAGAAAAACAGGAGAGAATCACTGATTGAGGACTTTAGGTAAAGGCAGATAATGGTATGGATTACACCCAATGCTTATTAGATACATAAACTGAATTACATGAGTAAGAAACTTGAACCTGAGAGAGGTTTCTAGGACTCACTTCTAGTTTCCTAGTTTTCAATGCAGAGCTTATAATATTGACAGTGTCAATTCATCTTTGCAACCTGAGGTTAAATTATAAAAAAAAAAATAAAGCATTAATCAAAAAACTCAATCATACTAGGGTTATTTTATCATCATCACAAATTGCTAAAAGTTGGTTCCTGATACAAGCCCCACTCACAAATTCTCAGGCTCCGAAAGTCAGGCATGACCCTGTGAAGGTCATCTTTTCTGTACTATTCTTTTCTAGCAATTCAGAATAGCAAAGTAAAGCCTTCCCAGAGTCTGCAGCATAAGTGCCAAGAGTGTGGACTCGGTGCCCAGAGCACCCGGGTTGTAGTCCCAACTCTGTCACTTCCTAAGACCTTGGACCACAGGTAGGACTAACTGTAGGACTCCCTGTGACTTACATTTCTCATCCCCAAAATAAGGATGATAATAATAGTTCCCATATAAATTGTCATAAAAAATACATACACTGTTATACTAAATCACTTAAATCAATATTTAACACATTGCTAACATTCAGTAAAATTATTGGAATGATGAATATTGTGATAGGGAATGATTTGGGAGAACATTCTTATATCTCAGCAATCCCCCATCTCATAAACACATGACACTTGATAATGACTCATAACCTCTTAAGAACTGTTAGAAAAATATTAAGAGTTTGAATTTTTGTTCAGGAACTTACTCATACTAGTGAGAATGGATTATGGACAACAATGTATAAGAGGGGACACAAAAAATACCGGAATTATCTTCTGGAGGGTGGTCCCCTTGTAGTACAGGCTTCCCTTGTTGGGTGTGTCTTCTAGAAACCCATCTGTATCAGTGCACTAGCTGATATTGCTGTGAGAGGCTCCATTTGGCTTCAATGAATATTTCTGAAGAGTCTTCCAACACACTTGCCCATTTCATGGTGGGTGATTTACAACGCTGAGTGTTGTTCAGCAATTTTTGACCAAAAATGGCATGACCCGCATGCCCTACCCTTCCTGTTCACCTGATGTTGCCCCAAGAAACTTTATTTGTTTCCCCAAATGAAAAAATATCCTCAAAGAAAAACATTTTGGACTTCCGCCAAGATGGAGGCATAGGTGGAAACACTGTGCCTTCTCCCACAACCAAGTTTGAATAAAACAAAGGTTTGGAGAAACGAAGACACAACCAAAGGACAGAAAATTGAATTATACGGAAGTCCGACTACATCTAACCCTTCAACGGGGATGGTAAGAGGGGCGGAGCCAGCAGCGAGCAGGGTCGGGCAGGACAGGGCCCCCGACCCAGGCGCGCAGGCAGACGAGAACCAGTTGGGGTGCGGGGCAGACCACGGACACATATTCGCGCACAGTGAGACAGACCACGCAGGCCCCAGGGGGCGAGGGCTGACAGCGGTGGCACACTCGCATGCAGTGGGACGAAACGCGTGTGCCGGGTGATGGCAGCAACTGCGGCACCGGTGAGGGCCGAGGCGGCAGGCGGCGGACAGGACGCCATAGTCCCTCTTTGACCCCGCCCCCACATACAGCGTCAAAACCCAGCGACTTAGTTGCCCTGCAAGACCAGTGAGAGCCATTGTCCCTCTTTGACCCCGCCCCCACATACAATGTCACAACCCAGCGACTGAGTTGCCCTGTTCTAGTGAACACTTTAGGGCTCTGATCCTGCTATGGAACAGGCACGAACAACCCGAAAGATGGCACAAGAAAAACTCAAAGTCCCACAGCCAATAACTCTAAGTGACCGAGAAATTGCCAGCCTCTCAGAAGCACAATTCAGGACACTATTTATCAGGATGCTCACAGAACTGGTTGATTATAGTCACAAATTAGAGGAACAAAGTTACAAATTAGAGGAACGTGTGAGGGCTGGACTGATTAAAATGAAGGGAGATGCACAGGAAACCAATAGCGATGGAAAGGAAATGGGGACACAAATCAATGGAATGGACCAGAAGGAAGAACAAAACATCCCACCAGAAAGGAATGAAGAAATGAGAATTCAACAAAATGAGGAGAGGCTTAGGAACCTCCAGGACATCTTTAAACGTTCCAACATCCGAATTATAGGGGTACCAGAAGGGGGAAAGAAACAGCCACGAGTGGAAAACTTATTTGAACAAATAATAAAGGAGAACTTCCCCAGTCTGGCAAAGGAAATAGACTTCCAGGAAATCCAAGAAGCTCAGAGAGTCCCAAAGAAGTTGGACCCAAGGACGAACACACCAAGGCGCATCATAATTACATTAGCCAAGACCAAAATGAAGGAGAGAATCCTAGAAGCAGCAAGGGATAAGGGGACAGTCACCTACAAAGGAGTACCCATCAGACTGTCAGCAAATTTCTCAAAAGAGACCTTCCAGGCAAGAAGGGGCTGGAAATAAGTATTCCAAGTCATGAAATCCAAAGACCTACAGCCAAGATTGCTTTATCCAGCAAACTTTCATTTAGAATGGAAGGACAGATAAAGTGCTTCTCAGATAAGGTCAAGTTCAAGGAGTTCATCATCACCAAGCCCTTATTATATGAAATGCTAAAGGGACTTATCTAAGAAAAAGAAGATGAAAAAGATGAACAGTGAAAGGACAGCAAACACACAGTTATTAACAACCACACCTAAAACAAAAGCAAACCAAGAAGACAGCTAGATCAGGAGTGGAACCATAGAAATGAAGAACACATGGAGGGTTAGAAACAGGGGGGTGGGAGGGGGAGAAGGGGGGAGAAGGCACAGAGAATAGCATAGATGGTAGGCAGAAAATAGATAGGGGGGAGGGCGAGAATAGTGGGGGAAATATAGAATCCAAAGAACTTGAGACACGTGGTTATAAACTAAGGCAGGGAGAATGGTGGGGGAGGGAGGGTGTGGGTGGAGGGGATTGAAGGGGAGGAATAGAACAACTGTAAATGGTATGATCAATAAAATATATTTTAAAAAAAAAAGAAAAGAAATATATAGAAAACAACACAGTCATTGTAAGGGACTTTAACACACCACTGTCAATGGTACTATCTTCCAAGCAAAGAATCAACAAGAATATTCTGACACTGAACAACACTCTAGATCAAATGGACTTATTAGATATATATAGATCATTTCATACCAAAGAGGCAATATAGGGCTTCGGGCATGATGGAGGCTTACATAGATATACTTTCCCTCCTCACACAACCAAAAGGAGGACAATGACAAATTCAAAAAGAAAAAATAACCAGAATGTCCAGAAAAACCAACTGTATGGGAGTCTGACAACTAAGGAATTAAAGAGGAAACATTAATCCAGACCAGTAGGATAGGTGGAGATGGGTAGCTGGGGCAGAGAAGGTTTGCAGCAAGGCCACTGATGAAGAACCAGGGCAGGCCAGGCAGTAGCTGGAAGAGAGGGTGGTCACACATTTGTGTGCAGATAAACCAGGAGGAACAACTGGAGAGTGAGACAGACCATGCAACCCAGGGTTCTAGCAAAGGGAAATAAAGCCTCAAAACCTCTGACTAAAAAACCTGTGGGAATTGAGGCAGCAGGGAAACTCCCCACCTCACAGGAGAGTTCATTGGAGAGATGCACAGGGTCCTAAAGCAACACAAGCCCACACACCCAGGAAGGAGCACCAAAAGGGCCCAATTTGCTTGTGAGTAGTGGGGGAAGTGACTGAAAGTCAGCCCAGAGCTGACCAAGCAGCACTGTTCCCTCTCAGCTGCCTCCCCCCACATACAGTGCCACAACACAAAGAAGTGGTTAGCTCTGTCCAGGAGAATTCCTATGGCTCCACCTCTTAATATGTAACAGGCCTTCCAAGATAAAAAATATGGCCCAAATGAAAGAACAGATCAAAGCTCCAGAAAAAAATACAACTAAGTGACAAGGAGATAGTCAACTGAGATATCAGGTGCAGAGTTCAGAACACTGGTAGTCAGGATGCTCACAGAAATGGTTGAGTATGGCTGCAAAATGGAGGAAAAAGTGAAGGCTATGAGAAGTGAAATAAAGGAAAATGTACAGAAAACCAACAGTGAAGGGAAAGAAACTGGGACTCAGATCAATGGTTTGGATCAGAAGGGAAAAATAAATGTGCAACTGGAACAGAATAAAGAAACAAGAATTCAAAAAAGTGAGGAGAAGCTTAGGAACTTCCAGGACAACTTTAAATGTTCCAATATCTGAATCCTAGGGGTGCCAGAGGGGAAGAAGAAGAACAAAAATTTGAAAACTTATTTGAACAAATAATGAAGGTGAACTTCCCTAATCTGGCAAAAAAAATAGACTTCCAGGAAGTCCAGGAAGCTTAGAAAGTCCCAAAGAAGTTGGACCCAAGGAAGCACACACCAAGGCACATCATAATTATATTACCCAAGATTAAATATAAGGAGAGAATCTTAAAAGTAGCAAAAGAAAAAAGACAGTTACCTACAAAGGAGTTCCCATAAGACTATCAGTTGATTTCTCAAAAGAAACCTTGCAGGCAAGCAGGGGCTGGAAAGAAGTATTCAAAGTCATGAAAAGCAAGGACTTAAATCCAAAATTACTCTATCCAGCAAAGCTATCTTTTAGGATGTAAGGGCAGATAAAGTGCTTCCCAAAAAAGGTCAAGCTTAAGGAGTTCATCATCACCGAACCCTCATTATATGAAATGTTAAAGGGAATTATCTAAGAAAAGGAATAAAAATATGAACAGTAAAATGACAACAAACTCAGAACTATCAGCAACCAAGCCTAAGAAAAAACAAACAAACAAAATCAAACTAAGCAAACAACTAGAACAGAAACAGTTTCACAGAAATAGAGATCACATGGGGGGTTATCAGGTGGGAGGGGGAATAGAGAGAATGGAGGGAAAAGTACAAAGAATAAGAAGCATAAATGATAGGTACAAAACAGACAGGGGGAGATTAAGAATAGTATGGAAAATGGAGAAGCCAAAGAACTTATATATACAACCCAAAGACATGAACTAAGGTGGAGGAATGATGGTGGCATAGGGGTACAGAGTGGAGAGGAATAAAGGGGAGAGAAAAATGGGACAACCGCAATAGCATAATCAGTAAAATATATTTTAAAAAGAAGCAAAATATATATTATTTTCAAATGTGCAAGGAACATTTTCAAAGATAGACAACATGGTATGACACAAAGCAAGCCTTGGCAATTTGAGAACACTGAAATCATACCAAACATGTGGTCAGGAGTCATGACACCAGGAGTCATGACAAAGAGCCAGGAAGACAAGATACTCATTGGTCCAATTTACTCATCTGTAAAATAGAGATGCCAATACTAAATACTTGAGTTCATTCTTAGGATTACATAAGATAACCCATCTAGCATTTTCTTATGAGTATCCAACAAATGCCAACTGTTAATATGACCTCAATGCCACGACTTTTACAATGCCTGTAATGTGTACTCACATCTCGATGACAGCATTTGACACTTGACCCACACAAGTGGAATTAGATCACAATGTATTGAAACTAGAAAACCAACCTCAAGGAAAAAACTCAAAAACATTAAAATAAATTGAGAGTGCATAGCATGTTACTTAATAATGAATGGGTCAACAATGAGATCAAGGAAGAAATCTAAAAGTATCTGGAATCAAATGAAAATGAACACACAACAGTCCACAACCTACAGGACATGGTAAAGGAAGTCCCGACAGGGAAGTTCACAGCAATACAGGCCTACCTATAGAACATAGAAAAACCTCAAATAAACAACTGAACCCTACACCTGCAAGAACTGAGGGACAACAACAAAGAAAGCCCAGAGTGATAAGAAGGAGGGAAATAGTTGAGATGAGGGCAGAACTAAATGACAGAGAGACTAAAACCACAATTCAAAGGATCAAAAAACCCAGGAGCTGGTTCTTTAAAAGATAAACAAATTGACAAACCTTTAACTGGACTCATAAAAAGGGGGGAGAGGACACAAATAAATGAAATCAAAAATGAAAGAGAAGTTACAACCAATTCCACAGAAATACAAAGTGTTATAAGAAATTACTGTGAACAACTATATGCCAAGAAATTGGACAACATAAGTGAAATGGGTATATTTCTAAAAACAATAATCTGCTAAAACCAAATCAAGAAGAAGAAGAATGCCTTAACAGACAGATTACAATTAGTAAAATTGAAGCAGTAATCACAAAACTCCTACAACACAAAATCCTGGACCAGTGGAGTCACAGGTGAATTTTACCAAACATTTAAGGAAGAACTAACTCCTATCCTTCTCAAAGTATTCCAAAAATTTCAAGAAGAGGGAAAACCCCCTCACTGTTTTTATGAGGCCAGAGTCATCCTAATTCCAAAACCAGGTAAATGAATAACAACAAAAGAAAATTACTGGCCAATATCTCTGATGAACATAGATGCTAAAATCCTCAACAAAATACTGATAATCATTATTCAGAAATAGATTAAAAACATCATACACCATGATCAAGTTGGATTCATCCCAGGGATGCAAGGATGGTACAATATTCTCAAATCAATTACCAATATACCACATAAACAAAATGAGGACAAAAACTACATGATCACATCAATAGATGCAGAAAAAGCATTTGATAAAATCCAACACCCAGTTATGATAAAAAAAAAAAACACTCAGCAAAGTGAGAATAGAGGGAGCATACCTCAATTCTCAAGAAACCTGCCTGCAACATTATACTCAACAAGCAAAAACTATAAGCTTTCCACCCAAGATCAGGAAAAAAGACAAAGGAGTCCTCCTTACCACTCTTATTCAACATAGTATTGGAAGTTCCAGCCAGAGGGATCAGAGAAGAAAGATAAATAAATGCCATCCAAATTGGAAAGGAGGAATTAAAACTGTCATTATTCACAGATGACATCATAGTATACAGAGAAAACCCTATAGACTCCACCAAAAAAATACTCAACCTAGTAAGTGAATTCAGCAAAGTAGTGGTATACAAAGTCAATGTTCAGAAATTGATGGCATTATTGTATACCAACAATGAAATATCAGGATAAAAAACTAGGAAAAATTGGATTTTTTCCTGAATTCTGTTTTGGGTATTTCATTGTTGGTGTACAAAAATGCCTCAGTTTACTAATATTGACTGTGTATCACACTGCTTTGCCAAAATCACTCTTTAGGTCACATAGTTTTTTGATGGAGTCTATAGGGTTTTCTGTGTACACTAACATGGCATCTGCAGTGACTAGGACTTCCAACACCATGTTGAACAGAAGTAGTGAAAGTGGAAAAAAATTATGGTATATTTACACAATGGAATACTACGCAGCAGAATGAAGGAGCTCCTACCCATCTTAACAGTGTGGATGGAACTGGAGAGCATTGTACTAAGTGAAATAAGCCAGGCAGTGAAAGGCAAATACCATACGATCTTTAAGTGGAACCCAATCAACAAAACAAATAAGCAAGCAAAATATAACCAGATGTGGAGGCGACTTTCCTCGCAAGTCCCCCCGACCACCATGGATTAGAGTAATCATGATTGAGACATGATGTGATCTGCTTGGGGAGGAGAAGTGGCCATTTTCCCAGAGGAAAAAGGCCATGAGCACTGGCCAGTTTCTCAGGGGGAAAAAGCATTGAGCTCCCTCCTCCAGGGGCTTTTATTGGCTTGTAATACTCAGGAATACAGGGTGGCAAGGATCAAACAGTAGATAACATTTCAAAGAAATCTGAGGGCTTAGTATGAGTCAGAGTCTGTCAGGAACAGAGTTTTAGGGTTTCTTTTTCAAACCCTTAACATATGAATGAAGGCACTCTCAGCAGAGCAGATTTCACAGGTTTATCAGGAAGTCTTTGTGATACCAGCTTTTTCCCCAGGACATGCTCTAGCAAGGCAAGGAGCTGCACCTCTCCCCAACAGGTATTCAGGCTTAAGGGGATTAGAGCCAGGAAGCGCTTCTCCCAGAAAACATGGAGACTCCAGCTTTGTCAAAGCCAGAGGGCGAGAGTCCATTGCTCCCTCTTTGTTGTAGCCCCCCAAGTCCTTCCATGAAGGCCTCCCAAGTGATCGAGTCTGGCTTAGGTTGCCCCTGCTGTGAGGGGTTTAACCTGTCATTGACTTATGACCAAACTTTGGGTGCAGGGAGAGAAAACTGTGGCAGCGTTTGCTACCAGAGACAAGCTTTGTCTCCTGCAGCTCAAATTCCAAAGGTCATCCCTCACCCTTAGCCACAAGGGATTGAGATACAATTCCTAGAACCAGACAGGGCAGTCTACAACAACCAGAGACATTGAAATAAAGAACTGACAGTAACCTGAAGGAAGGAGGGACAGGGGTGATGAGAGAAAACAGGGGAAGGGTCATCAAGGAACACGTATAAAGGACACATGGACAAAGCCAAAGGAGGTAGGATTGAGGGTGGAAGGTGGGGGTGGGTAGGGCAGGGGGCTGTAGTGGGGGGAAAAATGAAGACAACTGTACTTGAACAACAATAAAAAATAAAACAAGTTTTAAAAAACTAGGAAAAAATTCCATTACTATAGCAACAAGAAAAATAATGTACCGAGGAATAAATTAACCAAGGAGGTAAAACACCTGTACTCAGAAAACTAATAGAACACTGAAGAAAGAAATTGAGGAAGATATAAGTAAGTGGAAGCATATATTGTGTTCATAGATTGGAAGAATTACCATCACTAAAATGTCCATACTACCTAAAGCAAACTATAGACTCAACCAATTTCTATTCAAATACCAATTGCAATTTTCACAGACCTAGAACAAATACTTTAACACATTATAATGGAACAAAAAAAAGACCCTGAATAGCCTCAGCTGTCTTGAGACAGAAGAACAAAGTAGAAGAGATCACAATACTCAATATCAAAATATACTACAAGGCCACTGTAACCAAAACAGTCTGCCACTCGCATAGGAACAGACACACAGATAAATGGAACAGAACAGAAAAACAAACAAACAAAAAGCAGGTGTCTAGAGTCAATTAACATTTGATAAAGGGGGCATGACATACAATAGAGTAAAAATAGACTCTTAAATAAATGGTGTTGGGAAAACTGAACTGGTACATTCAAACAAATGAAACTAGAACAGCAACTTACACCATACAGCAGAATAAAATCAAAATGGATGAACACTTAAATATAAGCCATGACACCATGATAGTATTAGAGATAATCATAGACAGGAAAATTTCAGATACCCATGTAGTAATATTTTTGCCAGTATATCTCCTAGGACAAGGGAAATAAAAGAAAAAAACAAACAAATGGAACTACATCAAACAAAAAAGTTTCTCCACAGCTAAAGAAACCACCATTAAAATGAAAAGGGAACTGACTATATGGGAGAACATATTTGCCCATGATAGCTTGGACAAGGATTTGATCTTCAAAATATACAAAGAGCTCATATGACTCAACACCAGGAAGACAAACAATCCAATTTTTAAAATGAGCAAAGGATCTGAATAGAAACTTTTCCAAAAGGGACATACAGATGCTCAATATCACTAGCAGTTAGAAAGACACAAATTAAAACCACAATGAGATCTGGCTGGTGTGGCTCAGTGGATTGAGCACGGGCCTGCGAACCACATGATTGAGCACTGGGAATCGAACCAATCGATCACGGTTCAATTCCCAGTCAGGGCGCATGCCAAGGCTGCAAGCCAGTTCCCAGCAGGGGACTCACGAAAGGCAACCATACATTGATATTTCTCTCCTTCTCTCCTTCCCTCTAAAGATAAATAATAAATAAAAAAAAATTTTAAAAACCCACAATGAGATATCACCTTACACCTGTCAGAATGGGCATAATTAATAAGTTAACAAACAAGTGCTGGTGAGGACATGGGAAAAAGGGAACCCTAATGCACAGTTGCTGGGAATGCGGACTAGTGCAGCCAGTGTGGAAAGCAGCATGGAATTTCCTTAAAAAACTAAAAGTGAAACCACCTTTTGACCCATCAGTTTCACTGCTGGGAATATATCCTAAGAATCCCGAATCACCAATTCAAAAGAATATATGCACCCCTATATTCATAACAGCTGTATTTACAATAGCAAAGTGCTGGAAACAAACTAAGTGCCCATCAGAAAATGAGTGAATCAAAGAACTGTGGTACATTTACACAATGGGATATGCACAGCAGAAAAAAAAAGAAGGAACTCCTACCTTTTGCAACAGCATGGATGGAACTGGAGACTATCATGCTAAGTAAAATATTCCAGAGGTGAAAGACAAATACCATGTGATCTCACCTATAAGAGGAATCTAATGAACAAAATAAACTCACAAACAAAATAGACTCACAAGTATGGAAACATAAAACAGACTGAAAGTGACCAGAGGGGAGGAATGAGGAGGATAATGGTGGAAAGAATGGGAAGGGAAGACAAAGAACATGTATGAATGACCCATGAACATGGACCACAGTGTAGGAATTGACTGTGGGAGCAGGGGGTAGGATAGGAGAGGAGAACAAAGAGGGAAAAATTGGGACAACTGTAATAGAATAATAATAAATAATGATTTAAAAAATGTAAAAGTAAAGCACTTTATCAATTAGTAAGTACATTACTTTAGCATTATTTCTGAGTATGGAGACTACAAATCCTACCCTTTTATAGTCCCAGAACCATCAGAAAACTTTATACTTAAAAGGTGATTGAGAAACATTTGTTATTAGTGATTATGATGATATGAATGTATGAATAATTTATGGCATACCTTACACATATATTTGTATTGAGTACTTTAAATGCATCAACTCTAATCTTCAAAATAACTCTGAAAATGTATTCTCTCTTCACAAGGAAAATGCATGTATGAAAAGCTAAAATTTTTGACCAATGTTACACAAATTAAAAGTGGCAAGGCCAAGTTTCAAACCAAGGTCTATATTGAAAGTACAATGTGTTAAAAATGTAATATCCTGTGATTGGCCACAGACACAAAGTGTCTCTCTCTAAGAACCTAAGTCTCCACCTGTGAATAAAGTGCCTGATTTCTAAATTCCTCTTCAGAACATTTGCTGAATTAAATAATACATGAACCAGACACAGAAAACTATATTCCAATTCATTGGTAATGAAAATTATTTATTCCAGCAATTCTGAATATATTTCTTGTAGTTAATTTGAACAAGGCACCAGGCTGCAGTGCTGACTCATTAGAATTCAGAACAGGGTTCTGATGGCTTATGTCTTTTCTGTCCCAACCTGTATCAATAGTACCATTGATTATATTTTCAATAAAGAATCAAGATAACAAAATCTAAAATTATTTTTATAATTTATTCTAATGGCCCTCTCATATACACATTCATAGGCTTATCCTCAAATTCATAGATCAATGTCGCTAAATTCCTTGAGCTGTTTATCAGTTGTGGCAGACTAAAAGGGTGAACCACACATTTTCATTACCGTTGTACAATTACAAAAAACTGAATTTACCAATACATGCTCAATATATACCTTCATTTTAGTTCTAGAAATTAGTAATCTGTGATGCATTTTTATAAACACATAGACATATATACAAACCATAATGCTACCAAAATTACCTACCAATAAAATTTTTCTAAGAGAAATAAAAAGTAATGCTAAGTATCTTTTTAAAGGGCTTCCTATTGAATCATTTTATCAGTAGAATTTTATCAGTGGAAATCACTTTAGGAATATTTTATCAGTTTCTTATTTTACAGACTTTTTAAAAAAACAAGCTCAAACAGTCTAAGAATATAATGGTAAAGCTTCTGCTTTATGCATAGAAGATGACAATAAAATTAGATTTCATAAAATAAAGAACAAGCCTCATAAGTTTTAATTGTACTATTATTATATCTCACTGTATTTCTCTCTCATTAAATCTAAGGTTGCATAATATCTTTCTCCTGTAATAATGTAACCCCACTGAAACTGAAAATGATATACAAAAATGTATGTATGTATCACATATTTCAGTTGTGTACTATGAAGTTTGAAGTTTGTGACACAAAAAAGGGGGTTGGTTTTAGAAAAACACAGAAGATAAAATCAATAAGATCTGGTAACTGACTAGATGGGAAAGATGAGAAATTGAGGTCTGAACATCCTAGACATTAGTTTGAAGAGGGAACACTGTAATTACAAACTAGGGTTGATTTGATGGAGAGAATGTGGGATGGAAAAAATATTAGTAATTTGAGAATTGATGTGGAAGATTTTTCCCAGATGTTTTCTACATAAAACTTGTTGGATATACTGACATGGTAAAAATTCTCCTAAATCATCATCACAGATAAGAGTTGATGATATGTACTGAGTACTTACATGAACAGAACAAATGATATGACTGGTAATTTAAAATAAGATCAGGTCAAGCTTATCTTCACAGTGGATAGCACCTTTTGATAGGAATCCACTTTGAATCAGATGATAATTAAAAAATTATTTTACCAAATTAAAAAGGTGAATAACGAACCTAAGCATATAAATTGAAGTGTTTTCTTTATAAATTATATATGTAAGATTTACATATATAAACATAAAATTAAATGTTTAACATATGCGAACTTAATTAATCTACTAGGGTTCTCAGAACAAACCTCCCCCAAAATGAGGCTAAGGGTAATGGAAAAGCAACAGTGACATCTGCTGTCTGTATTTATAGTTTCTTTAGAATTATCCTTTACATTTCAATCTTTTCCTCCAATTTTCTTCTATAGTCATCATTTGTCATCTCTATGAGAAATGCTTTGATGACTAGGCACATTGTACCTACTCCATTAATTTGTTCCCAGAGAATAATCTGAAGCAAATTATGGAATATATGTTCTGTGTCACAGATCTTTAAATATACATTTTAAACTTCTGACCAGAGATTTCAGCAAAATTTAGGATGTATAATAATGGTATTCCTGAACAGTTGAGAATTTAATAGTCTTATTGCTGCTGTTTTTTAAGTTCTACCAGAATGCAGACATCTGTACTTGAACAATAAAAAAATTTTTAATTAAAAGAAAACAAAGTGATTTTACCTTTAATTTATCTGATATTGTATGAAGCACAATGCAGTTACCATGACATAACAGCATTTAGATTCTCCCATGGAAGGACAGAAATGCAGAGTTTTAGAAATGGAAATCCTTAGATTGCTTTCACCATCATCAGTACTAATCTTACAAACAGGAGGGGTAGGCGGCGGTTTACACACCCCTTCTAGATGTACAGCATCCCAGCACCCTATCTCATGATGGCTGAAATACCAATATTATAAAGTCACTTTCTTGGTTAATCAGTTTGTCATAAAGTTCTTACCTGTTCCATAACATTCATTTCATCCTAGAAGAATAAGACACTAGGCCATTAATGATCAATAGCTCTCTGAAGGCAGGGACCTAATCAGAATGATTTTCTGTTTCGTAGCCAAGTATTGAGCATTTCAGTTGGAGGAGAAAGGAGAATAATTTTGTTGTTGTAACACTGGCTCAGGAGTGCAGACTCGTTGTGGGGAGAACTGAGTAATTAGGGTGTGAGAACACCAAGTATTTGATCAAGGGTCAGAGAGAAGGAATACATTATAGAAAAAGAGAAGTAATACAACACCACAGACAGATCTAGATTAGTTTATAATTTTGCTCATAAAGTCATCTATATATGGCTATTGAGTGAATAGAGGCAAAGAGCTGTGAAGCAATGAAAAGTAAGGAACCAAGAAGATTCTTTAATTCTTAATCCAGTGATGCAAGACCAGAAAATCAGAGGAAAAAATATGGTCCAAGCACATTTGCCTTATTTATGCACTGGAGAGTTTGTTTTCATATTTTGTATAAGAAGGAAGGGGCAAGACTCATTCTAAGACGTAATGAATGACATCCTTTCACTGACAGCACTCACCACAAAACAGCCGTCTGTGGAAGCTGATCTCCAAGCTCCACACACTCTAAAATAATGCAAGTATAAAAGTTATTGGTTTGATAAAAGAAAATCTGTTTTTTGAATGACAGTATGAAAAGCCTCTACTGGCAAGAAGCAGTTTTCATTCTAGGGAAATGTGAAATTCAAGAGCTCATGTGGGAGAAAGAGATCATTTGCTCTGTTTATTCTTGCCCCAACAGACACATTCTAAATCGATCATCAGTGAAGAATAGGGTAAGCACTCAGGAGCAAATGTGCCTACGCTCTTAATTCTAACATTTAAAGAATATTTATAAAGGATCTTTATAGTTAAAATTTTTTTTCTCAAATATCCTATAAAAGCAATGTAGTTCAGGAATCTAAGGTCATGATGAATGTCCTAAGCCAATGAGGTAATATTTTTTCAATGAAATCATTTATTCATCATCTAACCTCTAAAAACAGCATCATCAAGCAGATGGTCACTAGAGAGGGCATTGGACATGCAAAGATTAATGGGTCATAGACAGTGTACAACAGAGTCTTCAGTAGACAAATAGGACATAAACATATAAAAAGAAAAATATTATCCTTGCCTGTGATTTTCTGGTCCTGCATGACTGGTTTAAGAGTTGCATAATTTTCTTAGTCCTTTGCTTTGTGTTGTTTTGTTCTTTGTCACTGTTTACTCACTATCCATGTAAAAATTGTTTTATGGGAATTTGGGGTACAGGGTAGGAACCAAGTCAGTTTTCTAAAGGGAAATCGGGAAAGGCTCCATTTAGAAAAGATATGGGATGTAACTTTGAAAATGAGAAGGTACGCAAAATGCGGACACGGGGAGAAATGGCGGAGAAAAAGGTAAGAGAAAGAACATGTCAGGGAAATCCATCTGAGCATGGCTGAGCATGGGCGTGAGGACGGGAGGGGTGAAAAAGGGCCTGTGAGGGAGGCAGGAGCCAAATCCTGGAAGGGAATTGATCTGGTTCACTTAAGCTCAACATCAACTTTACACCTATTTTTTGTTCTTTTGTGTTATAGATATAAGACTGAAGAAAATTTCTCGATCACATTTACTTGTAACAGTTGTAGATTTCCCCTCAATGATCTGGGGAAAGAGGACAATAATAGGTAACAAAAATAAATCTTGATAAATCGTTCCAAAATATTTAACAGTAAAATAAATAAAAACATGAAAGTGAAGATCGTGCCCTAATAAATAGTAAAGGTTTTACCACTTTAAATGCTGCCTTTGCATACTGTGTGCCTCAAAAGTGTTTATCAGGTAAGTTTCAGCTATAAGAACATTTGGGGAAATAAACCATTCAAAACACCAGTTGTCATCACTAAACATTTTTTTCTGGACACACAGCTGGAAACTTTCCATTCAGTCAGGAGGCACTCATGGGTGAGACAGTGTTAGTCCTCTCCCAAGAGTGCGCGTGCCAATACTTAATGGGTCTGGACACACATTTGGTTAAGACAATGAAAGCCATCTAGACTGCAGAAAGCTTTTTGGCTCCATCAGGAAAACGTCATGTGTTCTTTTCTCACAACTGCATCTGTGAAAGGCAGGTGCCCTTGAAATGAGAATTTAAGTAATTCTCATTGCAAGGAAAGCCTACACCAGAAGTCATGACAAAGAGCCAAGAAGACGAGATATACATTGGTCCATGTCAGTGATGGCTGTGATAAAAGTATCTCTTTGGTATCATATATCTTGCAAACTCTATAATATAATACTACTTGGCATTTTAAAACTTGGAAGAATAAAGTAAGAGCACAGTAAATACTAATGAGACAGCAGTGAGCAAACATGGGCACATAGCTAGGTCCCTTCATATCTGTTAGTATCTTTCATTTATATAGGTAAATGTATATGAATCTTTATATGCATAATGTAATTAAAAGGAGGGAACTAAAGAAAAACTTAATTGTACATCTAATCTACATTATATTCTTCCCTAGATGTAAAATATTTCCAGTAGGTCACAAAAGCCTCTCCTATACAAAAATATAAAAAACTTCATCTAGCAAGCTTCTTGACTTCCTTCATTTGCTATTCCCGTTTCATTCTTTCATAAACAAAGCTATTTCTAACAAGCTCCCAGGTGATGCCAGTTGTGCTGCTCCATGTACCACACTTAGAGTAGCAAAGCATTCAAGCAGAATGAGCATAACTCACCTGTCTTAGGAAGATTTTTCTAATTCCTATACAGAAGTGCTCTACCCAGGAGAAACATTAGCCTCTAGCCTGTGACTCCCCGGTGGAGCCCTCATGCTGTTCCTCAGGCTTTCTGTGTTAAATATATATGGTGCATCTTAACGTCCTCATAAAATTCTATGCAATTCTGAGCAGAGCAGTTAAATCTACATTCAATGACAAGGGGCAGTGTTACCTAATGGCATAAATGAGGAATCTACAGTGAGACAGCTATAGGTACCAACTACTTTCCTGCCAACCTCACTGAGTGACCTTGAGAAAGTATTTTAACCAGTCTAACCCTCAATTTACTCATCTGTAAAATAGAGATGCCAATACTAAATACTTGAGTTCACTCTTAGGATTACATAAGATAACCTATCTAGCATTTTCTTATGAGCATCCAACAAATGCCAACTGTTAATATGATCTCAATGCCACAACTTTTACAATGCCTGTAATGTGTACTCACATCTTGATGACAGCATTTGACACTTGACCCTCACAAGTGGACTTAGTCCAGTAGCATACTTTGCTCTCACAACCACCAACTGTGCTGGTCCTCGAGGTATATGAATTGAAATTTTTTTTCTTACAATTATCCAGTTAAGACCAGCACCTTCATGGATAAAAGACTTAAATATAAGTAGTGACACAATAAAAGTCCTAGAGGAGAACATAGGCAGGAAAATCTGATATTCCATGCAGCAATATTTTCACCAATAGTCCCCTAGAGCAAGAGACATAAAGGAAAGAATCAGCAAATAGGATCTTATCAAAATAAAAAGCCTGTGCACAGCTAAAGAAAACAGCATTCAAATGAAAAGAGAACCAGCCATATAGAAAAACATTTGTCAGTGACACCTCAGACAAGGTTTGATCTCCAAAATATGTAAAGAACTCACATGACTCCACTCTAGGAAGACAAACAACCCAATTTAAAAATGGGCAAAGAACTTCAACAGACACTTCTCCAAGGAGGACATATAGAGGGCCCAAAGACATATGAAAAGATGCTCAACATCACTAACCATCAGAAAGATACAAATTCAAACTACAACAAGATACCACTTCATACCAGTCAGAATGGCCATCATAAACAAATCAACAAACAGCAAGTATTGGAGAGGTTGTGGAGAGAAGGGAACCCTAGTGCACCATTGGTGGGAATGCAGACTGGTACAGCCACTGTGGAAAACTAAGTATGGAATTTCCTCAGAAAACTAAAAATGAAACTACCTTTTGACTCAACAATTCTACTGCTGGCATTATACCTTAAGAACCCTGAAACACAAATTCAAAAGAACCTAGGAACTCCAGTGTTCATAGGAGCACAATTTACAATAGCCACATGCTGGAAGCAACCAAAGTGCCCAGCAGTGAGTGGCTGAAAACACTGTGGTATATTTACACAATAGAATACTATGCAGCAGAAAGAGAGAAGGAACTCTTACCCTTTGTGACAGTACAGATGGATCTGGAGAGCACAAGGCTATGTGGAACCTAATCAACAAAACAAGCAAGCAAGCAAACTATAACCAGAGACAGTGAAATTAAGAACAAACTGATAACCAGAGGGGAGGTGGGAGGGGATAAAGGAGGCATAAGGGGGAGGGGTTTTCAGGAACATGTATAAAGGACACATGAACAGCACCAAAGGGGTAGGATTGAGGGTAGGAGGTGGGGACGGCTGGGGTGGTGGGGACGGCTGGGGTGGTGGGGAGAGGGGAGGCAGGTAAAATGGAGACAACTGTACTTAAACAACAATAAAAAATAATTAAAAAATAAAAATAAATAAAGACCAACACCTTCAATCCTTACATGTATATTTTAGATAAGAGGTATTTATCACTCTTGGGCAACCTACCATTTATTAAAGTCTCTAATAATGAGGACTTTTAGTTATAAACAACAGAACTGAATTAAGCTACTTTTAGCAGAAAGGTATACATATGAAAATCTCAGCTAGGTGACAGAATTCCTGATAGGGTCAGACAACCAAGACTTAGAGGCTCACAGACTTGGTAAGTGAAAAAGAACACGGTAAGAAAAAAGGCATAGCTATGCTCTGGGTCTGTCCTAAGAAACTCCACTGACAACCCCACTGAAGTAAATACACTGGGTTCTGAATGCCAGAAGCCCCCCACAGCCACTCTGAAAGAATTTCTCACCTTTACAACCATGCTTGTAGAAGACCTAGTCTCCCTGCATGCAGAAAGCATCTCATATGACTTGACATGATGTTGGAACCCAAGAATGTAATCTGTCAATTTCCAGAAAAAGACTATCTAGAAGGGGTTGGGATGGGTTGAGTAAGGCAACCTGTAAAATTTACTAAGCCAAGTTCTAGCCAAGATAGAAGAATAGATAGAAACCCTTCACTTTTTCACACAACCAAAAGGAGGATAACAACCAATCTAAAATCAACAGACAACCAAAATCACCAGAAAATCAAACTACATGGAACTCCTACAACCTAGGAATTAAAGAAAAAATCAACCAGAACAACCAGGGAGGGGTGGAGCTGACTGCCAAGCTCCCCAAAGCTGCGAGGGAGGGACTGACTTAAGGGGAAAACTGAGACTCAGAGCTGACTGTGGGCTAAGGCGGGGGCTGCCCCAGTGGTAGATACTTCCAGTCCGACACCAGAGTCTGTTGGAAAGTGCACTAGAGACCAGCAGGCAAGCTGCACTGTTCCCTCTCTGACCCCTCCCACACAGGCAGCACAGCAGAGAGGGTTGCCCTGCCTGGGTGAATACCTAAGACCCTGCCCACTTACAACCTAACAGCTGCACCAAGACAAAAAAATATAGCCCAAATGAAAGAGCACAGCAAAACCTCAAAACTAAGGGATGAGGAGATTGCCAACTTATCTGAGGGAGAATTTAAAGCCCTGGTAATCAAAATGCTCACAGAACTAATTAAGCTTGGTCAAAAAATAAAAGAACTAATGAAAGATACCCAAAATGAAATAAACCAAAATATTCAGAGAACCAACAGTGACAAGAGGAAACCAGGATTCAAAGCAACAATTTGGAACAAAAGGAAGAAATCAACATCCAACTGGATCAGAATGAAGAAACAAGAATTCAAAAAAATGAAGAAAGGCTGAGGATTCTCCGTGACAACTGAAACATTCCAATATCTGAATTATAGGAGTGCCAGAAGGAGAAGAACAACAGCAAGAAATTGAAAACTTATCTGAACAAATAACAAAGGAAAACTGCCCCACCCTGGTGAAGGAAAGACTTCCAGGAAGTCCAGGAAGCCCAGAGAGTCCCAAAGAAGTTGGACCCAAAGAAGAACACACCAAGGCACACCATCATTAAGTTGCCCAAGATTAAAGACAAAGAGAAAATCCTAAAAGCAGCAAGAGATAAGGAGACAGTTACCTACAAAGGAGTTCCCATAAGGCTATCAGCTGATTTCTCAAAAGAAACCTTGCAGGTAAGAAGGGGTTGGGAAGAAGTATTTGAAGTCATAAAGAGCAAGGATCTACATCCAAGATTACTTTATCCAGCAAAGCTTTCATTTAGAATGAAAGGGCAGATAAAGTGCTTCCCAAAAAAGGTCAAGTTAAAGGAGTTCATCATCACCAAGCCCTTATTACATGAAATGTTAAAGGGACTTATCTAAGAAAAAGAAGATCAAAAATATGGACAATAAAATGACAATAAACTCACAACTATCAATAAATGAGCCTAAAAGAAAAGAAAAACAATGAAAACAAAAACTAAGGAAATAACTAGAACAGAAACAGAATCAGAGAAATGGACATCACACAGAGGGAGTTCATTGGGAAGGAGGAAGGGAGGAATAGGGGGGAAACGTACAGGGGAGAAGAAGCAAAATTACTAGGCATAAAAAAATAGGGAGATAAAAATGGTATAGGAGACAGAAGACTCAAAGAACTTACATGTACAACCCATGGACATGAACTAGGGGGGAAATGCTTGAGGGTTGGGGGGGTGCAGGGTGGAAGGGGAACAAAGGGGAGAAAATTGGGAAAACTGTAATAAAATAATCGGTAAAAAATACTTAAAAAAAATAATGCTACAACCTACTCCTTGCATTTTGGCGATTCCTACCTAAAGAGTATTAGTAGGTGACAAAGCCTGCTATGGGCTATGGAAAAGAAACTGCCAGATGCTCACCTTCTTAGTGTTCCTCACCACTGGAACATGGCCCAGGATCTAAGCCAGATGATCCACTCTAGCTTTTAAATGGTAAACTAGTGATGCAAAGAAGAGGAGAATGTGAGCAGTTTACTCTGGCAATGACGTGATAATAATCCGTGCCTGGCAACGCAGCAGTGCTGGTTGCCCCAGTCCAAGGTCCATTATTACTGCTGTCAGTGATACAAAAGTACAGCACCCGGTCTCAGCAGCAGCAGCAGCAGCAGCAGTGGTGCCCTTACAGGATAGGAACACTGGTCCTAGCTTTGCGGCCCTAGAAATTCTGTGCAATTAAATGTCCAAATAATTGATTCATTCTCTGTTTACATCGCATAGACTTGCTTTAACTAAGAACACTAACATATAAACTGATACCAGTTGCAGCTACCAGGATAGTCCCTCAGAAAAATAGAAGTGGGTACCTTGGCTTGGTTGAAAATAAAAACAATGAAAAATCCAGCCAGTATTAAGAGATAGGAACCTAGAAGTCACAACACAAATTATTAAATTCCCATCTTAAGGAAGCTCCTATTTAAGGCAAGGCAAACAAGGACCATATAACTCACTGACATGGAAGTATCTGGAAGGTGTAAGGAATTCAAGAACTATGAGACATGGAAATTGCTTCTAACAGTGCTAGGCTGCTTAAAGAAAAGAATAACAAGCTTAATTCAGAAATTCCTGGCTAAGGGCACGAAGTGAAATCCTGAGTTTTTCAAATTTCATCACTTTCAAATGCAGAGCTGAAATAACTGAAAATCAAACTCAAACCTTGATATTCCAGGTTTCTACATTATAATGTCAGTTGAACTCAGAGCTCATTGACATCATTTATGTGGAAGTAAAGTCATTCATCAGGCTAGAACAAAACTGAGATATGAAATGAGAAAAAATAGATGACTCTGGATGTCGTAAGTACCCCAAACTCACCAAATCCCATGAGGGGCCCTTGCTGGCCAAAGTAATCTCACTCTTCTTGTCAGCTGAGGCACACAGGAGTAAGTGATCTGTGGTAATTTTTGTGGCTATCACAAAAATCAAGTTCTTTTGGTGGCAGGGATATCAAAGCCAATGGCAGCTTCCGGGGCCCATTCCTAGGGATATCAGCAGTGCAAGCTGTACTTCTCAGCAGCAGTGACAGCTTCCTCCCCACTGAGCTAGTTCTGCAGCATGATTTGGACTGTTGTTACCATCTGCACAGTCCCATGACGGGTCCTCTAGCCCAATGCCCTTCAGATAAATAATTTTCTTCTCAAACCAAGCGAATTTGTTTTCCATTGCTTACAACTAAAAACTATTACACTTAAAAATTTTAATGAGGACTGCTGGCTAAGGTGGAGGCGTGGGTGGAAACACTGTACCTCCCCACACAACCAAGTTTAAAGACAACAAAATTTTAGAAACAAAAACGCAACCAAAACACAGAAAATTTAACTGTACAGAAGTCCGAAGACAACAAACCATTCAGCCAGACCAGTAAGAGGGGCGGGGTCAGTGGCTGGTGGAGCAGAGAGTCTGGCAGGAAAAAGTGGAGGGACCACCGACCCAGGAGTGCAGGTGGCAGTTGGCAGATCCCAGACGTGTGGTGGCAACGGGCGGACCCAGTGGGGGCACAAGGCGGCTGGATGACCGTGGTCACACATTCACACTCAGACAAACCAGGTGAAGGAGTGAGCAGTGAGACAGACCATATGGGCTAGGGCCCCAGCCACGGGAATTAAAGCCTGAAAGCACCAATTGGAAAAACTTTCGGGGTCAAGGTGCCGGGAGAAGCTCCCAGACTCACAGAGAAGTTCATTGGAGAGACCCACAGGGTCCTGGAGGGTGCACAGGCCCACACACCTGGGAGCCAGCACCAGGGGGGCCCAGTTTGCTTGCGGGAAGCAGCAGAGGGAACCAAAATTCAAGAGAGAGCAGAACAAACACCATTGCCCCTCTCTGACCCCACCCTTACATATAGCGTCCCAACCCAGCAACTAGGTCGCCTAGCCCCGGTGAACACCTAAGGCTCCGCCCCTCATACATAACAGGCACCAAAAGACCAAAACCTTATGGCTCAAGAACAGCTCAAAGCCCCAGAGTCAATACTCCTAAGTGACCAAGAGACAGGCAACCTATCAGATGCACAGTTCAAAACACTGTGCTCACAGAACTGGTTGATTTTAGTCACAAATTAGAGGAACAAATGAAGGTTAAAATCATTGAAATGAAGGGAAATGCACAGGAAACTGATAGTGATGGAAAAAAACTGGGACTCAAATCAAGGGAGTGGACCATAAGGAAGAAAAAAATAACCAAACAGAAAAGAATGAAGAAACAAGAATTCAAAAAAATGAGGAGAGGCTTAGGAACCTCCAGGACATCTTCAAATGTTCCAACATTCGAATTATAGGGGTACCAGAAGGGGAAGAGGAACTGCCACAAGTGGAAAACTTATTTGAACAAATAATAGAGGAGAACTTCCCCAGTCTGGCAAAGGAAATGGACTTCCAGGAAATCCAGGAAGCTCAGAGAGTCCCAAAGAAGTTGGACCCAAGGAGGAACACACCAAGGCACATCATAATTACACTAGCCAAGACTAAAATGAAGGAGAGAATCCTAGAAGCAGCAAGAGATAAGGGGATAGCCACTTACAACAGAGTTCCCATCAGACTGTCGGTTGACTTCTCAAAAGAGTCCTTACAGGCAAGAAGGGGCTGGAAAGAAGTATTCCAAGTCATGAAATCCAAAGACCTATATCCAAGATTGCTCCATCCATCAAAGCTTTCATTTAGAATGGAAGGGAAGATAAAGTGCTTCTCAGATAAGGTAAAATTCAAGGAGTTCATCATCACCAAGTCCTTATTATATGAAATGTTAAAGGGACTTATCTAAGAAAAAGATAAAAAATATGAACAGTGAAAGGACAGCAAACTCAGTTATTAACAACCACACCTAAAACAAGAGCAAAGTAAGAGGACAGCTAGATCAGGAGCGGAACCATAGAAATGGAGATCACATGGAGGGTTAGCAACAGGGGGGGTGGGAGGAGGAGAAGGGGGGAGAAGGTACAGAGACTAAGTAGCACAGACGGTAGGTAGAAAATAGACAGGGGGGAGGGAAAGAATAGTATGGGAAATATAGAAACTAAAGAACTTGTGACACATAGACATAATCTAAATGGGGGGGAATGGTGGTGGAGGGGTGTGCAGGGTTGTGGGGAATGAAAGGAGGGGAAAAGGACAACTGTAATGGCATAATCAATAAAATATATTTAAAAAATTTTTAATGACAGCTTTTTATTTTACCCTCAACCCTGCCTCCACTGCAAAAAAAAAAAAAAAAAAAAAAAAAATGTGGCCAAGATGTCAATCATTTCAACTCTCTTTGACAGCTTTGGAACAATAAGACCATAAGTGGTCTAAATTTTCTTTACAATAGTCATGCTTAGAGTGACAGACTCCCTGCCTGGAAAATGTAATAAGAAATTCATGACTGTTTACTAGTTAGAGAGAAAATTTATTCCCTTTCTTCTTTATACATCCTTGTCTCTTTTATATGTGATATTATTATTCACAGTTTTCCAGTGAATCGCCGAAAACAGAAGGCAAACACACACTGCTCCCGATGTAGCAGCAGCCATCTAATGGATCAAATCATAGCCTAAAACATGAGCAACTGCCTGGTCAGTCTAACACCGTGACAAACTAAGTGCCTGATAAACAGTGACAATCCATTCAAATATTATAGCAAAGAATTTCAAAACCTCCAGTAAAGGGCATTACTGGTGTGATGGTGAAAACCATACTTCAAGCACAGCCCATACACTGTTGAAAAGACTATTCTAGTCCTTGAAAATTGGACTATTAATAGATATGTTTGTTCTTGGGTTTTTTCTCTTTTTTAGCTGTAAAGAAAGAGATGTTGTTTCGCTGCATGAGCCCATCATAGGTCACTATTCCTGTGGTTCCCAACTGGACCCTTAATGCACTTTTCCAGATTTGTTCCACCCCACCATCTCCTAGGCCTTGGAGAACCCAACCACCCCACCTGCCCACTGTCTCCTCATCTCCTGGCACCACTGCCTAGATAACCCAGGAGCCTTGGCGTGCCGTTTAGAGATAACACAGCAGCAGCCAAGCCACTGTGGCTCCTGCCACTATTTCCAGGCTCAGGTAAAGCTAGACTGGCTCCTACTTGTCATTTAAGTGTCAAATCATTCATTCTTTCTCTCTCTCCCCCATTCTCCCTATTTTATTTTCATCATAACACTTATCACTACTTGATACTCTTGTTCACATAAGCTCCATGACACCAGAAATTTTACCTCTTGTTCAAGACTGTATCTCGGTATCTAGAACAGTGCTCAGAACACAACAGGAGTATTACTAATGCTTCATAATAAATAAAGGTGATGAGCAACCTTAGCAATTTCAATAGAGTTCTGACAAAGAAGCATAATTAGAGAGATTGGGAACTGAGCAAATGGACACAGAGAGCATAATTCTTTAGAGAAGTGTAATTGTGGATGGGGAATTGCTGTAAGGATGAGGTGAATATACAGAGGCTCTTTAAAGATAAGCAAATGAGAATATTTAAATGCTGAAGCTGAGAGGAAGAACTCAGAATGCAGACACTTCTCTGCTGTTAGTCTCATCTTATCCATTCACTCACTCACTCTCCTGGGTTTAAGAATGCAAGTGAAACTAATAAAATGACTAGCATACACTCTTCAGAAAAAGCACACGCTGTGGAAATAGTTTCAGTAGCAGACATATATGTGTGACAGCACCATTTATGAATGCAGTGAAGTGAATAAACAAGCTGAACTTTTTGTCATTAGACCTCAATAGAATAGCAGTTTTCCAGACAAATTCAATCTTTTCGGACTCTCAAAGAACAATTTTATGTTGAAAGGGCTCTACGTTCAAGGGAAAGAGTTTTAATGTTAAAACTTTGGACTGAGGAGACTACAATGGCCAATGCAATGAATAAAACAAATAGAAATAATTATTGGTCCCTCTTGTGAAATACCTACTTTACGAATAAAAGCAGCTAAAGGTTAAAGCCTTTCAATATTGATTATTTTCAAGTCTTTCATCAACTCCGTTCAATGTGTTAATTTTTCAAGTGGTCAGTTTTTGCCCTTTTATTTTTCCAAGGGAAACTTCACTTATACAGATAAAATTTCTTAATTAAGATAAAGTTTTCATAGTGTAACATAGTTGCCTTAGGTGAGCTCTATAGGTGGTCATCCCAAAGGCAACAGTAGAAATAGGTGGTAGGATGGTATAAGCACTTTAGCCCTACACATTAAATTGGATGTGATTGTTCTATAAAAGTAATACTAATTAAAAAGCAGAATGAAAATACACCTCTGATTCCCGTCTGCCTAAAATACACCTAGAATTTCTTTAATGTTTTATTTTTTAAAGTACAAGTACCCTGTATCAAAAATAATAAAGGAACTCTATTATAGACAGAAGACAGATGGAGTTATCTAAACACAGAAAAGACAGAAACTGAAACAAGTCACAAAGAGTTCCTTCTTCTTTTACAGCAGCAGTATTCCATCATGTAAATGCATCAGTTTTTTTTTTTTATCCATTCATCTACTGATGGACACCTGGGCTGCTTCCAAATCTTAGCTATTGTAAATAATGCTGCAATAAACATAAGAATGCATATATTCTTTTGAATTTGTGTTTTGGGTTTCCTCAAATATAGTCCCAGAAGTGGAATCACTAGATAAGGGAGTTCTATTTTTAAACTTTTGAGATAACATCATACTGTTTTCCACAATAGCTGCCTCATTCTGCATTCCCAATAGCACTCAAGGGTTCCCTTTTCTCCACATCCTTGGCAACCCTCGTTTGTCAATGTATTGATGATAGCCATTCTGACAGGTGTGAGGTGATAGCTCATTGTGGTTTTAATGTGCCCATCTCTGAGGATTAGTGATGTTGAGCATTTCTTCATGTCTATTGGACATCTATATGTCCTCTTTGGAGAAGTGTCTACTCAGCTCCTTTGCTCATTTTTTAATTGGCTTCTTTGTTTTTTTGGTATTGAGTTGTATAAGTGCTTTATAAATTTTGGATATTAACCACAATCACAGGTATCATTCACAAATAATAATCCCCCATTCAATAGGTTGCATTTTCATTTTGTTGATTGTAGGGGCAACTTTGCCAGCAAGTACCCCCGTCCACCACGGATGAGAATAAACTACCAAGACACGATCTGCTTGGGGAGAAGTGACCAATCTCTCAGAGGAGAAAGGCCAGGAGCCCCTTCTTCAATGGCTTTTATTGGGTTGTAATACACAGGAACACAGGCAGTAAGGATCAAACAGTAGATAATATTTCAAAGAAATCTGAGGGCTTAGTCTGAGTCAGTGTCTGTCAGGAGAGAAGGCTGCAGAAACTTTGGGAGACGTACTCATTTCCTGCTCAGATCCTTAACATATAAATGAAAGCACTCTTACCAAAGCAGGCTTCACAGGGCTTTTAGGAATTCTTTCTTATACCTGATCACCCCAGAACCCGCTCTAGCCAGGCAAGGGGCTGCACCACCTTCCCCATCACAGGTTTTTAGGCTTAAGTGGATCAGAGCCAAGAAGCCCTTCTCCCAGAGGACATGGGGACTCAGCTATGTCAAAATAGACGGGGGCTGGGGGGGAGAGGGTCCATCACTCCCTCTTTGTTGCAGCCCCCGAGTCCTTCCATGATGGCCTCCCAAGTGATCGTGTCTGGCTTAGGTTGCTCCTGCTCTGAGGAGTCATACTGGTCATTGACTAACCAAGCTTTGGGGGCAGGGGAAGAAGCAGAGACAAGCTTTGTATCCTTGTGGGTCACATTCCGAAGATTGCTCACTCAGTCTTAGCCATGGGAGTTAGTTACAACTCCTGAAACCAGGCAGAGCAGTTCCCAATAGTTGATGGTTTCCTTTGCTGTGCATAAACTTTTTAGTTTGATGTAGTCCCATTTGTTTATTTTTTCTTTTGTTTCCCTTGCCTGAGGAGATATAGCAGAAAAATTACTGCTACAAGAAATGTCTGAGATCTTACCACCTATGTTTTCTTCTCGCATTTTATGGTTTCAAGTCTTACATTTAAGTCTTTAATACATTTTAACTTTATTCTTGTGTTATGTAAGAAAGTGATCTAATTAACAAAAAAAAAAAACTTACATGCACAGACAACAGTATGGTGATTACCAGAGGAAAAAAGGGATGGGGACAGATAGATGAGGGTAAAGAGGGGATAAACGAGGATGGAAGGAGATGTGACTTTGGGTGGTAAACACACAGTACAACATACAGGTGATGTATTACAGAATTGTACACCTGAAACCTAATAATTTTATTAACCAATCTCACTCCAATAAATTCAATTAAAAAACCTTAAAAAATGAAACATCAGTCAAAACCACCATTCACTATGCATCGGATGATTTACTTTGCTAAATTATTATTTACTTTCATAACATCATTACATCTTCTCACACTGTAGTTGTATCATGTAATAGATGAGATGTTGAAAATTAAAAAATACTTTATGATATATTGGGGTGATTCACTATAACACTTTTGGTCAAACCCATGCCATGTTACAAGTGAGAAACATTTCCTCTTACAAAATGAATTCCTTTGCTGTACCACTCAAAAAAAAAAAGCAACACAGTATAACGTAAACTTTTCAAAAAGTAAAAGATAATCAAGACATTATATGCACACATTAAATACATGCAACTTCAGTCAATTACACCTCAATAAAGCCAAGGGTGGGAAGAATGGGGAATCAATATGTGAATGTTAAATCAATAAATAAGTCTTAAGAAATGGTCAAGAAGAAAATGAACAGTGATAAAATAAAGCATTAGCTGAATAAAATTTAATGTTACACAATAATGATCTGGAACCATCATCTTGGATGACCTCAGTATGGGAGGGCGAGCTGGGGAGAGGAGGTAGGATGAAATAAAAAGTGCTGAGGTTCCTGCCTCATTAGACAGGAGCACACATACTGGTCTATTTTAGACAGTGATAGAAATGCATGTTTAAATGTATGCCTTAAAGAGTACTGGTTAAGCTTCAAAATCTAGAGAAACGGAATGTACAATTTCCTAACCATAGGAAAGTAAAAACAGAATACAAATATTTTGATTAAAATAAGAACAGAAAATTGTAACATAGAATGAATAATTTGAAAGTATAAAAAATGAACATTACAAATTAAATGGCTAGAATAATTCCAAACATATCAATGATGACAACAAATGGCAAATGAGGTAAATTCCTTTACTAAAAATAAAAATTCATATTGCATTATGAAAACTAACTATCCAGACCACAGCTAAAAATAAATCAGAATACAAATATGGAGATATTAAATGCTTTTTAAAAAGTAAAGTAAATAAAAACACATGAACAATAACAAGGGGGGATGGGAACAGGGGAGGGAGCTGGGAAGGGCTGGGGTGGTGGAGAGGGGTTGGGGGGAAAGGCAGAAAACTGTACTTGAACAACAATTTTAAAATGTTAATAAAAAATAAAAATAAAAAGTAAAGTAAGTAATATAGTAAACCACACAGCTTATAATTAAAGGTCAAAATATATAAGATGTTTCATAAGATAAAGCACACAGTCATACATTTCATGAAGTTCTAAGCATAGATTTAAACTATACAAAATCTAATAAAATGCAAAAATAAATCTACAATCACAGTAGAAAACTGTAACATTCCTTTCTCAGTTCATTATAAATCAAGTGCACAAATATAAGTATACACATAGGAATTTTCAATATAACAACTAAAGTTTGATCTAATTGACATGCAGAAAAGGAATATGGTATGATCTGCTTACTAACTCATTCTGATCAGAATTTTTTAAGTGATCTTAGAATTCAAATAATTCTTCACCAGGTTAATTATTCACATAGAGAGCTGCTCCAAGTCATTCACTCATGTCACTATTGTCTAAATATTACAAAACAACTCCAGGGTGAGATTTTGGTAATAATACCTCGGGAAAGTTAACAAGCACATCAGGAAAGAGGAAAGGCCTGAGCTGGAAGGAATGCTATAAAGTAGTGGCAGGTGGTAAAGCTATTCTTTGACATGGAAAATTGGGAAACCAATGCATTTATAGTAGAAAATATAGCACATACCCCGTATTTATTACTAAGTTTCAAAGGTGTAACTATAAAATGGGGTGACCTTTTAAAGTCGCAGGCTCACTGAAAACTTTGACATTTGTAAGCACAACATCTGTTACAAGCCATTTATTCTTCTCTCCCTTACTATTGCACACATAAATAACCACATTATCTTGCTCAGTAAATTAGATTTAGCCCAAAGTTGAGTGAGTTTAAAGTGATAGCGATCCATATCGCAAAATAATTTCTAAAGGAAAAAGTCTCATTTGACCAGTAGAATCATTTTAAGAAAGAAAAATAATAAAAATGGTACTAGACATGTTGAAATTGCTAGTCTTTCTTGTTTGGCCACAGTAATTTGTCTTCCAAAATCATCCTTTACACAGTTATGAGAGTGTTTGAGTCCTACCAAAAAATCTCTTAAGGGAAAAGCAGATATGATGGTGATTCTACAAGATTTCACACAAAGTTATTGACTCTACCAATACTGTCTGAAAGGTACCTTGCATATCTGCGAATCAATACTCTGGATGTTAAAACACTTGAGTGAGGTAAGAGTAGAGAAGCCTTATATTAAAATGAAGACTCTCCGGATTGAGTGTGGGCTGCAAACCAAAGTGTCACAGGTTCGATTCCCAGTCAGGGTACATGCCTCGGTTGTGGGCCAGGTCCCCAGTGGGAGCCACCACATGAGAGGCAATCACACATTTATATTTCTCCCTCCCCCTCTCTCTAAAAATAAATAAATAAAATCTTAAAAATAAAGACTCTCCAGCAATGACAGGTGATAATGTAAACCTGGCTTTACAGTAATAAATACAATGCACCTTTGATAATCATTTATGAAAATTTTAGAAAAAATATGCAATATAATATAAAAGGTTACTATAACAAAAGAAATCACACTTCCAATCAAGATAAAGGCATAGATAAAGACAGCTCACCTCCTCAAACAACCACAGCAAAAATTACAACTAAACTATAAAATAACTGTCACCTAGAATCATCAGAATATCAAGCTGTATGAAGTTCGACAACCAAGGAATTAAAGAAATCACATTCACCTGGATAGGTAGAAGGGGCAGAGATGCAGAGAAGCAGAGATGTGAAATGGTGATCCCATACCCCCATGCGGTAGATGAAAATTAAGAAACCTCACTACAAGGTATCCCAGCCCCACACAAGACCACCTAGCCCAGGGTTCCAGTGCCAAAAAGATAAGTTTTTGTAACTTCAGGCTGTAAACACTAGCGAGGATTGGGGAAACTGTGGGATCTTCAGGCATCTCCTCTTAAAAGGCCCACAATGGATTTAGGACTTAACAAACTCACTCCCTCTGGGATCCAGCACCAGGACAGCAGCTGGAAGGGCACCAGGTGGCATCAGAGAAAATAAAGAAGTGTCTGGCATCAGGGAGAGTGTCAGAGGACAGTTTCCTCTCAGATAAAACTCCAGAGACCAGGTAGTGTCATTGTCCCCTTTCTCAGAGCTCCTCCACACAGAGTGATACAGTGGAGTCACCATCATGGCGACTCCATCAACCTGGGTCCCATTGGTTGCCCTGCCCTGTCGATCACCTAAAAGCTCACTGTATCCAACTTACTGGTACACTTTTCTACAACAGGCCATTCTACTTAAGACAGGGAGTCAAAGCAGCTGTACCTAATACAGAAAACAAACACAGGAATGCTGCCAGAATGAGGAGACAAAGAATCACGGCCCAAAGGAAAGAACAGAACAAAACTCCAGAAAAAGAACTACACAAAAGGGAGATTAGCAATCTACCAGATGCACAGGTCAAAGTGCTAGTTATTAGTATCCTCGAGGAACTCACTGGGTACTTCAACAGCATATTTAAAAAAAAAAACAGAAAGAAATTAAAGCTACACTAAGTAAAATAAAGAAAAATTTACAGGGCACCAACAGTAGAGTGGATGAAGTGGAGAGTCAAATCAAACATTTGGAACATAAGGAAGAAAAAAACATTCAATCAGAGCAGGAAGAAGAAAGAAGATTGCAAAAAAAAAGGGGAGGTAGGTTAAGGAGCCTCTGGAACAACTAGAAACATACCAACATTTGAGTCATAAGAATGACAGAAAGAGAAGAGAAAGAGCAAGAAATTGGAAATTTATTTGAAAAAATAATAAAAGAAAACTTCCCTAATTTGGTAAGTAAATAGACATGCAAGCCCAGGGAGAACAGAGAATCCCAAACTAAATGGAACCAAAGAGGACCACACCAAGATACATCATCATTAAAATGCCAAAGGTTAAAGATAAAGAGAGAATCTTGAAAGCAGCAAGAGAAAATCAGATAATTACCTACAAAGGAGTTCCCATAAGACTGTCAGCTGATTTCTAAAAAGAAACTTTGCAGGCTGTGTGGGAATGGCAAGAAATATTCAAAGTCATGAAAAGCTGGGAACTACTACCTAGACTACTCTACTCAGCAAAGCTATCATTTAGAACGGAAGGGCTGATAAAGTTTCTCAGATAAGATCAAATTCAAGGAGTTCATCATCACCAAGCCATTATTATATGAAATGTTAAAGGGACTTATCTTGAAAAAGAAGATCAAAACTATGAACATTAAAATGGCAATAAATTCACAACTATAAACAATTGAATCTAAAAAACAAACTAAGCAAAGAAGCAGAACAGAAACAAAATCATAGATATGGAAATCATTTGGAGCATTATCAGTTGAGAGGGAGAAGGGGAGAATGGGGGGGAAGGTATAGGGATTAAGAAGTACAAATTGGCAGGTACAGAATAGGCAGGGGAATGTTTAGAACTCTAGGAAATTGAGTAGGCAAAGAACTTATATTGCATGACTCAGGGACATGAACTAAGGTGGGAGGATTATCAGAGGAAATGGGTGGAGGGGTACTGGTCAGAGTGGGACCAAGGGGGAAATTGGGATAACTGTAATACATAATCAATAAAATATATTTTAAAAGGTTACTGTAACAAAATATCACAAATTATATGGCTTAAACAACAGAAATTTATTGTCTCACATTTCTAGAGGCTAGAAGTGTAAGATCAAGGTGCCAGCAAAGCTAGTTCCTTCAGAAGGCTATGAAAGAGAATTTGTTCCATGCCTGTCTCCTAGATTCTGTGGTGTCTGGCAATCCTTGTTGTTTCTTGGTTTATAGAAACATCATCGAAATCTTTTCCCTGTGTGCATATCTATCTCTGTCAAAATTTCCCCTTTTAATTAGAAAACAATTCTTATGGATTAAGGTGTACCTTGATGACCTTGTTTTAATTTCATTAACTCTGAGAATATCCTATCTCCAAATAAGGTCCAGTCAGAGGTACTGGGAGTTAGGACTCCAACATATCTTTTTTACAGGGGAATACAATAATCCATAACAGTTACCTTAAGGAAAATAGTAAATACAACCATATTGCATAATCATGCAATGACCTTTAACAGTGGGAAGCAGTATTGATCAGTAACTATTCCTAGTTTACTAATTCCAATGGCCCATACCCTATTATAGACCTAGTACCTTCATTTCTTTATTAAAAATGATTACTGTTACAGTAGACTCAATTTTTCTCCCTTTGCCACCCCCTTAGCAATACCCCCCCACCCCCTCAGGCAATCCCCACACCTTTGTTCACGTCCATGGGTCATGCACGTAGTTTGTTGGCTTCTCCATTTCCTATACTGTACAGGGTCTGACAGAAGTAACGCCTGCTTGAGTGTGGTTGGTAGACTAATATGGGTATAATAATTTATAGTTTAAATTTGAACATTTCACCTAAAATATCATATGGTGTGCTTGAGTTGTGATATTTTTATGTTGCAGAATTACATGCTTATGATTTTGTAATAAAAGATTTTGTAACAAAAAAGAGTCATTGTTTGTGCCATTTGTAATGGGCTGCTTTGGGTAATTAGGGTATTGGAACTTGGTGCAGCGTTTGAAAACATATCTGAATTCCTTGACTATAACTTAGTCTAGTAAAAGATCATGCCACTGTTTAGCTATATGGCTGTTCCTATTAAATAAGCATATATCATACTTTCTACAAATAAACATTTAAAAAGCAGTCATTACTCCTCTGCATGCACCTGAAGGCCCTGGAACAGAGCACTGGGTTGGAACTCCAACAGGAAGAAGCATGAGAGAACTCAGAATGAAAGTCTCTTCACTGCTGGGACCTCAAAGCTGTTCTGTCTGAATTGAATTGCCATTCTTTCCGCACCTATGTGCCCTTAAAAGGCTCTCAGTACCATATCCTCTACCTTTAACCCTACTTCAAGTAGTGACTGATGAACAGCTGAGAAAGATGTGTGATGCTCTCCATGGTTTTGACTTCTACGATCCCATCATTATTTTCTAGGTGAACAAGCAATAGCCATAAAATAGACCCAGTATATTTTTGTGCCAGCTAGTCTGGTGACAACAAATATTTACTGAGTGCCAAAGGTATAAAACATTTCAGGCAGCTGAGATACATATCAAAAAATAGACCTGGCTCCTGCTCTTCACACACAAGCACTGCCATTTCACTTCTGAGTGCTTCTGCTCACTTGTGATGTCAGAGAGATTAAAATGAAACAAACAAAAAAAACAGATGCAAACCTTAATCTGAGATGTGTTTCTACATACCAATAAAATACAATTAACCTATAATCCCCTATACTATAATAAGTAATTTCATCCCAACTCCTGGAAAAGTCCAGGATTTAACCATTAGATACTCTTTGTATATAGAAAAATAACCACCAAATAAATGCTCTAATCTTGGTATGGGTTTGGTACATACATGCTAAAATGTCTGGGAGAGAAGTATACTTATGTCTGCAATCTACTTTGGGGGAAAAACACACTTTTCAATTTGTCAAAACTTATTTAATGGTACACTTAAGATTTAGATTTCACTATAAATTTTACCTTTAAAAAAGAACTGAAGTATTAAACTTAATTACACACATGACAAAAAGCTAGGAGTGAAGTACACTATGCCTGCAACTTACTTTGAAATACATCAAGAAATAAAGTGGATGGATAGAATACAAATACAGTGTTAACAAACATAGGGTCTAAGTAGTAGACACTTTCAACAAGCTTCCAAATTTTCTTCATATTGAAATTTCTCAAAGTTTATGGGGAGAAATGTTACTCTATAGCCAACCAATCACAGTTTGCAAATGGGCACTAATCCTGGGACCACATTGAGACACAGACAAAGAATCCTAAGGTGAAAAAAACTTTAATAGCAAATAATGCAAATACCTTCTATTGATCATGGAAGGAAGTGGGGTTTATTTTCTAGACACAGAGAAGCAAAAAGGGAGGAGTAAAGAACATTAAGAAACTCATTAATAACACCCTGGAAAGAAAAAAATACCTGAGATCAGCAACTAAAGAGGGTGATCACAGTTTTGTTTTGTTTTGTTTTGTTTTGAATATCTGCAGGACATGTTTTTAAAAATATTTTTGTAACACTGAAAAGAGAAAGATGTTTTGCTTTCTGTTTCAGGGTAATAAATGGCCATCACTGCCCTCTAGGGAGGGGGAATCGCACTGAATGAAGGGCCCCCTTCTGCAGAGCAGCTTGGTGGGTTTGGGGGAGTGGGGAGAGGCAGAGAGAGAAAAAGACACCAAGGGAAGGGGAGAGGGGACAAGCGCAAACCGGAAGGAGATAGGAGGAGGAAGTAGAGAATCTAAAGTTCCAGGACTAAGAAGGGGAAAGAGGAGCCAACCAGATAAAGAATGGAAACAAAATAATTCAGTAAAACTTACAATGGTGGGTAGTCAAAGGACATTTTGCTACCTGGGAGGCTGCCTGATTTATCCGAGGTTGTTTGCATAACTACTGTGAAAACTTGGTTGCTGTCCTTTCCCCAAATCTTCACTAAAGGCTCTTAAACTCATGAATGTTTTATAGGACTGGGCTTTTAGTGGACATCAAGCAGGGAACTCAGTTGTTGTTTTTTTCTGGGTCAGTGTAGTGCAGAGAAGGGCTTCAGACTCCCACAGGCCTTTGAAATGAGAGGTGTCCGAGTCGATTTTTTACTGGAGATCTCGGATTTAGGAAGAATGGGGGAGAGAAGATGTTTCTCAGACATCGGTTTATTCAAGGAAAAGCTAGCTTGCATAAAAAAAATTTCAAACTCACTTTTTCTTATCCATTTTTAACCCAGAACACCCTCATTACCAGGTTTGGAAATTCAGAAGTCATTTTCAGCTTTTGTTATTCAGGTTTTTTTCCATGGGGCAACATTGCCATCTACTGGTACTTGTAAAAAAAAATACCTTTTATAATGGCTATGGACTTGCAATTGTTTGGCAAACTTAAAGAGTCTTTTAATTTACTAACAAATTCTTCCTTTGTGCTGGAACACAAAAGTATAAATGAGGTTCTTTGTCCTCGAAGACTTTATATTATCTAATAGTACCTTAACAAAAACACCTTCTCACCTTTCAGGCATCAGGCACCATTTCATGAGTAAAACCGTCCTTGACAGCTGTGCCCCATCCTCCTGAGGCAAAAACGAACCACTCTCTGCCTTGAGCTCTCCTTTATCCTGCACACATTTTGCTCTTAGCACATATAGTATAGTGCCTCTTTTATTACAGTGTCTATCTCCCGTAACCAATCCATAAACTCCTTAAAATCCAGAAACTGTATCTTGTCTACATTTATATTCCCAGTAGCTATGTTGTAGCTAATTTGCATGTAATAAATAATTGAATGACACAAAAAAGCATAGGCAAGACAAACATCCCTCAATACAAACTTTTATTAATTCAAATAATTAGGATAATATAAAACAAGATATTAATGGATTGTCATAAGCTCTGAACAGGCAATGAAGAGCAAACATTTAGCATAAGTTCATTTTTATTTATTTGATGAATCAGCAATGCTGAAGTGAATATGAAACATGTATTATTTGAAGTCTCCATATTTGTTACATAACCCAGAATCACAATGTTAAAACTGACATCTACTGAGATCCTCATATCTATTCTGGGAAACTTCTGGGCACAAAGACCTCTCTGTTAAACCTAATTCCATATTAGGAAAAGATATTTGGCCCTCAGCAAAGTATGCATCTCAGTCAAAGAAACAGAACTTCTCCAATCCAAGACGGCAACAAATTATGTGGAAGTTATACTCATGCCTCCCAGGCTCAAACTGGAATTTCAATTAAATTACAAAACAATCAACTTGAATAACCAAATGAGGATAAGCTAAGTCTTATAACCAAGGAAATTTCAGAAGCCATATCTAGACTGGTAGAAAGGGCAGAGATGTGGATAGGGCTGGCCCCACTTCCACAGGCAGTGGCTGAAATTCTGGAAGGATATCACAGCTGCAAAGGTTCCCCCTGAGGAGTGTGAGGACTCAACCCCATGCTGGGCTTCCCAGCCCAGAGCAGCAGAGCCAGAAAGAGGTGCCTGTATAACTTTTGGCTGTGAAAATGGGAGGGCATTCTGTCTGCCAGGAAGAGACAGGAGTGAACTAGAGATACTGGTGCCCTCCATAAACACCAACACACAAAACCTCATTTGCAGACACTCACCCTAGGCTCCAGTAAACAGAGAGCAGAGTAGACTGGAGTCATGTGAGTAGAGACTGGGTTTGTGGCTCTGGGGAAAGAGCTGAGAAGATAGCCACTTTGACCCCCATGATGAATCACTCTCCTACCCTGGAAATGCCATATTTCTTAGGGGGGCACTCCCTTCCTCACTGGGCTCCTTGTCAACCCACACTGTGGGGCCCATGCTCTGCTGAGAGGTCAGCTACCTGGGCCATGGTGTAGAGGTCTGGGCAGACTCAATGTTGTCAGTGACTGACTGGTGTAACTGAGGTATAGGGGCCTTTCCCCCTGTTTTCCTGTGAACATGACAGGTATCTCCCCACTATAGGAAATCCTCTAGCCAATCCTCAGGGCTTCAAGTGGTCCCAACTTTTTGATTCCTGCTGGCCCCACCTTGCCAATGTCTGGGCAGAATCCAGGACTGACTGAGTGGGATGACTGTAGCACATGGCCACTCCCCCACAACCCTCCCACAAGCCTAATTGGCACCTCCCTCTCACAGGAGATACACTAGCCCCACCCGCCTGACTCCTGGCAGCTGTGCCCTATGGAGCTCAGGCTCAGGACCGAATCTTGGACAGACCAAGCTGTGTGGCTCTATGCCAGTGGCCATTTTTCCTCACATACCCTAGCACTGTGGCGACCTTCCTTCACACAGCCAAATCTTGGTCCCTTTGGACTTGATGAACTCTGCTGGCCTCACTCTGATGATTCCCTGAGATTCACCCTACCACAGTGGTCTGAGACCCATCAAGGAGCAGCAAGACTTGGCATACCCTGGGATTTTGCCGAGTGGCCTCAAACCCAGCAGTGGCACTGAATTTGAACAGCCATCAATCTGGTGAACACCACTCACCCCTACCTGGTGACTCCACTGAGAACCCGCCTCATGCAATTTGGATACCACCAGAGGCTCACTAAGCCTATCAGGCAGTCAACAGGCAGTGGCAGTCAGAGGCAAATTTCAGGGTACCTCGGGACTTTTGCTGACCGGCCTCTGGGGCTGGTGCTTGTGAAAGATGGTGTTGGTGAGCAGCTTGATCTTCCCCACACACACCCAGGCCCAGCAGAGGCAGCTACAAATCATGGATCACTTTGTAGCTCCAAACAGGTTGCCCAGCACCAGTCACAGACAGCACCTAGAGTCCCTCCCAAGAGGCCCCAGAACAAACACGCCCAGTGCCCAGCTTTGGACAACGTCAGAGCAGGATCCAAATAGCATCACAAGCAGCACACCCAGAGGGAGATCTTGGCAGGCACCAGACCCTGCTGAGGGGAATTCTGCTTCTGGGTGTCAACACCTGCATAACAGCTGTACATGGTGGTCAGAATCAACCCTCACGGTCAGACAGCCTGAGTGTCTACCTCATGTACAAACAGGCAAGTAGCAATCAAACTCCATTACAACGTGAGGGCACATACAACGCACAAGGGAAATGCCTGGGGGACCCAGCTCAGATGATAAAGGAGATTACAATCGCTGGGTCCCACAGGACACTAACCACATAAGGCCACCCTGCCAAGACTAGGAGTTATTAACAGATCTACCTAATACATAGAAACAAACATACAGAAACACAGAGACAGCCAAAATGGGGAGACACATCATAATTAAAATGGCAGTGGTTAAAAACAAAGAGAGAATTTTAAAAGACACTGGGCTGGAACTCCAACAGGAAGAAGCATGAGAGATACTTACCTAAGCAGGAGAGAAGCATGTGACAGATACTTACCCAACAAGGGGGCTCCCATAGACTGACAGCAAATTTCTCAACAGAAACATTTCAGGCCATAGGGATTGACATGAAATATTCAAAGTGACAAAAAATGAGGACATACGACCAAGACTAGTTTACTCAGCAAGGCTATCTTTTAAAATTTAAGGCAAAATAAAGAGCTTCCCACATAAGAAAAAAACCAAAGGACTTTATCACCACCAAACCATTATTACAAGAAATGTTAAACGATCTTCTTTAAGAAAAGGAAGAATAAAAAGCAGTAGGAACACAGTTAAAAGAACAAAATGGCAATAAACATGTATCTATCAATAATCACTAAAATGTAAATGGCTTAAATGCCCCAATCAAAATACATAGGGCAGCTGAGAGGATAAGAAAATAAGACCCATACATATGCTGTCTACAACAGATGCACCTCAGATCCAAAGATACACAGACTAAAAGTAAAGGGTTGGAAAAGATATTACATGGAAATGGAAAGAAAAAAAAGCTAGGGTAGCAATATTTACATCTGACAAAACAGACTTTAAAACAAAGACTATAGTAAGAAAATGAAGGACATTCCACAATGACAAAGGGAGCAATCCAACGAGTGGATATAACCCTTAAAAACATTTATGTACCCAACATAGAAGCACCTAAATATGTAAAGCAAATCTTCATAAATGTAAATGGAGAAATAGACAGTAATACAGTCAGAAGGGAATTTTAACATCTCACTGACATCAAAGAATAGATATTCCAGAAAGAAAATCAACAAGGAAAAAGTGACCTTAAATGACACACTAGATCAGGTGAATTTAATTGTTATCTTCAGAGAATTTCACCACAAAGCAGCAGAATATAAATTCTTTTTCAGGTGCACATGGTATATTTTTTAGGATAGACCACATTAGGACACAAATCATGTCTCAATAAATTTAAGAAGATTGAAATCATATCAACCATGTTCTCTGACCATAATGGTATGAAACCAGAAATCAATCAGAAGAAAAAATGCAAAACAAAAAAACTAAGATATAGGCTAAAAACATGTTACTAAATAATGAATGAATGAACAATAAGATCAAGGAAGAAATCAAAGGATACCTTGAGACAAATGAAAATGAGAGCACAACTACCCAAAACACATGGAAAATGATGAAAACAGTCCTAAGAGGGGAATTCATAGCATTACGGGCCTATCTCATAAAACAAAAAGATCAAATAAACAATCTAACTTTACACAAAATGAGTGTAAGAAAGGAAATAATAAAAATCAGAGCAGAAAGAAATGAAATAGAGTGCCCCCCCAAAAAAAATACAAACAATCAAAAGCAACCAGGAGCTGGTTTTTTCAAAAGATAAACAAGACTGACGAACCTTTAACCATATATATATATATATATATATATATATATATATATATATATATAAATAAAGAGAGGTAGAGAGAATGAGGAAGGGAGGGGGAGAGAACCCAAATGAATAAAATCAGGAATGAAAGAAGAGAGCTAACAAATGACACCAAAAAAAAAAAGGAATTGTAAGAGAGTATTATGAACAATATGCCAACAAATCGGACAATCTGGAAGAAATGGACAAATTCCTAGAAACATACAATCTTCCACAACTGAGTCAGTAAAAAAAGCAGATAATCTGAATAGATCAATTACAACTACTGAAATTGAAGTAGTTAAAAACTCCCAACAAAACTCTGGACTGAACAGCTGCACATGTAAATTTTACCAAACATTCAAAAAAGGACTAACACCTATCCTTCTCAAACTATTCCAAAAAATTCAAATGGAGGGAAGATTCCCAAGCTCTTTTTACAAGGCCAGCATTATCCTAATTACAAAACCAGATAAAGACACTACAAAGAAAGAATGTTAGAAGCCAATTTCCCTGATGAACATAGATGCTAATATCCTCAACACAATATTAGCAAACTGGACCCAGCAATACATTAAAAAGATCATATACCTTGATCAAGTGGGATTTATTCCAGGGATACAAGATTGGTACAATATCTGCAAATCAATAAATGTGATACCCTACATAAATGAAATTAAAGTTAAAAAATCACACCATCATATCAACTGATGCAGAAAGCATTTGATAAAACCCATTTAGGATAAAAACTCTGAAAAGTGAGAATAAAGGGTACATTCCTCAATGTGATAAAGGCCAGCTTCATCAGGTGGCTCAGTATGTTGGGCATCATCCCACAAAGCAAAAGGTCACCAGTTCAATTCCTGTTCAGGGCACATGGCTAGACTGTGGGTTCAGTCCACAGCTGGGATATGCACAAGAGGCACTTGATCAATGTTTCTCTCTTACATCAGCGTATCCTCTCCCTCTCTTTTGCCTTCTACTCCCCTCTCTCTAAAAATAAATAAATTTAAAATGTTTCAAAAGTAACAAAAAAATAAAGGCCCTATATGACAAACCCACAGCCAACATCATACTCAATGTGCAAAAACAAAAAGCATTTACCTTAAGATCAAAAACAAGACAAGAATGCCAGTTTTCACCACTCTTATTCAAAATTGTGCCAGAACTCCTAGCCACAGCAATTAGACCAGAAGTAGAAACAAAAGGTACCCAAACTGGAAAGGAAGACGTAAAACTATCATTATCTGCAGATGACATGATATTGCATAAACAGTACCCTGAAGATTCCACCAAAAAACTACTAGAATGGATAAATAAATTCAGGAAAGTAGCAGGACATAAAATAAATATCCAGCCCTGGCTGGTGTAGCTCAGTGGATTGAGCGCGGACCTGCGAACCACACCATCGCGGTTCGATTCCCAGTCAGGGCACATGCTTGGGTTGCAGGCCAGTTCCCAGCAGGGGACTCACAAGAGGCAACCATACATTGATATTTCTCTCCTTCTCTCCTTCCCTCTAAAGATAAATAAATAAATAAATCTTTGAAAATAAATAAATAAATAAATATCCAGAGGTAAGTTGTTTTATACACCAATAATGAATTATCAAAAAAAGAAATCAAGATAATCCCATTTGCTAATGCATCAAAAGTATAAATAAAATAACTAGGAATAAATTTACCCAAGGATGTTAAAGACCTGCTTTCAGAAAATTATAAGACACTGAAGAAAGAAATTGAAGAAGATAAAATAAATGGAAATATATTCTGTGGTCATGTATAGGTAGAATTAACATCATTAAATACTACCCAAAGGAATCTATAGATTAAACAGAATCCCTGTCAAAATAGCAATGGTGTATTTCTCAGAACTAAAACAAATAATACAAAAATTTATATGGAATAAAAAAAAACGAAAGCAATATTAAGAAAAAGAACAAAGTTGAAGGTATCACACAACTCAATATCAAACTATAATAAAAGGTCACAGTAATCAAAACAGAACTGTACTGGCAAGAAAGCAGACATACAGATCAATGGAAGAGAACAGAGAGACCAGAAAAAAATCCACACCTTTATGGTCAATTAAAATTTGACAAAGGAGACAAGAACATACAATGAGGTAAAGACAATCTATTCGATAACTGGTGTTGGAAAAATTGGACAAATACAAGCAAAAAAATGAAATTATGCTACCTTATACCATACTTACAAATAAATTCAAAATGGATTAAAGAGTTAAATGTAAGATTCAAAACCATAAAAATCCTAAAGTTAACATAGTCAAATCTCTGCCATTTCTAGTAAGAATATTTTTCTGATATATCTCCTTGGGTAAGGGAAACAAAAGAAGAAATAAAGTAATGGATTACATCAAATTAAAAAGTTTTTGCACAGCAAAGAAATCATCAACAAAATTTAAAGAAACCCCAATAAATGGGATAGTATGTTCACCAGTGATACAACTGATAAGGGGTTAATCTACAAAATTTATAAAGAATTTATACAACTCAACACCAAAAAAACAAACAATCTAATTAAAGAATGGGCAAATGCTCTTCCATCCAAGATGGAGGCATATGTAGGAACACTTCACCTCCTTGCACCACCAAAAGGATAACACCCAATCAAAAACAGCCGTGACTGGTATAGCTCAGTGGATTGAGCACAGGCCTGTGAACCAGAGGATCGCAGTTCGATTCCCAGTCAGGACACATGCCTGGGTTGAAGGCCAGCTCCCTGCAGGCCAACTTCGAGCAGGGGACACATGAAAGGCAACCATACATTGATGCTTCTCTCCCTCTCTCCTTCCCCTCTAAAGATAAATAAATAAAATCTTTTAAAAAAATAAAATATCCAATATTAAAAAAAAAAGTCTCATTTAAAAATAAATAAATAAATAAATAAACAGCCCTGGCTGGCATAGCTCAGTGGATTGAGCACAGGCCTGTGAAGCAAAGGGTCGCTGGTTTGATTCCCAGTCAGGGAACATGCCTGGTTGCAGGCCACATCCTCTGTAGGGGGACACATGAGAGGCAACCACACATTGATGTTTCTCTCCCACTCTCCTTCTCTTCCTCTCTTTCTAAAAATAATTAAATAAAATATTTAAAAAATAAAATAAAATGAAACAATAAACAACCAGAAGTGCCTGAAAATCAAACTGCATGGAACTTCAACAACCAAGGAGTTAAAGAAACATTCATCCAGACTGGTAGGAGGGGAGGAGACAGGAGATAGGCAGCTGAGTGGAGAGGAGGCGCAGCAAAGCTGTGGGCCACATGGGCGAGGTTGGGCTGGCTGAACAGGAAATTAAAGACTCAAAAGTAGCTGTAAAATACTGGGGGGGGGGGGTGCAACAGCAGGAGAAACTCTCAGTCTCACAGGAGAGGGCATTGGAACGTGGGGCTAGAGCACAGCAAGCAAGTGGCCTTATTCCCTCTCTGACCCCTCCCCCACAGACAGCACAGCAAAGAGAATTGCCCTGCCCTGGTGAATACCTAAGGCTATACCCCCTTACAACATAACAGGTACACTGAGACAAAGAAATATGGCCCAAATGAAAGAACAGATCAAAACAACAGAAAAAGAGCTAAGCAATGAGGAGAGAGACAACCCATCTGGTGCAGAGTTCAAAACACTGATAATCAGGATGCTACAGAAGTGATTGAGTTAGGTTGCAAAATGAAGTCTACCCAAAATGAAAGAAAGCAAAGTATTGAGGGAACTAAAAGTGACAGGAAAGAAACCAGGACTCAAATTGATGATTTGGAAGAAAAGGAAGAAATAAACATCCAACCAGAACATAATGAAGAAACAAGAATTCAAAACAATGAGGAGAAGCTTAGGAACCTATGGCACAACTTTAAGCACCCTAACATCCAAATTTAAGCACCCTAAGCACCCCTCCTTCAGGGGTGCCAGAAAGAGAAGAGGAAGAGCAAGAAATTGAAAACTTACTTGAACAAATAATGAAGGAAAAATTCCCCAATCTAGCAAAGGAAAGAGACTTCCAAGAGGTCCAGGAAGCCCAGAAAGTCCCAAAGTAGTTGGACCCAAAGAGGAACACACCAAGGCACATCATAATTAAGTGATCCATGATTAAAGAGAAGGAGAGAATCTTAAAAGTAGCAAGAGGAAAGGAAGCAGTTACCTACAAAGGAGTTCCCATCAGACTGTCAGCAAATTTCTCATAAGAGACCTTACAGGCAAGAAGGGGCTGGAAAGAAGTATTCCAAGTCATGAAATCCAAAGACCTACAGCCAAGATTGCTTTATCCAGCAAAGCTTTCATTTAGAATGGAAGGACAGATAAAGTGCTTCTCAGACAAGGTCAAGTTCAAGGAGTTCATCATCACCAAACCCTTATTATAGGAAATGTTAAACGAATTTATCCAAGAAAAAGAAGATAAAAATTATGAACAGTGAAAGGACAGCAAACTCACAGTTATTAACAACCACACTTAAAATAAAAGCAATCTAAGAGGACAGTTAGATCAGGAGGGCAACCATAGAAATAGAGATCAATAGAGAACATGGAGGGTTAGCAACAGGGGAGTGGGAGGAGGAGAAGGGGGGAGAAGGTACAGAGAATAAGTAGCATAGACAGCAGGTAGAAAATAGACAGGGAGAGGGCAACAATAGTATGGGAAATGTAGAATCTAAAGAACCTGTGACACATGGACATAAACTAAAGTGGGGGGGGAATAGTGGGGGAGGGCTGTGCAGGGTGGAGGGGAATGAAGGGAGGAAATGGCACAACTGTAATGGCATAATCAATAAAACATATTTTTTAAAAATTGGTTACATAGTCTGGATATACATTATCAGAGATATGGTTTACAAATATTTTTTTCCCAGCTACAACCTGCCTTTTCATTGTCTTTTGTAGAGTACAAGCTCTTAATTTTGATGAAGTCCAATTTATTAATTTTTTTCTTTCATAGGTTGTTAAATGTTCTCCACTGGTTTTAACTTCTAGAATAAAATAAAAGCATGTAAGAGTTAACTATGACTACAGGATAATTATGATAATACTAGTAATAGCCATTCATATAGTATGTATCACCTACTAGGTCCTATTTTAAATACTTTACATATATTAAGTCACATAATCATAATATTCCTGTGAGATAGATACATTATCCTCATTTTATGGCTGAAGAAAGTGAGGCACAGAGAATGTAAATAACTTACCAAGTTCACGCACCTAGGATATGGTAAAGTTTGGAGCTGAACCTAGGCGGTCTGGCTCAATGTTATACTGCCTTCCTTAAACAGGATATATTATCATCTTTGATCATTTAAACTTCTATCAAATATTTGACAGAAATTAAAAGGCAGAAAGGATGTAAAAGAGTTGAAGAAAAGAACCTAAATAATATCCTCACTTTATAAAAGGGGAAAGAGGAGATACTGCTTACAGTTAATAGAACATGAAATAAAGTTTTAGGTATACTGGAGTTACAAAGGTAGAGGAAATATCATCAATAAGATACAACTACATAAAATTTGAAGGAGGGTAGAGTAGCACAAGAAGTATAAATGAACTAAAGCCTGGTCTTTAATGGCAGGTTATCATCAACAGTTACTGCCTTCGTTGATGAATCAAGAAATAGTGGCATATTACCTAAAATTATAGAGACATCCACCAGAAGACAAAAAAAATCATTAAATTGCCTTGCAGCATTTCAAATAAGTTGGTATAGTGCCATAGTTAAAAATACAAGCTCTGGGCCCTGGCCAGTGTGGCTCAGTTGGAACATCATCCCCTACACCAGTCAGGGTACATGGCCAGGGCACATACCTGGGACGTGGGTTCAGTCCTTGGTCTGGTGTGTATAGGAGGTAACCAGTAGGCATTTCTCTCACATCAATGCTTTCTCTCTCTCCCCACCCCCTCTCTCTCTTTCTGCGTCCCTCCCTCCCCTACCGACCCCCCTTCCCTTCTTCCCAAAAGCAATTTAAAAAATGTCCTTTGGTGAGGATTTAAAACAAAAAGAAAAACAAAAAACTCTGGCCCTGGCCAGGCAGCTCAGTTGGTTGGAGCATCTTCTCATACACCAAAAAGGTTGTGGGTTCAGTCCCAGGTGAGGGTACATACCTAAGTTGCAGGTTTGATCTCTGGTCGGGGTGTGCACATAAGGAGGCAACCAATCAATGTTTCTCTCTCTCTCTCCCCCTTCCTCTCACTCTAAAATCAATAAAACATACCCTCAGATGAAGATAAATTTTAATTTAAAATAAAAATATAAGCTCTGAATCAAAACTTCCTAAACTCAAACTCCATTCCTCCACTGAGTATTGATAGCAGTATTAAAGAAAGCTACTCAATTTCTTTTCAATTTCTTATCTGAAAATAGTTATATAATGAAAAGTTAATTCATATTGACATTAGAAGAATTAAGAGTTAGTACATACTAGACCCATAACTGGTCCACATTAAGCCCTAAATAAACAATTAGCTATGAATTAGAAGAAAGCACACACACGCACACGCACACACATAGCAAGTTTACATTTGTCTCTTGACTTACTTAGCCAAGAATATTTTCAGTTGTAAGTTTGCACTCAGAGTAGAACAGATGTGGCATATCTCAGCCCAACCTCCACTGGCCTCTAGAGACATGCGCTACCAGTAAGTGGCCAACGTAAGGTCTTGCAATATGTGGCAAGATCAATTGTTACGGTTCCACGGTTCCATTTCTCTTTTATGCTCAGGGCTTACATCACCAGTTTGGGAAGAAAAAGCCCCAAGAAGCTATGCCGTCTCATGGGAAGAAATTACAAACATGTGGGTTCCTGCTGATTCTTGAGCCAAACCCAGTGCCAGAAAGGTCATAACTCTATCTAACGGAAGAGACCAGAATCAATGTCCAGATGTTCCTGAACAGGCATGCTTCCCCCAGCTTTCTAGCATTTGGGAGAACTGTTTCTCCACATTGCCTCTGTGGAGTAGAATTGGGTTTCTGATCACTGTGGAAGACATTAAAAATCATGGTCCCTACCACAGATCTCATTAGCTCTTTAGGAAAAAAACAACACATAAAATTATGCTAAACTTTACAACAGACAAGATAAGGGGAGAGTAAAATAAAGATGCAGAATTTTGCAAAATGAAGCAGAACAATTAGTGTTTGAAAAAGAATTAGATCATTCTGTGATAAGATAAAGATGCTTAGAAAAAACTGGATTTAAGTTGGGTGGAATTTAAAAAGCATTCTAAGAAAAGAAATAAAACGAGCAAAAATAGTAAAGCAGCAACGCAAAAGGAGAGGTTAGGCAATATAAGTACTCCAGCTTGACTGAAGTAAGAGATTTACATGAAACTACGCTGTGAAAGACCATAGAGAAGCTGGAGTCTTTGGGTGTACGTATATGGAGGAATAAGATATTTTTAAAAGCTTAAGCTCTTTTCTCTCTACACTTATTCTCTAGGTGACTCAATTGGTCTCATGGTTTCCAATGTTACAGCTATGTTGATGACTTACCCATGGGAACCTAACAGTCTCGCTCCACTTGGATGTCCAGCAGGAACCACAAACTTAGCATATGCACAGCTAAATTCCTGGAAAACCCTGCCAAACCTATTCTCTCAAAGCCACCTTCATCTCAGTTAATGGTAACTTCATCTTGTATCTGCTCAGGCCAAAGACTTTCAAATAATTATTGAGTCTTCCTTTCCTCTCACATCTAATCCAACAAAAAGTTCTGTTGGCTCCAACTCAAATATACCCCAAACCAGAATACTCTTTGCTGCTTTCACTGAGATCTGAACCACCACGATCTCTGAGCAAGATTTGTGTTGACACTCTTAACTAATCTCCCTATATCCTCTTGCTTTTCAATATAGTTGTCAGAATAACTTTGTTACCATGTAAGTCAGATCATGTCACTGGTATATGAAAAGCCCTCCAAAAACTAGCCATCTCATTCACAGTAAAACCCACACTCCTAATTGTGACCTACAAGGCCCTCCCTACTCAATATATATTTTCCCACTCAAAACCCCTCTCCCAACACCTACCTTGCTTCCTACTACCCATCTTCAAGCTCCCTCTGCCCCTCCCAATATCCATGCTTGCCCCCACGGTCCTCTGCACCTGCTGTTCCCTTTGCCTGGAACCCTTTTACCCCAGATACTCACTGCATTCCCCACCTCACTTCCTTCAAGTCTTTATTCAAGTGCCACACTTACAGAGAGAAGGCCTTCCTGGCCACATAACCCAAAGGCCAACCTTTCACCCTTGATTCTCTCTGTCTCTCTCCTCCATTTATTTTTCTACTTTGCAGTTTATCACTTTCTCACACAGTATATATTGTGCTGATTTGTTATTCCTCTACCTCATAGACTATAAACCACCAGAACTTATAAATTTCTGCTTGTTTAATATACCTTTATGACCTAAAGAGTCCTTGGCACAAAATAAATACTCAATAAATGTGTTAAATAAATGAAAGAACATGGCAATGCTGAACAAAATACATAGAAAAAGAAGAAATTATAGAATACTGTATTCTAAAAAACATTTGTTGAGTACCATGCAAGTTGTAAGGTCTCTCAGGAATACAAAGATGAAAAAGACAATGGTGGGACAGAGAGACAAATATAATCCAAAATACATATTTACAGTTTTCCTGTGAGAGTTACAAAGAGAATGGTATAAAGACTTGAGAAAAAATTCTATTGGTAGGGAACTACTGCAGCAATCTAGGTACCAGGCCCTATACTGGATAACATACAACAAAAATGGAAAGGGTCAGACGTGATGATTATCATAATAAAGAACAGAAATAGTTGGTAACATTTTGTGGTTAGTTAAACAGGGAGAGGAAGACAACTAAGTGTCAAGCTAAGGGAATGACAAGATGGTTGTGCCACTTAAAAAGAGAGAGAGAGAGGTTTAAAAGTGGATGGGAAAATGATAAGCTCAACCTAAATACATTATATCTGAGATAATAGCAGACTATGTAAAAGAAAATTTCAGGACATAGTTCCAGACTCAAAACTGCAACTCAAGGATAAGAAATACAGACTTATAAGTTATTTTTCCACAAAGAGATAACTGATGGAAAAAGGGTGAGATTTCTAAGCAAAAGACTAAAGGCAAAAGCAAAGGGAAATAGATAAACTCAGAGACATCTGAGGAACTGTCTTTAAAGGACATTAGGAAAGAGTGAGACTTCCAGCCAAGATGGAGGCGTAAGTAGAAACACTGTACCTCTTCACACAACCAAAATAAGGGCAACAACAATTTAGAAACAAGAAACAATAAGTACTTACAGAAAATCGAACTGTATGGCAGTCTGACAACCAAGGGGTTAAAACAGACACATTCATCCAGACTGGTAGGAGGGACAGAGACAGGAGGCCAGGCAGAGAGGGGTCTTGGCAAGGCAGTGGCTGGTGGACCCCGGGCACACAAAGTGGCAGCAGGCAGACCCAGCAAGGCAGTGGACTGTGGAGGGGTGCAGTGCACAAGGCAGTTAGCAGACTGGGTGGTCCCACGTTTGTGCACAGATAAACCAGGCAAAACTAGGGAGCAAGACAGATGGCACAACCCAGAGCTCCAGCACAGGGAAATAAAGCCTCAAAACACTGATTGAAAACACTTGTAGGAATTGAGATGCTGGGAGAGACTCCCAGCCTCACAGGAGAGTTCATTGCAGAGACCCACAGGATCCTAGAAAATACATAAGCCCACCCACCTGGGAATCAGCACCAGAAGGGCCCAATTTGCTTGAAGGAAGCAGGGGAAGTGACTGAAATCTGGCAGAGAGCAGAGCAAGAGCCATTGTTCCCTCTTGGACCCCTGCCCCACATACAGCATCACAACACAGCAACATGGGTTGCCCCGCCCTAGTTCACTTAAGGCTCCACCCCTCACTATGCAACAGGCACATCAAGACCAAAAAAAAAAAAAGGCCCAAATGAAAGGCAAATCAAAGCTCCAGAAAAAATACAACTAAGCGACAAAGAGAGAGCAAAACTATCAGATGCACCGTTCAAAAGACTGCTAATCAGGATGCTCACAGAATTGGTTTAATTTGGTTGGAATTTAGATGAAAAAAGGAAGGCTATGCAAAGGGAAATAAAGAAAAATGTACAGGAAACCAATAGTGATAGGAAGGAAACTGGGACTCAAATCAATGGAGTGGACCAGAAAGAAGAAACATCCAATCAGAAAAGAATACAGAAACAAGAATTCAAAAAAATGAGGTTCCAGGCTTAGGAACCTCCAGGATGTCTTGAAATGTTCTAACATCTCAATTATAGGGGTACCAGAAGGAGAAGAAGAAGACCACTAAGTGAAAAAGTTATTTGAAGAAATAATAAAGGAGAACTGCCCCAATCTGGCAAATGAAATAGATTTCCAGGAAGTCCAGGAAGCTCAGAGTCCCAAAGAAGGTGGACTCAAGGAGTAACACACCAAGGCACATCAGAATTACATTACCCAAGAGTAAAATGAAGGAGATAATTCTAGAAGCAGCAAGAGTTACCTACAGTAACTATAACTAGTTACAGTTACCTACCTAGGAGTTCCCATAAGACTATCAGGTGACTTCTCAAAAGAGACCTTACAGGCAAGAAGGGTCTGGAAAGAAGTATTCGAAGTCATGAAAGGCAAGGACCTACATCCAAGATTGCTCTATCCAGCAAAGCTTTCATTTAGAATGGAAGGGCAGTTAAAGTGCTTCCCAGATAATGTCAAGTTAAAGGAGTTCATCATCACCAAGTCCTTTTTATATGAAATGTTAAAGGGACTTATCTATGAAAAAGAAGATAAAAAACATGTACAGTAAAACTCACAATTATTAACAACCATACCTAAAACAAAAACAAACTAAGCAAACAACTAGAACAGAAACAGATTCACAGAAATGGAGATCACATGGAGGGTTAGTAACAGGGGATTGGGAGGAGAAGGCGGGGGGAAGGTATAGAGAATAAGTAGCATAGATGGTAGGTACAAAATAGACAGGGGGAGGGTAAGAATAGTATGAAAAATGTAGAAGCCAAAGAACTTAAAAGTATGACCCATGGACATGAACTAAAGGGGGGGAAATATGGGTGGGAGGGGGTGTGCCGGGTGGAGGGAAGCGGGGAATGGGACTTTAATAGCATAATTAATGGAAAATATTTTTTTTTAAATTGTGATACACATATACAATGGAATACTACTCAACAATAAAAATGATGAAGTATTGCCATTTGCAACAACAAAAACAATTTACAAATAAAGGACATTAGGAAAGAGGTAAGAAGAATGGATAAGAACAGAGATTAATTGAATACAAAAACCTATGCCAATCAAGTATTTTACCTCCACCTTCCTCCACCTACACAGCATACAAGGAGCCTAATATTACCCTAAGCCAAAAGTAGTGAGAATAACTCCTTTGTGGCAAAGATGGCCAACTGTCAACAAATATTCACACATCTCCTTCCACAGTATGGAGCTGTCCCCCAAAAGTAATTGCTTAGCCAAAAACATCATTTCTGAGGCCCTCTTGTATTGAGGTGGGACCATGTGACTACTTTTAGCCAATGGAATGTAAGTAGAAGTGATATGTTATTTCCTTGCCACAGAAATTAAACAATGGCTTCTCCATTCTCTCTTAATCTTCCACTAGCAGAAGACAGAGAATCACAAGGCAGTTTGAGGAAGCCAGAATCACAAGACAGAAGGCATTCAGGCACTAAATCACTTGAAGGGAAGCTGCCTATGAGGCAAAACTTTCACTGGACCATTAAACAAATGAAAAATAAATTGCTATCTTGTTAAGCCATTGAGATGCTCAAGTTTACTTGTTCTGGCAGCCAGCATTCTTATTAATTAGAGCCCTTTTATTAAAAGGAAAGAAAACAGGAAGAGAGGAAAACATATCACCAGAAAATTTCATTTTATTCTATAGTTTCAGCGACCTAGAGAAAGGCCTTCTTCTTTGCAGCATTTGTAAGACAGACCAGCACCCTGACAGTCAGCTTTCTGTCCATCCACACTTAAGGAAAGCCTGCCAGCAGGCATGGCCATCAGACGACATATTTAGATGAAGTATTGGGTAGTTAGAATGGGAGAAACATGAATAATTACTACCAAGAGGTCAGATATGGTAGGAAGTTCTTTGCCTACTCCATTACCTATAATGTTCTAAACATCCCCTTTCTAGTTTGTACCTACCAATACATGATTCTTAATCCTGCACCTTTCCCCCCATTTGCCCCCTTTTCTCTCCCAACTGATAACACTCCAAATGATCTCTGTATCACTGATTCTGATCCTGTTCTGCTTGTTTGCTTAGTTATTGGATTCAGTTATTGATAGTTGTGAACTTATTGCCATTTTAATGTTCACAGTTTTTATCTTTTTCTTACATAATTCCCCTTAACATTTCATATAGCAAGGGCTTGGTGATGATGAACTCCTTCAGCTTTACCTTGTCTGGGAAACACTTTATCTGCCCTTCCATTCTGAATAGAATTATTTACAGTAGAGTAATCTTGGTTGTATGTCCTTGCTTTGCATCACTTTGAACACTTGTTGCCAGTCCCTTCTAGCCTGAAGTTTCTTTTGAGAAATCAGCCAACAATCTTATGGGAATTCCTTTGTAGGTTAACTCTCTAATTTACTCTTGCTGCTTTTAATATTCTCTTTATCTTTAACCTTTGGCATTTTAATTATGATGTGTCTTGGTGTGGTTCTCTTTGGGTACATCTTGTTTGGGACTCTCTGTACTTCCTTAACTTGTATTTCTATTTCCTTTGCCAGGTTGGGGAAGTTTTCTTTTATTATTTTTTCCAGTAAGTTTTTGATTTCTTGCTCATCCTCTTCTCCTTCCAGCACCATTATGATCCAGATGTTGGTACATGAAAGATACCCCAGAGGTTCCTAAGCCTATCCTCATGTTTTTAAATTCTTATTATTGTTCTGAATGAATGCTTTTTTCCTTTCGTGTTCCAAATCATTGATTTGATTCTCAGGTTCTCTTCACTGTTGGTTCCCTGTAGATTTTTCCTTATTTCACTTAATTTAACCTTCATTTCTGCCTATGCTGTTGTAAATAGCCCATGAATTCCTATCATATCCTGATAAGCAGTGATTTGAACTGTGCATCTGATAGGTTGCTTATCTTCACTTCATTTAGTTATTTTTTTCCATTTTTATTTTTATTTTAATTGTTGCTCAAGTAGTTTCCTGCCTTTTACCCCCATACCACCCACCTCATTTACTTCTTTTTATGAAGTTTTGTTCTGTTCTTTCAGTTTAGCTGTATTTCATCTCATTTTGGCAGCCTCTCTGTGTTTGTTTCCATGTAGTAGGTACAGCTGCTTTGACTCCCAATCTTAGCGCACCTGTTAAGTTGTATGCACACCCTTAGGTAATAGCCAGGGTCGGGCAACCTTCACTGCTCTGTTGCTCTGTGTGAGAGAAGGCTCACACAGGTGACAATGCTGCTGTCTGGCCTCTGGAGTTTTGCCCAGGAGGAAGCTGTCCCCCAACTTGCGCTTCACTTTCTCCCCCTGTGCCACTGGTGCACTTCCAGCTGTTGCTCTGGTGCTGAAACCCAGAGGGGGTAGGTCTGCCTAAGTCCCAAGTCTATCGTGGACCGTTTAAGAAGATGCGGTTTCTTCCACCACCCCAACTCCCACTGTTTTTTTACAACCAGAAGTTATGGGGACTTATCTTCCTAGTGCTGGGACCCTGGGCTGGGTGGTCTCCCTCCTGATTTTTATCCACCACATGTGGATGTAGGGCCGCCCATTCCCATCTCCCTGCCTCTCTGCACCACTCCATGTCTCCACACCTCTCTGTACTCTCTGCCCACCCTACCCATCTGGATGAATATGGCTTCTTTAAACCCTTGGTTGTCAGACTTCCACACAGCTCATTTTTCTGACTATTCTGGGTGATATTTGCTTTGTAGCATAGCTGTATTTTTTGCTATAGTTGTGCATGGAGTTGAGGCGTGTTTACCTATACCTCCAACTTGACTTAGAGATAAATTCTTTTATCTAGAAATTTACTCATCATTGTAGCTTTTACAAATTCTTTATCTCATAAAACATACTTATAAAATTTAATACTTAAGTGATCTGCTGCTGCTCACAAAGGCATTGTCATGAATACAATCCACTGAATAGTGTGTAAGTACAATAAAAGTAGAAAACAAACATTAATAGATTATATCATTTAGAAAATAATTAACACAGACTAAGGATAGAAAATACAGGTCATTCAAGTCTACAATTCCTTCAGGCCACAGCAGATATCACATGTGCCATTCCTCCCAGGAGAACAAGGGAACAAATCTCAAAATCCTTTTAACACAGTACCACTCAGCCTCCAACTGACTAGAGCTAGCATATTTAGTGAAACCTCTTTCCTTAGAGCACAGGTGGCAAACACAAGGCCCTCGAGCCAAATCTGGCCCTCTACCTTGTTTTATCCAGCCCAGCACCTTGTTTCAACCCGGCAGCAGCACTGAGCTCCTTGTCCCTAGTTAAGGAGTAGTTACATTGATACAGTCCTAAAGTTACATTTGGCCCTTTGGAGGCAAAGACGAGGCTGATGTGGCCCCCAGTGAAAATGAGTTTGACACCCCTGCCTTAGAGCAAAGCAACATTCCAATTAATGTTTATTGTATGAAAGTGTACTTCATTTTTCCTGTTCAGTACCTAGTGGGCTAAAAACAGTTTTCCAAAGGATTAAATAAAATTAAATATTATATTTTGCAATGAGAATATTGTAGCAATTGAATATGAAATGCTGTATATCGAAGTATTATGGGTATTCAACTAGTATGACCAGGAAGCATTTGATGGATATTCCAGTAGGAAGGGAAGCCAGAGACTATCAGAAGACTATCCAACAACTATCTAAAAGATCAGCTATCACTTAGGCCATTTTTATTCAATACAGAGTTCTAGGTATCTCTAGATAAAAAGTCACTGAGCCATGGTATCTACTGTACTATATAAATTTCAGAGTGGTTGCTGGCCCACACCCTGTTCTGAAGAAAGTACCTTGCTCTCTACATAACAATCAGCCTGAAGCATTTAGCTTATTAGTTCATCCTTGTGAATGCAGCCAATTGGACAAGGGCAGGAACACTTGGCTTTAAAGCAGCCAATAAATTGGAATGTCATTATCTTCTGTGGCCTATCTCCCAAAAATAACCCAATCAAATTCTCTCAAAAATTTCAACTGGAGACAAAGAACAAATTTTCAAATGAAAGTGAATACTGGAGCTCGAAAATATTGTAAACTATTAAGGGCCAGCAGTTTGGGACCCTATATAAAATTGAAAAAAAAAAGGGAAGCCTGCTGAAAGGAGGAAAGACTAGGGTACTTTGAGAGATGAAAAGACCTTAGTCCCTGTTTTTGGTTCCCTTTTCTTATTCCTGTGAAACTCAGGTATGCTCTTATGAATGATTATGGATGTTCTCAAAACTCCCTGTAGTTATCTATAAAAAAAACAAGAAAAAGTCCTCTCATTTAGTTAAGCTGGTTAAAGATCCCATTTAAAATAATTACTTAGAGATTGCGCACCTTGAGTAATGATGCCTGTGAGCCTGCAATGGGGTAATGCCTTTAAAATAAGTTGTACAACCTCAACCAAGATAATTAAAATCAGCTAATTCCTGATTTTAACTAAAAGTCAGGAATTTTAACTAAAACCTTATTGGCTGAATGAACTGCATCAAAAATAGCAACATGCAATCTGTACTATATTTTTAGCAACAAAGGTACCTCTAAAAACACCCATCCTCTTGAATAAAAGGCAAGATATTAGTAATTCAAGTTAATGGCAAATCTTTTTTTTCTTTAAACTCTAAAAGGGATGAATGAAAAAAAATAGCTCTGGGAGCGAACTTAAAACACAGGACTTAGATAACATGGCTAGCTCTTGGAACACAAAGTGGACCCAGCCCACATGTATGAGAGCTCCTTGGTAATTTGATGTTCTGCAAACTAAATATGCTTTTGTTTAGTCCATAAAAAAATTTTAATGTGAAAGAGCAAGCAATCAATGCATTTCATCTTTTAAAAAATCAGTATTTTAGCTCCTGTTGAAAATCTAGTAAATCTGAAAACACAGTGTCTACTTTCCCACTGGGGGAGGTTTCCTCTGGTAAGCCAAAATCCTCCTCATTCTCTATTACATTGCTCTTCTCTCATTGCTCCTGTCTTCTTTAGAAAATAAACTATCAATCCCCGCTATGTTGATATAGATTTTCCAATCCATGAACCTGCACAATCAACTTGTGAGTGGCTTGGTTAGGAAAAGTTCTGGTATCAGCAACACAGTACTCCTAGGGAAAAGACCAATGATTTGGTCCTTTGTCCTGCACCCAAGCTCACCAGTGCAGGCTTACCCTATGCTAAAGACAAGCTTCCTTCAGTCCCTTATTTTTTTTCCCTGTAATATGACCTCACTAGGAACCATTCCAATCCATCAGACAAGGGAGGAGAGAAGGGGATCATGTTCCCAGTCCTACTCTCCCAGGAAGCTCCTGTGCCTCTAAATAAATTTCTGGATGCCTAATAACAGATAACCAGAAGAAAGTTATGTAACCTCCACCTGTCAACAGTGTCTGAAACCCAGACCTTACTCAGAAAAAGACATTTTTTTCGAGAAATGTTTGAATTTAGGCAATTTGTATGTTTATCGGTAGCTATGAAAACCTTATGATGTAGCTAATAATAAAAGTTATATTTTTAACAAACTATTGTTTGTCAAGCTGTGAAGCAGAATGAAGAGAAAGCTACAGTAAAAATGTATTTAACAACCTAACTGGAAAAGGCACTAAGTTTAGCATGTTAGAAAAGGAGGTTTATAATACTGAATTTAATTTCTCTCCAGAAAAATACATGAACAAGAATAAAGACATCTTTATAAAAGAATCAATCATAATAAACATAAGAAAAACAGAACAAACCTTTTACTATTAATAAGCACATGTATCAAACCACCAGAACACATATCCATCTTGACATTATAGTCCTGTCCATTTGTTGCCTGGGTTTCAAATCCAAATGAGCATGGGTAGTTGCTATAGTGACAATATGCCAGTTTGGAACCAGGAGCTTAGTAATACTGAGTACTTATGAGCTTCATAACGTCAGTACTTCCTCCCACACTTTGAATCATAGCTCAGACATTATAACTTCACAAAATGTCATTTGATTCTCTCCTTTAGAAGTCAATTTTGTTACTATACCCAAAAGAGTTTATATTTTATCAAGTATAATATAAATGTTATAACAAATAATCTAACTCATTTAACATGCTAAGACTATACAAACTCACTAAATATTTAATTGATTGATATTAAAGACGCTGGCTTAAAAAAATTGTATGACATCACCAGGATTTACTGTTTTATTACTGTAACTGGAAAAGACCATATCTTATTATTTCATGTCCTAGCTCATGGTCATTAGTTATACTCCTACCAGTCTTCATTTAAAAGTTAAAGTTATTCCCTGGCTTGTGTGTCTCGGTGGATTGAGTGCTGGCATGAGAACCACAGGGTTGCCAGTTGGATTCCCAGTCAAGGTACATGCCTGGGTCGTAGGCCAGGTCCCCAGCAGGGGGCATGCAAGACGCAAGCACACATTGATGGTTCTCACCCTCTGTTTCTTCTTCCTCTCCCCTCTGCCTAAAAATAAATAAATAAATATTTTAAAAATAGTTTAAAAAGTGAAAGTGGTGAAAACGGCCTAAGTGCCAACCAGTAAATGAGTGAATCAAAAAACTGTGGTACATTCACACAATGGAATACTTTGCAGCAGAAAGAACTCCTACCCTTCCCAAAAGCATGGATGGAACTGGAGAGCATTATGTTAAGTGAAATAGGCCAGGCAGTGAAAGACAAATATCATATGATCTCACCTATAAGTGGAACTAAACAACAAAACAAACAAATGAGCAAAATATAACCAGAAACATGAAAATAAAGAATAAACTGACAATAACCAGAGGGAAGGGGGAAGAGGGATAATGAGGCAAAGAAGAGGAAGGTTTGTCAAGGAACACATATAAAGGACCCATGGACTAAGACAATGCGGGTGGGGGAATTGGAGACTGAATGTGGAGATGGGGGTGGGTAGGACAAAGGAGAGTAACTGGGGGAAAATGAAGACAACAGTACTTGAACAACAATAAAAAATAAGTATTAAAATAAAATTGTTAAAGAATCAGAAAAAATAAAAGTGAAAGTTAAAATTCAAAAACATTAAGAATTTTATTTTATTTTTTAAAGATTTTATTTGTCTTTAGAGAGGAAGGAAAGGAGAGAAGGAGAGAAATATCAATGTATGGTTGCTTCTTGTGAGTCCCCTGCTGGGAACTGGCCTGCAACCCAGGCATGTGGCCTGACTGGGAATCGAACCCCAATCGTGCGGTTCGCAGGCCCGTGCTCAATCCACTGAGCTACACCAGCCAGGCCAAGAATTTTATTTTATAGCAGATTAATGTATTTTTATTTCCTTTAAGAACTATTCCTAACCCTGGGGGGTGTGGCTCAGTGGATTGAGCGCCTGCAAACCAAAGGGTCCCCAGTTCAGTTCCCAGTCAAGGCCCATGTCTGGCTTTTGGGCCAAGTTCCCAGTAACGGGTGCATGAGAAGCAACCACACATTGATGTTTCTCCTCCTCTCTTTCTCTTTCCCTTCCCTTCTGTCTAAAATTAAGTTAAAAATTTTTTAAAAGAACTGTTCCTAATAATTAAAGACTAATTATTAATGATATCCAGAGAAGGTAATTTGTTGCTATTGAAATGCAAAAATTATGGAAAAACTATTAGTCTCAAATCCATCAGAGAGTATTTTCAGATCAAAAAGTCAGAGACTGGAAACCCTTATAAAGGGTGTGATAAAATTAGGTTTATAATTATTCATATGAAAAATAATACAATAATAATTAATAATCTAAGAATAAACTGTTTCATGTACTCACAACTCTGTAAACTAACTTTTGCCATATTCTGTATATTGTTGATGGGAATGGAAAATGGTGTAGCCACTTTGGAAAATAGTTTAGCAGTTTCTCAAAAAGTTAGACATAGAACCACCATACAACCTATCTCTCTCACTCCTATATATTTACCCAAAAGAAATGAAAACACATGTCCACAAAAGACTTGTACATGAAAGTTCATAGACATGTTATTCATAATAGCTAAAAATGGTAAATTAAATGTCTATCAACTCGTGAATGGGTAAACAAACAAAAAAATCCAGGGGAAAAGGAATGGATTACTGGTTCATATTAAATCATTCATGAACCCCCAAGAACATGAAGTTGGACACCAGAGACAACATATAGTTCCATTTACATAAAATGTTCATAAAAGGCAAATTTAACCATACACTGATGTTTCTCTCCCTCTCTTCCTACCTTCCCCTCTCTAAAAATAAATAAATAAAATATTTTTTAAGAACAGGAAAATTTATAGAGACAAAGTGTATTAGTAGTTAGCTGGGGGTAAAAATGGGGATTACCTGTAAATGGGCATGGGAATCTTATTAAATGAATGAAAATATTCTAAAACTGATTTTAAGTGATGGTTGCACCATTTTGTAAAATTACTAAAAATCTCTGAGTTGTGTACATGAAATGACTGAATTTTATGATAAGCAAGATGTTTCGCATAAAATCATTTCAGTTTTTTTCTTTAAAGTTAGAGAACATCAGGGCTGCCAAAACTCCCTATTTGTACAGATGAAAAAAGTGAGCCCCTAAAAGATTTAGCAACTTGGTTAAAGGTCACCAGCTAGATCATGGCAAAAGAAAAAAAGAAAAACGATCAAAATCCAGGTTCACCGTCTCACCAGTCTAATATTACATCTACTAAAAAAATGTTCAACGAATATTTTAAATTATAATTACTATGTAGAATTCTGAGAGGTGTTGTAGAAGCATCCAAATTTGAAAAACAAAAAGAATGATTAAAGCATACCCAAAATCCATGAGTACATAATCATGTCCAAAAAATAAAAATAAAAGCTAAAAAAATTCATTTGTCACTCTTTGAAGCAATGTTACTTCTAAAATTGGTAAGGGCAGTAACAGAATTAAGCATTTTTTTCTCTCTTTCCAATAGCAATTGTATTTCAGGGTAACTAAATGTTGCCAGTTTATGAAATAAAACTTCTCTACAGAAGAATACAAACTCTTAAATATAGGTGGAATGAAAGAATTAGAAAATATCATTTTGAAACTCAATAAACAATGATTCAGACAAGAATTATCAATTAGTGTTAAGGCCACTAAGTGAATGAATGATGGAGGCTGGACATTTGTAGGAAACCAAAATAGCACAAAATAGACAAAATACTTTGTCTTAAGGATAAAAACAAATCATAGAATGTTACATGAGGAAGATCAAGATGTCACAAATTTAGTCAAATGTTTAGCATTATGTCCAGCTTTATTAGTAATGCAAGGTCTAAAGGAGTAAGCTAAACACCAATAAAAAGTAGTCAAACAATTACAGAAGGTGAGATATTCTACAGGAAAATAAGCCTAGCCTCTTCAGCTAATCAGAGAAAGAAGACTGGGGAGCAGGGAACTATTTTAGATTTTAAAAGTCCTGAAATACATAACCAAAAACAGTGTGGCCCCTAACTGGATCCTAGTTTGGACAAAACAGCTGGTCAAAGGACATCTGGGAGATAATTGGATAAATTTAAAGATGGAATGTTAGATAACATTAAGAAATTATATTAAATGTGACATTTTTGTTATATAGTAATATGCTTTTATAGCTATGCACACTAAAGTAGATAAAAGTGGCAGATTTAGATGTCTATGGCTCACAGCAAAATACATCAATGAGTTTAAGATATAAAAAATTAAAATGCCAAGTCTTAACTTCCTAATGCACTGTTGTTTCCGTAAGTGCTCATTAACTTATGCATAAGATATAATAATTACATAGAAAGAATTCTTGCAGACAGGCTCAGAGAAGTGACCTACCACGAATGTTAGCTTTTTTGAAAAACAGGTAGTGAGCTGAAAAGAACTGAGGTAATTAACACAATATTGTTGGCAACGTGGCACATGAAAGGTACCAAAAAACATCAAAGCACCATGAAAAGAGAGAACTTTGCCTTCAAAGAGCTAAGATTATCTAATAGCACAGCTTCTTGGTGTTTATCACAAGAGAACAAGGCTGTTCCAAGATCACAGTTAAGGCTTTGAAGTGGCAGCCTTACTAAAACAATCCTCAATTATTACATAAAGTCATATTCCTTTCTGACTTCACCGCCCATTAAAACCAGTTAACTACTTCCCAGATTGTGATGAAGTTAAAGGACACTCTCCGGAAAATCCTTCTCTCAAGCTACAGAAAACTTTTGCTGTAACCACCGCTTCATTTCTACCAGGGCCCTATGAATCTCAGAAGTGGGAATTGAGAGTCTCCAAACCCTGGAGAACAGACTCACATCCAGCCAGCCGATCTCATTAGCCGTATCCCCTTCAGCCCTCTAAACCCAAAGGGTGGCGCTGTCCTCACTCCTTCCCCACACAACCAGGTGTGCGCTAAGGTCTATTTGTTGGGTCCGACCCAGGGGGTAGGTGCACGTGCGACTTCATCCAACACACGTGCAACTCTCCCGACACAGCCTGTCCCTGTAAGCACACGAATGGGCCCGGGCTCGGTCCTTAGGGACCCTCTCTGAAACTTAAAAATACTCTGAGTAGGTGGGACGACTAAGATCCTGCATGCTAGCACTTCAGCTCTGAGTCTCCAGCCCAGCAACTGAGAAACGAATAATAAGAGAAGCGTCCAGACGCCTCGCACCAACCCGGGCTCTACCATTTCCATCGCCTGAACGCCCAAATTAACCGACTCGACTAGACTCGACCGAGCCAGACTCGACCGAGCTCTGCCGCCGCAGTGTGGCGGGAAGGGCCGCTCAGAACCATCACCAGCCACACTTGCCGCTCCACCTGGCCAGCGTGCGTCAGGAGTCACGTGCCGCGTCCTCCCTCCGGACCGACAGCCGGGCGCTCCCTTTTTCCGGAAGTCGCCCCTTTCAGCTGAGTCCCTCCCACCACGGGCGACGTCAAACTAAGCTTCTACCACTGCGCTGCCTCCGGCTCCAGGCGTGGGGAGGGCCGCCGCTTTGTTACAATAAATCTTGCTGCTTCCGCGCCCTTAAACATCACAGATGACGGTTTTGAAGTTACTGCGTGTGCAAGTCTCGGAGACGCGAGAGTAGAGTTTGAGAGGCCAGAAGCTAGTTATCTGGGGACCGCCCCCACAGAGGCTTCTCCCCCTCTCCGCAACTTGTGCCGCACTTGGTTCTGCCGAGACCCACGACGGTTCCGCCCCCTTCTTCCTTGTCATTGATGTTGTTGTTCTTGTCAGTGCCGCAGCCCCGACTGCCGGGAGCTCGAACTCGAGCCGGGGCCGCCCGGGCGGCGCGGTGGCGGCGGCGGCAGTGGCTGCGGCTGCAGCAGCTGCAACGGCTGCGGGGGCTGCTCCGGAGTCTGCGGGGGCGACCGGGGACCGGCAGCCATCGGCGTGGCCGGATGGCTCTGTGCGGGCAGGCGGCTGGGGCCGCGTCGCTGCCTAGCGAGCTGATCGTGCACATCTTCTCCTTCCTTCCCGCGCCCGACCGGCTGCGGGCCTCGGCCTCCTGCTCGCACTGGCGCGAGTGCCTCTTCTACCCGGCTCTCTGGCCCCAGCTCCGCATCTGCCTCCGGGTCTCACCCACGGAGCAGCCTCGGCTCGAATTCCTCATGCGCAAGTGCGGCTGGTTCGTGCGAGAGCTGCGCGTTGAGTTCGCCGCTGAGAATTACCTGAGCGGAGGCGGCGGCCCGGGCGACGGAGGAGGCGCGGACACTGGGACTGGCGGGGAGGAAGTCGAGGCCCTGCAGCTCTCAAACCGGTGGCTGGAAGTGCTGCGCACCTACTTGGAGCTGGTGCTGTGCGTGCTGGTCAGCATTCGGAACAACAGGTAGGCTCGTCGTAACCCGTCCACCCACCCTCCTTTCCCTCCGTTCCCTTCCGCGGGGCTCAGAGTCTCTCCTGCCTCTCACCCCGAAATAGATTGAGCAAGGATATTCCCGGCCCGCTTCGAAGCTTTCTTCAGTGGGTGAGGGGTGTCAGTTATAACTGGGCGATTTCATTGAGGCGGAAGGGCATAACGGGACTCACCGTACTACTTTATAAACTGTGATGCATTTGGTGTTTATCAGACATCCCTCCTGGCGCCTTCCAGACAATGTCTCATTCATCCTCTCGGTGGCGTTGCGATGGAGCTGACAGGCGCCGTCAATATTCATTTTACAGAGGGGAGAGTTTTAGCTTAGAGGGTGAGGCCTGTGAGTCTTGGGAGAAATAAAAACATAACTTAGGTTTTCTGACTCTGAACCTGCCCATTCAAAATAAATAGATCGTGGCGAGGGAGACAGGGGATATGTTATGTTATATGTTATATGTTGATATGTTAGTGGTGTCATAATTACAAGACTCCCTAAAAGAGCTCCTTAACAGCCCTTTTCTTATCAGGAACAGTTTTGATTAACTGAGCCAAGCACAAAGAGTAGGAGAAGTGCTTGTTAAACGTAGGGGTCGGAGAAGAGTCTGATCATCAGGGTTGGAAGTTCTTCCCCGTACACCTCCAGACCCAACTTGTTCCCAATGATTCACCTGTTATCACAGTTCAGCGTGGTGGTTGCATGTGTTGGGTGAATTGGCCTGTGTCTGCAAAGGGTAAGCACTCTTAACTATGCTCATTTTGCCTCAGGACTTGACTCTATTTCTGGGAATAATTTCTTAGGTTCTATGTTCTAACCGGTTATCCTAATAAATATCTCCCTTATTTCTATTATCTATTGCTCTCTCCAAAATCCCATCACTTTTGATTTTTTGTATCCCATCACTTTTGGTTTTCTATTCTAACTAACGTTACAATTAATGAATTGGAAGAACGTTCAAAAGGTCAAAAAGAGCAGTGTACATAGCAATAACAGCTGAGCAGTTCCTAAGTATTTTGACATTCACTATCTAAGTCATCCTTTCAATGACCCTGTGAGTTAATGTTTAGAAATAAGTTAATCTCACCTTTATTTTTGAGAATGTCTTGAGATACTATAGAAATATCGGAAGTTAATATGAATGTTAAAAATATAGATGAGACAGACTAGTTTTCTTTAAATTTTAACAAATTTGAAAATATTTTAAACACAAGTTTTTCTTTGGGTCCTCTGGTGAAGGCTCTTTGGGTCCTCTGGTGAAGGCTCTTTGGGTCCTCTGGTGAATCACTAAAAACTACAGACTGAAGTTCAATAAAGACCCACACCAACTTCATTTACCACTTTTGGTTTTCTAAAAATATAAAATTTAATGAGTAGTAAGAAGAACATTTGACAGTTTTCTGTATATTTCTGAGTTAAATTTACAGTGATTTTGTTTTATGAGTTCTGCCATTTTATAAGTAGAAGAAGAGGATATGAAACCTATCAGGTTACAAGCTTTATGCTTCCAGGCTGTGCTGAATTTTTTTATATAATACATACTACTCACACTCTTACTTTGTTGTGTTCCAGTTATTTTCAGGCCCCCAGAGAATAGAACTGAAACACCTGGAAATGTGGGAACTTCTCAAGTGTAGTGTTCTGAAAGGATATGTGACGTTTTGTTTTGCTCGACTCTGGGTTTCATATGCACATGTAATTTCAGAGTGACTATAGCCACCTTACTGGTACCTTAGGTATTAGGAACAACTGATGAGGATTGAGGAGGTGCAGAAATGCCTCTCAAAGGATGAAGTACAGTCCTCCAGGTTTCAGAGCTCCCCTTCTTCACTGCTAGGATACCAGCCATCTTGATGAACAGTAAAAAGAGAAATACAGAATGTACTCATTTGACTATAAGTTAAGTAGGCTAAATTTCCTGCAATTGTCCTGCAAGAAATTGTACACAGAAGTTCAAAACAACAACTTTAGGTATGTGTTTTTAGGATTCAATCTGGTTGTTGAGTGCTACCTACTGAAATACTATATTTCAGACTTCTTAGGAAAAGTGAGAGCTCCTGGACAGTAAGATTTTTGACAGTAGCTAATAGCTCAGTCTTTAAAAATACTTAAAACAGCCCTGGCTGGTGTAGCTTAGTGTTGAGCACCGGCCTGCAAACCAAAAAGGTCATGGGTTCAATTCCCTGTCAGAGTACATGCCTGGGTTGCAGGCCAGGTCCCCAGTTGGGTGCATGCAAGGCTCAACTGATTCTCTCTCACATCGATGTTTCTCTCCCTCTCTTTCTCCTTCCCTCTCTCTAAAAACAAAATAAAATATTTTAAAAATAGTTAAACAGTAGGCATAAGTACATTTCATCATCTGGTTTATTTTCTGGGCTATATAAGTATTTTTACATAATCTTTTGGGGGGTGAAATGCTATATTGGGGGCAGTCCAGTTTTTTTAAAGATGAATACTGGGGCAGGTGAGAAAGATTTTTTATATGAGATTGACTTTCTTTTTAAAATTCTGCCTTACAACTCTATAGATGTGTGTAGATTGACCATTTCATAATTATGCCAGCTTATATGCCCTCTAAGTAGTAGAAGTAGGTCTATTAAGAATTCATTGATTTGGTCTTGGTGATTTGGTCTTGGCATACGGACTTAAGGAGAGTCTTAACCTTTATATAGTTTTCTCAACATCAGTCTACCAAGACCCAAGAACTGATAAGCTGATTTAAACATACATTTTAAAATAGGTTAAAATTTCTTGAACATTTCATATTACTATCTAAGATGGTAGGAAATGCCTTGAAGGTTTACTACTGCCAACAGCCCTCAGCCTTATTATTTCCTGTCATATTGTAAAAAATACATGTAAGAATAGCTGTTCATAGTTTAGAGCTTACTTTTATTATTTATTTAAAGAAGCACATTTACAGAATAAATATATTAATAAATATATAAATATATATTGGGACTCTGACCAGTCTGTAGTACCAAGAGGTAGTTGCCTATAGAGAAGAGAGATGAGATGATGCATATCCAGCATATACCTTACCTTAAAATTGACAAATTAAAGTGGTTCCATAGGGATAGTTTCAAGGTCATTGACAAGGGATGAGACTCTAATATGCTAAAGAAACTAACAACCGGGAGGGCTGCTGAGAGGACTTAGGGCTCTATCTAGTCCATGTATACATTCTTACAAAGATTAATAAATGTTATGGGGGTGGTGAACACATACACCACACAAATGATGTATTATAGAATTGTACAACTGAAACCTATATAATTTATTAACCACTGTCACCCCAATATATTTAATTAAAAATAACTGATAATTGAAGGATAAGTAAAATTCAATAAAAGGTTGTCAAAGTAAAATATTTTTTCTGTATTAAATGAAGCTTTCTAGCAGCTTTTGAGTGATGATTAAATTATTTCCATTTTTATGTTTTAATTCTGAAGCAGGCTTGGAAGAGTTCACCTAAGTTTATATAGGACCCAAGATAACAGTCCTAAAAAAATCTGGTTTTTTCCTCCAAATTTTGAGAACTATGTGCCAAGCAGTGAAGCTCCTCATTCCCATAGAATCAATATTTTAGCCCTGGCTGGCATAGCTCAGTGGATTGAGCACGACGAGCCTGTGAACCACACAATCGCGGTTCAATTCCCAGTCAGGGCACAAGCCTGAGTTGCAGGCCAGTTCCCAGCAGGGGACACATGAGAGGCAACCATACATTGATATTTCTCTCTTTCTCTCCTTCCCTTCTTCTCTAAAGATAAATAAATAAAATCTTAAAAAAAATAATCAATATTTTAGAGGGGAAAGGCTGACAGAAACAAGTAAACAAATGAAAGAACATTTATTTCAATTGTGAAAATAAAATCTGAAAATACAAAAGGACTATGTAATAGTAACTAGGTTGCAACATTAGATAAGTGGTAAGAAAAAACCTCTTTAAGCTGCAACATGAATGACAAGATCTGAAGCAAATTACATTCCCGGCAGAAAACAATGTTAAAAACCCAGGCCTTAGGCCAGACAAAACTTTTGGCCTGTTGGAGCAGTAGGAAAGTACCATAAGAATAAGGGTAAAAGTGGTGTCATGATGAACTCTGAGAGGAATGGGTTAGGTTGTGTGGGCTCTGGAGTGGTATTTCAACTATATTGTAAGAATAGAGGAATTAATCAATTGAAAATTTGTTTTTTTAATATATTTTATTGATTATGCTATTACAGTTGTCCCATTATTTTTCTCCCCTTTATTGCCCTCTGCTCTGCAACCCCCCACCAGCATTCCCCTACCCGAGTTCATGTCCATGGGTCATATAAGTTCTTTGGCTTCTCCATTTCACATACTGTTCTTAATGTTCCCCTGTCTATTTTGTGCTCTCCCTACTAGGTATATTTCTTAGTCCCTGTACCATTTCTCCTACTCTTCCCTCTCCTCCTCCCCCTCCCCACTGCTAACCCTCCGTATGATCTCCATTTCTGTGATTCTGTTCCTGTTCTAAGTTGTTTGCTTATTCTGTTTTTGTTTTTTAGTTTCAGTTGTTGGTAGTAATGAGTTTGTTGTCATTTTACTGTTCATATTTTTGACCATCATCTTTTTCTTAGACATTTCCTTTAACATTTCATATAATAAGGGATTGGTGATGAGGAACTCCTTTAACTTTACCTTATCTGGGAAGCACTTTATCTGCCCTTCCATCCTAAATAGTATCTTTGCTGGATAGAGTGATCTTGGATGTAAGTCCTCCCCTTTCATAACTTTGAGTACTTCTTTCCTGCCCCTTCTTGCCCACAAGGTTTCTTTTGAGAAATCGGCTGATAGTCTTATGGGAACTCCTTTGAAGGTAATTGTCTCCTTTTCTCATACTGCTTTTAAGATTATCTGTAATCTGGGATAATATGATTATGATGTGCCTTGGTGTGTGCTTCCTTGGGACTCTCTGAGCTTCCTGGACTTCCTGGAAGTCTATTTCCTTTGCCAGATTAGGGAACTTCTCCTTCACTATTTTTTCAAATAAGTTTTCAGTTTCTTGCTCCTCTCCTCCTCCCACTGACACCCCTATGATTCAGCTATTGGAATGTTTAAAGTTGTCTCAGAGGTTCCTAAGCCTCTCCTCATTTTTTGAATTCTTGTTTCTTCATTCTGTTCTTGTTGAATGTTTATGTCTTCCTTCTTCTCCAGCGTGTTGGTTTGTGTTCCAGATTCCTTCCCTTCACTGTTGGTTCCCTGTACATTTTCCTTTATTTCATTTTGCATAGTCTTCTTTCTCTGTTATGCAACCATACTCAACCATTTCTGTGAGCATCCTGATTACCAGTGTTTTGAACTGTGCATCTGATAGCTTTGCTCTCTCTTGGTTGCTTAGTTGTTTTTCTCTGGAGCTTTGATTTGTTCTTTCATTTGGGCCATAACTTCTTTGTCTAGGTACACCTGTTATGTAATGAGGGGCGGAACCTTAGGTGTTTGCCAGGGCGGGGCAACATGGCTGGCTGTAGGGTAAGGGTCAAAGAGGGAACAGTGCAGCTTTCTCATTCTTTGCTGGCTTTCAGTCACTTCCTCTGCTACCCACAAGCAAATTGGGCCCTTCTGGTGCTGATTCCCAAGTGGGTGGTTTTGTGTATGTTGTAGGACCCTGTGGGTCACTCCAGCGAACTCTCCTGTGGGGCTGGGAGTTTCTCCCACCGCCCAACCCCCACAGGTTTTTTCAGTCAGAGGGTTTTGAGACTTTATTTCCCTGTGCTGAAACCCTGGGTTGTATAGTCTGTCTCTGCTCCCTAGTTGTTCCTCCCGGTATATCTGCACACAAATGTGGGACTGCCCAGTTTGCCAGCTGCCACCTCACCCACCAAAGTCCTCCAGCTGCCCCCTTGCCAGGAGTCCTGTCCACCCTGGCTGCCCGTCTCCATTCCTCCTATAAGTCTGGATAAATGATTCTTTCTTTACTCCTCGGTTGTCAGACTTCCATACAGTTCAATTTTCTGGCAGTTCTGGTTATTTTTTGTTTTTAAATTTACTATTGTCCTGCTTTTGGTTGTGCGAGGAGGCACAGTGTATCTACCTACACCTCCATCTCAGCCGGAAATCTCAGGAAGATTAAAATCTGTTTGAAAAATTGTTAAGAAAGGAGTTATGTGATCTAATTTGCATTTTAAAACAGTCACTCTGGTTACTGTGAAATTAATGAATTATGAGAAGACATAAGAAAGGAAGCAGGGAGATTGGGGGTGGGGCTTTGCCCACAGATCCTCCCCCCCCCCCCCCATTCACCATGAATGAGAATAAGCCTACCAAGACATGATCTGCTTGGGGAAGAAATGTGGGCGATCTCTCAAAGGAGAAAGGCCAGGAGCCTTTTCCTCAATGGGCTTTTATTGTGTCTGTCTGCATAGGAATACAGGGTGTATAGGTAAAGTTCATCAATCATTGTCAGGTAGTAATGATCAAACAATAGATAACATTCAGAGAACTCTGAGGGCTTATTTTGAGTCAGGGTCAGATAGCTAAAGGGCCATAAAACTTTAGGGAACAAACTCACTTCATGCTTGGACCCTTAACATTTAAATTGAGGGTATTAGCAAAATGGGTTTTGTAGGATTTTATGCATTCTTTCTTAGGCCTGATTGCCTTAGGGAACCTGCCCTTTCCAGCACAGGGCACCCACCTCCAGCATTGTTTCAGGCTTAAGACAGGCAGTGGAAGTAAGGCAGCCAAGAGATTAGGAGATTTCTTGCAGACAGAATGAGGACTCAGGCTATGTCAAAGCTAGGGGACAAGAGTCCATCACCCCCTTTCTCCATAAACCCCCAAGTCCTTCCCTGAGGGCCTCCTTGTGACCATGCATGTCTTAGGTCATACCTGTCTTGAGGAAGCTTACCCATCATTGGCTAACAGGTCATGCACTGGGGTCCAGGCAGGGTGAAGTAAAGTGGACAGAGGTGATGCTCCTGCCAGGGAGATAAGCTTTGTCTCCTTAGTGACTTATGGTCCCAAGGCTTTTTCACTCAGCCTTAGCCATGGCGGGTGCGGGTGGGGGCGGCAGGGTGCAGGGGAGAGTCACAGCTTCTGAAACCAGGTAGGGCGGTTCCCAACAGGAGATTACTTGGAAAGCTGTTGCAATGATCTAAACAAGAGGTGATGAGGACAGTTGAGATGAAGAAACATGGATGTATTTGAAATGTATCTTACAAGTAGAGCCAAGAGGACATGCTGATTGGATATGGATTTTTGAAAAAGGAAGAATCGAACATTTTTTACTATTTATCTTTTAAGACTCACTCAGTTTTCTTGTTCTTAACACTGTTAAAGTTATCTTTTAATAGTATTTTAAATAGCAATTTTATATGTAAATCTTATTTTTAAAAATCTTTTTGGGTAGCCTCTGGGATTTGACTTTGACTGCAATTCTGAGATGGTAGTGGAATAAATGGGTGTGTTTCTCCTTAAAAAACTAAATACCTAGGATTGAGACATAGTTTATTTTCTGAAAATATGGCTTATCTTTGGTATTTGCTCCTCTGCCACCAAGTAACTTTCAAGCAAGGCCCGATTCACACAGGCCTGAATAAATTTAAATTAGTCTTTTGAACTGCTCCCAGAAACTTCCCAGTTTTCCTTACTGCAGTCACTCGTAATTTTCTTTTCTCTGTTTTCTCTTCTTTCATTTTCTTCCTTCGTGTAAAACCATTACTACTTGGACGCTAGCTGGTGTGGCTCAATGGATTGAGTGCCGGCCTGTGAACCGAAGTGTCACCGGTTCAATTCCCAGGCACATGCCTGGGTTCTCAGTCCCGATTCTCAGGGCACATGCCTGAGTTGCAGGCCCGGTTCCCATTTAGGGATGTGCAAGAGGCAACCACACATCGATGTTTCCCTCTCTTTCTTCCTGTCATCCCCTCTCTCTAAAGATAAAATAAATAAAATTTAAAAAAATTTACTACTTGGAATTTGCCTAAGTCTGGACATAGTATGAGCTGTGGGTTCAAGATGATGGAGCTAAGTAGAAAGGAAAAAGCAGATGGTACTCTGCACAAAGACTTTCCTTCCCTTTACCCCCATATCACTGGTGTCATCACCTATAGCACTAAGCCCAGGAAAACCTGTTCTACCCACTCAAAATCTGTACCCTTCTATTACCTTTCTTAAGTGGACAAGAAAAGGAAGGAAACAGAGGACAAAGTTAAGGTACATTTTAACCTTTTTTGTTAGATGTTTTTAGTAACTTCAAAAGATTCACTCTTAGAAATCTCAAACGGACAATTTAGAATCAAGGGAGAGAAGAAAGGTAAAAGATTTAGATCTTCTGTAGCTTAGACCCACTTTCTCAAGCCACACCCCCTCTCCACAAAAAGTCCTATTAGAGCCACCACCAGGGTTATGGAACTGGGTAAGGCCTATTCCTAGTTCCAGTTGAATAGAGTTGAGTAGGCATGTTCTGGACAGGTTTTTAACATCCTAAGCTAGTTTTCATGGAGAAACAGCAGTTTTCAACAACTGTATAATCTAGGCAGTATTATTTTATGGATGGTGAAACTGAGGCACAGAGTAGTTAAATGAATTTGCCAGTTACGTAATTAGAGAACTGACTGCCTTGTTTTCTAATTTTTAAGTAAAATTTTCAAACATGCACAAAAACTAGACACAATGAACCTATTGCCCAGTTTCAACAGTTTAAGAATTTTTCCATATTTTTATCTTTACTGAAATATTTTAAAGCCAATCTAAGATATTTGTGTCGTTTTACACTACTTAACTTTAGTATAAACTGAAAATTATGGACATTTTTATGTATAACCACAGTGCCATTAATATACTTAATAAAGTTACCAATAATTACTTAGTATCACCTGATTTTTTTTACATGAAACACAGTTTTATTCTTATATTTTTTATTCTTATTTATTCTATTATAGTTGCCCCAACTTTCCCCTTTGCCTTCTTCCACCAGCCCATTACCCACCCATTCAATTCCCACCACATTGTTCATGTCTGTGGGTTATTCATACATGTTCTTTGATTCCTTCCCCCATTATCTTTGATTCTTTGATTCTTTCCACCACATGTTCTTTGATTCTTTCCACCATTATCCCCTTTCCCTCTCCTCTGGCAGCCGTTAGTCTGTTCTATGTTTCCATGTCTCTGGTTCTGTTTTGCTCAGTTTATTTTGTTCATTAGATTCCCCTTATAAGTGAGAGACAAATTGCACATCACCTGATTTTTTAAAAATTGAGTCTTTTAAAAGAACTTTATTTCTACTCGAAGATTCTAAACTCATTTACACTTGAAATGTAACCAACATTAACTTTTCACATCATTGGCACACAATGCATATTTTAGTAATTGAATAAGCAAAGAGTAGGAAAGCAGCCTCTCGGCTAAGTTTCTAAGTTATAAGTACATAATGATCTGATTTAGCTCCGTATCTAGAATTGATGACTTTTTAAAATAGAATTAAAGAAAAATGCAATTAAGTTGAGAATTCATTCTCTTCTGGCAATTTTACATGTTTTAGAAAGACTGATCATCGAACACATTTTAGGATTTTCAGAATTCATTCTCTTCTGGCTATCTTATGGTTATATATGATTAATAGTACCATAGGGACAGAGCTAAGTTAATTTGAAGAATTAAAATGAAAGAAATGTTGTCTAACCAACTGTGACATTCTCCCAGCGTGTTTTAGTTATATGCTTTTTGAACACTTGCATGTACAGGAAAGAACCCTGTTTGCTTCATTAGTTCACTTGGTTCGACAATAAATGAATGAATGTATAAACTAAATAAATAAAACTAAGGTCACAGATTTCATCTTTAAATAAAAGGATTATGTGGTGCGATTCCCATGTTACTGTTATAAGTGAAACATCTGTGTATTGCCATGGTTCAGTGGGTTCTATGCTAGTACTATTACCTCGATGTTCTTTTCAGTCTCTTTTTTATCATCTGAGACAATAACAAGCCACCTGGGGGCTATATACAGTCTCCTTGCTTTCACCATATGATCTATAATCTAATTTTAACCCGATATATATGAAAGTTGCCCTTGAGTTGCCAGTGTTTGTGTGTGTGTATGTGTGTGTGTGTGTTTTAAAGTGAGTTGTTATTTTCTATGTGACTCAATAAATAAAATTTCACTTTGAATGGAAAAGTTAGTACCTAAAAATTTTCCACAAATATCTCTTATATACTACTCTAAAATATGCCGCTTAACAATTTTTCTAAAAAATTCCCCTTTTTTAAAAGATTTTATTTACTTATTTTTAGAGAGAGGGGAAGGGAAGGAGAAAGAGAGGGAGAGAAACATCAGTGCATGGTTGCCTCTTGTACACCATCCATGGGGACACCTGGCCTGCAACTCAGGCATGTGCCCTGACTGGGAACTGAACCAGCGACCTTTTAGTTTGCAGGTCAGCACTCAATCCACTGAGACACACACGCACAAAAAAAACAGGGTAATTTTTCTAATACCTTTGAGTAAGACCACTGTACTCAAGGACAGGGTTTAATTATAAGAAACAATATGAACTAAGTAGTAGTCAGAACACAGGTTCTCTACCTTATTCTGCCCTAACTAGTAGTGCAGTCTTACACAAGTCACTTCAGTTTCCTCCATCTATAAAGACAAAGGAATTAAGCACTGGCTGGTGTAGCTCAGTGGACTGAGCGTCAGCCTGTGAACCAAAGGGTTGCTCATTTGATTCCCAGTCAGGGCACATGGCTGGATTGCAGGCCAGGACCCCAGTGAAAGGGCTCATGACAGGCAACCACACATTGATGTTTCTGTCCCTCTCTTCTCCCACTCTTTCCCTCTGTCTAAAAATAAATAAAATCTTAAAAATAAATAAATAAATAAATAAATTAGATGATTCCACAAATTATTTCAGCTTCAAAAGTATATCAGTGATGCCTCTGTAAAGAAAGTTTTTATATGCATTATTGGTTATACTGTAACAAGATTATTACCATTTTATTGCTGCAAATAAAAAAAATTTTGTTAAATTGCCCTTGAGTGGCATGTCTAATATTGCTGGGACATTTAAAAATATTGTATAGGTGGAACTAAAACAGAAATCTCATAGGGAGCCTCCTTATATTAACTTGCTAAATTTTAATAATGCAGGCTTTTAATTTTAAAAATGATTTTCAAAGCCCTGGCTGGTGTACTCAGTGGATTGAGCACGGGCCTGCGAACCAGAGGATCGCGGTTCAATTCCCAGTCAGGGCACATGCCTGGATTGCAGGCCAGTTCCCGGCAGGGGACACACGATACATTGTGTGTCCTCGGCAGAGGCAACCATACATTGATATTTCTCTCCCTCTCTCCTTTCCTTCCCCTCTAAAGATAAATAAATAAAATATATATATAAAAAAAGTTCTAGTGATAAAAATGTATATAAAACCTTTAAAAAAATGATTTTCATGTAAATTAATTTTTTATACAGGTGGAAAAGCTATGTAAGGGTAATTTAAACTTCTTTTCTGAATTCCTCCATAGTGTGCATTTGTAAAAATAGAATATTAGAAAGATAAGTAAAAGTAAAAAATTCATCTGAGGCAGTAGCTGGTAAAATGTAATACATCTTTCTACAAAATTGGAATAATTAAGAGTGGTTTTCCTTTAATATGTCTTGTACATTTTTTCACACTATCAAAAATTCTACCATGCACTATTCACCTATTAGAAAGGTCAAAATCCAGAACACTGCCAACATCAAATGCTGCCAAAATATAGAAGGAATGCAAAATGGCGCGGTCACTTTGAAATATGGTTTAGCACTTTCTTGTAAAACTAAACATGTATTTATGATACAGTCCAGCAATTGTGCTCCCTGGTGTTTGAAAGGAGTTAAACACATAGATCGTAACAAAATCCTGCATGTGGACATTTATAGCAGCTTTATTAATAATTGCCAGAATTGGAACCAACCAAGATGTCCTTTAATAGATGAATATATACATTAACCTTGGTACATTCAGACAGTGAAATTACTATTCGGTGCTTAAAAGAAACCAAGCCATAAAACAACATGAAGAAACCTTAAATACATATTTCTAGCTGAAAGAAGACAATCTGAAAAGGCTATACACTGAATAATTATTATTATATGAGAATCTAGGAAGCAAAACTATGGAGACAGTAAAAAAAAATAAGTGGTTCCCAGGAGTGGGAAAGAGAGAGATCTGAATAAGCAGAGCACAGAGGACTTTTAGGGCAGTGAAAAGCTGTATGGTATAATTATGAGCACATGTCAATATATATTGGCCCATACCCATAGAATGTAAAACACCAGGAGTGAACTCTAAGGTGAACTGTGGACTTTGGATGATTATGATCTGCCTGTTAATGTGGGTTCATCCTTGGAAAAAATGTGTCATTCTGGTGAGTAATGTTGATAATGGTCGGAGGAGGATATGCATGTGAAGGTAGGGATAAATATTTCCTCTTGATTTTGTTGTAAACCTAAAACTATTCTTTAAAAAAATGAAGTCATGGACTTCCGCCAAGATGGAGGCATAGGTGGAAACACTGTGCCTTCTTGCACAACCAAGTTTGAACACAACAAAGATTTGGAGAACTAGGATACACCCAAAGACCAGAAAATGGAATTATATGGAAGTCCGACAACTACGAACCGTTCAACAGGACGGTAAGAGAGGCGGAGCCAGCAGCGGAACTGGGTCGGGCAGGACAGATCCCCCGACCTAGGCGCACAGGCAGCCCGGAACCAGTCGGGGTGTGGGGCAGACTGACCAAGGTCGCACATTCGCGCACAGTCAGACGGACCACGCAGGCCCTAGGGGGCGAACCCAGTGGTGGAGGGCTGACAGCAGTGGCACACTCGCATGCAGTGGAACAAAATGCGTGGGCCTGGTGACGGTGGTGGCTGCGGTGCCGGTGGGGGCCACGGCAGCAGGCGGCAGACGGGAAGCCATTGTCCCTCTTTGACCCCGCCCCCACATACAACGTCACAACCCAGCGACATAGTTGCCCTGTTCTAGTGAACACTTTAGGGCTCTGATCTTGCTATGGAACAGGCACGAACAGCCCAAAAGATGGTGCAAGAAGAACTCAAAGTCCCAGAGCCAATAACTCTAAGCGACCAAGAAATTGCCAGCCTCTCAGAAGCACAATTCAAGACACTATTTATCAGGATGCTCACAGAATTGGTAGATTATAGTCACAAATTAGAGGAACATATGAAGGCTAAACTAATTGAAATGAAGGGAGATGTCCAGGAAACCAATAGCGATGGAAAGGAAACTGGGACTCAAATCAATGGAATGGACCAGAAGGAAGAATGAAACATCCGACCAGAAAGGAATGAAGAAATGAGAATTCAAAACAATGAGGAGAGGCTTAGGAACCTCCAGGGCATCTTTAAACGTTCCAACATCCGGATTATAGGGGTACCAGAAGGGGGAAAGAAACAGCCACAAGTGGAAAACGTATTTGAACAAATAATAAAGGAGAACTTCCCCAGTCTGGCAAAGGAAATAGACTTCCAGGAAATCCAGGAAGCTCACAGGGTCCCAAAGAAGTTGGACCCAAGGAGGAACACACCAAGGCACATCATAATCACATTAGCCAAGACCAAAATGAAGGAGAGAGTCCTAGAAGCAGCAAGGGATAAGGGGACAGTCACCTACAAAGGAGTACCCATCAGACTGTCAGCGGATTTCTCAAAAGAGACCTTCCAGGCAAGAAGGGGCTGGAAAGAAGTATTCCAAGTCATGAAATCCAAAGACCCGCAGCCAAGATTGCTTTATCCAGCAAAACTTTCATTTAGAATGGAAGGACAGATAAAGTGCTTCTCAGATAAGGTCAAGTTCAAGGAGTTCATCATCACCAAGCCCTTATTATATGAAATGCTAAAGGGACTTATATAAGAAAAAGAAGATGAAAAATATTAACAGTGAAAGGACAGCAAACACACAGTTATTAACAACCACACCTAAAACAAAAGCAAACCAAGAAGACAGCTAGATCAGGAGTGGAACCATAGAAATGAAGAACACATGGAGGGTTAGAAACGGGGGTGGGGGGAGGAGAAGGGGGGAGAAGGCACAGAAAATAGCATAGATGGTAGGTAGAAAATAGGGGGAGGGCGAGAATAGTGGGGGAAATATAGAATCTAAAGAACTTGAGACACGTGGTTATAAACTCGGGGGGAGAATGGTGGGGGAGGGAGTGTGCGGGTGGAGGGGAATGAAGGGGGGGAATAGAACAACTGTAATGGTATAATCAATAAAATATATTTAAAAAATGAAGTCATTTAAAAATTATATCATGGTAATACATGAGGTCCCTCCGGAACAAGTACAGCCTTTGTTACTGTAACGAGTACAGTTTGCACAACACTTATGTAACCTACCAGCCAAGGAAAATGGACTGGAATGCACATGTGTGAGCAATGGCAACTTCACTGTACTTGTCAGAGGGGGAGGTAGATATAGCTGATGAGCATGTGTACTGTGTGGCCATTGCATTCAAAATGAACGAGTAGAGCAATGAATCTGCATCAAAGTTTGCATTAAGCCGAAACATTCCTCCACAGAAACTATTCAGATTCAGAAGGCCATAGCTATCAATGATTGGCAGCTTCATCACAACAACATGCCCACTCATGCATCACATCTTGTGCAAAGTTTTTTGGTGAAACTTCAAATCATGCAAGTGACTCAGCTCCCCTAGAACCCAAATTTGGTGCCCTGTGACTCCTGGCTTTTCTCAAAACTAAAATCACCTTTGAAAGGAAAGAGATTTCAGACCATCCATGAGATTCTGGAAAATACAATGGGGCAGCTGATGGCTATTGGGAGAACTGTGAGGTCCCAAGGTGCTTACTTTGCAGGGGGCTGAGGCGTCATTGTCCTATGTACAATTTTTCTTGTATCTTTTATCTTCTTCAACAAATGCTTCTGTTTTATATTACATGGTTGAATACTTTCTGGACAGACTTCGTATATTGGTTATACACTATTTAAAATAAATGATTTTTTTACACCCTGATTTGGACATTCAGTTTGTTGAACATTTTAAGCCTCCTACAAACTCAGAGTATATGTAATTTACTCATTTAAAAAATACGTATTTATATCCTGGCCATCAGAGTAATTAAACATGGAATTTGCTTTTAAAAAAATCTCTCACCCAGCCGCCTCACTTCAATCTGGCCCCACCAGGGCTCTGATGGGCACAAGGGTGGCTAACGCAGTGATGCCCCAGGTCTGTGCTCCTTGGCGAGCTCAAGGAGGACATGTGGTTGGCATCCCACAGCCAGTCTGTGAAGGGATGTGATTGTGGGAAGGTGGTATCTGGTTCTGATCTGACTTTCACACTGAGACCTTTGCTTGGGGGAGGGGGCAATTTCTCTGCCCTGACTCGCATGGCTCAGTTGGTTTAGCAGCATCCTGCAAAGGGAGCAGTCGCAGATCTGATTCCTGGTTAGGGCACATGTCTGGGTTGCGGGTCAGGTCCTCAGTCCTGGCATGTGCAAGAGGCAGCTGATCTGTGTTTCTCTCATAGATCCATGTTTTTCTCCCCTTCTTTCTTCCTCCTCTCCCTTCTCTCTAAAAATAAATAAAATCTTTTAAAAAAACATATCAGTCCCCCCCATCATTTCTTTTTGTTTTTGAAGTTTTTTGTGGTTTTTTAAATTGAATTATAATTGATATATAAAATTACATTTGACATATAAAATTATAGTTTCTTGTGTACAACATAATGATTTGATACTTGTACGTGTTGTAAACTGACCACAGTAAGTCTAGTTAACCCCCTCTCCCCATCTTAAACCCATTGCATTTATTTCATTTCTGTGTTCCCTGTAAGACAGTAAATTTCAATCAGGAAGCACAACTCCCCCTCTTCCCCTGACCTATGCTGAAAATCATTTGTAAAGAAAAGTGCTACTGATAGAAATGGGTTGTATGTGTAAGCACAGTAAAGAAAAAAATTTAAAGGATATGTTATTATACCTACACATATGCGTATATGACAACTGATTCTAAAGTTTATAAGGAGGAAGCAAAAGACCCAGAACAGCCGACACTATTGAAGGAGGACAACTAAGACCTAGAACTGAGACTACCTGACTTCAAGACTTACTACAAAGCCACAGTAATCAAGACAGTGTGGTTGTGGTGAAAGAATAGACAAATAGGTAGAACAGAATAACCCAGAAATAGACCCACGTAAATATAATCAACTGATCTTTGACAAAGTAACAAAGGCAAAACAATGGAGAAAGAGTCTTTACAACAAACAATGTTGGGACAGTAGGACATCCAGTAGACACAGACCTTATATGCTTCACAAAAATTACCCCAAATCCGATCACAGACCTAAATGTAAGACACAAAACTATAAAACTCCTAGAAGATAACAGGAGAAAATTGAGAGTGTCTGGGGTTTGGTGATGACTTTTTAGATACAAGACCAAAGGCACAATCCATGAAGAGAATTGATAAGCCAGACTTCATTAAAATTAATATTTTCAGCTTGGTGAAAGACACTGTCAAGAAATAAAAAGAGAAGCCACACACTGGGAGAACATGTTTGCAAAGGACATATCTCATAAAGGACCATTAAGGAAAATATATGAAAAGTCAGAAATTCAGCAATAAGGAAGCAAACAACTACTAAAAAGTGGGCCAGAGACCTTGACAGACATCTATGTATTGTCATCAGAGAAGGTATATAGGTGGCAAATATGCATATCAGAGAAATGCAAATAAAAACAACAGTTAGACAACACTACAATTCTGTGGCCAAAATCTGGAGCACTGATAGCACCAAATGCTGACAAAGATACAGAACAACAGGAGCTCTCATTCATGGATGGTGTGAATGCAAAATGATACAGTCATTTTGTAAGACAGTTTGGCAGTTGCTTATGAAATTAAACCTACCCTATATAATACCAAAATACTCCTCCTTTGGTATTTACCCAAAAGAGTTGAAAACTTTTTTGTTCACACAAAACCTTGCACAAAAATGTTTATAGCAATTTTATCCTTAACTGACAAAATCGGAAACAACCAAGATGCTTTCAGTAGGTGAATGGATAAATAAATAAACAACCAGATGTGGAACATTATTCAATGGGTTGTTTTTTTTTAAGTGAGTTATCAAGCCAGGTAAAGACATGGAAAAAACTTGAAAGTAATTACTAAGGCAAAGTAGCCAATCTGAAATAGATAAATACCATATGAATCCAACTATATAACATACTAGAAAACATAAAACTATGGAAAAAGTTAAAAGTTCAGAGGTTGCCAAGAGTCAGCAGTAGGCAAAAAAAAAAAAAAAAAAAAACATTAGACCATAAAAGGAAGAAACTTAAATACGTATTACTAAGTGAAAGAAACCACTGTGAAAACACTACTTAATGGTTTCAAAGTCTGTACTTTATTATAAGTATTCCCAGCAACATGTAAAGTAATTGCTCTATATACTTTATAACACTTAGTATTATCAGACTTTTTAACTTTAGAAATTCTCGTGTGTGAGTGGTACCTTATTGAGGTTTTCATTTTCATTTCCCTGGTAACCAGGATGAACATCTTTTCATTAATCAACTTTTTTCTTTAATATTTGTGTTTTTTGTGTCTTATCTAAAAAATATTTGCTTAATCCAAAGTCACAAGATTTTTCTCCTGTATTTTCTTAAGCAGTATTATAGTTTTAGCTGTCAGGCTTACGCATATGATCCATTTCAAGTTTAAACATGTGGATACAGTGACATATATGAATGGATCTAGTCTGGTGTCTCTGTTCAGTTCCATTGATCACTACATCTATGCTTAAGCCAATACCACCATGTCTGTGATCTATTGGTTAAGGAAGAGTCTTGAATTCCTATAGTGTATGCAATCTAACTTTGTTCCTTTCAAAGTTGTTTTGGTGATTCTGATTTATTTGCTTTTTGAAACAGCCTGCTAGATTTTGATCAGGATTGTGTCGAGTCTATTGATAATTTGGGGAGAACCAACATGTTAATAATATTCCAACATGTTAATAGTCTTCCAATAAACAAATGTAGTATATTTCTCCATTTGTTAGGTATTTGATTTCTCTGAACAATGTTATATAATTTTCAGTGTAATTTTATAAGATTAATTCCTAAATATTTCATATTTTGATGCAACTGTAACTAGTACAATTTTTTCACATTTCAATTTTCAGATGTTCATTGCTGGTTTATAAAAGAGAATTGATTTTTATGTTTTGACCTTACTAATAAACTAAGTTATGAGTTCTAGTAGATTTTTTTAGATTTCTTACAATTTTTGTGTAAATGATTAAATAATTGGCAACTAAAGATCATTAAGATTTTATTTATTTATCTTCAGAGTGGAAAGGAAGGACAGAGGAGAGAAATATCAATGTATGGTTGCCTCTCCTGAGTCCCCTGCTGGGAACTGGCCTGCAACCCAGGCGTGTGCCCTGACTGGGAATCGAACCGTGATCATGTGGTTCGCAGGCCCAAGCTCAATCCACTGAGCTACAACAGCCAAGGCTGGAGTAAATTTTTAATAGTTGGTTTATGTTTCTTGTCTGCTAATTTCTTCACCTCTCATTTCTGGGTATGTCTCTTGATTAATTTTTTCCTAGTTGTAATTTTTCCTTTGTCTTTATGTCTGATTATTTTGATTGGATGCCAGACATTGTTACTCTTTGCATTGTTGAGTCCTGAGTTCTTTGATTATATTTATTCCTTTCAAGAGTGTTGGGTTTTAATCTGACACATAGTTAATTTATGTGAAATCAATTTCATCCTTTTGAACTTTGCTTTTAAGGTGTGTCAGGGGAGATCCAAAATATCCTTTATCTAGGGCTAATGAATCACTGCTAAGGCATGGCTTTTCTGATAGCCCTACCCAATACCCCTGTACTGCAGTATCTATTAGCTTTTGCTGGTGGAAACATAAACTTCCCACCACTGTGTGTGCTCTACTACTTTCCAGTAGTACTTTCTCCAGCCTTGTGTGGTTTTTACCCCACATATTTGCAGATCATTACTCAACCAAAGACTTGGGTAATGTCTTGGCAGTCCTCTCTGCAGATTGGTGACACTCTGTGCAACTCCCTTATCTCTGGTACTCTGTCCTCCAAATCCTAGCCACTTTGGGCTTCCCCAAATCTTTCTTCTCAACTTAGGGAGACTGCTAGAGTCTGTTTGGGTTTTCCCATGCTGCGATACAGGAAACTGTATCACAGGTTGTTATCTGAAACAAGGATAGTTCTCATCTCATTTTTACCCCTTCCAGGGATCAGTCCTATATTGTTTATTGTCCAGTGTTTGAAACAGTTGTTTCATAGGTTTTGTCTATATATAAATTGTCTAAATATAAATTGTTTCATTTTTATATGTTAAAATATTTCTCTAATTCATTCTATTATTTCTAAGCTTAGAAAGTCTTATCCCTCAGAAATTAGATCACTTTCATATCAGTTTTACCTTCATGTGATGTTTTAGTATATAATGATATCTCTGCAGATTATTTTGGTCTATTGAGAAGTGCCTTCGATTTCTCTGTTTCACAGCAATTTTCTAAAAGATTTGTCTATATTCATGATCTCTCTTTCCTTACATCCAATCTGATCTTTTATCATCATACCACATAAAATGACTTCCATTCTGATCACCATGTTGTTAAGCCAAAAGGACCTGTTAGTACTTGTAAGACCTCAAGGCAGTATTTGACACTGCTGTTTGTCACTTTATTCTTTGTAAAAAGTTTTCCCTTGGTCTCTGATTTCCACACTCCTGATTTTTCTCCAACTTCTGACCTCCCCTTTGCAGCCTCATCTTTCTCTAATTTAATTGTTGAAGTTCCTCACAACTTAACTTTTTGCCTGCTATTCTTCTCATTTATACTCTTACCCTAAGCCCTGTTGCTCCCATCCATGACTGAAGTTATCATCCAGATAACTGCTTGCTCCACACATGGAATTGCCTTCTCTACATCTTAATTTGACTATCTTCATGATTATTCTTCAAGTTAAATTTTAGAATCATCAGGTTTTTTAGTGAAACTAAGGTTATTCATTTGGAAAAACGAGACATACTATTCAAATGTTATTTTTCATTTACTTAGATTTTTTATCACTCTAGTGGACTATTATGTTTCTTATTAACTTTATTATAAGTGGATTCTCCAGTTGGTTATTATTGGCATTTACACCAAGAATTTGTATTCAGTTATTTTCTCCTACTTTGTTTAGAATTTTACTATTAGAAAAGTATATGTTTTGTAGCTAAAATTATCTAAAACAAAGATTTTTTACATAGTTTTTTATCTCTCTTGATCATAAGCTATACTTTTGATCATAGAACTGGGAAGGTTCTCTAGATTTTAGTCAAACAGTATTTCTTACTGAGAAGATATCTTCAGGGCAGTGCCCTACCCTTTGACCATTAAAGATGTTTACTGGTTTGGGAAAATTTTAGATTATAGTTAGCATCTATATAAAACTTATAGATTATACAGTTCTTTCATATGTCATTTTGTTGTCTATTCATCTCAGCCTTTTTAGGTAGATGATAATAATACTGGAAAATAATTGAGTTGCAGGGACATTAAGAGACTTGTCCATGGTCATTAAAATATTGAGTTCCTGAACTAATGCTATAGCCCAGTCCTCATTCTATAGAGCTCATGCTGTTTGTACTGTATCATATTGCTTTTCATTGTATGTAAAAAGCAATCTGTAAGTACTTAATTGGATTCTGAGTGAGTTATGAGGTAGAAACTTTCCTAGAATATTCATTCTGAGTACTTTTTAAAATTTATATTTTTATATATGAATCACTTAGACAATCATTTAAATTTTTTTTATAGGAACCTCCAGAAGTTTAGCCTTTTTGGAGACATAAGCGTTCTACAACAGCAAGGAAACTTGTCAAATACATACCTCAGCAAGGTGGACCCTGATGGCAAAAAAATTAAGCAGTAAGTTATATAGTTAGAGGAAAGGGGCTTATATAATAATAATTTTACTTTTTTGAGAAATTATAAGATACCACCAGAAGAGTAATGATTATTTTGCTAAAAAGAACATGTCCTGGAAATGTCTTAACTATAAAACACAGTGATCATTATATGCCATTTCATGTCATAAATTTTAAGACAAATCAAAGAACTTTCTGGTTAATTAATGTTTTATACAACTTACCTACTTGCTTTTGCTATAATATAAGTTGTATGTCACCAGTCTTCTGCCATACTGGTCTAAAGTGCTGCTTTCCTTGAACATATCTTTATATGTTTAACAGATCTGTAAGTTTAATACATCTTATTCATAATATTTTAATGAGAATTTTAATGGTATTTATGATAATATTTGTGGGTTGGATTGAAACTAACTGAGAGAAAATGAAACTCAACATTGCATGCCATTTTACTGCCTATTTTCAAAAGACAGTTTAAAAGATTAGAGCTCAGTGTTAAGGGGATCATTGTGGCATGTGTTTTCCTTACAGAATTCAGCAGCTGTTTGAAGAAATACTGAGTAATAGTAGGCAATTGAAATGGCTGTCCTGTGGGTTTATGCTGGAAATAGTAACCCCAACATCACTGTCATCTCTCTCAAACTCTATTGCCAACACTATGGAGCACCTGAGTTTACTGGATAACAATATTCCTGGTAACAGCACTCTTATCACCGCAGTGGAACTAGAGCGATTTGTGAATCTGTGCTCACTTGCCCTGGATTTCTGCGACTTTACAGCTGAGATGGCAAGAGTCTTAACCGATAGCAACCATGTGCCTTTGCAGCGACTGTCTCTCCTGGTCCACAATGTTTCCGTGATGCACAAGTCTCTGGACAACATGCCAAATGATGAGCACTGGAAAGCCTTGTCACGAAAGAGCACCAGCCTTCGGGTCTATATAATGGCTTTTGATATCAAGGGTGAAGATATGTTGAAGATTCTGAAGCCCAGTATACCACTAGAGAGGATTCATTTTGACAGCTACATCACTTGTGTTTCAGGAGCTATTGTTGATCTCATATCTAGACAGTATGACAAGTTCCTCACTCATTTTATATTAATGAATGATGTGATCGACACTTCTGGATTTCCAGATCTTAGTGACAACCGAAACGAAGATCCATTGGTTTTACTAGCGTGGAGGTGCACAAAGCTCTCTCTTTTGGCAATTCATGGTAGGCGATTTTTGTTCACTATAATTTGATATTAATCTTACATCTAAAATGTTCTGTGCTAATAAAAAGATAGCACTGGCATTTATAGTATTAAAATCTTATAACAGTCTTGGCCAGTGTTGCTAGGAGCATCGTTTCCACAAACCAAAAGGTCACGGGTTCAATTCGTGATCAATGAAAATGCCTAGGTTGCAGGTTAGGTCTGGTCCAGTGCATCCAGGAGGCAACCAATGGATGTTTCTCTTTCACATTGATGCTCCTCTCCCTGTCTCCCTCCCTTCCCTTATCTCTAAAATCAATAAGCATGTTCTCCCGTGAGAATTTTAAAAGATCTTATAATGAATTGATATGCAGATTTTTCTACTTTGTAAGGTTATAAAATATACCAACAAATGGAAAAATCACATCTCTGCCCTAAGTTCTGCTCCAAGTTCCCTGTTACATTTTTCTTCTACCATGTAATTGATAGTATTTTATAAAAATGGCATTTGAAGTTAATTTTTCTGAGAAAACATATGTATTTACCTGCAGTAGAAATATTTCCTCTAATCACAAATCTTTCAAAGAATAACATGGAAGAGAAAGTGTGATTTCTTTCATGCCCATTGCCTTTTAGATTCTAGGTATTAACATGAATTTATATGACTTTTTTTTTCTAATGGTGGTTCCATTGATTAGGTGTGTTCTTATTTCATACTGGGGACTTTCATCTTAATTTGAGCTTGGGGGAGAGAGTTTCTATTCTGACAAGTTGGAGGAATATTTTACTCCCTTTTTTTGATACTCCCTTTTTTACAGAATACAAATTAGGAAGTCTCTATGAACATCTTAAGCTCTCTTTATTAGCTCTGTTTCATTGTTTTTGAAATTATTTTTTTAGCCTGTATTTGTGACTTGCTTTTCAAGTTTTGTTTTGTAATTTAATCAGCCAGCAGAGGTAGCAAAGACTAGACCAATGTTGAAGGTAATAAATGATGATTTTGTATCAGATAAAGAAATGTCAGGTTATTCAAAAGTTAAATTAACCCCTTTTAAAAGTTTTTTCTTTTAAGAAATAAGAAGCTGTTAGAGACAGCTAAAGCCCCTCCATCCATTCTCCTTTTATTCCTTCCCAGAGGTAATTATTCTGAAATTAGTATATATTATTCCCCTGACTGTTTTATACTTTATATATCTGCTACTGACAATGAACAATTTATCTTTTAAAGTTTAAATTATGACTTTGTCACTTTCGACTATGAATGATTTTTTCATTAATGAGAAATATCAATTTATGTATTATTAATGAATACATACTTTTGAAATATAGAATTTGTTCTTAGTGATATATTACTATCCAAAGCTATAAAATTATATTTTAAATATATTTGGTTTTACTAAATGCGGTGGTATGAGAATAGGATTATAGCACCTTCCATTTCACCACCCACAATAATGTTCTTGGAGATAATATCAAACCTGTCATTTTTCTTTTTCTGGCTAATCATACTTCCTTCTCGAATCTCAGTATATTTTTACTTCTATTTAAGATTTTATTTATTTATCTTTAGAGGGGAAGGGAAGGAGACAGGGAGAGAAATATCAATGTATGGTTGCCTCTCGTGCATTCCCTGCTGGGAGCTGGCCTGCAACCCAGGTATGTGCCCTGACTGGGAACCAAACCATGATCCTTTGGGTCGCAGGCCCATGCTCAGTCCACTGAGCCACACCAGCCAGTATATTTTCAGTATAAAAAATATACTGAATCTCAGTATATTTTTAAAAGAAAAGAACCAAAGTAGTAAGTGAGATACAAATTTGTGGAAAAGACTAACTTATATAGACAAAATAAAATGCAAGGAAATTACAGTGCTTGTGTTTTGCTTGTTTTTAAGGTTACACAGTGTGGGCACACAATCTCATTGCCATTGCTCGTCTTCGTGGCTCTGATCTGAAAGTACTTGAAGTCACTGAAGAAAGCATTGATTTTGACCAAGGTGAACTTGCCGACCAGGATGTGGATCCAGTGCATAACCTTATTGAGCAGGTATCCCTGGGCTTGGGCCAACCTTGGCATGCAGTCATGGACATCGAATCACTCAGTGTCTTCACTGAACCAAATCGTCATTTTTACAGAGAGATGCAAAGCTTCAGCGAAGACATTTAGCTTTTTTTTTTAAATGTACAATTCCTGTGGTTACATATGCAAGTAGGGTCCCATTATGTTTTTTTTTTCAGTAGTATGAATTAATCCCTTTGTGCTGTGTTTAATCAGTATTAGCTTCATAGAGTTATATATGTATATTCTACTTCTTGATCAAAGAACGTACTCGGGTATTGGTTTAGAAGTTCAAAGTGACTATGTATAGGGCTTTCACGGTTAATGAACTTGTTAACAAACCTTAAGAATATACAACCGAAGGTTTTCTGAGGTTGCTGGCTAACTTTGTTTTTCACTGAGTTACTCTGCCTTTTTGATGTTTTTATTCTTTGTGTGTCAGAGTTCAGAACTCAGGAGCCAAAATATTTTTATACATATATAGAAATATATCCATAGCCTGGTAGATTTGTATGCAATGCACTGCATTCATGTATTGTAATAGCATTTCATTAATTTTTATTTGAAATGGAAGGGAGGATAATGTCCCAAATGATTTATCCTTAACAGAAAAACCAAGACTTTAACTTTCATTACATATATAAAATTGATATCACCAATTACCATTCTGAATTTTGTACAGTACTAGGTTAGAACATTGCTTAATCCTTTTTTTAAATGCATTTACATAAACAACATACTCAAATTGTTGGATTTTTAAAAACTATATATGACATGATTTTATTTATCAATTATATTACACATTTAAGTTAGCTTTTAAGCCCAGATTTCAAGTAGTGGAGGAAGAAAGAAACTATATTCCAGGGTAAAACCTCCTAAAGAAAATCAAAAAACAGAATTATAAAACACACATGCTTACAAACATTAGTCGTGAAATCCCTAGCAACAAGTCACTGGATTTTTCTCTGTCAGCACGCGTGTCAGCTGCCAAAGAATAGACTTAACTGAAGAAGTGCCCACATGCTGGCAGGGGCCGGCCCACTCTGGCCAGCCAGATACTGCTAGATTGTAATATTTAAGGTCGAATTTCGACCTGTGGTACACAGCTGTGCTGTGGCTCAGTCAGCAACCTCAGAACTCTGAAAAACAAAACAAAAAAGAAAAAAGAAAAAAAAAACCATGCACCTGTTTCACTGTGAATAGTGAATGTAAAGGAAGAAAGGAAAAACTGAAAGCTTGTTCTATCACAGGTATGAGCTGCTATGATACATGAAGAACATTCCATGAAGTATGTTTTAAAACCTTGTTATATCTGAGAGGCTTTAAAAGCCGATTTAACTGTTTCAGGGCAACCGCGGTACAGACGTGGTCTCTGTGAGACTTCCACCTGACCCCAGTTTTAAGTGGTACGAATGTTGTGCATTTAATGTTAAAGGACAGTCTGCAATAATAAAGTAGCCAACGTGGGTGCCCAGCAGTGCTGAGACCTGGCTGCTCTATTGTAAGCTTTGGAAACACAATTTATGCAACAGATGTCCAGATATGATTCTATTTATGGAAAAAGTTTATATGTGTTTTACAAATGGTTTTACCATCTTATATTAAAATGACCTTTTGACAGGTGTGCACTGTTTTGTCTCCAGTGGGCACATACCATGCGGATTTTATATGTACATCAGTAGTGTGAATCCACTGGCACAGTGTGTGTAAATGCCAGATGTGGTGAGATTTTATCTTATAAATGTGATCAGATAAAATAACTCCTGACAGAAACTGTAAGGAAACCAGCTGAATGTTTGACCTGATGACTGATGTTGTATGGTTTATGTTAAATGTATATTCTTTTAATCAATGAATAAAGCATTAAAAAGTGATCGCTGAAATACATTTTATTGTATATGAGGCATGAAAACTATTAGTGTTAAATAAACTGCAGTACCCTTATGTTGTGTATAATCATATGTTAGCTCCTATTGTAACTTGGCTAGTGAAGCTCAAATTTGAGAACCTATCATCAAGTCTTAGGCTGAATAATTTGGAGGATTTTAATTTTTAACTAATTTTGGCAAAATACACGCATAAAAGCCAACAATACACTGGTTAACACAAAGTCCAAGTGTTGCTGCCTACTTCAGTGTGCCCGTATTAAATAGTTCATAAACCCCTGTGTACTGCTTTAGTTTGGCTTCGCAATCGTATATTCTTGGTTATTGAAGCAAACAGCTGTCACTTGTGCGAAAGAAAAGGGCTTTGACATCTTTCCTTCCGTAATCATTCCAGCTGCTGACTCTTCTAGATATTGCCTTATGTGAGAATAATCTGGTGTTGACCAAGAACCGTCATCGTACCTGCTGCTTACTTGTTAGAGACATCTAACTCCTTTGAATAAATCAACATGTTTATGTATTTAAAATACCAAATAGTATTCAAAGTGCATGGACAAAGGAGGCCTATTTTTATATATGAGTGTCATCCAAGTGAAGGTTGGTACAGTAAGGCACTACACTAGCAGGCTCACCATCTGTTTTCTACTCTAAGCTCTGGCTCTAGTGCTGCAGGGGCAGACCCTTCATGGAGCTCGTTTCCTCGTGTGAAATGAGGGACCGGACTTGATTATCTAAAACTCTGATGCTTCATCTCAAGTTTCAACCTTTGTTAGTCAACAGCTTATAGACATGTACAAAATCATCTTTGAATGCATGAATTAAATAAAATATTCTCAAAACATAGCTTACTAAACTGTATGAAATTTACATATCTAAAATTACTTTCACATTTCCTCTACCACCCTAGGAATTAAAAAGTTAGGAATTCGGTGGAGCAGGGCTTGGGAAGGAAGTGTGCCTATGGTTGAACACACAGACTCAGAAACTAAATTGCTCGGGGCTTATAGCATGAATCAGACTGGATCTTTATGAAGCCAGTACATAACATGGTGCAAACACAGCTAACACACAAGAAGGTGTGAAAACCCAGTGGCCACACCACATTGTCTCTGTATCAGTGCTTCCCAACGTTTTCATGTCAAGACACAAAAAATACTGTACAGTAAACTGGTAAAAACTGGGAGGAATTGGAGCAAAAAAAATCATTTTTTTATTATATAATTGATGAAAAAAATAAAATATAGATTCAGAAATAGTAAATTTGTATAGAACTTTTACATAAAATCTTATCAAGTGTTTTAACTAATAACCTCTTAAAAACTTCACTATTGCTGTCAGTGAAAAACCCCCAATAAATGATGTTTAAGTCTTTTTTTCCCCACAACCGTTCAAAAACTTATGCAGCTGAATTATACTTAAGAAATTAACTGTTCTAAATGTAATGGTAAATGTAATGTTGAGATTCCTTGTGCCATGAATATTTTCATGACAAGTATTTCAAATAATGATGAAGCTCTAATTTGTAGTCACCTATGCTTAACCATGCCACTAGGTTAGCTGCCACCGGGAGCACACATTAGCCACCAACAGACGAGTATCTGATTTATAAGAAGGCAAGTTGAGGCCCATGGAGCGCCCTCTCATCTCCAGCTCCCAATCCCCTCACTCATCTGGGGGTGCTTCATGCTTGAATTTTCCTATCGCCTCTTATGGGACATCTAGAACATACTTTTCTCACAGCTTCATAGACCACACCCCCCACCCCACCCTGCCCATGATGGACAGTGGAGCGCATTCTGCATCTGTCAGGGGAGCGGTAAGTGACAGTTTGGGGCACACTGTCAGAGCCAGCTCCACTCCCTGCTGTCCAACAAGAGACTGAAAGCATCATGAAGGAACCAGCCAGGGCTCCCAGCCACCCCAGAATTCAGGTGGCCTGAATGCATTTTCAGTATAATGCATTTTGGTATAATCTCGGACTAATTTGGCTTGCTGGTTGTGAAAAGAAATGGAAGGTATACTGTGAATAAATTCTCAGGACGCTTGAATCATCCTTTGTAGAAGACTTTTTTAAAAAATTAAGGAGGGCAAGACAATACACGACTTTGGCAAGGAAGAAGGAAACACTGACAGTTGGAACTTGAATTGGAATATCTACTTTAGAGAGCAAAATTGCAGTATTTTATAAAGCTAAAATTGTCTGTGCTGTATGACCCAGCAGTTTCGCTCCTAGGTGTATTCTTTTAACACCAGGTCTCTGATCGTTTTTGTTCTGATAGTTCCTAAAAATCCTAAAGGAACTTTGAAATACCATGTACTCCTTTGCACAGTCAGACGTATAAAACAGTGGCCATAATCTTAACATAATAGTAATAGTTTAAACTGTAAACATCATTTTTAAAAATGTATATAATGAGATCTAAATGCCATAGTAATTTGGTACCTCCTACCATCCGTTCATTTAAAAAATGCTGTAAACTCTTGATCATTTGGAAACTTAACATCATTCATTTTCCTCCTTTAACCCATATATGGTGTCAGTTACCAATTTATTGCCTCACCTCTGAATGCGCTCTTCAATATTTCCTCTCCAGTAATGGAACTACTTTCAGTACTGCACCTTTGAAGTCAGCACAATGTTAAGTTTTCTCAGTAAGAGACATGCAGGGCATGGTAGGAGGAAGCTCTCCCATAGTTCCCGTGGCAGGGCAGGGCAGGCAGCTCAGTGTGAAGATTTGCAGTGGAGCCTGCCCCAGCCGTAGGACACTGTTCCACTGTGACCTTTCAGCATCAGCCTGACCTTCAGCTCTCTCGACACAGAAACAAGCTGCTGCACAGCCCACATGATCTGAGAGCCTCATGCCTGCACTGGCGCATAGACTGCCACTGCCCTGAGTGGCTGTATGCTGCCCACGTGATCCCAAAGGTCCTGGTGGGGCTTAACTACTGCCTGGCCCGCTCACTGCCCTGAAGGCCTCCACCACCAGTACCCACACTCCCACTGCACAGCTATGCCACTGGTTGCTTTTTGCCTGCCCCCTACCTGAAATGAGGCAGGTCCAGTTTAAATCTATTCCTATTTTTTTCATTTTTATAAACACAAGTGCCAAAAAAATCTTTTAACATAAATGAGTAGATGAGAAGAGAGTCTGTTATAATGATGTTACTCATTCTTCACTCCTGAGTTTATAAGCCCCACCCCCCAAACCCCCCCAAAACACTGGTCTATCAATTATTTTTGGTAACTTGGTTGATGCAAATGGAGTTACTCACTTTCTCAGCACTGACATCAATATTTCAAATTGCCTCTTTGGGGCTCCAGAGGTTAGAACTCCTTAATATGATGCATTTAGAGTAAGATTAGGAGTGGGTGAAAAGTTATGTTCCTTTTGTAACATAAGAGGGAGTAAGGTGACTGCAAAGGAGGTTAGGGAAGGAGAACCTGTATCTTAACTTCATCCTTCAGCAAACAGCTGTGGAAAAGAATACACATAGAAGGTAAAATTCTGTGAATTTCCCTAAAAGCATATCTGCAATTGCTTTGGATATTCTTTGTATACTCTTTCAAAACTTGATGGACTCCAAGTTTCAAAATTATAGCTGTAGAAAAGTATTGCTTATGTGACAAAGAAACAAATACTAAGATGCTTATTGCCACATTATAATGAAAAGAATAGCAGCAACTGAATGCCCGTCAATAGCAGAATGAATTCATTGTTGCATAGCCACACAGTGGGATGCTATACAGCAGTCAAAATGAACTTGACCTACATTTATTAAAATGGATGAATCTCAAGGTTGAGTGAAAAAACCAATTTCTAAGGGATGTATTGATACCATTGATGGGCATTTTTAAAAGGAAGATGAACCTACATATTGTTCATAAATATTTAATTGGAAAACAAGAAACACTTCCAACTTCCCCACAAGTGTTTACCTCTATGGCATGAGGACAACTGTATCTGTTACATTTTTTCTTGAAAAAAAGGCAAATATTAAATTTGCTCTGTCTAGGTAGTAAAAGGAAATTTATGATATTATTTTGTTCTTTCCTATATTTTTAAAATATCTGTAATTTAAAATGTGAGTACAAGTTACCAAAAATGCATGTTTTATGGAGTGACTTTGTGGTTAATGATCATGGCTGAGTCTAAAATGTGACCAAAGCAAGATAGAATATTGCCACCACGCACTCCAAAGGGCTGTATCACATTAAACTGAGAGAGGCTCAAAGACTGTGTAAGAGTTTAACGACTATTTTAATTGTAAGGAAGTGCTAAATAATGTTTTAATATATCATTGCAGTTGACTCTATATATATTTGAATTTAAAGCATTATTGTCAGTAGAGTAATAATTCAATATGAACATCATATAAAACAAACAGCTATTTTGAGTGTAGCAAAGGATCTAGAATAAGTGTAAAAAAACTTTTGGGGCCGCCAAAGACCCCAGATAGCCATAGCAATTTTGAGAAAAAGACACAGTTGGAGGTATACTGCCTAGAATCCAATTATACTACAAGGCTATAGAAATCAAAACAGCATGGTACTAGCATAAAAAACAAACACATAGAGCAACTGAACAGAATAGAGAGCTCAGAAATAAACCCACCCCTATCTGTTCAACTAATACATGACAAAAGAGGAAAGTGGGTATTATGCTAAGTGAAATATGTCAGAGAAAGACAAATATCATAAAGAATAAAATAAACAGACTTAGAACAGACTAATTGATGGTTGCCAGAGGGAAGGGGGTGTCCAGGGACTGGGTGAAAAGGTGAAGGGATTAAGAAGTACAATTGGTAGTTACAGAATAGTTACAGGGATGTAAAGTACAGCATAGGGAATACAGTCAATAATACTGAGTAACTATGGTGTCAGGTGAATGCTGGAAATACTGGGGGGAACACTTTGTACAGAGTATGCTTGTCTAACCATTATGCTGTATACCTGAAACTACTACAAAATCATATTGAATGTTAACTGTGATTGAAAAATAAAACTGAAAAGACTTGTGGGGCCAGATTATTGCCTGCACTAATACGTACAGGTACCATTCAGAAGAGCCCCTGCCACTTCCGTTTAGCCCACTCTTTTTACTTTCAGCATCACCCTGTTTAGTGCTGTTTGCTAAACAAGCCTGTCTGCTGACTTCTCAATACACAGTCGATTGGATGTGGAGGGAAGGAGTGACTGTAAAAGGCATCGAAATTGACAAACTTGAAAAAAGAACGTAACTAATCTTAAACCATTTCTTTTGGAACTTGAAACAAACTTAAACACCCCTATAACAAAACTGAAATGTATAGATATAATATTAGTAATAGCCCTGTATCAGTGGGAAAATACATGATCTTCAGAATACCTGTGTAATTAATGAATAGAACTTTTAATACATTTTAGAAATATTTTCATGCAAAATGGTTAGAAGGGTTGGCATTTAAAAGAATGACTTGAGTTCATCAAGAAGGGTTCACTTAACCAAGATCTTCCGAGAAAACACTGAGAAGAAATACAGCATGCAGTGAGTATTTTCTGTGTGCCAAGCACTATTTTAACCACTTCCAGCGTTATGTGTTTCATTCTCACAGCAACCCTGCAGGACATACTCATACGTATATCAGATCTGAGGAAACTGAGACACAGAAAGGTTAAGAATCTTGTCCAAGGTTGCCCTGGCCCAGTGGCTCAGGTGGCTGAGTGCTGTCCTGTGCACCAGAAGGCTGCGGGTTTGACTCCTGCGGGGCACAAACCAACCAGTCAGTGCGCAGGGGAGGCAACTGATCGATGTTCTCTCTAAAATTGGTTTCTCCACCACTGCTCCGCCCCTTCCCAGTTCCTCTCTCTCTTTCCCCCCTTCCTCTCTCTCTAAAATCAATGAAAAATACCCTTGGGTGAGAATTAAAAACAGAAAAATAAAAACCTTGTCCAAGGTCATAAAACTAGTAAGTGTTCGAGCAAGATAAAATAAGACACCTATATTATATAACCTCTATCCTGCCACTCTTAAATACAGCTATACTATTATTAAGCAAATACTTTTTTTTTTAGTTTTTCAAATGTGTAAATTACCAATTTTAAAGTCACATATTCTCCATGTACTAGTATCCTTGCTGTATTCCTTGAATTGCATTAACTGCACTCGGTACATCCTTCTGTGTACAGTGCGTGCGCGCACACACACACAGGTGACCAATTTAATTGATCACAAAGCAACAGAGAGATCATTAGGTATATGAATTTATATTAACATAAAAGAGTGTATGTGGAAACCCTGAAAATACAAATGTACTACATAATCTAACATGTAATTTAATTTTTAATAAACAAATTATACAGTTGGTATATGTTTAACCTACCTAAAGGCAAGAGACAGGCAAGTTAATGGTAAAATTAGAGTAGTCACTACTTTGTTGTAATTATTTCCGGAAGCTAAGAACTATCCTTACCTGGGATGATAAATTGTTTGAGATTTTCAAGTGACTGAAATACATACAATTTTGGTCCTTCATGGTTCTTATCTGTGTTTATGGACCCAACAAACAGGAAACTTTTAAAAAGGCCAGTTGATCAAGATGGAGTTTTGTTAACATATTAGTTGACTGACTTAATCATGTTTTCCATTAAATTAATAAAATCTAGTTTGACACCTTGTTATTCAAAGGGCCATCAAATTAACAGACCCAAACAGTCCAGACGTAGGTAGTTACCAATCTCAGCAATATCAGGAAATTAAAGTCTCTTTTGACCATATGGATTCTTTGATTATACTTCCTATTATACTAGTAAGTATAATTGTATTAAAGCATCAAATAGTTAAGTGAAACTTTATATAAAGACTAAAATAAATACCTACTCTGATGGCAACCATTTCAAAATAGAAAGTTAGTATAAATATTTACTAATTTCAAAAAATTTAAAACACGAGCATAAAAGTGCACATAAAATGAATTCTCTTTGTTTGAAATAAACATAATTCAAAATGCCAAGTTCCAACAAAAAATGGTAATAGAAATTTTAAAGCACCATTTATATCATTTGAAAACAAAGGAGAGGCAATGTGATTATAGTTTAATAAAATAACATATCTCAAAATTTGGAAAAAAGTGAAAATAGAGGGAATGTACCTCAATATAATAAAAACTATATATGACAAGCCCATAGCTGACACCACACTCAATCATGAAAAGCTGAAAAAATTTCCTTTAGGATCAGGAACATGAAAATTGTACCAACTCTCACCATTTCTATTCAACATTGTGTTGGAATTCCTAGCCAAATCAAAAAGGAAAGGAAGAGGATGAGAGGGAAGGGGAGGGGAGGAGAGATGAGGAGAGAGGAGGAGGACAGGAGAAAGGAAAAAACAAAACATGGAAAGGACAGCAGAAAGAAAAGGAGAGGGAGAAGAGCGGGGAGGGGAGGGGAGGGCACAAGGAAAAGAAAAAAAAAAAGAAGGAAAAGGTATCCAAATCACAAAAAGAAGGAAGAACATTGTTTCCTTGACATGGTATTATACAGATAACTCTTGACTTATGATGGGGTTATGTCCTGATAAATCCCATCCTAAATTGAAAATATTCTAAGTCACAAATGCACTTGATGCACTTATCCTATACAACCATTAGAACTTAGCCTACCTGACCTTAATTGTGCTCAAACCACTAATAAGATTTAGCCTACAGCTGTGCAATTATCTTGAATTTCATCTCAAGAGTAATTGCCTTCCTTGTCTTCTAACCAGAAATGGGAGATGCAGTGGGGTGTTTTGTAGACCAGATGGGATGTGAAAGCACAAAACATAATATACAAAAAACGCCAGCAACAGAGTACACTGTACAGTATAGAGTGTTAACCCTCATGATCACCTGGCTTCCTGGGAGCTGTGGCTCACTGCCACAGGAGAGTTTGGTACCACATATCACTTGCCTGGGAAAGATAAAAAATTCTAAATTCAATGTACAGTTCCTATTGAATGCATACCACTTTCACACAATAGTAAAGACGAAAAATCTTAGGTTGCAGACTGTCTGTATGTACCATCATGCACAGCTTAACAACAGGGATACATTCTGAAAAATGCATTGATAGGCAATTTCATCATTGTGCAAACAATATAGAATGTAGTTACACAAACCCAGATGGTACTTTATACAACTAACAGTGCAATTGGTTCATTTACACCGACATCACTACAAACTTGAAAATAACGCATCACTATGGTGTCAGGATGGCTATGACACGACGCTCAGTTCAAAGTCCTGAGCTCTGACATACCCCTTTAGCTATCCCTTTCGATGGTGGTAAGAGCAATAATAGAAAACTTAAGCTCCAAGATAGCAGAGCAAACACACGCACTTACCATCTGCCCCTCGAGGCCCTGTTGAAATAAACACAAGAAAGAGCCCAGGGAAATAAACACCATTAACACTGAAAAGAATAAAAGAGGACCCCAACAAATGAGATTTCCAAATTTTATAAGGGACAGAAGCAGCAGATGGGATTAGGGTGAAGGATAAAATAGGTGGAGAAAGCTGCAGCCTAGAACCTGTTGTCAGGTGCTGGGAGTCAGGCTGCCAGACAGAATTTGAAGCTGGGTTCAGAGCCAGTTGGTGCACAGGACTGATGTAGGAGGTAAAAATAGGGAGCTTGCTTGAAACTCTGCATACAGAATAACTAATAGTTGGTACCACCATTCCCCTGCCACAACCTCAAGCAGACGGAAGTGAGCCAGGATTTGCTTCCGGCTAAAATGCTGAGTGGATATTCCCTAAAGAAATCAAATTGTTTGGAACAAGCAAAAGCTTCTAGTATGAATGGCTGTGTCCTAGATGAAGCCCTTCTCATTCTGGTATCTGGAGGGTTTATGGCCAGTCAGCCAGCCCCCCACAGGCTCCTCCTAATGCAAAGCCTGTCCATCACCTTTTTGCCCCCAACCCTACCCCTCATCTATCCACACACAAAGATTTCCCAGTCTGAATCCTCACTCAAGAAAGAGATCTAAAAGGAAAACTGTCCTTCCTGCACAGAAAAAGCTGTAAACTATTTCATTATACATGATTTGGTCTGATGGTGAATAATATTTAAATAATAATAATGATGATGTAAATGTTATCTGACTTTCAAGTTTTAGATCAACTCTGGACCAAATATAAAAAATAGTTTATGCTTTTAGGCATAATTATTAGCAACCTTGAACATATAAATGTGTAATTAAGAAAATATAATTTTGGCTTTGTAAGGAATGAGGGAGTTTGAAATAAAGGGAAGAGGGACTAAAAGAGGTTTAAATCTATCAAAATTACAAAGATAACAATAGCAACCTTTACTTGGATAAATATCAAACATGACAAGGAAAGGAAAATGGGGATGGAAATAATATAGGTGTGCTAAGTCTTAATTTTTCATCAATACACAAATCGATAAAGTGAACAAACCAAGCTGATAAATCAGAGATTAGAAATTATAAGCATATCTTCCAAAATTCTAACATCACCAAAAATAAACAGGGAAAAAGAAGTAAAAGAGAAACTAACATGAAAGTATAACTGGGGAGAAGGAGTAAAACAGGGAAAACTTGTCATTCGTCCTAAAATAGTATTATTTGACACATTCCCATTTAGTTACATTATAGCAATAAAAATATATTTTGAAGCTAAATATGTTCATTTATTCTGGAACCCCAAGGTATTTCACAATACTCAGCCCACATCAATCAAGTCTTCTTGTCTGCCACCCTACTTTCCTCCAGCACTCAGCCTGCTTCAGCTACGACTTCGCTTCCTCATTGTGTGTCCACTCTATTATGTTTGATTCGCCTTCTCCTCTCTCTTCTCTGCCTTAGGCCAAGTCAGGTCTCCCCTATCCCAGGGCAAACAAAAAAAAATTTCACTTGATTGGTTGGAATGGTTTGCATCATTTCTCTTCTTCCTTTAACTTTCCCACTTTAAATAAGTAAGTTTAAAAATAAATAAATAAATAAATAAATAAGTTTTATTTTCCCCTGAAATCCAGCTTTTAAGCACCAAGGGTGATGCTTTTATAGTCCTCATTCTACTTAATATTTTACTCAAGCATTTCACAGGAAACCTTTCTTTTCACCTTTTGGGGGTTTTTTTTTCCTAAGGAAGGGATGAAATGGAGAAGGAGTGGAAATACCTCACAAGAATACTGTTCTGAGAACATCTGAGGAAATGCTGGCATGAAGTGTTCCAATTACAAATGCACCATTGCTTTGGTCAAGAATATTAATCTCTGCCTTTTGGCACTGAAGAAAACAATCCAAGTACACGAGTAGAAACAACCAACCTCTCCACATAAGTATTGTCATATTAGCCTTTCATAATCATATTGCGTGCAAGAAGACTAAGAGAATACAAACCTTAGTTAGGGAAACATTCTCAATATATTAAATCCAAGCTTCAAAAGTGATGACATATTGCCTCAACATAGTTATCCTCCATTAAATAACATTCCCCACCAAAAAAAAAAACAGTAAATAACCTACAAACGAAGAGAAAAATAAGAAATAAAATAAGACAACCAATGAATGAACTAAGATTTTCGAAAATCTGAAATTTACATTACACAAGACTCTGGTTTTCTTTAAAACATAAGGAATTTTGACCCTTAAAAGTATATTAATTTGTTGCATTGGGGTCAGTCACATCCATTTGCAAGAAATAGGGCATAAACAATATTCAGAAATCAATGGCATTCCTGTAGTCCAACAATGATCATTGGAAAGAGAAACTAAAAAACTACCATTTACTATACTAACATCACCTTTTTGCCCCCAACCTACCCCTCATCTATCCACACACAAAGATTTCCCAGTCTGAATCCTCACTCAAGAAAGAGATCTAAAAGGAAAACTGTCCTTCCTGCACAGAAAAAGCTGTAAAATAAAGAAAAATAAAGTAGTATACATTTTTATGTATTTTAAACATTTTATTTGTAATTTCATTTAAATAACATTTTTAAAATTATTTTATTGCTGTTCAAGTATAGTTGTCTGCATTTGCCCCCCACCACACCCCCACACCCCAGCCATTCCCACCTCCTTCCCCTGATTCCACACTCCCTTAGTTTTGTCCATGTGTCCTTTATAGTTAGTTGTTCCTGAACACCCTTCCCCCTTTTCCCCCCATTATCCCCTCTCACCTCTCCTCTGTTTACTATCAGATTGTTCTTAATTTCAATGTCCCTGGTTATATTTTGTTTGCTTGTTTTGGTGATTAGATTCCTTTGTTAAAGGTGAGATTATATGGTATTTGTCTTTCACCGACTGGCTTATTTCATTCATTCATTCACGAATGCTCTCTAGTTCCATTCATGCTGTTGCAAAGGGTAGGAGCTCCCTCTTTATTTCTATGTAATATTTCCATCATATAAATGTACCATAGTTTTTAATCCATTCATTTACTGATGGGCACTTAGGTTGCTTCCAGCAGTTGGCTATTGTAAATTGTGCTGCTATGAACACTGGGGTGCATAGGTTCTTTTGGATTGGTGTTTCAGGGTTCTTAGGATATAATCCCAGCAGTGGTATTGCTGTGTCTAAGGCAGTTTCATTTTTAGTTTTCTGAGGAAACTTCATACTATTTTCCACAGTGGCCACACCAGTCTGCATTCCCACCAACAGTGTACTAAGGTTCCCTTTTCTCCACATCCTCTTCAACACTTGTTGATTTGTTTGTGATGGCCATTCTGACTGGTGTGAAGTGGTATCTCATTGTGGTTTTAATTTGCATCTCTCTGATGGCCAGTGATGCTGAGCATCCTTTCATGTCTCCAGACCCTCTCTCTATGTGTCCTCCTTGGAGAAGTGTCTGTTCAGGTCCTTCGCCCATTTTTTACTTGGGTTGTCTTCCTGGAGTGGAGTCATGTGAGTTCTTTATATATTTAGGAGATCAAACCCTTGTCTGAGGTATCGTTGGCAAATATGTTTTCCCATACAGTTGGATCTCTTTTCATTTTAATTCTGTGTTCTTTAGCTGTGCAGAAGCTTTTTAACTTAATGAAGTTAATATTGCTGCATGGAATATCTGAGGTTTTCCTGTTTGTTTCCCTCTAGTACTTTTATCGTGTCACAACTTACATTTAAGTCTTTTATCCACCTTGAATTTATTTTTGTATATGGTGTAAGTTGGTGATCAAGTTTCATTTTTACGCATGTAGCTGTCTTGGTCTCCCAACACCATTTGTTGAAGAAGCTATTTTTACTCCATTTTATCATCCTGCCCCCCTTGTCAAATATTAATTGAATAGAGACTTGGGTTTATTTCTGGGCTCTCCATTCTGTTCCATTGGTCTATGTGTCTATTCTTATGCCAGTACCAGGATGTTTTGATTACAGTGGCCTTGTAATACAGTTTGATACCAAGTATTGTGATCCCTCCTACTTTGTTCTTCTTTTTCCAAATTGCTGCAGCTACTTGGGGTCATTTATGGTTCCATATAAATTTTTAAATATTTGTTCTATATCTCTAAAATATGTCATTGCTACTTTAATAGGGATAGCTTTGAATCTATAAATTGCTTTGGGTAGTATGGACATTTTTTTAAAAGATTTTATTTATTTATCTTTAGAGGGAAAGGAGAGAGGGAGAGAAACATCAATGTATGGTTGTCTTTCGTGCATCCCCTGCTGGGAACTGGCCTGCAGGGAACCTGCCTGCAACCCAGGCATGTGCCCTGACTGGGAATCGAACCGCGATCCTCTGGTTCGCAGGCCTGTGCTCAATCCACTGAGCTATACCAGCCAGGGAAGTATGGGCATTTTGATGATGCTCTTCCAATCCATGAATGTGGTACATGCTCCCATTTGTTTGTGTCCTCCATAATTTCTTTCTTCAGTGTTCTATAGTTTTGAGTACAGGTCATTTACCTCCTAGGTTAGGTTTATCCCTCGGTACTTTATTTTTCTTATTGCTATATCAAATGGAATTTTTTTCCTGGTTTCTTTTTTTGATATTTCATTGTAGGTACACAAAAATTGCTCTGACTTCTGAATATTGACTTTGTATCCCGCTGTTCTGCCAAATTCACTTATTAGGTCAAGTAGTTTTTTGGTGGAATCTATAGGATTTTCTATGTACACTATGAGTTTTGCTTCCTCCTTTGCAATTTGGATGCCTTTTCTTTCTCTTGTCTGATTGCTCTAGCTAGGACTTCCAATACTATTTTGAATAGGAGTAGTGAAAGTGGACATCATTGTCTTGTTCCTGTTCTTAGTGGGAAAGCTTTTGGTTTTTGCTCATTATGATGTTGGCTGTAGATCTCTCATATATGGCCTTTATTATGTTGAGGAATGCTCTATTTCCACTTTGCTGAGTGTTTTTATCATAAATGGGTGCTGTACCATATCAAATGTTTTTTCCACATCTATTGATATGATCATGTGATTATCTTTCATTTTGCTTATGTGATATATTGTTTACTGATTTGTGAATATTGAACCATCCTTGCATTCCTAGGATGAATCCCACTTAATCATGGTGTATGATCTTTTTAACATATTGCTGGATGCAGTTTGCCAATATTTTGTTGAGGATTTTAGCGTCTATGTTCATCAGTGATATTCACCTGAAGTTTTCTTTCTTTGTTATGTCTTTACCTAGGTATAAATTTAACCAAGGATATAAAAGACCTGTACTCGGAAAACTGTAGAACACTTAAGAAAGAAACTGAGGAAGATACAAAAAAATAGAAGCATAATTGTGTTCATGGATTCGAAGAATTAACATCAATAAAATGTTCATATTACCCAAAGCAATCTAAAGATTCAATGAAATTCATATTAAAATATCAATATAAATATCTGCATATATCACAGATCTAGAACAAATATTCCTGACATTAATATGGAACCAAAGAACATCCCAAAAGCATCAGCAAACCTGAGAAAGAAGAACAAAGTTGGAGGAATCACAATACCTACTATTAAACTATATTACAAGGCCAGTGTATTCAAAAGAGTCTGGTACTAGCATAAGAAAAGTCACATAGATCAATGGAACAGAATAGAGAGCTCAGAAATAAACCCATGTCTCTATGGTCAAGTAATATTTGAAGAGGGGCCATGAGCATACGATGGAGTAAAATAGCCTCTTCAATAAATGGTGTTGGGAGAACCAGACTGGTACATGAAAAGAATGAAACTTGACCACCAACTTACATCATACACCACAAATGGATAAAGGACTTAAATATGAGTTGTGATGCCAAAAAGACTAGTAGAAAACATAGGCAGTAGAATTTTGAACATCCCACGTAGCAATATTTTTGCTGATATATCTCCCAGGGAAGGGGAATAAAGGGGAAAATGAACAAAAGAGAACACATCAAATTAAAAAGTTTTTGCACTACTAAAGAAATTATCATCAAAATGAAACAGGAAACGACTTCCAGCCAAAATGAAAGCACAGGTAGATACACTTCCACTCCTCGCACAACCAAATGAAGGACAGCAACAAATTTAAAACAAAAAAAAAAAATAACCAGAACTGCCAGAAAATTCAAGGTATGGATATCCAATAACCAAGGAGTTAAAGGAGAAACATTAATCCAGACCAGTAGGAGGGATAGAGATAGGCAGCTGGGGCAGAGAGGGCCTGCAGCAAGGTGTTAGCTGGCAGACTGGGAGGTCTCACATTTGCATGTGGATAACTAGGAGAAACAACAGAGGAGAAAGACAGACTGCACAGCCCAGGGCTCCTGCGTGGGGAAAAAAAGCTCCAAAACCTGCCTGAAAAAATCTTTGAGGGTTGAAGTGGCAGGAGAAACTCCGAGCCTCACTGGACAGTTCATTGGAGAGACCAACAGGGTCTAAAATGTACACAAAACCATCCACCTGGGAACCAGCACCAGAAGGGCCCAATTTGCTTGTGGGTAGCAATGGAAGTGACTGAAAGCTGGCAGAGAGCTGAGCAAGTGACATTGTTCCTGGTGGGACCCCACGCCAACATACAGCACTACAACAAAGCTGTGAGTTGGCATGCCCTGGTGAATACTTATGGCTCCACCCCTTACTAGGTAACAGGCACACTGAGACAAAAAAATATGACCCGAATGAAAGAATAGATCGAAACTCCACAAAAAACACAACTAAATGATGAAGAGATAGCCAACCTATCAAGTGCATAGTTCAAAATACTGGTAATCACAATGCTCACAGAAATGGTTGAGTATGGTCGCAAAATAGGGGGAAAAGTAAAGACTATGCAAAATTAAATAAAGAAAAATGTACAGGGAACCAACAGTGAAGGGAAGGAAACCGGAACTCAAACCAACAATTTGGAGCAGAAGGAAGAAATAAACATTCAACCAGAATAGAATGAAGAAACAAGAATTCAAAAAAATGAGGAGAGGCTAATGAACCACCAGGACAACTTTAAACATTCCAACATCTTAATCATAGAGATGCCAGAAGGGCAAGAGGAAGAGCAAGAAATTGAAAATTTATTTGAACAAATAATGAAGAACTTCCCCAAGCTGGCAAAGGAAATAGACTTCCAGGAAATCCAGGAAGCTCACAGAGTGCCAAAGAAATTGGACACAAGGAAGCACACGCCAAGGCACATCACAATCCTATTAGCCAATATTAAAGAGAAGGAGAGAATCTTAAAAGCATCAAGAGACAAGGAGACAGTTGCCTACAAAGATCTGTGAGTTCCTATAAGGCTATCAGCTGATTTCTCAAAAGAAACCTTGAAGGCAAGAAGGGGCTGGAAAGTATTTGAAGTCATGAATGGCAAGGACCTACATCCAAGATTACTCTATCCAGTAAAACTTTTACTAGAATGGAAGGGCAGATAAAGTGCTTCTTAGATAAGGTCTAGTTAAAGGAATTCATCATCACCAAGCCCTTATTATATGAAATGTTAAAGGAACTTAGCTGAGAACTAGATGATCAAAAACTATGAACAGTAAAGTGGCAACAAACAACTATCAACAACTGAACCTAAAATACAAAAACTAAGCAAACAACTGGAACAGGATCACAGAAATGGAGATGACATGGAGTGTTATCATTGGGGAAAAGGAAGGGGAGAGTGGGGAAAAAGGTACAGGGAATAAGAAGCATAATGGGTAGGCATAAAATAGACAGGGGGAGGTTAAGAAGAGTTAGGAAATGTAGAAGCCAAAAGGAACTTCTACATACAACCCATTTACACAAACTAAGTGGGGGAATGCTGGAAGATGAGGGAGGCAATGCAGGGCAGAGGGGTAATAAAGGGGAGAAAGAAATGGGACAACTGTGGTAGCATAATCAATAAAATACACTTAAAAAAGGAACATGTAATGAATGACTCATGGTCAATGGAGAGGGGTGGGTCGGATGGATGGGGGCAAAAGGGAAAAATAACTGGGATAACTGTAACAGAATAAACAATAAAAAAAAGAAACACAGTATGGTTTTGGTAAGAACACTGAATGGGAAAGGCTCATATAAAGCATTAGTTTTAAGCCTCAAAGCTACTGGGAGAAATAAACTAAGTCTTGTAACCATAGTTATGAAAAAAACGTCCTGATTGCATTATTATCAATGTCGAACAAGACTTTAAATCAGTTAAAATTTATTTAATTAAGCATAAACTTATTTTCACATTTGTCTACAACCACAGTAAATACAGTTTTGGCATAAAGACACAGTCTTTGGAGTTTAAAACATCCCCAACTGCAAAATCACATACAGGAAACCCCCATTATTGTTTATGTAATAGTGGATTTGTTAATCAAATTAAAATAATTACACTATGTAGAATAAAATAAAATGAAAATAATTTACTCATAAAATTCATATTTAAATCATCTTTATTTACAAAATAGTATCCTGAGAGTGTAATTCCATTAAGCTCCAATTTGAGCTTAAGTATAGCCACTTAAGTAACAGCCGTTACTTAGAGCATGAGAGAAGGCAAAATTACTTTTTAGAGATATATAGATCATGTATCATAGAAATGTATAGTTGTAAACTATAATCTTAATGTCACCCCAGTTATTTTAATTAAAAGAAAAGAAGAAGAATTATTTTTGAAAAGAGACCAAAAATATTGTCAAGTTTCTTGTGGTTCTGGATGTTCATTCAGTAGCCGGCTCATTTGAAGGCGGAATCAACCCTGATGGGACCTCACTTCTATTTTCAGGATGTGAGGGTGGGGCTGTGGGTGGTGGATAAAATCCGGCTCTTGGGGGAAGATAATGAGGAAAAGCTCTCGGTGGGTAGACATTTCTCACTGTTCAAAAAGATTAATAGAAGACATTTTTTAACTTTAAGCACTGATACTACAACCCTAATAAATCATTAGCTTATAACTTCTAGTACTCATCTTTATATCCAAAAATCGACACTAGAATAATTACTTGATTTAACAAAATGGGATTTTGACAGCATTAACAAAAACATACTTCCTTCAACTACACATGATTAAAGGGAATATCATAAATTTTAGACCCAATTTTTTACTTATGAAGATCTAACATGTTACATTTTTTAAAAAGAATTATTGCAAACTATACAACCTTACTTTTAAAAAGTTTCCATGCAATATATTTTCACCAGACTTAAAATTCAGACCAGTAATTCCCATTCCAATTTGATATTACCCTCAAACATTCATAGTCACATCAAACACTGCCTTAAAATTCTCCAAACAAAATTCATTTTAATTCACACCTTAAAATAAAAGAGGAATGAGGGAAGGAACAACCACATCAGGAAAAAAACAGGCTTCTGCCCACTGTCTGCCAGTCATGCACCTATTCTGTAGAAAACTACAGTTCTAAATGGCAGTGTATAAACACAAAAGCAATAAAGCATTTCATTTTTCTGATGTGGGGCTACAGAAGAATTTCAATAAATTCAACAATTAGTCTGAACACATTTTAGATTTAAATAAGTAGGACTGTGTGAAAAATACTTAAGAAAAAAGACTTTACTTTAAAAAGTACTTTAATACTTTAAAGTACTTTTAATACTTTAGCCAGTGATTTTAATGATAAAATATAATTGCAATTATTTTCACTAATTGCCACAGTAACCAGTTTCTATCAAGTAAGGTACAAATAATTTCCGTCTTAACACAAGACTGCTACAAAAATTCAATAGTCTTCTTGAGAAACAAAATATAGAAATAATTCCACATTACGGAGATGAATCAGGCTGAAACCTCCTTACAGTCTACTGATGGTTGGCTGCCTTCCCTAAGGCAGGACACTATGGTGCACTCAGAGTGTGAGAAAAGTTTTCCTCCACTGTATTACTACACGAACAGGAAGTAGACTTAACACGTCTGATTTACTCTATAAAACATATATTAATTTTTTTTCAGAAAGCATACTTGCAAATGGAGGAGGTGGTGGACCAGGAAAGTCCCTCGGAGGAAAATAATCACAGGGAGCTCCATACATGCCGCCTGGAGGCGGAGGGAAAGGTGGACCTCTCCTCACGAACGGGCCCCTTCCATCCATTGGGAGAAATGGACCTCTGACTGGAGGAACAAAGCCAGGGCCAGCTGCTTCACTTTGGATGGGGAGAGATGCATCAGGCACATTTAAATTCTGTAACAAATGGACACATGGCAGTCACTAAAATTAACAGCAAAATGTGTAACCATTTCCTAGGCAGCTAGGCAGAAAGCAGTCTATGATAGTCTGAAATGGCTCCAGGGAAAGACAAAGGGACTTCTACATCAGATGGGTTTTTGCCATCACAAATATTTTATTAACTCAAACAGAAAACAGCTTTAACCAACAAAGTAATATTCTGACTCAAGATACAACATATGAATAGCCCAAGAGTACAAAATTATACATTCTTTTATCAAGCATATACTGAAAAGAAGATGCTTATGTATGTATTTTCAACACAAAATAAGGCAACCAAAACAAAAATTGTAAACATACTAACAAAAAGATACTTCAAAACATTCAAATAAAAATCCAAGGGGGAAAAAATCCAAATTCTTCTTTAACTATAATAAAGTAACTCAAGCCTCTACAGTCTGGAAGTTGTATTTTATTACCATCAGGTACATTCTAGAAAAGAAACATCTATAATGCTCAGTAGGAAGTATATTTATCAAATAAAAGAAAACAGCTTTATATCAAAAACTAGATTCCTAGCTAAATTTCTATTCCAGTTAACCAAGAGATTAGGAGGCTCCCAAACAATGGATAAAATTCCACTTTCAATACTTACACCAAGATCGTCTTTGTTGTCATTTCTATTGGATTCCATTTCTGAAGACTTTGGCCCATCTAGACATAAAAGTTAAACCATGAATCCATGACTTATCAACCCATTCCTGGAATAGTTCCAGATCACAAAGAACGTTCATACTTCCTCATTCCCCTTGTCAGCACATAAACCAGCCTGACACCAGCAACCTTTATTAGGGCCACAGAGAAGACTGAGGTCCCTGGGAACCTTGGCAAACTCAAATCAAAGTTCTGCAAAGGCATGTGGCAGCCTGTTCCCCGGCAACCCTGCTCCAAGCAGCACCATGAGGAGACTTCTAGGAAGTAGCATTCCTCCCCTTCTCTCTTCTTTCCTCCTCTTTCATTTCTCTCCCACTTCACTTCCCTTCTTTTCTCTCTCCTTCCCTCCTTTGCTCCTTCTTTCCTCCCTCCCACCTTTCTTTTTTTTTATTTAATTGCTGTTCAAGTATTTTTCTGTCTTTTACTCCCATCCCAGCCCACCTCCCCAGCCCTCCCCACCTCCCTCCCATTTCCACCTCCCTAGTTTTTGTCCATGTGTCCTTTATACTTGTTTCTGTAAACCCTTCCCCTCTCTTTATCCCTCCATCACATAGCACAGACTAGCCTATGAATTTAGCCACTGTTTCTAAACAAATGTTCCTGAACTTTGTTATCAAGGACTACTCCAACCCTTGAGAAGATTCCAGCTCTAAATTAATGCAACTCTCTGCTTCCGTGTTCTTATACCTGAGCCACTTTTCACTTCTGGGGTAAAATGAACCGCAGAGCCATGCAGACTGGCACCACTCCAGGCTGACAGCTGCCTACTGCCTAGCTTTCCTTCTGTGTCTTCTAAACCAGTTTTCTCCTCAGCAATTTCCAACCCCCATGCTCCTCAAAAACTATTATTCCAGTCACTCAAAAACTCCCTTAACTTTTTCTAATCAAACACATAAATATAACAGCAATTATATTCCTCTGGTATTTCCTCCTATTATCATGGAAAGGATCCTTGTAGACAATCTGTAACTCTGATTCTGTGCTCAGAATCCCTCCCTCCGCTCCAGCTTCCTCAGGGATTTTCCTCTGTCTGTTGCCTCCCTCTTCCCTTGCCGCAAGTCTCTCCCAACTGCTACATAAAAATGACACAGAATCTCCCTATAGCTAGCTACCTCGTTCCTTAACAGTCAAGAATTGTTCTACACACATTGCTCAGAATTCCTCCCATTTTATTCTCATTTTACTGTAATCTATTTGCAACATCAACTGTTTGATGTTGATGCTGCACTGAAATTGTTTTCCCCAAGATCAAAAGCAAGTGTTTTGTGTTTTTTTTTTTTGCTAAAACAGACACTCACAGCCCTTATGTTATTTCTCACCATGATGACCACACCCTCCCTCTTTAAATCCCCTGGCCTTTAATTTCTGTGATGGTACCCCTCCTTCTCTCCATCTCTTCTTTCTAGCTGCTGCTTCCTTCAGTCTCTTTGATGGTACGACTACCTCTAACCATCTTTACATGGTGGTCTCTTCAGCATTCCACCATTGGCCCAATTTTTGTCCCCTTCTCTCCTTGAGAAGTCCCCTGTACTCCTATAGCTTTAATTTGATGTGTACATACTATTAATGACTTCCAGATGTTTAATTCCCATCTAGATATTTCCCCTAGGACTTGAAAGCTTGAACTGCTGATCTGAATATTCATGCTGGTGTAACAGAAGTACTGCTAATTTTCTAAGTTCAAAATGTAACTTACAATCTTTCTTGTCAAATTTCCTTGCAGCTCCTTGTTCCTTGTCTCAGAACAATGAATGGCCCAGATGCCACAGGAACCTGGGCATCAGCCAAGATTCTTTCTTCTTCTTCATTCCCACATGCCTTCAGTTCTAAATCCTCCCAATTCTATTTTCTCTGTCGGTTCCCATTCATCTATCCCCTCTGCTAAATTACCACTATCACTCATGTAGATTCCTATCATAAGTCTCCTAAAACGTTACCCTGCCTCCACTCTCTCCAATCTATTCACCATAATGCAATCACAGCAATTCCTCTAAAATGCAGATCTTATATATTTCCCTGTTTAAAATATCTTTTAATGTGTTTACCCTGTGAATAAGGTCCAAATTTCTAAACAAGTATGCAAGGCTCTGAAAACTTTTTTGTATATTCTATTGATTATGCTATTATACTTATCTCAATTTCCGCCCCCCACCCTGCACCCCCAACCCTCCAGCATTTCCCCCTCTTAGTTCATGTCCATGGGTTGTACATATAAGTTCTTTGAGTCCTCTCTTTCCTATACCATTTTTTACCTCTCCCCATCTATTTTATGCTTACTAATTGTGCTTTTTCTTCCCTGTACCTTCCCCCCCAATCCTCCCTTCCCCCTCCCCATTGAAATCCCTCTGTGTGATGTCCGTTTCTCTGGTTCTGTTCCTGTTCCAGTTGTTTGCTTAGTTTGTTTTTTTTTTTTTTTTTTTTTTAGTTTGGTTGTGGATAATGGTGAGTTTGTTGTCATTTTACTGGTCATATTTTTTATCTTCTTTTTCTTAGGTAAGTCCCTTTAACATTTCATATAATAAAGGCTTGGTGATGATGAACTCCTTTAACTTGACCTTATTTAGGAAGCACTTTATCTGCCCTTCCATTCTAAATGATAGCTTTGCTGGAGAGAGTCATCTTGGATGCAGGTCCTTGCCTCTCATGACTTAGAATACTTCTTTCCTGCCCCTTCTTGCATGTAAGGTTTCTTTTGGGAAATCAGCATATTATCTTGTGGGAACTCCTTTGTAGGTAACTGTCTCCTTATCTCTTGCTGCTTTTAGGATTTTCTCTTTGTATTTAATTTTGGGTAACTTAATGATGATGTGTCTTGTTGTGTTCCTCTTTGGGTCCAATTTCTTTGGCACTCTCTAAGCTTCCTGGAAGTCTATTTCCTTCACCAGACTAGGGAAGTTTTCCTTCATTATTTGCTCAAATAAGTTTTCAATTTCCTGATCTTTCTCTTCTCCTTCTGGCACCCCTGTAATTCAGATACTGGAACGTTTCAGGTTGTTCCACAGGTCTGTAAGCCCCTCTTCACTTTTTTGAATTGTTTCTTCATTCTGTTCCAGTTGGATGTTTATTTCTTCCTTCTGCTCCAAACTGTTGATTTGAGTCCCAGTTTCCTTCCCTTCACTGTCAGTTCCCTGTACATTTTTCTTTATTTCACTTTGCGTAGCTTCCACTTTTTCCCCTATTTTGTGACCAAGCTCAATCAGTTTTGTGAGCATTTATTTTGATTACCAGGGCTTTAAATTCTCCATCAGATAAGTTGACTATCTCCTCATCGCTTAGCTTTCTTTCTGAGGTTTTGCTCTGTTCTTTCATTTGGGCCCTATTTCTTTGTTTGGGGTCCCTTTTAACTTGTGCGGAGGCAGGGCCTTAGGTATTCCCCCCGGGCAGGGCAACCCTCCTTGCTGTGCTGCAGCCCTGCTTGTGGGGGGAGGGGGCAGAGAGGGAACAATGCAGCTCCTCTGCTCCTCTCTAGCCCACTTTTCAAGAAACTCTCGAGTGAGACTGGGAGTTTGTGTCACCGAGCCAACTGCTGTAGTCCACAGCAAGCTCTGAGTCTCCGTTTATCGTTGAGTCAGGCCCTCCCCCACAGCCTGCTGTCTCTTGGCAGCTTAGCCCCAGCAAAGCCCTGAAATCTCTAAGCGCCACTTACCTCTTCACTATTTGTTTTAACATACCCAGACTCACACTCCTCATTGCAGCCAAAACTTACTGGGCACTCTTAATTCTAAATCTTCTCCTAAAATATTATCATCATCATTTTGGTCCACCTAATTCCTCCAAGAAGATTTTCTTAACTAGCCCACACACAAATACTAACACCTCACCTCAGTGAGTGCCCCACACACTCCCATAACATTTTGTACTCATTACTTCCATCACTATGTTGTGCAACACTGTATACACAACCTCAAGGTATAAAAAATGCTGAGCTCCTGCTCACCAATGAAATAGAGCAATTTCCATAATGCCTGTCATAAATGAGCATTCTGTAAATACGTAGCGCATCAGTAACTGGGTCCAAGAGGTCCACTGCCCTCTCATTTCAAAAAAGAATAGGGATGAAAGCCATGGCTTAAGTTAGGCAGACATAGGTTCAAATCCTGCCTCAGATACTTTCTATCTGGAGACCATGAGCACTTTTTTGACTCTTAGTTTCTTTATCTAAAAAATGAAAATACTAGTGTCTACCTTCATAGGTTCATTGTGAAGGTTAAATGAGATAATTCACTTCCATTCAATAGAATGCTTACTGACCACTAGTGCTAAGTCAATGTATTTCAACCACATCTCTTTCCATTCTCTTTCATGTAAATACCAAATAGTAACAAAGCAATAGCAATACATTACATTTATACAAAACTTTTCAATTCATAAAACACTTCCACACACATTAACTCAATCCTCTAAGGCCTTGTCAAGTGGTCAATATCCAAGTTTTAGAGCAATTATCCATGTGACTTATGTTATTGCTTTTCTCATTGTTTGCTTATGCTGTTTTTGGCACAGACCCACCTCCTAACTAATTTTTCAAATTCTCTCAAAAATAACTCATGTGGCACCTCCCTCATGGAGTTTTCCCTGATCCTTCAAACAGATGAGCATTCTCCCTTCCTGCAAACACAGTATATTCTCTAATGAGACTTACTCTTCTCCCAGTATTAAAGACACATCTTTCTCCCCCAATTAATTATTAGTATAATTATAATAAACTTTCCCTTGTTATAATTATATTGTCTGCAATATCATGCAACGTACCTCCTAAACAGGAAGCACGGAAATATTATCTGCTTAATTGGATGTTGTTCAATTACCAAAAATAAATAAATAAATAAATGTAAAAATCTAAATAGCAATAGTTTAATTATACATATATTTTCATTCCATTATGCATGAATTAATGGGGGAAAATTTCAAAAGCCTAACAAAAAGAATTAATTTAATTACAACTAATAATAAAAATCTAGGCCATAGGTCTGTTTTTTTGTTTATCATTAAAATATTTTTTTCTAAAATAATTAGTTCAAACAAATAATGCCCTCCCTACAACTATATACGCTTTCCTGAGGAAATTTTTACCAATAAATTTATATTAAATTTCTACTTATGTTTTATTTTTTTTGTATTCTTAATTTCTTTATATACTTCTGATTGATACATTAGAGACATATATTTCCCACCTTCAGTGGGTTGCTTTGTAGTGATTTAAGGAAAAGAGAGCCTGACAAATACTAGGTTCCTCAGTAAATGTTACACAAAATGTTTAAATAAGATAATTGATTAAACCTGCAACACAGCATGCACCCAAATTATTTTTCTGCTTTTAGGATTTTTCTGGTGAATTTTCACATATCCATTCACATCAGCCTAATTTCCCTCATGACTAAACAGGATATATGTAAGTTTACTGGGAAAATTAGAAAATTAAAAATGGAACAGAGTAAACATTCCATCACAGGTTAACAGAGTCAACTCATTACCATGGCACCCACACCAGTCACCAATGTCTACACAGACACCACGGGCATGTGCAACACAACAAGAAATACAAACCAGGAACATTTCAGAAAAGAAATTGTGGCCTTCATAGCTACCACACATAGCAATTACATGGTCCTTTATTCAGCTTCTAGTTCTTTAGCTTGCCACCCTTATTAAAAAGACACACACACACACACACACAAAGTATGTGTTACCTGCTTTATCCTGTGATGGCACATTAAAACTCCTGAGTTCTGCTGGCCCAGATAGTCTCCCAGTATTAGGGTAAAATCTGTCTTGTCTTTGTGGAGGAAGAGCTGGATCAAGATAAGGTTGGCCTGAAAAAACAATTTTTACAATATTGTCACTATCGTAAAAATAAATCAAGTTGACTTAAGTTTAATATATTGAACACAGACATTTCTCTTGTTTTCTAAAAGATTATAACCATATTCTTTGCAGATAACAGTAAAGAATTGTGGGAAAATTACATATTGCACTGAAGACAGTAACTTTATTTGCTTTTGTAGTAAAGCACAAGTATAACATGCTACCCTAAATTTTTAAAGTTTGACTATAATGTGCAAATTAAAATATGTGAGTATAATTTAGTTATATATATTCACTTAACTTTCAATTTTAGTAACAGTAGAAGGAGACAGATGACATCAATATGTCAAAAAACACTATGAAAAGATAGCTACTAGCAAAGAAAGAAAAAACAGAATATGTTGACAGCATAGCAGAAAATTTAGCAGAACAGACAATAATAAAAGAAATGGTCACCAACACAGAAAGAGAATTATTCATAGGTCATTCATTGCTGATCAAATTAATTTTCAGTAACTTCAGTATTTTGGAATTTAGCATCCCTCCAAAACTGAAAAGGAAGATTCTGACACAATACATGAATGGAAGGTGCACAATGCTCAGATTAAGGACATCTGGACAGCTTCACAGTTGGGCACAGGCTCTGACTCGGGTCAGAGCCACCTTCCTTTGTCCCCAGGGGTTAAGATGACAAAGTGGTCATTCCTGGGTCCCTACAGAACTCATCATTCTTGAAAAAACATATAAGTAGTCTATCTCATCCTTGACAGGTGATAGCAAACTTCTGATAGATTAGGTTTGCATATGCCCAAGTGGCCAAGTCAAAGGGGATGAATTGTGTGACTCTCTCCTACCCTTATACATAGGGACGAATGGCCCCAAACTACCTTCTATAACTGTTCTAGGCAGTGGTTCATAATATGAACTCCATACAGTGTTGGATATGCCAGTCCTCACCTGACTCAGTCACATGGGACCTTATTGATTCACCTCTCCCACACCTAAGAAATCATCTGGCATTAAGCAGAATAGACAGAATGAATTATATTTAATGAGCTCCCAAGGGTCAAGGGATGTAACTTAGGAGAGCCATATCCACATGGGCTTAAAGACTCATTTCCTTCCCCTTTCAGAATCTTAGCAGAGCTGTCTCAAAGGGTCTGAGTCAGGCCAAGAGAAGAAAAGACCAAAACCAAGCACCAAGAACTAAACTGAGCTTTCCCTTTCTACTCCAAACACAGGATTAATGAAATGACAGACTTGGGCAAGGGGAGAGAATGGAGAAACGGAAAAACCTCATGACTCTTTCTTAATCAGGTCTCAGATACCATATCAATATTTTGCATCTAAAATACATCTTCACAGTATCAGCAACTTTAGAACTATAAAATTTTGCTACAAGCTTACTATTTTATAAGTCATATACCCATGTTGTCCTCTACTGACAAAAAGTAATATATTCCTTAAATCTACCCAGGCCTATTATGTGCCTGAGTGACACACTGATTTTGACACAGTCCATGCTCTTAGTCTAACGACAGAAACAAACACATAGAATGGGATTGATGCCTTAATATAGGGGTACACAAATAATATAAGAGGTGGTCTATGTAATTCTGACTGAAAGAATCAGAATATTGTCAAACAGGAGGTAAAGCTTGCCCTGAAAGTCAGGAAGAACGAATAAGTAAACAAGGATATACTGGTCAAACTCAAATATACATGTACATATAACTCAAGTAACCAGGACTCAAATCAACATTTGGAGCAGAAGGAAGAAATAAACATTTGACCAGAACAGAATGAAGAAACAAAAATATAAAAAAAATGAGGTGAGGCTTAGGAATCTCCAGGACAAACCTTAAATGTTCCAACATCTGAATCATAGAGATGCCGAAGGAGAAGACGAAGAGCAAGAAATTGAAAACTTATTTGAACAAATAATGAAAGAGAACATCCCAATCTGGCAAAGGAAGTAGACTTCCAGGAAGCCCAGGAAGCTCAGAGAGTCCCAAAGAAGTTGGACCCAAGAAAGCACACACCAAGGCACATCATAATTACATTTCCCAAGACTAAAGATAAGGAGAGAATCCTAAAAACAGCAAGAGGAAAGGAAAGAGTTATCTTCAAAGGAGTTTCTATAAGGCTATCAGCTGACTTCTCAAAAGAAACTTTGCAGGCAAGAAGGAGCTGGAAAGAAGTATTCCAAGTCATGAAAGGCAAGGACCTACTCCCAAGATTATTCTATCCAGCAAAGCTATCATTTAGAATGGAAGGGAAGATAAAGTGCTTCCCAGATAAGGTCAAGCTAAAGGAGTTCATCATCACCAAGCCCTTATTATATGAAATGTTAAAAGGACTTATCTAAGAAAAAGATCAAAAATACAAACAGTAAAATGACAACAAACTCACAACTATCAACAAATGAACCTAAAAAAAAAAACCAAAAGTCAAAACAAACTAAGCAAACAACTAGAACAAGGACCGAATCACAGAAATGGAGATCACATGGAAAATTATCCATCGGGAGGGGGAGGGGGAGAATGGGGGAACAGGTACAGGAATAACTAGCATAAATGGTAGGTAGAAAATAGAAAGGGGGAGATTAAGAAGAATATAGGAAATGGAAAAGCTAATCAACTTGTATGTATGACCCATGGACATGAACTAAAGGGGGGGAACGTGGATGGGAGGGAGTGTACAGGGTAGAGGGGAATAAAGGAGGGAAAATGGGACCACTGTAATAGCACAATCAAAAAAAACCTATTTTTAAAAGGTATCTAAGAATCAGACCTATGCAAATATGAAGATTTAATTTAAGATCAAAAGTGATGTGAAATTGACAAACCAATATATACTATTTTTTAAAGATTTTATTTATTTATCTTTAGAGGGGAAGGGAAGGAGGGAAGGAGAGAAGGAGAGAAATATCAATGCATGGTTGCCTCTTGTAAGTCCCTTGCTGGGAACTGGCCTGCAACCCAGGCATATGCCCTGACTGGGAATCGAACCGCGATGGTGTGGTTCACAGGCCCGCACTCAATCCACTGAGCTACACCAGCCAGGGGCCAATATATACTATTAAAATAACATCTAATGGGGTAAAAACACCTCCTCACACTAAACATTAAAACAAAAATAAAATCCTGGTTAAAGGCTTAAAAATCAAAACAAATCTTTAAATTTTTAGATGAAAACCAAGACCATCTCTTTGATCTAGGAAGAGGTCTCAAACAAAACAAAAATTATATAAAAATAAAGATGGGTTAAATTATCTATAACAAAATTTGAAACTTATGTATAATAACCATATCCATTAATAATAAATAGAAAAAATATTTGCAAAATACAAAAGATTAGTATGCAAAATACAACAAAAATCCCTATTAAGAGATAAAATGGATCAGGCAACTTGAAACAAGAACACTTATGATTTATAAAACTGAAATATTCTCAAGCTCACTAATAATCAAAGAACTACAAAGAAACATGAGATAAGTTTTAACTCATATGACTGGAAATGCTGAAAAAAGTTTTACATCAAGTTTTGGAGAAACAGCTACTCTCAAATACTTCATGTATAGCTACTCTTGAGGACAATGACACAGTATCTATTAAATGTGAAAAATATGCATATCCTGTTACCCAACAATTTCATTTCTTGGAATCATCTGTAAAGAACTTATGTGCAAGACTTCCGCCAAGATGGAGGCATAGGTGGAAACACTGTGCCTTCTCCCACAACCAAGTTTGGATACAACAAAAGTTTTGGAGAACTAAGACACACCCAGAGACCAGAAAACGGAATTATACGGAAGTCCAACAGCTACAAACCGTTCAACAAGGACGGTAAGAGGTGGAGGCAGCAGCGGAGCTGGGTCGGGCAGGACAGACCTTGGAGCGCAAGCAGCCCAGAACTAGTCGGGGTGCGGAACAGACTGACCAAGGTCGCACATTTGCCCGCAGTGAGACGGACCACGCAGGCCCCAGGGGGCGAACCCAGTGGTGGAGGGCTGACAGCGGTGGCACACTCGCGTGCCATGGAGCGAGGCGCGTGGGCCTGGTGACGGTGGTGGCTGCGGTGCTGGTGGGGGTCGCGGCAGCAGGCGGCAGAGGGAAGCCATTGTCCCTCTTTGACCCCGCCCCCACATACAACGTCATAACCCAGCGACATAGTTGCCCTGCTCTGGTGAAACCTAGGGCTCCAATCCGGCTACTTAACAGGCACGAACAGCCCAAAAGATGGCGCAAGAGAAACTCAAAGTCCCAGAGCCAATAACTCTAAGCGACCAACAGATTGCCAGCCTCTCAGAAGCCCAATTTAAGACACTATTTATCAGGATGCTCACAGAATTGGTAGAGTACAGTCACAAATTAGAGGAACATATGAAGGCTAAACTAATTGAAATGAAGGGAGATGTCCAGGAAACCAATAGCGATGGAAAGGAAACTAGGACTCAAATCAATGGAATGGACCAGAAGGAAGAACAAAACATCCCACCAGAAAGGAATGAAGAAATAAGAATTCAACAAAATGAGGAGAGGCTTAGGAACCTCCAGGACATCTTTAAACATTCCAATATCCAAATTATAGGGGTACCACAAGGGGAAAAGAAACAGCCACGAGTGGAAAACTTATTTGAACAAATAATAAAGGAGAACTTCCCCAGTCTGGCAAAGGAAATAGACTTCAAGGAAATCCAGGAAGCTCAGAGAGTCCCAAAGAAGTTGGACCCAAGAAGGAACACACCAAGGCACATCATAATCACATTAGCCAAGACCAAAATGAAGGAGAGAATCCTAGAAGCATCAAGGGATAAGGGGACAGTCACCTACAAAGGAGTACCCATCAGACTGTCAGCGGATTTCTCAAAAGAGACCTTCCAGGCAAGAAGGGGCTGGAAAGAAGTATTCCAAGTCATGAAATCCAAAGACTTGCAGCCAAGATTGCTTTATCCAGCAAAACTTTCATTTAGAATGGAAGGACAGATAAAGTGCTTCTCAGATAAGGTCAAGTTCAAGGAGTTCATCATCACCAAGCCCTTATTATATGAAATGCTAAAGGGACTTATATAAGAAAGAGATGATGAAAAATATTAACAGTGAAAGGACAGCAAACACACAGTTATTAACAACCACACCTAAAACAAAAGCAAACCAAGAGGACAGCTAGATCAGGAATGGAACCATAGAAATGAAGAACACATGGAGGGTTAGAAACAGGGGGGTGGGAGGAGGAGAAGGGGGGAGAAGGCACAGAAAATAGCATAGATGGTAGGTAGAAAATAGATAGGGGGGAGGGTGAGAATAGTGGGGGAAATATAGAACCTAAAAGAAATTGAGACACGTGGTTATAAACTAAGGGGGGGAGAATGGTGGGGGAGGGAGTGTGCGGGTGGAGGGGAATGAAGGGGGGGAATAGAACAACTGTAATGGTATAATCAATAAAATATATTTTTAAAAAAATAAAATTAATAAAATTAAAAAATAAAAATAAAAAAAAAAGAACTTATGTGCAGCCCTGGCCAGTATGGCTTAGTTGAAGTCCTGTAAATTGAAAGGTTGTGAGTTCAATTCTCAGTCACAGCACATGCTTAGGTTGAGGGATCATCCCCAACTGGCACATGTGCAAGAGGCAACTGATTGACGTTTCTCTCTCACATTGATATTTCTCCCCCCCCTCTCTTGTTCCCTTTCCCTCTCTCAAAAATCAATGGGCATGACACTGGGTGAGGATAAATATAGAAATAAATAAAAGAATATTCGTGTAAAAAAGTGTTAATTGTATCACTGTCAGTACTGGTGAAACACTGGTAACACTGTCCTATATACGCACCAAAGGAGCCTAGATGAACATATTGTGGTATATTTATATACTGAAATACTACACAGAAATTAAAGCTTATTTTTTTTTATTTTTTTATTTTTCTTAAAGATTTTATTTATTTATCTTTAGAGGGGAAGGAAAGGAGAGAAGGAGAGAAATATCAATGTATGGTTGCCTCTCATGAGTCCCTTGCTGGGAACTGGCCTGCAACCCAGACATGTGCCCTGACTGGGAATCGAACCGCAATTGTGTGGTTTGCAGGCCCACGCTCAACCCACTGAGCTACACCAGTCAGGGCTAAAGCTTATATATATTAAAATAGAAAGAATTCAAGACCATATTGCTGATAAAGAAACTTGATAAAACAGAAATATACATTTTAAAAAATATTGTATATACATTTTAAGTTTACACACATGAAATTCATGAGTAGTTGCCTCTGGGAAAGAAGTTCAGTAATGGCCCCAGAGACACAACTAGAATAGACTTTAGCTTATTTCTAGATGGTGTGGTACTTTTATGTTTTATTTACACAATCATAAACAGAGTCATGCACAACCTATGTGGACACACATATCTGAAGCAAATATTAATATGTAAATCTGGGAGGTAACGTGCAGGATTTTGTTACATTATCTTTGTTTTTGTTTCTTAATCTGTAAAATGTGAATAACACTGTCAAGTGTGTTGGAATGATTAATAAAAAGCACTTAACATACTATCTGGCACAATGTAAGGGCCCCAAAGTAAATGTGACAGTGAGATTTTTTAGTATAAACTATATTAAAAGTACAATACTGACTGGTCTCATTCAAATTTATGATCATAAATTTCAAGTGGATACTCAACATTCCTCTGATCATACACTTCACTAATGTGTGAGTTCCTTCACTCCCCTAAATGGCTACTATCTACCTTTCTCTCTCTCTTCAAATCCCTGACAATCCCCCTCCTCTCCCATCTCAAATTAATGAACTTGCCACATCAGTGCCCTCAGTCACCCTCACCCATCTTTAGATCTTGCTTCTTTTTACAAAGTATAAAAAAGATTCAGCTCTACTTCTCAATTATACTCTGGATCCCATGTGTTTTGTCTACTACTCAAGGTTTCACTTTCACAATGATAACCTCTCCAATATATCACCCATTTCTATCTTAGATTATTCTCATCAGCAAAGAAACATGTTGTAGTATTTTCCATCTTTAAAAAACAAAAACACCTCTCCCTCCAGTTACCATCTCTAGCTTTTATTGAAAACAACATTTTTCAAAAATGTGTTTACATTTGTCCCCACACCCTAATCTCTCCTCAATCTACTCTCATCACAAAGACTGAAAACTTAAATACATTTTTTCAAGTTTATGTAAATATATAGAGTGGCAAATTAACCAAATGTTAATAATTAGAATTTATCCAAAAAGATACAAATGATATGAAGGCTACACACTATACAAGAGCCCAAAACTGTTTAATCGACATTCAAGTAAACAGCATCCTTTAAGAAGATAAAAGCACTGAGGAAGTTTTTAGGGCACCTTGTTAAGTTTATGAATAATCTAAGTATCAACAAGGTGATCAAAAATGAGCCTAACTTAAAACACACTATAATTCTATCAAATGAATCTTGTCTAGAAAGAACGTTCAGATTGCAGGACAATGATCTGTATAAATGTGTACAAATCACAGCCAGTCAAGTCAAATCTATGTGCTTTCAATGCTATCTAAATTGCTTTCATCTGCTTAGCCTCCTTTTGTTTCTCAAACTAAAGTTAAAAACTGTCCTTATCAATTGATGTTTGAAACACTGATGTTTCTCTCCCTCTTTATCTCCCCACCCTTCCCCTCTGTCTAAAAATAAATAAATAAAATCTTTAAGAACAAAAAAGATCCTTTATTCTTCTCTACTAACTACTTCTCCCTGTTGAACAAGGAGGTTGTATGGCTAGGTAGAGGAACAGAATGATACTGAAGCTGGAGCAGCTGGAGCATTGAGAGATCAAGAAGAAGCCCTGACAAATTAAGAACACAAAACAGTGAAAAAAAATAATAAAATCTGAAACTTTGTTTCAGTAAAGTATCTGTGGTTTTCTTCTCTTTTTTTTTAGATTACAATTCTACTAAAATAAAACATTTACTTGAAAAGAAACGTCGATCAGTTAGCCTCCCATACACGCCCAGATCAGGGATCCAATCCACATTCTTGGTGTGTGCCTCGACTATGGATCGAACCTGCAATCTCTCATTGTGTGTGATGAAAGCATAAAATATTTTAATACCCACATCTCTTAAAATGTATTAGTAACACTAAACATGGGAGTTAAAAGATGTATTTTAAATTTTTCTAAAAACTTGCTTCAATCGTTACTCTTCAAGATTGCTTAATATGCACAGCTTTGTAAAAAAGAGCAAGTGCAAAGAAAGTACGGCAATCAGTAGCTATTTATTAGGAAAGTTAAACAGAAATATTATGTATACCTTTCTTCCAAAGAGTAGCTCTAAAAATCTAAGACATTATAGTCATGATATACTTATTTTTTACGTTAAAGGGATTTATTTAAGAAAAAGATCAAAATTACGAACACTAAAATAGCAATAAATACATATCTATCAACAACTGAGTCTAAAAAACAAGCAAAAAAAGGAGAAAACAGAGAGAGAACTATGGATTAAAAAAGGGTTTTGATGGCTGCCACATGGGAGCAGGGTGGAGGGGAACGAGTAAGGAGTTGAGGGGATTAAGAAGCACAAATAGGTAGTTACAGAATAGCCATGGGGGTGTAAAGAAGAGCACATAGGAAAAAGAGTAGCCAAAGAACTTATACCAAAGAACTTATACACATGACTCGTGGACCTGAACAACGGTGTGGGAATTGCCTGAGAAAGTGGGGATTGCTAGGTGGAGGGAGGTAAAGGGGAAAAAATTGGGACAACTGTAGAGCATAATTAATGAAATATAGTAAACATAGTTATAGAATAAGTAAAAACATATAAGTAAAATCCATCAGGTAGACTGCATTCATGACCTCAATTCTTTACCCCTCCTTGTATACCCTTGTCTTCAAGAGGTAGAATATATTTCCTGCCCACTGATTCTAAATTCTGTCATGTGACTTGCTTTGGTCAAGCAAATGTTAGCTGTTGTGATTCAAAGAGAGGCGTTTCTACTGAACCAACAGCAACAAGGATGAGAGACTTGCAGAATAAAGTTCCATTTCTGATGGAATGAGCTTAAGCAAGGTAAGTCATATTGGTCAAATTTTTGTTGTAGACTTCTGCCAAGATGGAGGCATCGGTGGAAACACTGTGCCTTCTCCCACAACCAAGTCTGAATACAACAAAGGTTTAGTAAACAAAGAAGCAGCCAAAGAACAGAAAATTGAACTATGCGGAAGTCCGACACAACGAACCGTTCAACCGGACCGGTAAGAGGGGCAGAGCCAGCAGCAGAGCAGGGTCGGGCAGGAAAGATCCCCCAACCCAGGTGCCCAGGCAGCCAGGGTAGCATTGAGCGGACCCAGTGAGGGCACAGGGCAGCAGGCTGACTGTGGTCACACATTCAGGTGCATATAAACCAGCAGAGGAGTAAGCAGTGAGACGGACTGCGCAGGCCCCAGTGGGAAAACCCAGTGAGTGCGCAAGGCAGTGGGCTGACCACGGTCGCACATTCACACGCAGTGGGATGGACTGCGAAGGCCCCGGCGGCGAGAGGCAGCAAAGGAGACCGCCATTGCTCCCCTTTGACCCGACCCCCACATACAGCATCACAACCCAGCGACTGAGTTGCCCCGCCCTGGTGAACACCTAGGGCTCCACTCCTCATACATAACAGGCACGAACAGTCCAAAACATGGTTCAAGAAGAACTCAAAGCCCCAGAGCTGATAACTCTAAGTAAAAAAGAAATAGCAAACCTCTCAGATGCACAGTTCAAAACAATGGTGATCAGGATGCTCACAGAACTGGTTGATTTTAGTCACAAATTAGAGGAACATATGAAGGCTAAACTAATTGAAATGAAGGGAAATGCACAGGAAACCAACAGTGATGGAAAGGAAACTGGGACTCAAATCAAGGGAGTGGACCAGAAGGAAGGAAAAAATGACCAAACAGAAAAATGTGAAGTAACAAGAATTCAAAAAAATGAGGAGAGGATTAGGAACCTCCAGGACGTCTTTAAACATTCCAATATCCAAATTATAGGGGTACCACAAGGGGAAAAGAAACAGCCACAAGTGGAAAACTTATTTGAACAAATAATAAAGGAGAACTTCCCCAGTCTGGCAAAGGAAATAGACTTCAAGGAAATCCAGGAAGCTCAGAGAGTCCCAAAGAAGTTGGACCCAAGAAGGAACACACCAAGGCACATCATAATTACATTAGCCAAGATTAAAATGAAGGAGAGAATCCTAGAAGCAGCAAGGGATAAGGGGACAGTCACCTACAAAGGAGTACCCATCAGACTGTCAGCGGATTTCTCAAAAGAGACCTTACAGGCAAGAAGGGGCTGGAAAGAAGTATTCCAAGTCATGAAATCCAAAGACCTACATCCAAGACTGCTCTATCCAGTAAAGCTTTCATTTAGAATGGAAGGGCAGATAAAGTGTTTCTCAGATAAGATCAAATTCAAGGAGTTCATCATCACCAAGCCCTTATTATAGGAAATGTTAAAGGAATTTATCCAAGAAAAAGATAAAAAATATGAACAGTGAAAGGACAGCAAACTCACAGTTATCAACAACCACACCTAAAACAAAAGCAAACCAAGAGGACAGCTAGATCAGGAGCAGAACCATAGAAATGAAGAACACATGGAGGGTTAGCAACAGGGGAGTGGGAGGAGGAGAAGGGGTGTGAAGATACAGAAAATAAGTAGCATAGATGGTAGGTAAAAAACAGATGGGGGGAGAGCAACAATAGTAGGGGAAATATAGAATCTAAGGAACTTGAGACACGTGGTCATAAACTAAAGGGGGAATGGTGGGGGAGGGGGTGTGCAAGGTGGAGGGGAATGAAGGGGGAATAGAACAACTGTAATGGTATAATCAATAAAATATATTTTTAAAAATTTCCGTTGCAGTGTTTATTAAGAATTTATAATGAGCTAGTTATTTCTAGAACATATTCCTGTTAAAATTCCAACTCTGACTACTGTATGATATGTGATTAACATTCATCAATAACATTTTTCTGCTAAAATTATAAAGATTTCTTACTAAATTAGACAAAAACCGTTTCTTGATCTGAATGTTAGTTATGTACCCAAACTATGAAAAATATCACCAAGACGCTAAGAATACTCGCACTTTCCTATGTGTATTGTATCAAATAAGGATTTATTTTTTACTTTTGATTTTAAAATACAGTCTCAGAACAGCAAATATACTACAGAGAGATCCCATGAAACCTTCCCAGTTTTCCGAAAGTTTACATTTTCCATTAACTACAGTGCAATATAATAACCAGGAAAGTAATATTGGTATGATGCGTGTATGCAGTCCCAGGCATTTTATAACATATGTAGATTTGTGTAACCACCACCCCACTCAAAATACACATTTTCCATTTCCACTAAGGTCTCCTTCATGCTGTCTTTGTAAGTCACATCTACTCTCTTCTCCCTACTAAATCTAACCCATGGCAAGAAGTAATGTTTTCCATTTCTATCATTTTGTCATTTTGAGAGTGTTACATCTGTGGATTATACAGTACAACCTTTCAAGATTTTTTTCCCACTCAGCATAATGCCTTTGAGATCTATTCAAACTGTTGCTTGGATCAATAGGTCACTATTTCCATTTAGATTCCACTGTGGTCAGAGAACATACTATATGATTTCAATTCCTCTAAATTTGCTGAGGTTTGTTTCAGGCCCAGCCTGTAATCGATCTTTGGAAATGTTCAGATGGAGCTTGTAAAGCATGTGTATTCTGCTGCTACTGGGTGATATATTCTGTAAGTGTAGATGAGGTTGCATTGGTTGATGGTATCACTCAGTCTTATATACATCCTTGATGAATTGTCTGTCTAGCTATTCTACTGAATGCTGAGAAGGGTGCTCCAACTGTAATTGTGCCAACTGTCTATTTCTCCTTTCAGCTGGATCCCATTTTGCTTTTTAGTTCTATTGTTTGGCATATACACATTTAGGACTTCCTGTCTCTTCTTGATTCTTTTTATCATTATGTAATGTCTTCATCTGTTCCTGGTAATTCATTCTGAAATTTACTTTATCTGATATAAATAACAGCCACTACAGCTTTTGTTGGATGAATGTGTGCAGTGTATCTTTTTCTATCATTTAACTTTCAACATACCTACCTATATTATTATATTGAGTTTTGTACAGACAGCAAATAGTTGAGTCGTTGTTTGTATGCTTATTTATTTTATTATTAAATGTACTGGGATGAAATTGGTTAATAAAATCATATAGATTTCAGGTATACAATTCTCTAATACATCATCTATGTATTATATGTTCCCCATCCCAGGTCCAGTCTCCTTCCTTAACCATTTATCCCCTCTATATCCTCCTCCAGCTCCCCCACCCACTTCCCTCTGGTAATGACCACACTGTTGTCTGTGTCTGTGAGTTTGTTGTTGTTGTTGTTGTTGTTTGCTAACTCTGTTTACCTGCTGCACCCAGCCTCCCAACCCCCTTACCTCTGACAGCTTTCAGTCTGTGTTCTGTATCTATGAGTCTGTTTCTGTTTTATTTTGTTCATTAGATTCCACATACCAGCATAATCATGCAGTACTTGTTTTCCTCTGACTGCTTCACTTCACTTAGCATACTGCTCTCCGGGTTCATCCATGCTGTAGCAAAAGGTAAGATTTCCTTCTATTTTTTTTTACGGCCAAGTAGTGAAAGATGTGAAGATATGATATCATTGTGAAGATGTGATATCAATGTGATATCACATTGTGATATCAATTTTGAAGATGTGATATCAATGTGAAGATGTAGCACCACTTTTATACCTGCTCACCAACTGACAAACACTCTAAGATTGCTTTCAAAACTTGGCTATTATAAATACTGCTGCAATGAACATAGGAGTTCATATTCTTCCTAATGACTGTTTCAGATTTCTCTGGATATATTCCCAGAAATGAAATCACTGGGTCATAAAACAGTTCCATTTTTAATTTCTGAGGAAATTCCATGCTGTTTTCCACAGTGGCTGCACCAGTCTGCATTCCCACCAACAGTGCACCAGGGTTCCCTTTTCTCTGCATCCTCTCCAACACTCGTTTGTTTATTTATTGATGATGGCCAATTGGACTTGCGGTTTTAATTTGCATTTCTCTGATGGTTATTGACATTGAACATCTTTTCATATGTCTATTGACCATCTGTATGTCCTCTTTAAAAAAGTGTCTATTCAGGACTTTGCTCATTTCTTAATTGGATTGTTTTTTGGTATTGAGTATTATAAGTTCTTTATAAATTCTGGATATTAATTAAGCCTTTATCAAACAGATGTATCATAGGAAAATATGTTCTCACAATCAGTGAGTTGTCTTTTCATTTTTGGTGATGGTTTCCTTTGCTATGCAAAAAACTTTCTAGTTTGATGTAGTCTCATTTATTTGTTCTTTTGTTTCCCTTGCCCAAGAATATGTATCAGAAAAAAAGATTCCTACAAGAAATGTCCAAGATTTTACTGCCTGTTTTCTTCTAGAATTTCTGTGGTTTCAGGTCTAAATTTAAATCTTTACTCCATTTTAAGGTTAATCTTATTTATGGTGTAAGAAGGTAGTTTAGTTTCATTTTTTTTTTGCACCAATCATCCAATTTTACCAACACCATTTATTGAATAGACTGTCCTTACCCCATTATATGTTCTTGCCTCCTCTGTCAAATATTAATTGACGATAAAGGTGTAGGTTTCTTTCTGGCCTCTCTATTCTGTTCCATTGATCCATGTGTCTGTTTTTACGCCAGTACAGTGCTGTTTGGGTAACTATGGCCTTGTACTGCAGTTTGATATGAAGTAGTATGATTCTTCCAACTTTGCTCTTCTTGATTGTTGTTGCTCTTTGGGGTTCTTTGTGGTTTCACAGACATTTTTGGAATATTTGTTCTAGTTCTGTAAAATATGCCACGGGTATCTTGATAGGAAATGTGTTGAATCTATAGATTACTTGGGATAGTATGGACATTTTAATGATGTTAATCATTACTATCTATACATGATCACAGAATATCCTTCCACTTATTTTATATCCTTCTATTTCTTTCTTCAGTGTCTCATAATTTTCTGAAAATGGGTATTTTACTTCCTTGGTTAATTTTATTCCTAGGTATTTTTGTGTGTGTGCAATTGTAAATGGGATTGTTTTCTTACTTTCCCTTTCTGATAGTTCACTATTGGTGTATAAAAATGCAACTGATTTCTGGATATTTATCTTTTATCCTGCTACTTTACTGGACTCATTTATCAGTTCTAGTAAGTTTTTGGTGGAATCATTAGGGTTATACATATATACAGTATCATATTTTCTGCAAATAATCACAGCTTTACTTCTTCCTTTCCAATTTGGATACCTTCTTGTCTGACTGGGTTGGGGATCATCCTGGAAATCATAAGGTTGTCTGCTAGATTCCTAGTCAGGGCCCGTTCCTGGGTTGCAGGCCAGGTCCCCCGTTTGGGGTGTGATAGATGCAACTGATTCTCTCTCACATCGATATCTCTCTCTCCCCTCCCTCCTTTCTCCTCTAAATATAAATAAAAACTTAAAAGAGAGTAGTGAAGCAGACATCCCTCTCTTGTTCCTGGTCATAAGGAAAACACTTGTAAATTTTGCTCACTGAGTATGATGTTGGCTGTGGGTTTGTCATAAATGGCCTTTATTTTGTTGAGGTATGATCCCCCTATTCTCACTTTGTGCAGAGTTTTTATCACAAATGGGTGCTGGATTTTATCAAATGCTTTTTCTGCATTATAGATATGATTATGTGATTCTTATCCTTCATTTTGTTTACACAGTGAATCACATTTATTGATTTGTAGATATTGACTAACCTTGCATCTCTGGAATAAATCTCACTTGATCATGGTGTGTGGTCTTTTTAATGTATTGCTGGATCTTGTTTGCTAATATTTTGTTGAGAATCTCAGCATCTATGTTCATCAGGGATATTCACCTATAATTTTCTTTGTGGCTTCTTTACCTGGTTTTGACATTAGAATAATGCTGGCCTTGTAAAATGAGCTTGGGATTCTTCACCCTCTTATATATTTTGGAATCGTTTGAGAAGGATAGGTGTTAGTTTTTTGAATGTTTGGCAAAATTCACCAGAGAAGTCATCTGATCCAGGACTTTTGTTTTATGGGAGTCTTTAAATTACTGCTTCAATTTTATTAGTTGTAATTTACCTATTTAAATTCTCTGATTCTTCATGATTTCATTTTGAAAGATTGTATGTATATAGGAATTTATTCATTTTGTCCAGATTGTCCAATTTGTTGGTGTATAGTTATTGGGATTATTTTCTATACAATCCTTTATTTCTCTGGTGTCAGTGGTCACTTCTCTTTCATTTCTGATTTTATTTATTTGAGCCGTCTCTCATTTTTTCTTGATGAGTTGGTTTAAAAGTTTGTCCATCTTGATTATCTTTTCAAGGAATGAGCTCTTGATTTCACTGATCTTTTGTATTGCCTTTTTTAAACTCTATTTTGTTTATTTCTGCTATGTCATTTATTATTTCCTTTCTTCTACTTACTATAAGTGGTTTTGGTGTTCCTTTTCCAGTTCTTTTAAATGTAAAGTTAGATTGATTATTTGAAATTTTTCTTGTTTCTTGAGGTAGGCCTATAATGCTATAAATTTCATCTTAGGACTGCTTTCTTTGTGTCCCAAGATTTTGAGCTGTTGTTCTCATTTCCATTTGTTTCAAGGTATCCTTGCTCTCACTGTTTAACCTATTCATTGTCTAGTATCGTGTTATTTAACTTCCACGTCTTTATATTTTTCATTTTCCTCTTGTAATTGATTTCTAGTTTCATGACATTGTGGTCAGAGAAGATGCTTGACATGATTCCAATCTTCTTAAATATACTGAGTCTTGTTTTCTGTCCTAACATGTCCTATCCTAGAGATTATTCCATGTGCATGTATATTCCACTACTTTGGGGTGAAATGCTCTGAAGATATCAATTAAATTCATCTGATCTAGTCTGTCACTTAAAGGCCATCATTTTGTTTATTTTCTGTCTGGAAGATCTGTCCACTGATGTCAATGGGGTGTTAAAATCCCCTACTGTGGCCCTGGCTGGTGTAGCTCAGTGGATTGAGCACGTGCGGTAAACCATTCACTGGTTCGATTCCCAGTCAGGGCACATGCCTGGGTTGTGGGCCAGGTCCCCATTAAGGGGCAACCACACATTGATATTTCTCTCCCACTCTTTCTCCTTCCCTACCACTCTCTCTAAATATAAATAAAATCTTTAAAAATCTCCTACTATGACTGTATTGCTGTCAATCTCTCCCTTTATGTCCATCAAGACTTGCTTACATGTTTAGGTGCTCCTGTGTTGTATACATAAATGTTTACAAGGTTGTAATCTCCTAGACTGTTCCCTTTATCTTTAAGCAGTGTCCTTTCTTACAACAGCCTTGTTTTATACTCTATTCTGTCAGATATAAGTACTGTTACCCTAGCTTTTTTTCCTTTCCAATTGGCATGGAGTATCTTGTTCCATACCTTTATTTTTAGTTTGTGTGTGTCTTTCTTTCTGAGGTGGGTCTCCGGTAGACAGCACATATATATATGGGTGGGTATTGTTTTCTTATCCATTCAACTACCCTGTCTTTTGACTGGAGCATTTAAGCCATTTACATTTAAGGTGATTACTGATAGGCATATATTTATTGCCATTTTATTCTTTTTACTATGTTCCTCTGTTTCTAATTTGTTTCTTTTTCCTTCTTCTTCAAAAAGATCCTTTAACATTTCTTTTAACACTCGTTTGGTCATAAACCCCTTCGATTTTTTCTTGTCTAGGAAGCTCTTTATTTCTCCAATTTTAAATGACAGCCCTCATGGGTATAAATCAGTCTCGGCTGTAGGTCCCTGATTCTCACCACTTTGAATATTTCATGCCAATCCCTTTTAACATCTGCCATTTTTTGTTTGTTTTTTCTATTTGTTCCCTCTGTTTATTTTTCTGTTTCTTTCTCCTGTCTTCTTATGAGCTACTTGGACATTTTTTATTTAGCATTTCATTTTAATTTATATGTTTTGAAAGTATTTCTTTCAGCAAGTGTTCTATTAGTTGCTCTAGTTATTACATAGCTAATCACAGCCTACTCTTGTCAACATTTTCCAATTCGATTACATTATTACTTGACCTGGATCAGGAAGCCTCCCAATAAGAAGTTTTTAAAAATTGAAAAAGGTGTGTTTCTTAGCTGGGTTTAGAGAAGAGTGACTCACATGCTTTAAGTGCATCAAACAACCCCAAACTCAAATATCACTATGGGTCATAAGCGTGGAAATGCAGAATTAGGAACATTAGGAAATAAGTTAGTACACTACAGTTAGCAAAAGTAAAAAATAAAACATTGAAAAGATAAATCGTTTGACTATTTTCAACCCTTTTGACATGTGTATGCTTTTTCTGGATCCCAATTACTCCTTGTATTTGTGCATGGCCATAAAAATATTTTTATTAACTTCTGCAGAGTTACCATGGCATATAAGTGCTAAATTATGTTCATTTCCTAGAACAAAAGTTTTTGCATCTACACATGGAGTTGTATCTAAGAAATCATTGAACCCTAAAGCAAACTTAAAAGCAAGTCACAACCTATGCAAAACAAAACTCGAATATTTTTCTAACAAATTCATGCCTCCAAAAGCAACTTCTAAAAGCACTGTTATATATGCCAGGAAGGGGACAGGGAAGACACCCCAGTTCAATTGTGGTATTTGTTCCTTTAATATCACTGCTAATTTTCCTATTTTTGAAGTTCCTATGGAGTTGTAAACTGTAAGGTAATTTTGAATATGCAATTTGTAATGTATAAAATGCTATTTTGAAAGTAAAAAGGGGGGTGAGAGGATTACTTTGGATGACCATCACTCCTCTATTTCACAGAGGTCCGTATTTTAGAGGTGAGAAAACACTGACAGGCCCAATGAAATGCTCAAGGTTACACAAGAAATTAACAGAATGATAAATACCCAGGTCTTCTTATTCCCTGTTTCATGGTCTAATTTACCAATTCGCAATTTGTAATACAAAACAGAACCAACCCAGAAACCTGTTCAGTGACTATTTAGATGGGATGGAGATGCACCGAGGACAAACAGATGATGCTTTAGGAAGAGGTGCAGAACATATGCAGAGACTCTTGGGACCAATAACTTGTGAATTCTCTAAAGGTCTACACAGATGTAAAGATATGGTATCTGCCACAATCTTATAATCAAATCCCTTGGAACAGAGGTTGTAATTTATTAATCTTATTTTTATCACAGCTAAACACTTTTAAATGAATACTAAATTAAACATCTACAAGGAATCTCTCAAAGACGTTCTATGCCACCCCTTTCTAAATTCATTAAGTTTGTAAGTAATAGCATATATATTTCTAAATATAACAACAGTAGAAAAAATATTCAAGCTTTCTCAGATTTAGGTGTTCGTCATTCAACAATATTTCCTAAACAAATACTACGTACCTAGCATTGTTCTAGGTGTTCTGAACAAAAATAACATGAGTATCTATCTTTATGAATCTAATATTCTTAGTGATATCAAACAATGCAGGAGCCACAGAATAAGGATTATCACTTCAGAGAACACACACATACTACCATAACAAAGATTAATTCCTGAAATTAAATATTTTTAACCATAATATTCTTTCTACTCCAGCTTCTCAGGGAGAAATACTAAAATGTAACAAATTTATACAATGCAGACATAGCTAACTTTTAATAACAATGTCTGAAATACTGGGCATAAATAAAAGTTCAGCAAACTAAGTAATTGGAAATACATTTGAATTAGGGGTTATAGGAGAATCAATTCCACCCGTTCTGGCCAAGATGGAGGTATAGGTAGAAACCCTTCACTTCCTCACACAACCAAAAGGAGGATAACCACCAATCTAAAATCAATAAAAAACCAAAATCGCCAGAAAATCAATCTAAATGGAACACCTACAATCTAGGAATTAAAGAAAAATATCAACCAGAACAACCAGGGAGGCAGCTGAGGGGTGGGGCTGACTGCGGAAGGGACTGACTTAAGGGGAAAACTGAGACTCAGAGCTGACTGTGGGCTAAGGCTGGGGTTGCCCCAATGGTAGATACTTCCAGTCTGACACCAGAGTCTGTTGGAAAGTACACTAGAGACAAGCAGGCAAGCTGCACTGTTCCCTCTCTGGCCCCTCCCACACAGGCAGCACAGCAGAGAGGGTTGCCCTGCCCAGGTGAATACCTAAGGCCCTGCCCACTTACAACCTATCAGCTGCACCAAGACAAAGAAATGTGGCCCAAATGAAAGAACACAGCAAAACCTCAAAACTAAGGGATGAGGAGATTGCCAACCTACTAGATGGAAAATTTAAGGCCCTGGTAATAAAAATGCTCACAGAACTGATTGAGCTTGGTCAAAAAATGAAAGAACAAATGAAAGATACCCAAAATGAAATAAACCAAAATATTCAGGGAACCAGCAGTGACAAGATGGAAACCAGGATTCAAAGCAACAATTTGGAACAAAAGGAAGAAATAAACATTCAACTGGATCAAAACGAAGAGACAAGAATCAAAAAAAATGAAGAGAGGCTGTGGATTCTCTGTGACAACCTGAAACATTCCAATATCTGAATTACAGGGGTGTCAGAAGGAGAAGAACAACAGCAAGAAATTGAAAACTTATCTGAACAAATAATGAAGGAAAACTTCCCTCACCTGGTGAAGGAAAGACTTCCAGGAAGTCCAGGAAGCTCAGAGAGTCCCAAAGAAGTTGGACCCAAGAAGGAACATACCAAGGCACATCATAAGTACATTAGCCAAGATTAAAATGAAGGAGAGAATCCTAGAAGCAGCAAGAGATAAGGAGACAGTTACCTACAAAGGAGTTTCCATCAGACTGTCAGCTGATTTCTCAGAAGAGATCTTACAGGCAAGAAGGGGCTGGAAAGAAGTATTCCAACTCATGAAATCCAAAGATCTACATCCAAGATTGCTCTATCCAGCAAAGCTTTCATTTAGAATGGAAGGGCAGATAAAGTGCTTCTCAGATAAGATCAAATTCAAGGAGTTCATCATCACCAAGCCCTTACTATATGAAATGTTAAAGGGAATTATCTAAGAAAAAGAAGATAAAAAATATAAACAATAAATGACATTAAACTCACAACTATCAACAAATGAACCTAAAAGAAAAGAAAAACAATAGAAACAAAAACTAAGGAAACAACCAGAACAGGAACAGAATCAGAGAAAGGGATATCACACAAAAGGAGTTCAGTGGGGAGGGGGAAGGGGAGAATAGGGGGGAAAAGGTACAGGGAAGAAGCAGCATAATTAGTAGGCATACAATAGATGGGGAGAAATAAAAATGGTATGGGAAACAGAGGACTCAAAGAACTTACATGTACAACCCATGGACATGAACTAAGGGGGCGGAATGCTGTAGGGTTGGGGGGACAGGGTGGAGGGGGGATAAGGGGAAATATTGGGAAAACTGTAATAGTGTAATCAATAAGAAATACTTTTTAAAAATTAGGGGTTATAGGAACAACAGTAATTGCCTTTTTTCAGGATATTCTGCTATGAGTCTTGTGGTAAATATATATATTTTGGCAAGATATCTGAGATACATTACTCAGTTAAAAAAAAAAGACAAGTAGCTCTGTCTCGTATGGTTCAATTGGTTAAGAGTGTCTTCCCATAGACCAGAAGGTCACGGGTTCAATTCATGGTCAGGGCACAACCCAGGTTGTGGGTTTGATCCCCGGTCAGGGTGCCAACAAAAAGCCAACCAATCAATGTTTCTCATTTCAATGTTCCTCTCTCTTTCTCTTTTCCTGTCTTTCTAAAAGCAATGAAAAACTGCCCTCAGAGGAAATCAATTAATTAATTAATTAATTAAGACAATTAAGCCCTGACCAGGTAACTCCACTGGTTAGAGAGTATCTCCCAATATGCTGAGGTTAAGGATTCAATCTCTGCTCAGGGCAAATACAAGAAGTGACCAATGAAGGCATAAATAAATTTAAAAATCACTGTCTCTCTCTCCATTCCTCTAAAAGTCAATCAATCAATCAATAAAAGACAATTACAAGAGAGTGGTTACTCTAAGTGCAATGTAAGTAATGCAGAAATTTGTATACCTATGTTCATGAATGCATACCCTCCCCTCAAAAAATCCCTAAAAGGTACATGAAGTCTGTCTAGAAAAAGTCCAACCATTGTTAACACAATGAGAATGGTTTCTGCAACATCCATGTAACCTGGTAGCCAAGGAGAGTGGACTGTCCTGTGCATGCGTGAACAAGGATGACTTCATTGTACTGGTCAGTGGGGGTGATAAACACCATCTGTGAGTATATGTACTATGTGGCCTTCACATTCAACACGACTGAGCTCGCAGAGAAACGAATCTGCATCAAATTTTTCATTATGCTTGAACATCACTCCACAGAAACTATTGGGATGATTCAGAAGGCCACAGCTATGGACAACTGGTGATTGGCAAGTTCATCATGACACTGCACCTGCTCATGCATCACATCTTATGCAGATATTTTTGGTGAAACATCAAATCACTCAGGTGACTCAGAGCCCCTGCAGCCCAGATTTGTTGCCCTGAGACTTCTGGCTTTTCCCAAAACTAAAACCACCTTTGAAAGGGAAGAGATTTCAGACCATTGATGAGATTCAGGAAAATATAACAGGGCAGTTGATGATAACTGGGAGAACTGTGTGAGATCCCAAGGTCGCTACTTTGAGGGGGACTAAGGCATCATTGTCTTATGTACAATGTTTCTTGTATCTCATATCTTCTGCAATAAATGTCTCTATTTTTCATAACATATGACTAGATACTTTCTGGACAGACCTTGTCGTGTAAGTAAATTCTGGGAGAGGCATGCTAAGATAATAGCAGGATTTTTCAATTTTCTTAACTTCACATTTCTGCATTCTTCAGATTTTCTAAAACAACATGTATTATTTCCATAAGCAATGAAAACAATAAAGATGTTCCATGGGGGGAGGGGTATAAAATAACTTTCAGTAATGTGAATAATTATACTTCATTATTCACACTAATTATACCTAATCACTTTCAGTAATGTGAATAATTACTTCGTTCAGATATCTGTGCTATTGATGTGTTTAATATGTATCACGGTTTTTCTTAAGACAGAGCACATTCCTGTATGTTACATACTCTTTCCATACCTGATGGAGGAATCATCATCCTACGATCCTGATCCCAAGGAGGCGAAAGGGACCCAGTATCAGAAGGTTCCCTGTGAGGATCAGTTAACTTATCACAGCTCGATTTTCCTCTTTCATTAGTAATTGGATGGTCCTGAGGAGTCCCTGGGCCTTCTGAGCCTAATTAAAGAAAAAAAATACAATTCTGTTTTTTCTAAAAAAGCATTTTAAAGCCTATGATTGAATACATTCCAGACACTTTTTTAAAAATGGAAAACAATCAGATTCTAATAATTAGGACACATTAGACTACAACTCTCTCACCTACGAAAGCCATTTCTAGGACAACTGTGCCATGTGCATCAACAAGCACTGGCTTGTAAAATTTGTTGTTAAATGTTATCATCACAGTATTTTAACATGTAAAACTGGTCGTTAAAATTTTTTAATGTTTCTTATTTTAATTGTTGTTCAAGTATAGCTTTCTGCCTTTTATTCCCATCCTGGTCCACCCCCCCCCCAGCCCGCCCCACCTCCCCTCCCATTTCCAACCCCCCCCTTATTTTTGTCCATGTGTCCTTTATATGGTGGTTAAATTTTTAATTATAAATAATATCTGAAAAATAAAAGTAGAAAGTAAATTTGAAAGTAAATATTTCTTTGAGGCAATAAAATAATTATAAAGTTTTTATTGCTTAAACTAATCTACCAATAGTCAAAGAACATGATTTCTTTAAGAGTCATCTTAGCGCCAATATACATACATATTTCAATAATTCTGCAACTCCTCAAAGTATTTCTTAGAAAAGCATTTTTGGAAATATATTCACATTAACTTTAGAGCCACTCAAGAAATTATATCGCAATGCTGAAACTATGATACTGAACTTCTCCCCAAAATGATTTTAACCAGTCTGATACAAACTTTAAACCATCAGATGAATTTGGCTGTAAATGGCTTGTAGCAATATCTACGATAAATGTCAAATTTACCTTCAAAAAGAGCTCACAGCCTTGAAGGCAAGTCTAAAAGAACAGTTTCAGAAACAACAGCACTTGTTGGGACAAACACTTCAAACAAAATAATATTCGTTTGAATTTTAAAAATCTGTCATGCCTACATTAATAAAAAAGGGGCACCTCAATTAATAACCCATATTCAATTAAAATAGAAAAACAAATGTAAAAATTATTTTAAACACTAAATAATAAAAGATATCAATACCTCATTTGTCCATCACTGGGGGGTGAATGAGGTCTTCTCAAAATTATATTGCCCAGAAAACAGAAACTTATTCCCTTTCAAGGAACAGTTTTACAAAATAAAAACATTTTGAAATAGAAGTCTTTCTAAAATGCTTTCCACATTTCAGAACCTCCCTTAAGAGGAAACAAAAATTAATTTGACCTTCTCTTCATAACTTGCGCAAATAAGTGTAAACTTTTTAAAAAATACATAGTAATCTTGTAAAAAAATTTTATCTACTCTCTTTTGTAGAGTCAAGAGGCAAACTGACATTTGTGTAAGAAGATTAACTATCTCTTTTCCTTATAGGTGCACACTGTATTAAATTCCCCAAATCTTTCCTTCTAGCTTGTACATCCTTCTAAGCAACAGTTCACTAGAAGAAAAACGCAGGAAAAGAAGAAAGCTATCTTGGTGAGAAATGTGCAGGAGTCACTTAGGCTAAATTCATCTAGAGTGAAGCTCAGATCTTTAAGAGAGACAGTCAAAGGCTCTCTTCTGGTTGTTTACTGACAGAGGGCCAGGTACAGGCCCCACTGACTTACTGCCCAGAGAAAATTACAAACTTAAATTGCTAACGGTTAAAATTTTTCATTCAGACTCAGTGTTATACACAAATTACTCTAAAAAGAAATTATTTTCCTTATACTCAATCTTATTTAAACATATATTCAAACATAACCTCATCCAAACTTTCAAATTTTAAAAGGTACTAAAAGGAAAAAGGAAGGGCACTGGTCACCCTTCTTTGGTGGGTCATAGAAACGTTTAGTCCAAAGCAACTCTTTTAAGACCTGTTGATTACTTACCTAAGACCTCTATAGCTTGCTTACTTGTTTGTTTATTTATTTTAAATTGTTGTTTGTTTATGTGGGTAACCAGGATATATGCTGTACAATTGCACTTTCAATTCTTCTGTGGATTTTCTAACAAATAGTAAAACACCCTTGCAAATAATGCAAATACATTACATCTTGAAAGTAATTAAAAAGGAGAGGAAAGTAATTTAAATAGGAGAGGAGAAATCAAAGGTAGTTTTTTTACTCTTATTCCAAATATTCGAATGACTACAAGCAATCCTTGACTTATATCATTCAACTTAAGGTGACTCACATTTGCATCCGGCCAATCATACCCTTATTTCTAGGGCACTGTTTTTGAGACTGCTGGCCGCAACCCATTTTGGTGCATGAAATTAATTGAATCTTAACCACTATTCTTTTTTAATGAAATGGAATAGAACTGAATAGAAAGTACCAGATAGCATGGAAAATAGTAGTAAGTACTATTCCATGGAACTGGTTTCAATTACATATATATTGATGAATAATATAACATGATATAAATGTATTTCTTACTCTAGGTCAAGGCAAAAAATTGGGGGGAAATGGATTGAGGACCCTTTCAGCACACACATGAATTTCAAAATGAGTCCCTGCCTCAGAGTGCTTAAAGCAAAGCTCTTTTGGGGCTCCAAGCGTCAATCTGCTACTCAATCTATTTCCACAGGAGCTCTCAGTTCAAAGCCAATGCAAGTACAGGCTGTGGGCCCAACCTGCTGTGGGACTAGGAAGGACCAATGCTAAGTGTAGCAAAACGAGGATGGGGAAAGAGAATGTAAATAAGAGATGGGCTAAGAGAGAATATCTCATGAACATAAAGAAATATTTTTTTCATATTCTTGAAGGCAATTCCAAAAAAGAGATCCAAATATACTTAAAAGTTTCAGCAGGGAAGTACACAGACTCTCTGAGATGCTACTTTTTGATGACTAGTATCGATGAATAGTATCTAATATTCATTAAAACATGAATATTAGAGCTTTCCTATGGTGGGTTTAGTTTTTGTGTGGTCTCAGTATTTTCTGGTCCCACCTCACACTCAGTTTGCTAAAATCACCGACAAAAAGTGGGGAATGGGGACAACACGACACTGGTGAAGAATTCTATCAGCTCCAATAAAACAGAGACTTGGGGCTAAAAACCTAAGAGTTCTGATTTTGGAAGATAGAGGGCTCTCATCTTTCAAATTTGCCAAAATTCAAGGGAAATTTTTAAAGCAACTTGACAAAGAGAACAAAGTATGATGAGAGATCAAAAGAGAGATCAAAAGATCATTCCAGCCCTGACTGGTTGGAGTATTGCCCCACAAAGCAAAAAACCACGAGTTCGATTCCCAGTCAGGGCACACTCCCGAGTTGCAGGTTCAGCCCCATGACAGGGCATGTTCGAGAGGCACATACCGATGTTTCTAACACTGCTGTTTCTCTGCCTCCTTTTGTCCCTCCCACCCCTTCTCTATAAAAAATAAACAAACAAAATCTGTAAAAAATAAAAGAGGAATATTCCAGGTACATAGGGTAAAACCTGAGTGAATGCTGATTAGGTAAATGCAGAAAGACCAACAACTAATACTTAGGGGCTTGAAATAACTCCAGAAATTCTCAAAAATACATAAAGAAATAACAAGGCAGAGAATCTTAGGCTGGTTTTTTAGATCTCTTTTAAGGTTCCCATTAAAACTGAGTACAAAAGAGGAATTCTGAATCCCTCAACACTAAAATAAAGGTTCTTTCGCTTTGATTTTCTTTGATAAAAAGACCATGATAATAAGCAAAAAATTTTTTTAAAATTCTACATTCTAATGATGTTTCATTGAAATACAATGCTAGGTTATATTGTTATTTTATGTATTCTTTTAAAGTTTTATATTATGTAATATATAGTTTTTAAGATATCAAAAATGATTTTAAAAGATTTGCATTAATTGCTTGACCAAAATGTATTGTTTATAACACAATCACTAAAAGAAAAATATATTAAATTTAGATGTCACAGAGCTCCTTTTCCAAACAAAAGTAACCCACAATAAGTGCAAGGAATGCCTGCAGTTTCCAAAGAATTGTTTTAAAGATTGTTTTTAAAGAAAAGTTGAGATGAAAATATAAAGGAAGAATCTAGAGTAATAAAGATGTTTAAACAATATACCTCTTCCTCCTCCCCCTGGAAGCAAAGGTGAGAATCTGAGTGGACCCTCCAACAAAGGTGGAGGGGAGAGAAAAGCTCTCGTTTCAGATGAAGGTCGACCCAATGGTGAGGGGCCATATGGGGAATGCTCTGGAATAATTAAAACAGCATGTTTAAATTCATAGTTTCAGTTAGCTACCCTACAAATTAGAATCCAATCAACAATTATCATCAGGTCATCCTCTTGCCAATTTAAGTTCAACCCATGTCCCGAACACTGACTATGCCTTGGGTTTTGTTAACACGGGTTAGAATTAAATAACGGAACTCTGTATTCCACAAAATCTGTTCACCAAGTGTACATTGTAGTCAATAAAAACATTATCCTCTTGATAATTAATACTCACAAATAAAATAACCATACAATATTAAGCAAAGAATACTGGTGATATTTTGGAGTTACAGAAGATTTGGGGAGCATGAAGTTTGTTTCATTTTTGTTTTTAATGGCAGTATGCTTCTCAGTATTTCAGCTGGTAAGGGTTGTAACATGGAAGGGCTCAGTTTACATCAGGCCAGAGAGCCTTTGTTGTGCCATGAATTATTTGAGTGAAGTTTGAAATTTTGAAAAGTAGGAGACATAAACACAAAATATTCTAAAGAATCAGAAATTACTTGGTTCATGGCCAGTGAAAAGCCAATTTACACATACTAATTCATTAAAAAGTTGTCACTTTACCTATAAACCATATAACCAAAGAGCCCTATCATTTTACAAACTTTACCATTTTCAAATAATGGTTATGCTTCAAAAGATGAAAAACCAGTAGCAAAAAACAAACAAACTTAAATACCACCAAAATAATACTTTTAAAACATAATAAATTTTATTATGTAATTTATATAATATACAAATGATCAAAGTTACAACAAAAGATCAAAGCATTATTTACTCTCCCCTGAGACTACTGCATTAATTAATTTCAGACAAAAATTCTTTCTGTATAATTCCTCCTACTCCTGACTTTGTTACTATTTGAAATTCATAATAATCTGCTACTTTCAAAATATACAAATACATTTTCATTTTAATGAAACTGGACTCTCAAAATTATTTTATAACTTTTCAAAGACTTTAACAGGATTCTATCTATATAAAGATGGTTTATTTTCATTGCCTCAGAAACTTAATTTCATGTCAACCAAAAGTATTTTGAAAATTTTAAGCTATTAGGAATAGTATGAGATCATTAAAGTTGCTAACTCATTAATGAACGGACAAAAAGAGTAAATACATCTTCTAAAGAACTGTGCCTCTCTTGAGGGTATTAAAGCAATCAAAATTCAGGTTACCCAGGTTTTCCCACCTTTAATGAATATTTTAAGTAATTAAAAAGTTTTAATTCCCATTTTTATAATTCATACAAATACCAAAAAATGGTTAATATGTAAACAGTCACAATGCTACTCTACTTAGGTAATCATTACCCATTCATTCTCCAAAAAAATAATTAATGAATACCACACTTTGCCTTTCAAAGAGCTTAAGGTACTAAATATACATCATTGTACAAAATCCTACCGAGAAAGAGAGGCAGCAAGTATTTATATCACTGCTAAGAAAACAAAATTCAGAAACTTAAGAAATTGTGAGAGAACCTAGATTAGAACCCTAGCTCCAAATCTAAAATACTTACAAATAATAGTATTCAATTTACACTAACATAAATTGTATATAATATATATATAAATACATATGTATTCTTAAATAAGGGGTTAAAAAAACTACCTCTGCCAAATGCTGTATTTGGAACATCAAGTGCATAAGGATCTTTTTCTAAAAGTTCATATTTAAGCTCTGTTTCAGTTAATCTGCAAATAAAGAACAAATATCTCTAAGTTACTCATCCACAAGAAGAAAACCCACATTTCGAGAAAAATGTCAGTATCAAATATAAGCTACTCTTCACTTTATCAACATATGCATTTGAAATTGTTTTGCTTTTTCTTCAAAATCAGACTATAGAAGAATACAGTATCACAAAACCCAAATTTTAGAAACAGAATGATCTTCCAAGGTCAACCAGTTCAAAACTACTGTTTTTCAAATGTTAATGGGAAAAGTACAATAAAAAATGAACTATTTAAATTTTTAAAAAATTTTTTTTAAAAACTATCATTTTTCAACTAAAGAAACTAAGGCTAGAAGTTTGAATGATTTATTCAAAATTAAATTGCCAGAATTCAAACACAAGAGCTCCTCGCTTTGAGTCATGAATGCTTTCCACTGTAATGTTACCCATAGGATTCCAACCATAACATAAAACTAGAACCCAATTAACTCCTAAATTCTTTATCTTAGAAATGTGACATTTTAAAAGAATCTTATTTCTACTTCTTGACAATCAAATCTGAAATAAAACATTTATTCATTTGATTTCAATTTCTGAGTATAAAAAGCAAGCAAAAAGACTAAAACGAATATTGGGAAATGTTAACAGTACATTCTGGCAAGAAATTATAACACTCTAGGAAGACTATTACAATCCTCATTGGAAAACTATTACCTTTGACTGAACAGTGTACACTTTTATTCTCCTTTTCATTTTTATATTGTAAAGTAATGCTACCCAATACATTAAAACCAAAGGATAAGAGAAATAATAAACATTTATTCCATCCATTTATCCATTAAAAGAGCTGATACGCTGATCTTTTAGCGTAGACAGTCATCCTTTCTCTCTCTCATGTAACCTCCCTCTGCCTATCTGGTTTACGTTTTGTTACACCTTTTTTATAAAAGAATCTATGAACAGTTTCTTTCTCTGTTAGTGACCTAAAACAAATGTTTCAAACAAAACTCTAGTAACTCCTAATAAAACTAATAAATTTTACCATTAGATATGCTGAATTCACTGCAAGTTTTCTTGTTTATCCTTATAGAGTATTAACTAATTAATAAAATAACAATTAAGAATAAAGTTTTTAAAGTACTATCACTAAGATACTTACTTCTGTCTGAGGTAAGAATTTTCTTTCCTTAAATCATTGAGGTTTCTTTCAGAGGTCCGAGCCGCCAACTTAAAGAAAACAATACATGTTAAGCATATGTTTATACAAACTTAACATGAAAAATACATTATATAAATATCTCAGTAATGGCATACAAATATACAAATATCACAGTCACTTAAGTATCTATTTCAGTAAATTCAATGTTAAAAGTTTTAATTTCAGGAATAATTTTAAAAGGGAATAAGGTTCATGTAACCTGAAAGCATGACGCTAAGGCTGGGGTTCAATCATATACTTGCCAATAAATGCTGTTATCTAATATAAAGTCAAGGATTAACATTATCTGCTGTTACAAATATCCAAAAGCATGACAAGAGGACTGCCAGAGGCTCCACACTTAGGGTGATGGAAATGGAGAATCAGGATCACTACGCAGGGCAGCCCTGGCCATGGAACAAGGTGAGCATCTCTGGAAAACCACTGTAATTGTGTGAAACCATAAAGGTCAAAAATAATTTCACAGCATACTGGCATGGGCCATTTTGTTAAAATGTCTGAGTATGATCACAGCACACTGCGTATCTATTAAGTACACAGCACTGGACACATAATATTCTCACAGTCTTTTTACATTTTTATATTGTAAATATAAATATTTACAATATAAATAGTGATACTTTTACTTAATAAAAGGTTAGAAAATCAGAATATGTATTGTAAAACACAAAGCTGCACTTATGATAAATAGAAGAACATGTACTATTCCCAGAAGTGTGGTCAAAGGTTAAACTTGAATGGATTACTGCGTGTTTCCCAGTCACTCTGTGGGCTCTGCAGACGAGAGGCAGCGGTAGGAGAAACACCACACCTGCCCAACCAAGTCAATCCTAGGGTAACCGTGTCTACCATACAAAGGCGGGTAAATTAACTCAGTCTATAACCATATTTTTTTACAAGTAAAAGAACATAATTATCAACGTCTTCACTTAAAATCGTGAAGTACATGTGAGAATTGACTTTAACTGGTCAAAGAATAAATTATGTAAATATCCACAGAAAACATACCTTAAGCATAGTTTAGCACCACTATCAAAAAGATTCCATAGGTAAATCTTTTTCTAATACATAACCATATAATCAATTTATACTAACAAAAAAGAACACTATACCATAACAATTTTAGTTAATAAAATATTAATTTATTTAACTTTTAACAATGCAGAACCGATATTACTTTTAAATATTTCCTACACAATGGAACATATTTACCCTTAAGATTTTACTTTTTTAAGATTTTATTTATTTATCTTTAGAGGGGAAGGGAAGGAGAGAGGGAGAGAAATATCAATATATGGTTGCCTCTCGTGCATCCCCTGGTAGGAACTGGCCTGCAACCTAGGTATATGTGCCCTGGCTGGAAACTGAACCGTGATCCTTTGGTTCTCAGACCCGCACTCAATCCACTGAGCTACATCAGCTGGGGCAAGATTCCATTTTTTAAAACACATATATGTGTTTTTATGTGTAGATGTATTCAAAAAAGTATGGGATAAATGAAAGCAATACTGCTGATTACTTCTTTTTAATTTTCTATATAGTCTTCACTTTTGAGTACATATTTTTATAAAATCTGAAATATATCTTTGTTTTGAGACAATTATTTCCTGAATATTTTAGCTTAAGTCAATGTAGTTATTTACTTAAGAAATTCAATATAAAGTAACAGAAAGAGTACAAGATTTAGAATCTAAAAGGTCAAAATTTCAATCTCCAATTGGACTCTTGACTCTCCAATCAATGTGACATTCTGCTGTTTCCTCATTTGCAAAACTTGAATTATAATACCTAGTTACAGAGTTATTTTGTGGATTAACTGAGGAAACAGCATTCTATATGTATTTACATGTAAAATGCCTTTAGGTACAGTGCCTAGAACATGAGAGTATTAATAAACATCAATTCCTATCTGTCTTCAAGAAAAATTAGCATCTGAATATTTAGAAAGTGGTGAGGACTGGCGAACACTAAAGTCTAGCTTAACTCAATAATAAATCTTCACTTAAACTCTCCATACAGAACATACCAAATCTTAGGGCTGGGAAGGACATAAACATGCAACATAACTAATTTCCTACCAATTAAGCTAGAGTCTCCACTCGAAGAAACATCCATGCCTAAAAAGTATCTCTGTAAGCTTCGGTATAACAACAGTGGTAAAAGCAGTTAACAATCACCAGGGGCTTACTCACTATGTGTCAGGCACATGGCTAATGGCCTTGCATGAATTATCTTATTTAATCATTACAATAACTCTGAAATAAGTACTAATGATATCTCTATCTGGCAGTAGGTGAGGGAACCGGGATGCCAAAAGAGACAGGATGAGTCCAAACCCTGGGTGTTTACCCACTGTGCAAACTGTCTCCCCTCAAAGACTCCCAGGGACAAGTCCTCCAAAGGCTGGCTCTTACAACAATTCTACACGTTAGAGGGACCGTTCTTATTACTAGTCAAAATCTGCATCCTTATGATCTCCTCACACAGTTCCTCTGGAAGACTGACACGACATTTCTCATGATGGTTTTTTCTTAGTGTGTACCCTGTAATTCAACTCTGAGAATCAGATACTAGAATTTTCAGATTTTTAGAATGAGATCAGGCTTTAGATATCATTCAGTCCGATCATTTGTTTTACAGATGAGTAAACAGGCCCAGAGAATGCTAAGTAATTTGTCCACAGTAATTAGTGGCAATCCAGTGTCCTAAAACAACATAGCCATGAAGATTACAATACCTCCCCCGGAGAACAGAAACTCCTTGCAAAGAAGCGTGAGTTCAAAGAACAGAAGGAAAATCAGATTTTGTGAATAACTGTGCCATAACAAAGTATTTAGTTCATAAGGAACATAGTAAAAGAAAATGATTTTTTATTTATTTTTTTCTAATCCCACCAGAACATGATTTTTTAAATGCTACCTTTTTACACTTCGCTCTTAAATTAGGAAAAAGAACAACTGGATAAAAGAACCTAAGAGAATTTAACTTACCCAATTATCATGTGCTTTTTTTTCATGAGAAATAACCTGAAAAAGAAAATCATTACAATATTATTTATAACTACTTTTCTTATGTAAAAAACACACACATCTACCACTATGATTCAGTACACAACTCATAAACCCAAAATAACTCAAGCATCTCTGAAAGTAACATTTTAAAGCAAATTTTCATATACATATGATCTACTCTATTATACTTTTAAACAAAACTGCATGTAAAGACAACTAAACTTTATGTCTAGTAAATTTCTATTTTATGCAATAACCAACTATAATATGAGTTGCTAATTTAAGGAACACTAGTTGGACTGAATATAAGACCCCAATGCTGACATACAAGGTAAAGCAGAAGTAGGTTTACAGCTGCGAGTATGCAAAACACAGAGTTAAGCCCCAGCGAGTGTGGCTCAGTTGGTTGGGCATCATCCTGCAAAGCTGAAAGGTCACCAGTTTGATTTCTCTTGGGGGCACATGCCTAGGTTGCAGGTTTTGTCCTACCCCCCACCCTCTGACCCCTGTTCGGGTGCATACTAAAGGTAGCTAATTGATGCTTCTCTATCACATCAATGTTTCTCTCCCTCCTCTTTTCCCTCCCTTTCCCTCTAAAAAAATTAAAAATAAAAAACAAAAATAAAATTGAAAACACCGTTAAGGAAGCTGTTATAATAGTCATAATCTGCATGTCATTTTCCATACAAACAACTGCAAACCTACTTTTGCCCCACCATGTAAGTAGAGGACATGGCAACTTTAAGATCTCATATCCCAGAACTTCTGGTTCCCTAGAAAAGCCCCAAACCACATGCAAAACCTCAAGAAAGGTGTACGACTAGTCAAGTAACTACATTCCTGCATCAAAACAGATACCAATTCAAAACAAATCAAAATTATTTTAAGTTATAAATACATACACACACATACCTGTCCTTGGTAAGAACGAACGGTTCTCTCCAGTTCTTCTTCAAGATCTTTGGCTCGTTTTCTACCGGGAAGAAATAATCATTCTACTATTAATATATACTAAGAAATGATAGAACACACTCTTTACTGAAAATATGAAAGCATCTAGAATGCTTTGTTTCATGTAAAAAAAGTTCAGAACTCCATACGTTAATACCTTTAAGAGATTCTGAAGTATAACTTTTCCTGAAGTATAACTTCTCTGAAGTATAACCTTTATTTTAAAATAAAGCTTTAAAAGTACTGCCACTTGGGTTTACCTAAACCAAAGGTCATGCAAAGATTTATATGATACATTGGTTCATTTTTATTTATAAGAAGCATGACCTTCGAAGACTTACTCAGATGTCTGTAATCTTAATAGAATTCTGAGAAATTAATGACCTGGGCAAAATAAAGTGTTACTTGTTACCTTATAAGACTAACAAGATAACTCCTTCTTTCCAATAAACTCAAGCTTATACTTCCTAATATAAAATGAAGTATCACAACTATTTGGTATATTGCTGATAGACATACTGTCTTATTAACATTTCTTCTGAACTGTAACTGTGGCTCACTCTTCTTTTTGTGGCATAATTCTTGAATTCATTAATACTGTATACATTCTCCCCCTTTTGTACCAGAGAGAAAAGACTTTGAAATTAATGGCTACTCATAGTTTTCTTGACATTAAAATAAAGTAGGATTGCCCACATTCAAATACAACTAATTTGAGAGATTTAAAATCTCAAATACTGCCCTGGCCAGGTGGCTCAGTTGGTGAGAGCATTGTACCATACACCAGAAAGATTGCAGGTTGAATTCTCAGTCAGGGCACATACCCAGGTTTGGGTTCAATCCCAGGTCAGGGAGCATATGAAAGGCAACCAATCGATGTCTCAATGTCTGCCTGTCCCTTTCTCTTTCTGTCTCTCTCTCTCTTTTCCTCTCTCTAAAATCAATAAATATCCTCAGTTGAGCAATAAAAAAAACTTTAAAAAATAAAAAAAATCTCATATACTGAAAGAAAAAAACATTTTTCCTTTTTATAATTTCTGTATAGTTGCATAACAGCAAGACATTTAAATGAAAATAAGGAAACAAAACTACATTGCTTTATTTTTTATTGTTACTGCTATATTATTTTTTCTGGTATTGGGCTTTTGGATACTTTCCTCACCTCAAAAAAAAGGGGTAAAATATATTTAATACCTACCTATAGGTCTCCAGCTCTTCAGCTGCATGGCTGATCTTTTCATCTACTTTGGATAGTTTTTCCTCTTTCTCTAACCGGTAGTTTTCTTCTACTGTTAATTTCCTTAAAACAAAAATGTTTTATTTCTTGACACCCTATGTCATAAAATAACCAATTATATCTCTTTAATTATATTACAACTGGTACTTTCCATAAAGCAATGAGCATAATCCCACTAAAACATAACATACAAGAAAAACAAAGTACTTATGTAAATATTCTTAGCACAAAACTTATTACAAACTCAAATTACAAAGCATCTTGTCTAATAACAGTACTATTAATAAAAAGTTTCAAGAGTTTTCAACAAGAATTCATCATAAAAATATAAGTATCATGATAAATATTAATGAAAATTATTATGACTCTTATTTATCAAGATTTCTTACATAAAGAAGCATTACATTTAATCAGCAACTAACTAATTGTTTCAGTGATTTTTAAGTTGGTTGTTAACTTGTAAAATAGTGATTAGTCTTCCCGGCCAGCTCACAGAAAAAAAGAACCCAAAGTAAGTGAAAGTAGCAGTAGTTCTGCCTACTACTTCTAGTTTTTTTAATAGTAATACCTAACTTACTAAGCTATTAGTATGTGCCAGAAACTGTTCTTGGACCTTTACATGTATTATTTTATTTAATTACAACAACAACAACTATATTTGGTTACTATTTTTAAAAAAATGAAGCACAGAGAAACTAAATAACAAAACCAAGGCACAGAGCTAACAAGCCATGACTCCATTATACTACATTCCAAGTTGGCTCACATAGTATCATTAATAACACTGGTCCCTCAAGAAATACTGAACATCACAGGAACACACATGTGGAGTCCTAACTATGGATGGCTCTAGTTCATGAACTTTGGGAATAAACATGATAAACAACTGAAGAAATTCCACAAGGCAACTATAAACGTTTTATATGCTACACAAATTACCTATTGCTTACCAGGAAACAACCCCCAGGTCAATTGTCTATAGGTGTTAGAAGAGAAGTCACTGCCTTATGGAAATCATAAAAGTGTTAACTGGTTCAAAGACTAAAGAAAAGTGTTTTTATAGACTGCAAATTAAAAATGGCCAGAAATTCTTTGACACCCCTCTTTGGGCATTCAGTCAGGACGGTGGTGTAGATAAACACAGCTTGTGTCCTCATAAATCACACTGTATGCAGACAAATATTTTAATTTAACATTTCACTAGTACCAACCATCAACTTGGTATTGATTCTGAAGAACAACCAGCATCATAATTCATTGAATTTGAATAGTGAATATTTTAATTTAAATGTAAGAATGGACTATAAAATATTTTGGAAATTCAAAGGCCCTGGCCTCTGTGGCTCAGTTGGTTGGAGCACCATCCCATAAACCAGAGCCATGGGCTCCATTCCCAGTCAGGGCACCTGCCTCAGTTACAGGTTCAGTCCCTGGTGAGGATGCATGAGAGGCAGCCAACCTATGCTTCTCTCTTGCATCAGTGTTTCTCAGTCTCTCTCTTCCCATCCCATCCCCTCTCTCTAAAATCAATAAGCATGTTCTCATGCGATGATAAAAAGCATTTCAAACTAATGAATGAATGAAATCACAGTGTGAACAACACACTTACAGCTAGAACTTCATTCAGCTTCTCATCCTTGCTTGGAGTATCACAGAAATTTTTCTTTGAAATTTTAAATGCTACTCCCTAAAATTCTACACTATAATCAATCACATTTTTGCCCAAAAGACACACTCAAAAGTATTTCTTCTACCTGAAACAACTCTTTTTACGTTCAAAAGGCCCTGAGGTACAAATGTGCTTAGCATGCTAAAGATCGTCGAAAAGGCCAGTGTGGCTATAATACAGTGAGAGAAAAAGAAAATAAATAAGCTGCAATTAAAGAGGCAACCAGGGGCCAGAGCTTATAGATCATGATAAAGCTTTTGGGTTAAAGCTGAGTGTGATATGAAGGCCCCTGGAGGTTCTAAGCAAGAGAGTTAACAACATTCATTGCTTGTTTTAGAACGGTCTCATTTCTGCTGAAATGAGAGCAGAAATTAAGAATATGAAAGGAGATACCATTCATGATGCTGCTGCAACAAACCAGATCCTAACCTATGATGGCCTGGATCAGAGCAGTACAGGAGGTGGTAAGAGTAATCAGATTCAGGCTAATCAGAATCAGAGTCTATCAAAAAAACTGATAGAATTTGGAGACAGTGTGAATATGGGATATAAAAAAGAGAAGTTACGGATGTCTTGATTAGCTGCCATGAGCAACTCAGCAAATAACACTACCACTTACTGAGACAAGGAACAGTTTGTCAGGAGAAATTTACACAGGAGAAAGGGATTAGTTTCACATATATCAGAGATGGAGTTAAAGAGTACAGTGCAATTAATATGATGTCCACCAAGATTCCCTGACCTAGCTTGCAATATTAGAAAGTTTAATTAGCAATAATTTGCTGATTATCTAAAAAAAGTTAAAAAAGATTTCTGTGAACTAGTTTTCAAGGTCCAATATCATTTATGACATTTTCATCCTTGAAGAAAAAGTGTTTCAAGATCAAATAACTTTTTAAAAAATAAATGGATGAACCCCAGCTGATGTGGCTCAGTTAGTTGGGCATCGTCCAGCGAATCAAAAAGCTGCTGGTTTGATTCCCAGTCAGGACACCTGCCTGGGTTGCAGGTTCCATCCCCTGGGGCACATACAGAGTGCAACCAATCAAGGTTTCTCTCTCACATGGCTGTTTCTCATCCTCTCTTCTTCCTCCCTTTCCCTCTCTCTAAAATAGAATTTTTTTTTAAAAAAATGAATTGATGAAATGTAACTCAATCATAAACTGAAAACTTTGGATAATCATATAAACTTTATATGCAACATTTTAAGCTATTTTACTTGCTATTCAGTAGCAGTATCAACATAAATTGTATTACCGATGAAGTATCATTTCATTTTCTTGATACAGTTCAGTCATGACTTTAAGTTTGTGCTGAAGCTTTTGATTCTCATTTTCAAGATGATCATTTTCTGGCTGCAAAGATTCTTGTTCAGTCTGCAGATTTTTAATACACTCTACAGAAAAATTTTAAAAGTCATAATTAAAGGAGTAAATATTTTAATTTACATTATTAACATTTCATAGATAAAAATTACTAAAAAAATTAATTATTGAACAATGGTATGAAGATTTCCTAAAGGAGAGGGGGGGTGCTGGGTAAAGGGGAGCAAAGGGGGAAAAATTGGGACAACTGTAATAACATAATCAAATATAACTAATAATAATAAATTATTAATAAACTAATTTTTTTCCAACAACAGAAAACCTGTAAACTACTTTCAAATTTACACCTGTTAACTTAAGCTTTAAGCCACTGCCAAGAACAGTCGCTTAACAGACATTAACATTGGATATTACCTTTATTAAAACTGGATCGTCCCTATTTAAAAAAGTACAATGAACACTTAAATCTTCATTATATCTTTGTAATTCTATTGTAACTATTTTGTTTCAAATCCTCTGTATCTTAAAATAGCACTATAAATGATCAGCAAAGAGGAAAAGCAGTTTAGAAGAAAACTTTTAAGTTATGAATAGAAAAAAATCAATTATAGGAATTTCTTTCATGATCCATTTAAAAAGAAAGTTAGATTTGGAAGGAGGGTACAGGCACAGGCATAGTCTCCAAATACTAGTTTTAGAGTATAATAAAGATTTTCCAGGGGAGGGAAACACAGAGTAAAAGGGGATGGACTCACATGAATAAGTATGAAGGACACATGGACAATAACTAAGACGGGGGGCGGAGATGGGAGGGGGGTGGGGAGCACTGGGGGGGGTGCAGGGCTGGGAATACAAGAAAGAAAACTGTACTTGAACAAAAGTTATATTAAAAAAATTAAAAAAATAAAAAATAAATATTAAAAAAAAGATTTTCCAAGTAACAGTATTAAAGGGATGGGGTAACTGGTGAGCAAACTCCTTGGTGTTCTGGCACGTACGGAGTATTGAGTTCATACACTAAAACGCAGCTTCCGTGAAAGCGGACTCCACTCCCTATCTTTTCCTCCAGTGACTCTTCCACAGCTTTTAGTATTATGTGTTACACACAGCAACACTTTATTTTTCGGTTACTATTATTTTTCAAAATCTAAAAATAATCTAATTACTAATACTATGTGAATAAGGCTATCTCTTCTTTAATAATCTGTATCTTTGGCTGTTCAACCTTTACAAAAATGCTTCATTATAAATATAGTTTGCTTACTGTAGAAATTTTTGAAAATACAGATAAGTAAAAAGAAAAAAAATCTACCCATAATCCCATATTCAAAGTTAATTATTATTGACATTTGAATATGTCCTTTCATCTTTTTTTTATACAAATGGTTATGGTGAAATTCTTTTTTTCTTAAGATTTTATTTATTTTTAGAGAAAGGCAGAGAGAGGGAAAAGGAGGGAGATAAACATTGACTGCATGGCCCCAATTGTGGACCTAACCCCCAAACCAGGCATGTGCCCTGACTGGGAATTGAACCAGTGATCTTTTGGTTTACAAGCCAGGGCTGAATCCACTGAGCCATACCAGCCAGGGCTCAGGGATGTTAGTCATATCAACTATATCAAAAAAATAAATAAAAATGTTTCAATGAAAAAAATTCTGTTCTACAGGTCTAATATCATTTCTGCATGTGCTGAGATATTATGCACTTATATTTTAAAAAAACTATCGTAAACAGATTGGTAAAATACATCACTACTAAATTTTGTCAATTTTGCAATTAACAAAGATTTTGAAAATTTAGCAATTTTCATTGGCTACTGTTTAATATCACAAACCATCACACACATATAATACTGAAATAAGTATGGTCTTAACATGTTTTTTAAAATAATTTCATTATTTTAATTTCACATAAATATGGAGAAAACTGACAAGTTGTTACCAACAACAACAAAAAACTCAGGGCTGGTTTTTCACAAATAAGAAACAAAAGTTAAAAAAATATCAAACTGGATCGTCTCATAATTGATTCAATTCACGGTACCATTCTATATAAGGAGATGTATTTATTTAGAAAACCTTTATTTTTACCTGATGATATGTTTACTGATTTTAGAAAAAGGGAAAGGAAGAGAAAGAAACACCGATGTGAAAGAGAAACACTGATCTGTTGCCTTCCATACCCACCCCAATCGGGGATTGAATCCAAAACCTAGGTATGTACCTTGACAGGGAATCGAACCCCTCACCCTTTGGTTTATGGGATGATGCTCCAACCAACTGAACCACCCAGCCAGGGCTAGAAAGACTTTAAAAGTATGTAGATTACCTACCCGTAAGCTCTTCCTTTGTTTTATCTACTTCAGTTAATTGAGTATATATTTGGTTTCTTTCTCCTTCTAGGGTTTTTAAAGAAGCTTTTAACTTCAGAGAATGAGAGAAGGAAAAAAGCAACATTAATCAGTTACATGAAAAAATTTCTATATACCATCTCAACTTCTGAAGCTCTGTTATCAATTTGATGAAATTATTGCCTAGAATGTACAAATTAACAACATAGCTTTCATTTTAGAAAGTTAGCAAAGTCATCAACAGTTGTAAATTTCAGAATAGGGATGGAGAAGATCAGTGACAGATGCTTAAACTTGTGCTGTGGTTACTTTCACTGTTTACTTCCAACACATAAGTTTTGGTGAAAGTAATATTCAAATTCCATTACCATGCTTTCCCACAGATCAGTGCAGATTAGGATACCACTACTAGGATGGAAAAGAGAAGGGATAAACCAGAAGAAAATGAACCTAGTATTACTTCTCAAAATAGACTATCGGGCAATAGAGACAGGAAAATAGTGAGACCAGAGGAAGAAAACACTCAAAGAGAGAATTATAAAGAAAATAAACATTTTTAATATGTTCCTTACCCAACAGAAACATGTACCTTTTGAAATTTTTGTTATGATAAATTCTAAAAATTAATATGATTTCTGAAGTTATTAAAAAGAAATCAATTGAAGATAATTCTGATCACTACTAAAAATTCTGATCACTTATGTAATAACTATAAAATGGACTTTTAAAATAGTTACTAAAGTTATATGGGTTTAATCCACATTCTATTTATTTTTTTATATTTATGTAGTAATACAAACCTTAGCAGCATGAATCAACTTCTTCAAAGCTCCTTTTGGTTGATTATCTATTGTAAAAACAAAAATATAACAATAGGTTAAGGAAGAAACTGCAATGCCACAAGAGACATCCAAATAATTTTATTAATTCACTCAACTAGAGCCTTATAATCCCTCTTCTTGCTACAATAATGAATCTGATATAAGGCAGAATGGCCCTGAACCTGCTCCCAGAAAGTTAAACATTAAAAGCATTAGTAGAACCAGAACATCAATTAACAAGGTTCTTCACCATTAATTCCAAGAGCAGAATTCCAACAAGGATTTAGTATTCACTTAAATACAGTCCCACAGCCTTGATGATTCTTTGATTCCTTCACCACACAAAATATGAGTGAAATTACACTCCAAATTAAGATAACATTAATCAAGTATGAGTTTTTTCATTAGAAAAAGAATTATTTCTTATAAAATAAAGCAGAAGTGAAAAAGTACAAACAGAACTGTATGCATTTACTTTGGAAATGTAATTATCCTCCAATGCACTAATGCTATCATCAAAGAAATGGATTTTTTTAATCATACACTCTCCTTAAAAAATATGTTCATTATGTAGGAGTGAAGAGACAGAAAAGAGGACACAAAAGAAGGAGAACTCTCATTAGTGGGACTAGGTGAAAGATATACAAGATCTCTTTGCACTCTTTCGCAACTTCCTATGAATCTACAATTATATCAAAATAAAAAAAAAACAACTTAAGTCAAAAGAATTAGCTGAGAATACAGTGGGTAGCCGTAGTGAACCTAACTTTTTCCTGCGTTTACAGACTGCAAACAACACTAGCAATAACAATTTGGGCTGGCCCAGAATAAAGTACTATAACCACCTGAAATCTAAATAACACACAAAAACATATCCTGAGGTATTCATTTATATAACACTCATTTTTCAAACTACTCACCCACCATCTGATTAGCTTACAGTATAGGAGAAAACAGGCACTGGAATGATTATGAAACCATGTGAAAACTGCTGTCATGACAACACACAATACAATATGTAAAAAGAACAGAGAGGAAGGAAGCTATAGGTCTGTCGGAGGAGTTGGGGAAAGATTTAATGAAAAGACAGTATCCTAGCAGAAGGTTAAGGGAAGGTGAGAAAGAGACAGAGTATTAGAGAAAGATGGACAAGATAAACCAAAGCACAAGTGTACAAAGCACACGGTGCACAGGGGTAACTACAAGGAAATAAAAGAGGTAGTCATCATTTCTAGAAAGAAGATGTGTCATTCAATACCTAAGAGTGCACCATTTTCTGAATCACTCTTCTCTTCCAATTCCAAGTTATCACCCGTTAAGTCTTCTCCAAGAACAGCAGCCCAATTTTGCATCTTTAGCAAGCGTTCAGTCAGAGACTTGACATTTAGCAAAGGGAGGAAAAAAAAGAAAGTGTGATGTTTCATGCTAATGGTTTACAATTTCTGAATGTATACTTAAGAGTTTAAAAATCAACGCACATAAATAACAGTACGTAAGCTTTTCATTCTCTACCTGGTATTACATTTATAAATACCGTTTTTGGCCATATATACTGTACACACCCACATTTTTGGCCCAAACTTTCAGGAAAAAATTCTTCCATTTAAAAAATTTTTAAAGATTTTATTTATTTATTTTTAGAGAGGGGAAGGGAAGAAGAAAGAGAGGGACAGAAACATCAACATGTGGTTGCCTCTCATGGACCCCTTACTGGGGACCTGGCCTGCAACACAATATGTGCCCTGACTGGGAATCGAACCAGCAACCCTTTGGCTCAAAGGCTGGCACTCAATCCACTGAGCCACATCAGCCAGGGCAATAATTGTTTTAATTTTTAATTCAATTATTTATTTATTTATATTTAGAAACAACACCAATTATCATATTCCAGGGTATTATTTTGCATACAGATAACATTATTGCTTTCTAGAATTATGCTTTTAATGCATAAGTATAAACAAAATAATTAAAAACATTTACATAGATACAGAATTAGTACTGCCCATGTATAATGCACATCCTTATTTTTCACTCAAAAATTTGGGCAAAAATATACAAACTAGGTATATATAGGGTCTGGCACAAATAACACTCCTTTTTTATTACAAAATCTGAAGCATGTAATTCTGGAACATAACAATATCACACTCAAGCATACCATGTGACATTTTAGGTGAAATATTCAAATTAAAACTATAAATTATCACGCCCATATTATTACACTACCAACCCCACTCAGGCAGGTGTTGTTCCTGCTGGACCCTGTATTCTGTCATCCTTGCTGCCAAAGGCTAGCAAGGTTGAAAATACTGGTACAAACTGGAATGTACGCCAAAACAAGTACACATTCTCAAAGTAGCCAAATGATGAAAAAAAAAACTGCTAAAGCAAACATTTTCAAATTTCAGAATTACTATAAAATTCTAGTTGACTCAGTCACTAAAACCTGCAGGGCTATTTACCTTGATCTGCTTTTCTTTATCACATAGAACTTGTTTGGCACATTCTTCAGAGTCTTCAAATGTTACTTTCTGTTTATTAAGTTCACTCATTTGTTCTTTCCATTCTTCAGCTTCTTGTAAAAGCTAAAATTCAAACACCAAACAAGGGAAAACTCATATTATCTTATCACACTTATTTATGTATTTAAATTTATCCTACCCAAAAGAGACACAAAAGATGCTCGTGTGCTACATGGGAAAAACCTTTTCTTGTCCCGAGCATGGGTCAGTCATCGCACGCACAGAAGATTTATAAATACAATTTGAAGAATCCCTATATAATACAAACCTGTTTCTGGCTTTCCTGAAGTTGGGAATTTTCACTCAAAGCATCTTTTATAGCTATCTTAAGTCGTTCTTCATTCATTTGAAATATTTTGAAGGTTGTTTTGGCCTAAGTAAAACACAACACACCAAGTTTGTAACAATTAGATTAACACAATAGTTCTGTTTTACACAACTTCCCTAAAACATGGAATTTAAGTCAAAAACATGCCAATATTAATAGAAGAGGCAGCATAGCGCCGTAGAAGAAAAGGCTGGCCCAGAATCAGGATCTGGCCATGGCTCCGACACTAACTTGCCCGTGTGGCCTTGGATCTTGATTTAACCTCTTGCACCCTTCTATGTAACTAGGTAAAAAATTTAGTTAACTTTTTCATCTGTTTCTCTCTTACCAGGAATTAAACTCCAAGACAGCTTTTCTGTCTATTTTGCTTATCAATGTTAACTGCCCATCACCTTCAACAGTGACCGGTACCTAGCAATAGCCCAATAAATACTTGTCTGATAAAAAAAAATGAACTTTTCTGGAATACATTGTATAAATACACACACACACATATTTCAAATTATAATATTACATCTTATTCTTGAATCAAAATAGTAGAATGATTCTCAAAAGCAACAAACCTGTTAGCCTACGACAACTTACTTCAGCTACTTGTGATTTGAGTGATTTTGATTCATCTTCTAAGGACTGTATCCTTTTTGAAATATCCACCATCTAGAAAGACAGCATCAATCAATACATACTAAACTCCTCTAGTTTCCAAGATGCCATATACATTAGAAATAGTTAACCTAATGAGTTTTCCTCAAAAAGCTAAGGGCTCAAATGAACAAACCTACTCAGCCATTTGCTCAAAGGGATTTTACATGAAGTTACAAAACAGTATTTTTATCTCATCTTTAACATTTCATGATATTTACATTATATAGGCTCTACAAAAGTCCACTAACATCATATCATACTAAATAATCTCATACACATCAAGATATTCCTTAAAAGAGATTTTAAAATAGGATGACAAATAAAGTTACTATGTTCTTAACATACCTCGAGTGATAAAATAAAATCCACTATGTGATTATTCAAATTAAATTATTTGGGTGAGCTACTTCCATAGTGCACATAGAAAACATCTATAAAAATATGTAAGGCCCTGGTTGGTGTGGCTCAGTGGATTGAGTGCCAGCCTGCGGACGCAAGGATCACAGGTTCAATTACTACTGAAGGCACATGCCTGGGTTGCAGGCCAAGTTGCAGTTTGGGCGGGGGGGGAGTGTGAGAGGCAACCATCAGTGTTTCTCTCCCTCTTTTTCTTCCCCTGCTCTAAAAATGAGTAAGTAAAATTTTTTTTAAATGTGCAAGAACTCAATGTGATAATGATAACCTCTAGCAAATGAAAAAGAGTTAGTGGATTGAAAACTTTCAACTCGCCCTGGCTGGTGTAGCTCAGTGGATTGAGTGAGGGCCTGTGAACCAAGGGGTCGCCAGTTCAATTCCCTTCAGAGAACATGCCTGGGTTGCAGGCCAGGTCCCCAGTACCAGGAGCTCAAGAGGCAACCACATTTGATGTTTCTCTCCCTCTCTTTCTCCTTCTCTTCCCCTCTGTCTAAAAACGAATAAATAAAATCTTTTTAAAAATTTTAACTCTCCACTTTACAGCCTTCTGTATTCTTTAAACTTTTTACTGTGTATACAACACTTTAAACCAGTGATTTTCTACTGGTGTGATGTAAGAATTTTTACAACATGCAATATCTGACTATTTATTCAAGGGCATTGACCTCTTTTTCCTTATATTGTCATATAGAAAAATTATAACAGCCAATACAACAATAGCTGTCTGGTGTGAATGAATCAAAATTATATATATTTTGCTGCTTTAAATGATATCATAAAATGTAGTAACTTTCTTTTACCTACAATCTTCTCAAACACTGAAGCCTTACCAATTCATCTTGTTCAGAATGTTTAGATTTCTCTTCCTTTAACTCTTTTTCTAGAAAGAGTATTTCATCCTCAAATTCAGATTTGGAACTGTTCAGCTTCTCACAGATTGCCTAAAAGAGGAAGTCAACTTTATAAGACACACACCTAGGAAATTTTGGTTAGGATAAACCAGTTAAGTATAATAGAACATACACTGTAAGTTAAGTAAGTTTAGTTTACGTATTTGTTCATTTTATAACACTGAAATCATTGCAATTCTAGCAGGGGTCAGCAAACTTTCTATAAAGAGACAGAAAACACGTATTTCAGGCTTGCAGGCCATGGAGTCTGTGTCTCATCAACTCAACTCCACGTGTATAGAGAGAAAGCAAAGACTGTATGTAAATGAATGAGCATCGTTCTGTTCCAATCAAGTTTTACTTACAAAAACAGGCGAAAAGCCCAGAGTCTAGTTTGCCAACCTCTGCTCTAAAGCAATATAAAAGAAAAAATGAGGAAGAAATCCAATTTAGTAAGATTAGAAGACATAATAAAATAAAAAATAAATTAAAAACTAATCAAAATATTTCATAATAATCTATACTGAATCAAGACATATTTTCTGTGACCTTTTAAATACAAGATGATTAGTTATTAGATTATTCCAATTGGATATGGAATACTATAATGAACATACCTCTGATATTTGTGATCCTTCAACAAACTTGTAAAAAAAATAAACCATAAATTTAAAGAATTTAATGTAGGAAAAAATAAAAGTAGAACAAATACATACTATAATATAGTGGTTAAAAAGCTTATTTATATATATTTCCCCAATTTTGACCATTTCATATGTGAATTCTCTTATTGGAACCAAAATTATTATATCGGTTTTGATTTTAGCTACAGGTTCAACCATCAAAGTTTTAAGTTGAATATTAATTTATATTCAATTTGTACTTACCAATCTTGAAAATACACATTTAAAAAAATTACTAAAACTAAAGGAAAACCTCTAAAATTTTCATTTTAAAGTAAAAATTTAGCTGATTTTACTGTTAAGTAAATTCAGTATCATGAGAATAAATCGGTGTTTTACTTTATCCACAACTTCACCAAGCTTGAGTAAAATGCCTTCACCCTCCATTTTTTGCTCTTCTTTTCTAGCATGCAAAATGTCTGAAAAATTTTTTAATTGAACTAATAAATTACTACTAGAAAGACAGTTAAAAGAGAAGGTCAACAAATAAAATATAACAATCTCAACAGTTCTTAAGGATTTTAATAGGTAACAAATGAAGAAGAAAAAGGTTGAGAATTCATTTAGAATTCCATTTTTAACTTATTTTAGACTCTAGTATGAAATTCTGAATCATTCCACATAGACTTTCTGATGATTACAGACATTGGTGATTGAGAACTACTGAGATGGACTGACTGAATACACGTACACCACAGGTAGAATGTCTATTGTTCTCTCCTTTAACATTAATAAGTATTTTATGACACGTCCATCTCAAAACAATAGTAAGGCACTCCCATTACCTAGGGTAATGTGTCTGTCCAGGTTTAGCCAAGTGATAAACTATGATACCTTCCCTCCTTCCTAGTAACCAAATCATACCTGGCTCCCTAGGGCCAGTTACGCATATCTCCTCCAAAGTCTACATTCAGGGATATCGTGCTGGCATGTTGAAACTGGCCACAGTCAAAGCATTTACACAACAGAACTCAGCAAATGTTACAAATAGCAGCCCATTTTTCAGATAGCCCATTGTTAAAAAATACTACTGGGCTGGCCAAAAAGTCCATTTAGTTTTTTTTCTGTAAAATAAAAAACACATTTTTCATTTTCACCAATAACTTTATTGGTTTGGATATTTTGAGTATGTCTACTACCTCCTGCTATTGGCTTCTACTGGGCAGAGGCCACGGGTACTGCTAAACATCTTCCAATGCATAAGACAGGCCCACAGCAAAGAGTTACTTGGCCAAAATGTCAACAGTACCAAGAAATTTGCAAACCATTTTTCACACGTTCAATCAGTCACAGCACCTTCTCTATACACTATACAAATCTTTTTTTGCATTTCAGTTGTGTTTTTACCTTTCCTGAAATAATAAAGCATAATATGCCAAAATGTTACGTATCTTCTTCCATCTTCAATATTAAAATGGCTGCACAAAAATTCACCAATTTTGATGTTTTTTTACAATGCATGCTGATATGACAGCTGTCACAATACAATCTAACAAGATTGTTTCAAATGAAGTTACAGACAACTAACCACTACTAGAGTCATTGTACAGAAAAAAAAAAATTTTTTCAGCCAACCCAATATTTACCAGCACACCACTACTTATATCCATCTCTGGTCTAATTCTAGTCAGTAAATTCTGGGGGTGAAGTAAAGGCAAGTACTGGTACAATTTACATACTTGCCATTCCTATACTGATGAAAATCAATCCTAAATTTTTCTTTCTGGAGCAAAGTAAAAAAATTATATATATATCACCCTAGTACATTTCCCAGAACTAAAGGATAAAAATATATAGTGCCCTAGATAACAATAAACTCAACACTGCACTCAAAACAAGTTAGCAGCAACAGCTCAAATATTTAAAATATTGTATGCTGCTTACTAATGTTCTATTTCCTGTATTTAACTTTTTTTTAAGTTTAACATCCAGAGATGCTCGTTTACATTTCCTGTGAAATAGTTTTGAGAAGATATATTACTTTTTAAAGTTTATACTATCTAGTAAGAATATTGAATATTCCCCCAGCTTTCATAATTATACTATTTATTTTTACCTCCAAATTTTGACCTTTTGTTGACTCCTCCTCAAAGCTGGAATCCTTTAATGACTCTAAGCCTTGATACTGAAAGAAAGCAACACTGTAAGTAAAAACTCTACCACTTTTTTTCCGAATTGTATCTGGATAGGTGTCTAAGAAGCAGATAGAATCTGTTTCCACAGGTATGTTGAATTTATTTGGATTTACTTAAGTCCTTCAAGTTTGACCACTACGACAAACCACACCAGGGCAGCCAACAGGTCACAGCCAATGAGCCTGGGCAGCAAATGACAGAAATGCACACCTGAGACCCACAGAGCTGTCCAAAGTCTACCTACCTGTTAAAGAGGAATTTATACTAAGTAGCCATAGACATCTTCACTTCTCATTCAAATTGAACAACAAATAAAGCAAGTAGGGAATATAAAATATTTTTAAAACAGAAAGAACAACCAAGAACAATGTAAAATAAAGACGATGAAACATACAATGCTATAGGATTTAGTAAAATGCACTGAGACTTGAATGCTTTTTTAAAGAGTGAATAAATGGAAGACCAGGTTGTTTTGGACCAACCTTCTCACTAAGAACAAGAAAAAGAGCTGGACAAAAATACCAAAAGACAGGATATGTCTGAAGGCATCAGAGAGTTAACAAAAGTAAGAATGTTGCCCTGAGTGGTGTGGCTCAGTGGACTGGACACCCGCCTGCAAACCAAAAAGTCACCTGTTTGATTCCCAGTCAGGGCACATGCCTGGGTTGCAGGCCAGGTCCCCAGTTGAGGGGGTGGGAAAGGCAACCGATTGATGTTTCTCTCCCACATCAATGTTTCTCTCTCTTTTTCCCCTTCTCTTCCCCTCTTTCTAAAATAAATAAATAATTTTTTTAAAAAAAAAAAAGAATGTGTGACAGAAACAAAATACTCAGCAAGGCAAGTCCAGCATTTGACAGTGCTGCCCCAGCCCCACCACACACAAAAATAAAGAACAAGAGGCTAAGAAACTGGGCAGAGACTTTAGTAGAAATGGAAGCTGAGAAGATAAAATTTGGAGTTCAGGAGCTGATGAGTGGGAAAAGCCATGAAGCTCCGATTTTAGAAAGGCTGAATAGTAACCTCTCCAAATTCCGCCCTCATCCCAATTTTCCAGATGTGATTACGTTAAGGATTTTGAACTGGGGTGAATGTATGGGATTCCATTGGTGGGCCAAATATAATCCCCAAAGGTCTTATAAAAGGAATACAAGAGGATCAAAGTTAGGAGATAAGATGAGGTGAGGACAGAAGCAGAAAATGGAGTGGTGCAACTTTGAGCCAAGAAATGCGGGCAGCCTGCAGAAGATGGAAGAGTCGAGAAACAGCTTCTCTCCTGGAATGCCCACAAGGACACAGCCTTGCTGATACCTTAATTTTAGTCCTAGAAGACTGATTTTATCAGTCTAGATTCTCTAGACTTCTCTAGAACTACAGCTGAATAAATCTGTGTTGCCTTATGCCACTCAATTTGTGGTAATTTTTGTAGCAGCAGGAGGAAATGAATACCAACCCAGATAGGCTACCTTATAAACAAGTCAAAACCAGAAAGTTACCTTTGAACTCAGGCCAAGTTTCCAAACATCTCAATCTGTGATTAGAGCAATCTAAGATTTCGATGTCCCTAGCACACCTACTTATGAGAAGAGAAGCAATAGTAAATCCTCACTGGAGAAAGATAGTATATTACCCTCTTCAAAATTATCTGTATAATATTTGTTATACTATCACTGATACACCAATTCAGTATTCAAGAAAGTAAGATCTGACTGAGAACCAAGGGGAAAAGTGAGCACGAGAAACAGACTCCCAGAGGACAAACGATGGAACTTTTAGAGAGACACTGGCTATAATTGGAAGACACGTTTAACGAGTGTCGGGAAGGATGTGGAGAAGATGAACCCTCACAAACTGTTGGTGGGAATATAATCTGGCATAGCCACTGTGGAAAACAATTTGGTAGTTCTTTCAAAAGTTAAATATAGATATAGCAACTCCACTTCTAGGTATTATATAGACCTAAAAGAACTGAAAATGTATATCCACACAAAAACTTGTACATTAATGTCCATAGCAGTATCAATTTGTAATAGCCAAAAAGGAGAATAACCCAAATGTCCATCAACTGAGAAATGTGATACAAAATATTATTTGGCAAAAAAAATTAAATATTGATACATACTATAACATAGGTCAACCTTCAAAACATTATGTAAATGGAAAAAAAGCAAGGCATTAAGGACCACATATTATGATTCCATTTATATGAAATGTCCAGAATAGGCAAATCTATATGTAACATAAATGAGCCCTGGAAACATTTTGCTAAATTTTTTTAAAGCCAGTCAAAAAGGACATATTAAATTATTCCATTTATGTGAAATGGAACCCAGAACAGACAAATTTATAGAAATAAAAAGTAGATTGTCTTGGACTTGGGAATGGGAGAGCCCGGGTGAAGGGTGGTAGCTAAGGGGTGCAGTGTTTCTTTTGGGAGTAATAAAAACGTTTGAAATTTTTTGTGGTAATGGATTCACCACTCTGTGCATATATAAAAGCCATTCATCTGCACTTTAAATGGGTGAATTGTATAATATGTGACTATTTCCCAACAAAGCTTTTAAAAATATTATTTATAATAGTTTTTAAAATCATCAGATGTCAGGGAATAAATTTAAGAAAAGATATGCAAACAGGAGGAGAAGAACTTTGAATAGCTGTGAGGCATCAACAGCTCTGGACTTCTGGTCAAGATAAAGGTGTAAGTAAACACAACTCACCTCCTTGCACAACCATAGCAAAAATTACAAGTAAGCTACAAAACAACTATCACCCGGGGCCGTCAGAAAATCAAGCCATATGGAAGTCTGATAACCCAAACACACTCATTTAGACAAGTAGGTGGGGCAGATATGAAGAGACACAGAGACACAGAACAGGCAGTCTCACACCCACATGTGGTAGATAAAAATCAAGAGAGATACCCCAGGAGCAAAGGATCCCAGCCCCACACCAGACCACACAGCCCAGAGCCCTGGCAATTCCAGTGCCAGGAAGATATAAGAACACCCACCCCCAACTTCTAGCTGTAAAAACCAGTGAGGGTTGGGGTGGTGAAAGAAACTGCAAGACTCTCAGGCGTCTCCTTTTAAAGGGCCCATAAAGGACTTCAGAATTACACAGACTCACTCCCTCTGGGTTCCAGCACTGGAGCAGCAGCTGGAAGGGCACCAGTGGCACAGGGGGAGAAACTTAAGGATCTGACATCAGGGCAAGTGCCAGAAGACAGCTTCCAACTGGACAAAATTCCAGAGGGAAGGCACTGACAATTGTCCCTTTTCTGAGCACCCCCACCCACCCCCACAGAGCCAGAGCAAAGGCATCATATATGAGGCTCCATCAACCTGGTTCACACAGGTTGCCCTGCCCTGGTGCTTACCTAAGGCTATTCCTGAGTTATGTCCTTTAGAAAAAAGGATGGGTCAGAAATAGAACATCAAAGCTGTCAATGCTGCTCCACCAACAGGGATGTGGGCTGCTCCACGAACAGGGATGTGGACATATCAAGGAGAAACTAGCTGGGTGAAAAGATCTTTGAAGCAAACTCAGGACTGGGAGATCTGACACAGCATCTAATATATTACCTGTCGGAATTCCCACACTATTACTGGAGCAAAACCATATGTACAAATACACTCAAAATGAAAAGAAGTTTCAGTGACTGACAGAATATTTTCATCTCTCATCAATTGCACTGCAGAACCAGTTCTTATACAGAATTAATCAAGTTCAAATTATTTTCTGTGCCTCATTAGCTGGGTCACAGAAATTGTCATTTTTCAGAATCACAGTCTTGCACTAATAAGTGTGAAGTATGAACGCATCTGCAGATCAACAATGAATTATAGAATGAGGGATTAACATCAGTTATTTGAGCAAAAAGTTCATTTAAAATTGAACATAGTAGGGCTGGAGGCAAGTACACTACTGTCCCTGGAGCTGACAACTCTCTCACTGGATGAAACAGGGACAGCTCCCTGGAGGAGCTGAAAATTTTGGAACAGTCAGAACAACAGAAGTGAAGTTTGGTGAGCCCCAAACTAGGGAATACAATCAGGTCTTATTCCTTAGCAGGGCCAAGGATACCATTCATCCGATGTCAACATTCTATTAAAACCAGCAACAGTGTAATTTCAAACTAAATCTCCAGATCTATTGGCCTTTACTCAATGCTCATGCTTCATGGTTTCTCTGCCATAATTAATTGATGTGTATTCACTGGTCTTAGTAATATTGTGCCATTCTGGCTTTTTTTCTGTTTTTTAAAAAATGTTCCTTCTGGAGGGGACTTCCGCCAAGATGGAGGCATAGGTGGAAACACTGCGCCTTCTCCCACAACCAAGTTTGAATACAACAAAGGTTTGGAGAAACAAAGACACAACCAAAGGACAGAAAATTGAATTATACGGAAGTCCGACTACATCTAACCGTTCAACGGGGACGGTAAGAGGGGCGGAGCCAGCAGCGAGCAGGGTCGGGCAGGACAGGGCCCCCGACCCAGGCGCGCAGGCAGACGGGAACCAGTTGGGGTGCGGGGCAGACCGCGGGCGCATATTCGCGCACAGTGAGACAGACCACGCAGGCCCCAGGGGGCGAGGGCTGACGGCGGTGGCACACTCGCGTGCAGTGGGACGAAACGCGTGGGCCCGGTGACGGCAGCAACTGCGGCACCGGTGAGGGCCGTGGCGGCAGGCGGCGGACAGGACGCCATAGTCCCTCTTTGACCCCGCCCCCACATACAACGTCACAACCCAGCGACTTAGTTGCCCTGTTCTAGTGAACACTTTAGGGCTCTGATCCTGCTATGGAACAGGCACGAACAGCCCAAAAGATGGCGCAAGAAGAACTCAAAGTCCCAGAGCCAATAACTCTAAGCGACCAAGAAATTGCCAGCCTCTCAGAAGCACAATTCAAGACACTATTTATCAGGATGCTCACAGAACTGGTAGATTATAGTCACAAATTAGAGGAACATAGTCACAAATTAGAGGAACATATGAAGGCTAAACTAATTGAAATGAAGGGAGATGCACAGGAAACCAATAGTGATGGAAAGGAAACTGGGACTCAAATCAATGGAATGGACCAGAAGGAAGAACAAAACATCCCACCAGAAAGGAATGAAGAAATGAGAATTCAAAAAAATGAGGAGAGGCTTAGGAACCTCCAGGACATCTTTAAACGTTCCAACATCCGAATTATAGGGGTACCAGAAGGGGGAAAGAAACAGCCACGAGTGGAAAACGTATTTGAACAAATAATAAAGGAGAACTTCCCCAGTCTGGCAAAGGAAATAGACTTCCAGGAAATCCAGGAAGCTCAGAGAGTGCCAAAGAAGTTGGACCCAAGAAGGAACACACCAAGGCACATCATAATTACATTAGCCAAGACCAAAATGAAGGAGAGAATCCTAGAAGCATCAAGGGATAAGGGGACAGTCACCTACAAAGGAGTACCCATCAGACTGTCAGCGGATTTCTCAAAAGAGACCTTACAGGCAAGAAGGGGCTGGAAAGAAGTATTCCAAGTCATGAAATCCAAAGACCTACAGCCAAGATTGCTTTATCCAGCAAAACTTTCATTTAGAATGGAAGGACAGATAAAGTGCTTCTCAGATAAGGTCAAGTTCAAGGAGTTCATCATCACCAAGCCCTTCTTATATGAAATGCTAAAGGGACTTATATAAGAAAAAGAAGATGAAAAAGATGAACAGTGAAAGGATAGCAAATACACAGTTATTAACAACCACACCTAAAACAAGAGCAAACCAAGAAGACAGCTAGATCAGGAGTGGAACCATAGAAATGAAGAACACAGGGAGGGTTAGAAACAGGGGGGTGGGAGGGGGAGAAGAAGGGAGAAGGCACAGAAAATAGCATAGAAGGTAGGCAGAAAATAGATAGGGGGGAGGGCGAGAATAGTGGGGGAAATATAGAATCCAAAGAACTTGAGACACGTGGTTATAAACTAAGGGGGGGAGAATGGTGGGGGAGGGAGGGTGTGGGTGGAGGGGATTGAAGGGGGGGAATAGAACAACTGTAATGGTATAATCAATAAAATATATTTTAAAAAAAGAAAAAAAATGTTCCTTCTGTATCCTTCCTTGTCACTTTCCCCCATCTTTTCTGTATTCATTCTTATGTAAAACTATTAATTTTTTAGGCTACAGTTATATAGTCTCTTGTCATAGGTTCAGAGAGTAGACAGGTGATCTATCAATATAGTCTAACATCCCAAGTAGCCAGAGGAAGAGCCCATTGGAAGATGTTTTTCCAAGTTTATTCTCACATCTCAGTGTCTTGAGTACTTTTTGCTTCTCAGTGTGACAACTGCTGAACTAAATTATCGAATCCATAACAAGCCCTAGTAGCTCTGATTTGTGAGTACTTGAATGGGTTTGGTGAATGAAAATATATAAAGGAAACTTACTTCCAGTCAAGATGGAGTCATAGTTAGAGTTGCTTTGCCTCCTCATATAACCATAAAAAGATTTACAACTAAATCTCAAAACAAGTAACACCCAGAACTGTCAATAAATCGAACTGTATGGAAGTCCAACAACCAAGGATTTAAGGAAGCCACAATCATCCAAACAGGTGCCTTTCGTAGGGAGTAAAAACAGCTCTACCTCATACACAGAAATAACATAGGAAGGCTGCTGCCAAATTGAGGAGACGAAGGAATATGGCACAAATGAAAGAATAGAACAAAACTCCAAAAAAAGATCTAAACAAACCGAAGATAGCCAACCTATCAGATGCAGCGCTCAAAACACTGGTGATCATGATACTCAAAGAACTCATTGAGTATGGCAACAACATAAAGGAAGAAATGGAAGTTACACTAAGTGAAATGAAAAATCTAATAGGAACCAACAGTAAAGCAAATGAAGCCAAGATTCAAATCAACCATTTGGAACATAAGGAAGAAATAAACATTCAACCAGAAAAGAATGAAGAAACAAGAATTAAAAAAAAATGAGGACAGTATAAGGACACTCTGGGACACCTCCAAATGTGCCAACATCTGAATGGCAGTGGGTGCCAGAAGAAGAGAATGAGCAAGAAATTGAAAATTTATTTGAAAAAATAATGAAAGGAAACTTCCCTAACTTGGCAAAGGAAATAGACCTACAAGTCCAGGAGGCACAAAGAGTCCCAAACATGTTGGACCCAAAGAGGTCCACACCAAGACACATCATAATTAAGATGCCAAAGGTTAAAGATTAAGAGAGAATCTTAAAAGCAACAGGAGAAAGGCAGAGAGTTGCCTACAAAGGAGTTCCCATAAGACTATCAGCTGATTTCTCAAAAGAAACCTTGCAGGTAAGAAGGGGCTGGAAAGTATTCAAAGTGATGAAAAGCAAGGGCCTACAACCAACATTACTCTACCCAACGAAGCTATTATTTAGAATGGAAGGGCAGATAAAGTGCTTCCCAGATAAGGTCAAGTTAAAGGAGCTCATCATCACAAAGCCATTATAACATGAAATGCTAAAGAGACTTATTTAAAGAAAATCAAGATTAAAACTATGAACATTAAAAAGACAACAAATTCATAACTATCAACAACTAAATCTTAAAAAAAAATAAGCCAGGAAAATAGCAACAGAATCACAGGTTTGGAAATCATTTGGAGGGTCATCGGCGGGGACAGGTAGGGAGGAGAATGGGGGAAACGTTACCAGGAATAAGCAGCATAATTGGTAGATACAAAGTAGACAGGTGGAGGTTAAAAGTAACACAGGAAATGGAGAAGCCAAACAACTATATGCATGACTCATGGGCAGGAACTACAGCAGGGAGGATTGCTAGAGGGATGGGGGTGCCAGGGAGAGGAAGACAAAAGGAGAAAAATCAGGACAACTGTAATAACGTAATAAAAAATATAAAGGAAAAGATAGTCTTTTCAATAAATACTACTGGCTAATTTAATATCCATGTGAAAAACACTAAATCTTGATCTCCAAATTATACCACAACGAATCCAATTCCAGACAGATTAGGGACTGATTAAATCTGGGCCGAACTATTCTCTCCACTTCCAAATTCATATGTTGAAGCTCCAATCCCTAGTTCGAATCTGACTGTGTATAGAAAGCCTATATTTGAAAGATAGGCACTTTCAAAGAGGTGATTAAGGTAAAACTGGGCCTTTAGGGTGGGCCCTAATCCAATCTGATTACTTGTAAGAGGAACCTCAGACACAAGAGAAATACCAGAAACAGCCACCAGCTGTTAAAGACCATTTGAGAAAAAAGACCAACAGAGAAAAAAGACCATTTGAGCTTCCATCTGCAAGCCAAGGAGAGAGGCCTCAGAAGAAACCAAAACTGCCAACACCTTGGTCCTGGACTTCTAGTCTCCAAAAATGTGAAGAAAATTAATTCCTGTTGTATAAGCCACCCAATCCCTATGTTATGATAGAGCTAGCAAACTAACATAAACACTAAAAAGAAGAGTAAAACAATAAAGTTTCTAAAAGATAACACAGAAGAGTATCTTCATATCCTTGGGATGACAAAAACTTCTTAAGTAGAAAACAACAGTCATCATAAGGAAAAGATTCACAAATTAGACTATATTAAAATTAAGAACTTCTGCTTACCAAGATACCATGTGACATAAAAAGACAAGCAGAGAGTGGAAGATATTTGCAATACATATATCTGGCAATGGACTCATACCCAAAATAATAGAAGAAAATCCTATGTATCAAAAAAGAAAAAAAATAACTATTCCATTAAAAAGTTTTTTAAAAAGAAAAAAAAAAAAAGAAAGGCAACTTCACAAAATGATATCCAGATGGCCAAAAAATATATTAAAAAGTACCTAAATTCGTTAGTCTGGAAAAGACAAATTGAAATCTAGTAATATGAAGAACTGAACTCTTATCTTTGCAAAAAAGCAATAATAATCTTAAACTTACAAAGACAGAAGTACCTGTATTGAGAAGTATTGATATAAAGTTCTCTGAGTCTAACATGCACGTTAATATTTTCAAAAACATCTTACCTCTTTTTCTACGAGGCTCAATTTTTCAAGTAGTTTACATTTTTCTTCGATTAGTGTAGAAAGTTCTACAGCAAGCTTTTTCTCTCTTTCTGAAGTTAAATATGAAAACATTTATTCATAAAAATACATGATCCCTATATTCAGTGCAACATTATTTACAATACCCAACTAAGTATCCATTGACAGATGACTGGTTAAAGTATACATGATGTGTACTTACATAGCATAAAATACATGTGGTAGAATCCTACTCAGCCATAAAAAAAGATGGAATATTGCCCTGACCAGGTGGCTCAGTTGGAGCATCGGCTTGTACACCAAAAGGTTGCAGGTCTGATTCCCGATCAGGGCACATACCTAGGTTGCTGGTTCTATCCTCAGTCAAGGCACATACAGCAGGCAAACCGACTAATGTTTGTTTCTCTTTCTCTTTGTCTCCTTCTCTCTCTCTCCCCTCCCCAGCCCACTTGTTCTCTAAAATCAATAAACATATTCTTGTGTGAGGATTTTTTAAAAAACATCAAATATTGCCATAGGTGACAAAATGAATAAATCTTAGTATTATGCTAAGTGAAATAAAATGAGACAAAAAAGGACAAAAGCCATTTGATTAAACTGATATGTGTAATATAAAAAATAGGTAACAAACAAAAAAACAAACTCATAGATACAGACAACAGGATGGTGGTTACCAGTGAGGAAAGTGGGTAGGAAGAAAGCAAAGTGGGCAAAGAGAGTCAAATATATGGGGATGGAAGGAAACTAGACTTCAGGTGGTAGCACTCTAAATAGAGTACACATACGTGTGATTATAATCTTATATACCTAAAAATTATATATTAACCAGTGTTACCCCAATAAAATTGTTTTCAATATATTTTATTGATCATGCAACTACAGTTGTCTCATTTTCCCTTTACTCCCCTCCACCCTGCACACCCTCTCCCACCCACACTCCCCATCTTTAGTTCGTGTCCATGTGTCATATCTAAGTTCTTTACCTTCTACATTTCCCATGCTATTCTTACCCTCCCCATGTCTATGCTACTTATTCTCTGTAACTTTTCCCCCCTCTCCTCCTCCCTTTCCCGTTGCTAACCCTCCATGTGATCTCCATTTCTGTGAATCTGTTCCTGTTCTAGTTGTTTGCTTAGTTTGTTTTTCGTTTTGTTTTAGGTGTGGTTGTTAACAACTGTGAGTTTCCTGTCATTTTACTATACAAGTCTTTTATCTACTTTTTCTTAGATAAGTCCCTTTAACATTTCATATAATAAGGGCTTGGTGATGATGAATTCCTTCAACTTGACCTTATCTCAGAACACTTTATCTGCCCTTCCATTCTAAATGAAAACTTTACTGGACAGAGCAATCTTGGATGGAGGTCCTTGCCTTTCATGACTTAGAATACTTCTTTCCAGACCCTTCTTGCCTGTAAGGTCCCTTTGGGGAAATCAGCAGACAATCTGATGAGAACTTCTTTGCAAGTAACTGCCTCCTTATCTCTTGCTGCTTCTAGGATTCCTTCCTTCATTTTAATCTTGGCTAATGTAATGATGACGTGCCTTGGTGTGCTCCTCCTCGGGTCCAACTTCTTTGAGACACTCTAAGCTTTCTGGACTTCCTGGAAGTCTATTTCCTTTGCCAGATTGGGGAAGTTCTCCTTTATTTGTTCATATAACTTTTTCACTTGCTCTTCCTCTTCTCCTTCTGGTACCCCTATAATTCGGATGTTGGAATACTTAAAGATGTCTTGGAGGTTCCTAAGTCTCTCCTTATTTTTTTTTTAATTGTTTCTTCATTCTTTTGTTTGGTTGTTTCTTTCTTCCTTCTGGTTCACTGCACTGATTTGAGTCCCAGTTTCCTTACCACCACTATTGGTTCCCTGTACATTTTCCTTTATTTCATTTAGCATAGCCTTCATTTCTTCATCTAATTTGGGACCAAATTCAACCAATTCTGTGAGTATCCTGATTACCAGAGTTTTGAACTGCGCATCTGATAGGTTGGCTATCTCTTCATCGCTTAGTTGGATTTTTTCTGAAGCTTGGATCTGTTCTTTCATTTGGGCTTTTTTTTTGTCTCAGCACACCTGCTACATATAAGGGGCAGATTCGTACCTGTTCACCAGGGCAGGGCAACCCATGTCGCTGCTTTATGACACTGTATGAGGGGGAGGGGTCCAAGAGGGAACAATGGCACCTGCTCAGCTCTCTGCCGGCTTTCAGTCACTTCCCCGACTTCCCACAAGCAAACTGGGCCCCTCTGATGGTGATTCCCAGGTGGGTGGGTTTGTGTAAATTCTAGGACCCTGTGGGTTTCTCCAGCAAAGTCTCCTGTGAGGCTGCGAGTCTCTCCTGGCCCCTCAACCCCCACAGGGGTTTTCAATTGGTATTTTGAGGCTTTATTTCCCTGAGCTGGGACCCTGGGTTTCGTGGTTTGTCTCACTCCCCAGTTTTGCCTGGATTATCTGCACACAAATGTGGGACCACCCAGTCCACCAGCTGCCTTGTGCTCCATACCCCTCCACAACTGGCTGCCTCGCTGGGTCCGCCAGCCACTCCTTTGCCGCGACCCCTCTCCACCCGGCCGCCAACTCTGCCCCTCCTACTGGTCTGGATGAATACCTCTACTTTCACTCTTTGGTTATCGGGCTTCCATACAGTTGAATTTTCTGTCAGCACTGGTTGTTTTTTGTTTCTAAACTGTTATTGTCCTTATTTTGGTTATGCGAGGAGGCACAGTGTGTCTACCAACGCTTCCATCTTGGCTGGAAGTCCCCAATAAAATTATTTTTTAAATTTTATTTATCTATTTTTAGAGAGAGGGGAATGAAGAGAAAAAGAGAGGGAGGGAAACATTGATGTATGAGAGGAACATCAACCGGTTGCCTCTAGCACGCCTCCAACCAAGGACCTGCTCACAACCTAGGCATGAGCCCTGACCAGAAATTGAACCAGTGACCTTTCTATTCACAGACTGTCACTCATTCCACTAAGCCACACCAGCCAGGGTCTGAATAAATTTTTTAAAAGTTAACAACATCATGTGTAAATTTTTTGTTTAAAATTATAAACATGGTGAGGCCTAGAGTAGAAAAAGGAACTTACCCACATAAAGTCGGCTTCTAATCTGAAACAAATTTTAAACAAAATTACATTAAAACAAATCCAAGTAAATACAGACTTACTTTATTTATACTGCCAGCTTAAAAATAACACTTTTCTTGTTGCCTTAGTATGAATTTAAGTTAGCCAAAAGAAATGCAACTTCACAAAAATGATATCCAAATTATTGATATGTGCAATGAGAAAAATGCCACAAATTAATACCTACTAAAATTTCATATTGTATATTAGCATAATAAAGTCTTTGAAATAACTGTATCTTAAAAATACCTGTTTAATGTCATTTAGACCATTGTTCCTGAAACAGATTTGACCCTGAAACAAACTATTTCAAGAAGTCCCTGTCATCATCTCCCCTAGTGCTAATACATAAAATAACATGACTTGAGAAATGTACCAACCACTAGGTCATGGATGGAAACTGACTACAAAGAAACAGTAAACACAACCTTTTTATTCTTTAACCTCTCGCTCAAATAATGAAGGAAAAATCCCATTCGTAGAGAGATCAGATTTAAGGTTGAGGAAATACAAGCAAGTGTAAAAAACAATACGTCCTTAAATCACCTAGAGAAGAGTTATAGGGATAAAATTAAAATAGACAAAATTTAAAGGCGAAGTTACAGCCCTGGCGGGTGTGGCTCAGTGGACTGAGTGCCAGCCTGCGAATTGGCCCAGTTCGATTCCTGATCAGGGAACATGCCTGGGTTGCGGGCCAGATCCCCAGTTGAGGGGGCGCAAAAGGCAACCAGACACTGATGTTTCTCTCCCTCTCTTTCTCTCTTTCTTCCGCTCTCTCTAAAAACAAATAACTAAATAAAATCTTTTAAAAATACAGCATAAATGCAAAGTTACAGTAGAATAGGTAAATATGAGGGATAAATTAGTGAACTGATCAGATTCAGGGACTACCTCAAAAGGTAACAGGAAACACAAAAATAAACTTTAAGTTAAAAAATAAATTTTAAGTGTAAGGGCTAATATCTAAAACATAGTAGTTCCTCAAAAAAGAAATAAGAATGTAAAATGCAGCCCTGGCTAGTGTGGCTCAGTGGACTGAGCACCAGCCTGAGAACCAAAAGGTCCCCAGTTCGATTCCCAGTCAGGGCACATGCCTAGGTTGCAGGATAGATCTCCAGCAGCGGGTGCATGAGGAGCCACCACACACTGATGTTTCTCTCCCTCTCTTTCTCCCTACCTCTCCCTCTAAAAATAAATAAACAAAATCTTTTTTAAAAATATAAAATGAAGAAATTTCTCACAATTAAAAAATGAGAAAAGCTCTCATACTAAAAGAAAAGAAATTTAGACTGCAAAAAAGGTACATGTACATCTATGTGGAACTTTAATATATGGCATAGCAGATAAGTAGGGAAAAGAGGGACTATTCAATACATGAAGCTGGAAAAATGGTTATATCTTGTGGGGGAAAAATTAGACCGATAAAAAACTGGATTCAAGATGAATCAAGGACTTCGATGTTAAAAGCAAAATTTTAAAATTAAGAATATCTGCTCATTAGAAAACATCTTAAGGAAAATGAAAAGATGTTTCATACTGGGACATTTACCATACACATAAGCAACAAGAATAGCGTCAAGAATATATAAAGAATGCCTACAAATAAAAAATAACAAACTACTTAATAAACACTCGGGCAAAAGACATAAAAAAAATTATTTCCCAAAATAATAAATATGTATGGCTGGTAAAATTCAGTAAGAGATTTCCATCTCACTAGTGATTAAGGAATTCAAATCAAGACCGTGATAAGATACAATTTTATACCCATTTAAGTGACAAAAGAACAGCGTTGGAGAGGACAAAAATCGAAAGGATCTCTGGACCTCATGTATATTGCTGGTAGGGTGTACACTGGTACAATACGGAAAACAGTTGGCATTACCTTTTAAAAACAGAACCTCCATATACTCTATAACCCGGTAATCTCACACCTAAGTATATTCTCAAGAGAAACTTTAAAATATATAATAGGAGATATGTATAAGAATATTCATAAGAGATGGGTACTGGAAAAATCAGGAGGAACATTTTGTAAAGTATATGATTGTCTAACCACTATGCTGTACACCTGAAATTAATAAAGAAGTAATACTGAATATAAACTGTAATTTAAAAAACTGTTAATTAAAAATATATACACAGCAGCATTAACAGTAATGGAAAAAAACCTGAAAACAACCCAATGTCCAAGACCATAAAATCCATATACCTTAGTCTATTCTTACAATAATTCTAGAGCAATCAAAATGGAAAAAAATTAAAGCCTCATCCAAAACTATGGATGACTCTTGGCAATATAGGATGGAAGAAAAAAGTTCCAAAACATGGCATACAGTGTAACACCAAGTACAATCACATACTATACTTGTGAGAAATCTACGCAGACAGGACCAAAAAAAATTTAAAGCATGGGAATAATTAACCCAGGATCCAAGCTGGGGTTACCTCTAGTACAGCACATAGGGGGATACAGTGAGGGAGGATCTCTGAAATACAAGTGATAGTCAATGTTTTTGTTTCCAAGGTAAGTGGTATATTCACAGATGTTTAGTATACTATTAAAAACAAACAGAGACCATAAATAAATAATAAAGGTAGGGATTTAGTATCAGTTCTACAGAGAACTTCTTTAAAGATTTTACACTTCAAAAGTTCCTTTAAATCTGTATTTAGTTTCTAGCAGCCATACATTATCATGAGTAGCCCACATAACTACAACCTAATTTGTTTTCTTCAAATAAAAATGTTCCTCATATTATTTGTTCAAACGGAAGACAAAATGATCATTCCCTTAGTATATAGCAATGGTTACTTACTGATCGAAAACTTCTCCACAAAAACAAGAAAACAGCAAAAAATCCAACAATAGCTGCACACATCAGCAATTCCCAAGGAAAACCATTGGGATTAGAACTTTTTCTCATATCTTCAGGCAATGCTGCCACAACCTTTAAAACAAGAAAAGTATCACTATGATGATAACTCACAAAATTGTGATTCCAACTTTTATAATACCAGTTTATTGGACCCATCTTCTTGGACATCTTGGAGGGGTCACTGCAGAGGAGGACAATCTGCTAATCTGTGTTAATAACTGAAATGGAAAATGTCCTGCAAATGGTTATTTATGGTCTATCACCCTTGATATAGAAAGGACACTGGTTTTTCCCAAAGCCAACCATACAGATCAAGGAAGAGGACCTCTAAAAGGAAACCAGTATTTGATCTTAAAACCCTTATTTCTACTTCAGTCATTATCTTTTGGGACGCAGACTTTGAAAACGTAGAGATGGGTGCTAAAATGGTGCCTAGCACATAAAAACATGCCAAGTCCTAAAATGACACAGAACCTAGGAGCCAAGAGGAAGGTATATTGTGTAGACTGAATTTTCTGTATCGTATTCTCTGTACTTTCTTTCATCCTTTCTTCCTTTTTTTTTTTTTTTGGTATACACTTAGTAAATGTTTACTTAAATGTTTCAGTCTTGCTTCAGCTACATAATAAAGAATTAGGCTTCACCTAAAGTGCTAAGCAAAAACACAATGGCTCTCTAGCAAGTACATTGTTACTTGGAACCTATTTATGTGTCCAGCAAGTGTCACTGCACATCACTCCCTGAGCCCACTTGACACTTGTAGTAATACAGCTCCTAGTGCACTGCACATACCATGCTGCTTCACACCTCCTGTGCTTAAACTATTCCCTCAGCTTGTAAAGGCTTTCCCAGAGACTCCAGAAAATGTAATCTCTCCCACCCTTCAATTTCACTAGCACTTTCTGTATGTTTCAGTAAGCAGTTCATCAGTTTCTACTTTTCTTGCCTCTCCTAACGGACAGCATGACACCAGCGGCCCAAATTACGTCATAGTTCACTTAGAATCCTCATAGAACTGTCACATCAGAGTATATATAAATACCATGGCAACTATACTTTTTAATTTACAAACAATGTAACTGCCCCAATATTTAAAACGGCTTCGTAAGTTTTTTGCGCAGATAGTTTTTTTAAACACGGCCCCCTAAACATGTCAACAAAGACACCTATAAATAAAAGAATCCTTTTAACATGATTATAAACTGAACTTAATAATTTTGAACACTTGGAGTTTAATATCTCCAGATTTTACATTAACACGAGCTTTTACATTAACAAGAAAACAGAAAGAAGAGAACAATCTCACTTATGGTAAAGCATCTCAAAAGAGCATCTTAAAAGAAAATGTAGATTTAGCATGCCTACTCCCCGTCCTGGCTTAGGTATCCTTTCGGGACAAGAAGTTTCATCACTAAAAGGAACTCATCTCAGAGGAACAGTCCTTAAGTTTCTTAGAGTAGGGAGAACTACGCGTCACTGACCCATGTTGAAAATAAATAAAATTAGGGAAAGGATCATTTGTTTCAGGAATCGGGAAACATTTAACACACCTTTGTAAAGTCCCACTAAGCAAATGCTATTCTCACCTTCCTCATCTCCAGGTCCCCTTCCACTACACATACCAATAAAAGGCCCAAGTATCCCAAGAACCTGGCTGCTGCCTCGGACACTAGCTGACCCGGTGGCAGATGAAGACTGGCTTTGGGACCTCCCGCCACTGCCCCTCAGACCCAAAGCCGAAGTCTGCTGCTTCCTCCCCTTGGTTGCTTCCGCGACCCCTGGGCCCGATCGTGCCTGGCCTTACCCATCGTAGCTTTTCCAGGACCAGCCCCAAATAAGGCAGAGGGGCAGTCCTGGGCTCCTCCATTGCGCCAGGGCTGCCCTGGATACAGCTGCTGTGGCCAGGGCCTGACCGAGCAACAATCAGCCGCAAACAGGCGCTGCGTTCACTCTAGAACCCTAACACGCACCCGACAACCGGACCACACCACTGTGGTGCCGGCTGTAGGGGGAGTTCACGGTGGAAACAGAGGCACAGGCCTCAGGTGTCCACGATGCCTACTGGCAAGCCTCGGACCCTATGGTACGCCTTGTGTCCAGGTGATCAGAAAGTCCAAGCACGTCCCGCAAGAGCCTGAGACTTGCCCTTTACTCGCCATCCCACCCCTCAGTTTGGTTTCGGCCAGACCTCGGTAAGGAGGCTGGGTGGCTGCACACGGTAAATTTCCCCTCCTTCTGTCCGCGAGGTTCGTAGACGTGTCCGGGGTGCTTGCTCTTAAAGGGGCAGGCGCTCCCCGTGGCAAAACCACCCACCTTTGGAATTCCAGAGACGGGATTGTGAAAATTTTGGCCTTGAGCTCGGCGCTATGTTATGCGTGGCTCAGTCCAGATGACTAGGGCTTTGGCCCACGACCCCTCCCATCCCCACCCACCAGCAGGTGACTGGGGAGGAAGTGAAGCTTCCCCAGGAGGCCCCTCAAAACGGCCCCGCGGGTTGAGCTTGAACGAGGCACGCCCCCTGGGGCGGGCACTGGGACCCAGCTCCTATCCGCAGCGCTATCCGCAGCGCTTTCTTCTCTCAGACCTTCAAGAACTATCTACACTCCAAAGAAGCCCTGACCGTTTTGTTCCCTAGGGGACCCCGCGGAATTAGGAAAACTAGCCATCTCCTTCCTTCCAGTTAAAAAATGACCTGCAGGGCCCGTGCCTGGTGTGTCCTGCCAACTGTTTCCGGACTTTCGACTTTGGACAGGAAGGCATCTCAGGTCACCTGTTGTCTGGACAAAGTTTAACCTCCCCCACACAGGAGAACATAGATCGGGTCTCCTCTGCACACTGGAGGGTTCGTAAGGGTTACTCACTTTTACCTGATTTACCTGGGCACTTGCTAGGTAAAACTATCCTAAACCTCATGAGCGCCTACTTACCCAAATGCTGAATCATCAATCCCGTGTGCACCTTTCCTGGATCAGTGCTGTTCTCCTGAGAAAGGAAGCTAAAAGTAGCATCTTGCCCCCTAAATTTAGGTCTCTATTTTTAGGTCTGTTGAATAAAGTAAGGGGGCTGGATTTGCTCTTGGGAGATGGTTTTAGCTGACATAGGTGTAAAGAATAAACGATCTCTAAAACTCCTGTGCCAGCATAAACTCACCGAATTCAGCCTTCAAACTGAATTCCTCAGTGAAGCAACTAAAAGAGGAACAGATAGTTCTTCCTCAAACAAATCACCCAAGGGAAATCAATAGTTAAAATCTAAAATCCACAAGAAGTTTCTCTAATGTGAACTCTGGCAGCAACAGAACTATTGTGCCAAAAAGAATCAAAAAGGGCCCCAAGTTCACAAGTGGCTTGTGATACTAAAATGAGGCCTAGTTTTTTGAAACTCAAAGTGTTCTCTCTTGTTTGCCACATCAGCCTAAGGAGTTTCAGGAACTATCATTATCAGAGAGTAGCAGAAATTACTTAATAAAGCTCCATATTTAAGGTATTGCACAACCTTCACAGGAGTTGGACAATGTGTTTTGAAATTATGTGAATAGCTTATCAGTCAAAACAGAAGCATAACCAAATTTTTACCTTTAATATTTAAAAATTTTTTAGAACAATTTATCTCTATTAGAACACTGTATTATTCAATAAAAATGTATTTAATAGGTCTGAACTTTTTCAAAGGACTCCTGAATCATTTTCAGCTCTTAGGACTTACTTATAACCCAAAATATCCTTTTAATCCCTTTGCCTCTCCCTAAAGCAGTCTGAGCCCTTTTCCAATTTTTCAGTAATTACCATTCCAAATATTAAAAACATATACCAGGAACAAAAGAATACATTAAAACTTTTTTAAAAGAAAAATCTAAAAGCTTCGTCTCACCGATAACAAAAACATAGTAAAACTCAAACTCTGCCTGATTCAAACCTAATTTCTACATAATTAATAGCCATATAGAAACTTACCTCTTCCTCTAGATCGTTCAAGTCCATTTTTTAAATTCATGTTAAAATATTCTAACATGTAAATAAAGTTTCGCAAAGCACCTCACATTCTTGAGAAAGATTTCAGATTTTAATTCATCCTGCACTCTTGTTTCAACACTGACTGTGATCCTGTTTTGACACTTGAGGGTAAAGGGGTGCTATAGGGGGAGCTGTGACTACCAACTCGTAATTCAGTTTCATGGACAACACTTCTGATCAAATATATTATGTACTAGATACACATATTAACTAACACCCTCTTAAAATCTGTAACTGCAAAGAGAAATCCTGAATTTAGTAACTAATAAAAATTAAATTGCATGATTTATTCTAGTCTGTTCACATAAAGTACATAATTTTTACCATGTAAAAAATATTTGAAAATAGTTCTTAAGGAGATGTGGGATTTTGCTGACTTTAATAGGTCTGCTTTAAAGGAAATGAAGAATAAATGCTGTTAGTGTTTGTGACAACTACTAGAAAGCATTCAAGAACATTGGAAACACGCTGGCCAGTAGACTTTGTCCAAAACCTAGAAACTGATTTCCCTTGTGAAGGGCGGGGTTACAAAGCTTTAAGTTCTACAGTAGTTAGTCCCATTTAATTAAACAGGCAATGTCACAGTCTATGAGATCTAGCCCTTTGTAAGAAGATAAAACATTTTCCTTCTCTGAACTGTTTAATTTCAGTTGCTCTCAGAACACATTGAATCAGGAACAACCTGTTGAACAAGAGCTAGGTAACTTCCATTGTTTACTCCACATGTAAATGAGTCATTGTAGTTAAGAATATATCAATTTAGAACTCAAAGAGTTTCCTCAATTATAAAATAAAGTAGATAAAAAGTAGTATTGATTTTTATTAATTAAACAATTCAAAGAAACTCTATCGTGAACAAAATCTGATATTACCCGAAAACAGAAACAATTACCTGAAACACTTAGGCAAGAAGAACAGGAAGTCCTTGCACGTAAATTTTACTGGAAAATTCCTCAAATTTTCCATTTACTACAGCTAATCAAAACTATAATACGGGTGCTGACTAAATGCACTAAGATTGTTAGAATTCTAGATCTGGCAGGAACTCTTCAGAACATTTAGTCCATACATTATAAACTTAAAGCCCTGTGGACCTGGCTGGTGTAGCTCAGTGGACTGAGCGCGGGCCTGTGAAGCACATGATCACAGTTCGATTCCCAGTCAGGGCACACGCCTGGGTTGCAGGCCAGTTCCCGGCAGGGAACTCACGAGAGGCAATCATACATTGATATTTCTCTCCCCTCCTTCCCTTCCCCTCTAAGGATAAATAAATAAAATCTTAAAAAAAAATAAAGCCCTGTGGAGGTCAAAGAGTTGAAGTAAGTGGAGGGAAATGCATGCAAGTCTATTCAGTGCAAGCACTATTCAGCTTGAGCTTCTTGTGGCCAAATGAGAATGGAAGGCTATGTATTACACTCTTATGCTTTTTCAAGAGAATCCAGAAATCCAGAATCTTATGTAAACTCACCTTCTAAATGTTGGCAACTGGTTCGTATTTCTAAACATTGTGGGAGCTAGTTTTGACAAACAGCCTGTCAACTAGTCTTAGCTTCTGATAGTATGGTTTTAAACCTGAGCCTCCCCTAGAGAATTAATGACTTTCCAAGGTCACAAGATAATTAACATAATTTCCATTCAATATTTTCATATCTAAAGAATTTCAACCAAAATAGTTTAAGTGAAATGTGTTTGATTATATTTACTGAATCTATGCAAACAAACTTACCTAGCATAGACTGTATAAATAAACACTTTATATGAAGGACAAATATCATGTACTGATTAATAAATTATTTTATTAATTTAATAACTTCACAGGTCTAATTTATGAGGGCGGGGGATGCGGGTGAGAGATATGGCAGTTCTTCTATGCTTGAGTAGATTTCTAAATAAAGTTTTTAATCAAAAACTTCACAACTAAATCATACATAGCAAATTAATCACTTCTCTGGGCTTCTTTATCAGATAATGTCAACTCTCTGGAACTCAGCGAAGAGATCAAGTATGGAGGAAGCCTCTGCAAGCAGAACTCTTCCCACAGGCAGCTGCACTACCATCTACCTGGTCACCCTTGCTGGACACCTGGTAAGTTATCCTCATTTTTCCATTTTCTTCTCCTTGTCACATTCAATCAATCATCAAATCCAATGAATTCTATGTACAAAAGATCTATTTGTCCTTCCAGTCATTTTAGTGAGTTCCATGAGATATTAAGCCAAAGATTCTAAAATGTGGCCAGTGAGCCAAATCCAAGCTTCACAATGTTTTGTCTGACCTGCATGTTTTTTTTTTAATCTGAATATTTGGCAACATTAAAAATCAGAACATTTTACATACACACACACACACACACACAACCAGATTTCCAACTTTTCTTGAAATATCAGGAGACTGGAAAACCCAGGCTGAAGATGAGTAACAGCCACATGCTTGGGAGAAAGCACACACTCTCTAGTTGGTTCTAGTTCTCACCTTTACCTATGTTTCATTCATTATGTGAGTTTGTAAACTCTGATTTAGACCTTCACTATTTACTTCCTGAACTAATGTGATAACTTCTTTACTGTATTCCCTGCCTCTGTTTTTAATCCATTCAATTCTTACTTGACAATATTGACAAATAGACTTATTAAGCTTAAAATAAACTTAACAAGTTTCATTGTTGATAAATGAAGTTTTTTAATTTTACTTCTTTATTAAAATTCTTCAAATGCACCCTATTATCTGTGAGTTCAACTTCCTATCAAAACATGCAAAACATTCTTAGTTTAATCCCATATACATACATCTTCAGTCTCAGCATTCGTTCAAATGAGATACACAGAAAAGGCTCTGGGAAAAGTGGAGGTAGAGACTAAACTGAGGTGGCCTTAAGTGAAACAATGTCTGGAGCCACACAAAAAAAAAGGAAAAGTCAAGGAAGAATTCTCCCCTACAGCCTCTGGAGGGAATGTGAACCAGCTCATACCTTGATTTCAGACTTCCAGCCTCCAGAGCTGTGAAGGAATACACATCTATCATTTTAAGTCTCTCTCTCACACGCACAAACAAAGTTAGCTCAAATGTGATCTCCTGTGAGACACTTTCAAGGCCTCTCCTCCCCACCCACACTACGTACCATTTCCAATCAGTCTGCCTGGCCACTCCTTTGGTCCCTCAGTAGCATCCTATGGCTATTACAGCATTGTACTATAATTATGGCTTTTCCTGCCTGTGTCCTCCAACTAGAGTGGGCTCCTTGAAAGTAACCAATATTACATTTCATTTTAAATGAGAAGATAAGTGTTTCCTCAACTATTCATTTATATGATAACAGCAGAAAAGAAAAAGAACTGACATTTGTAAAAGGCCTCCTATGGGCCAAGTACTACAGCTGGGTCCTTTGGCAATATCCCACTTATACTTAATGAGGGAGGATATGATAGGATTTATAATAAATGAAAAAGAGTCAAATTTTGAAACGTTAGTTGTGTCCTGGTTAAGTTTGGAGACATTGGTTGCTTTTGTAAATTTCTCAGATTACACCGTTTTGAGGTCACAGCTTTCATTCACATACAGTCCTCCATACAGAGTCTTCCCTCGGCATCTGTGGGAGATGAACTCCAGGACCCCAGAGCATAACAAAATCTGCAGATGCTCAAGTTCCTTATATAAAATGGCATAGTATTTGCATATATCTACTCACTTCCTTCCATATACTTTAAATCTTCTCTGGATTACATATAATGCCTAATACAATATAAATGCTATGTAATTAGTTGTTATACTGTACTTACTGTTTAGGGAATAATGACAAGAAAAAAAGTCTATGTGTCTTCAGCACACACCCAACCACCATAGGCCTAACAACATAGTACACATCAGCAACAGCCCGAAATTTTTTTCAAATATTTTTGATCAGCAGTTGGTTGAGTCTACAAATACAGAACCCACAGATACAGAGGGCTGACTGTACTAACAATTTGCTTCAGACTCATTTTTAGTTTATATTATTTTTAAGTTAACTCATTTAGTATAATTTTCCCTGACTTGGAAAAAACCCAACACTCAAGATTAACAAAGCTTAATGAAAGTTTAAAAAGAATTCCTTGGGACCCAGGGTAACAGCAGGGTAGGTGGATGTTACACTCACCTCCTCCCAGGACCAGACTGGAATTACAACTTAAATATAGAGCAATCAGCCTGAATAACCAACTGAAGACTAGGTAAACAGAAGTCTTCTAACTAAGGATTTACAGAAGAAGCCACATAGAGACTGGTAAGAAGGGCAGAGACTCAAAAAAGGGCTGGTTTCACTTTTACAGGCAGTGCCTATGACTCTGGAGATATATCTTAGGCCAAAACACCAGAGCCAGGAAAAGGAACACACATAACAACTGACTTGTGTAAATCATCAGGGATTCTGTCCTCCAGGGGGAGACGGGAGTTCGCTAGAAACACAAACACCCTCTTAAAAGGCCAATGCACAAAATCTTGTTCATAGCTATTCAACCTAGGCTCTGGTGGAAGGAGGGCAGAGCAGACTAGGATAGGATGAGGAGTGTCTGAGGTTTGTGGCTCTGGGAAGAGAGCTGAAAAGAGAACCACCAGGATCCCTGAGCTGAGTCCTCTCCCACACCACTGAAGTCATCTTTCTTGTGTGGAGAAGTCTCCTCCATACAGCATCGGACTAGGAAAAGCAATAGTCCCAACCTATGGACTCCCTGTCACCCCACCCTACAGAGGTTGGACCCTGCTGAAAAGTCAGCTGCCCAAGTTGGGTTGAAGAATTCTGGGCAGACTCAGGGGGTGTCAGTGACTGAGTTGTGTGGCTTTGGTGTAGGGGTCATTCCCTCATTTCTCTGTAAAACTAACTGGTGCCTGCCCCTCACAGGAGATCTATTGGCCCCATCCTCCCGACTCCCAACAGACTCTCTGTGCTGAGATCTTGCTCCTGGCAGAATCTAGGACAGAGAGTTCCGTGGCTCTAGAACAGGTGACATTTTCCCCTGCCACACCTAGCAGAGCCCTCCCTTCACAAGGCCAAATCTTGATCTGTTTGGGCCTGATAAACTCTGCTGGCCTCACCCTGACAACTTTGTGAGACCCCATGCCTACCACAAAGGTGTGCAAGCACCCAGCAGGTGACAGCTAGACTTACTATACCCTGGAACATTTGCTGAGTGGCCTCAGAACTATCACTGAGTTTAAATCTGCATCACATTGGGACACAATCTTTTTTATTACAATTTTTATTTATCAATTTTGAGAGAGATAAGAAAGGAGAAAGAGAAACATGAATTGGTTGACTTTTTTTTAATCTTCACCCAATGGCATGCTCATTGATTTCAGAGACAGGGAAAGGGAGGGAGAGAGATTAGAACAGAAACATCAGTGTGAGAGAGAAACATGGAAGTGAGAGAGAAATATCTATCAGTTGCCCCTCACATGCACCCCCGACCAGGGGCCAAACCCACAATCTAGGCCTGTGCTCTGACTGACAATCAAGCCGACAGACTTTCAGTTTATGGGACAACCCTCCAACTCACTGAGCCATACCGGCCAGGGTGATTGGCTGATTCTTATATGTGTACCAATTAGGAACCAACGCCACAATCCTGGTACATTGCAGGAGATATTCCAACCACCTGAGTTACCTGGCCAAGGCTCAATTCAAAAGACTGAGTGTATGGCTCTAGGATGTGACTACTCCCCACACCTTCCCCAAGCCTAACTGGCACCTCCACTTACGGGAGATACACTACCCACCCTCTTAAATCCCAGTGGCCCAGACCTGTTGATCTGAGGTCCTGGCAGATTCTTGGAAAGACTAAGTTGTATAGCTCTAGGACAGTGGCCATTTTCCCTTCACACTCCTGAGCAGTGCAGAGCCCTCACTTCATTCAGTCAAATCTTGGTCTATTTGTGCCTAATTAACTCTGCTGGCCTCACTCTGATGCCTCCTTCAGACCCAACCCCACCACAAAGATATGTGAGTACCTGGCAGGGGGCAGCTAGAACTGGTATACCCTGGGGCGTTTGCTGAGTGGTCTGCAGACCCAGCATCCGCACTGAATCTGAACCTGCATCAATCTGATGAATACCATTTGCTCCTACCTGGTGACGCACTAAGAACATCCCTCTTGCAACTTGAATAACACCAGAGGCCCTTTCAGTGACTGAGCCAACCAGGCAGACAACAGGTGGAGTCAGGCAGAGGTAGATCTTGTGGTGTCTTAGGACTTTTGCTGACCCGACCCAGGGTCTGGTGCTAAAAGCTGGCCTTGGAGCACAGCTTGGTCCTTCCCAGGCACATCCAGGTCCAGCAGAGGCATCCACGAACTATGGATCACTTTGTAGCTTCAAAGAGGTGGTAAGGCCAGTCACAGGCAGTGTCTGACGGAGACCCCAGAGCAAATACACCCAGTGCCCAACTTCAGACAACATCAGAGCAGTATCCCATTGTATTCACAAGTAGCATAACCAAAGTGAGATCTCAGTAGGCACCAGACCCTGATCAGGCAAATGCCACTTCATGGGATCAGTACCAGCACAGCAGCTTGTACAGTGTGGCAAGGGTTGATCCTCACAGTCAGCAACCTGAAGGTATGTCCCACACACAAATGGGTTAATGGCAATCAGGACACAATTACAACAGGAGGGCCCAAATACCCCATACACAGGACATTCCTAGAGCACCATGTTCATGTGATCAAGGAGACTTTGCCACTGTGTCGCACAGGACACTTACTACATAAGGCCACTATACTAAGACTCGGAGTCATAGCTTATCTACCTAATACATAGAAACAAACACGAAGAGGCAGCAAAAGTGAGGAGACAAAGAAACATGTCTTATATGAAAGAGCAGGAGAAATCTCCAGAAAAAAAGCCAAATGAAATGGAGGCAAGCAATTTATCAGATACAAAGTTCAAAATATGGTTGTAAGAATGCTTTAAAAATTGTGTAAGAACTTCAACAAATAGATAGCACGCATAAAAAAGGAAATAGAGCCATTGCCAGGTGACTCAGTTGATTGAAGCACTGTCCTAAAGAACAAATGATTGCAGGTTCAATTCCCAGGAAAGGCACATACCCAAGCTGTGGGTTTGATTCCTGGTTGGGTGCATAGGGGAGGAAACCACTTGTATTTCTCTCTCACATCCATGTTTCTGTCTCTCCCTCTCTCCTCCCTTCCTTACTCTCTTAAATCAATAAACATATTCTTGGGTGAGAATTAAAATAATAAAAAAATAGAAACATAACAAAAGATCCAGTCAGAAATGAGGAATACAATATCTGAAATGAAGAATTCACTGGAGCCCGGCTGGTGTAGCCTAGTGGATTGAGTGTGGGCTTGTGAACCAAAGGATCACAGTTTGATTCCCAGTCAGAGCACATGCCTGGGCTGCAGGCCAGTTTCCAGTGGGGGATTCATGAGAGGCAACCACACATTGGTATTTCTCTCCCTCTCTCCTTCCCTTCCCCTCTAAAGATAAAAAAATAAAACATTTTTAAAAAACTCAGTAAGTTTTTTTTAACCTTATCTTTAAAAAAATAAGAATTAACTAGAAAGAATAAGCTGTAAGTTGGATGAAGCAGAGGATTGAATCAGAGATTTGGAAGACAAGGTAGCAGAAAACACCCAACCAGAGCAGCAAAAAGAGAAAAGCATTTTGAAAAATGAGGATAGTTTAAGGCACCTTTAAGACAACATGAAGTGAAACAACATGAGCATTGTAAGTGTGCCAGAAGGAAAATAGAGAGAGCAAAGAATCAAGAACCTATTTGAAGAAATTATGACCAAAAACTTCCTTAATTGGGCAAATGAAAAAGATACCCAAGCCCAGGAAGCACAGAGAGTCCCAAACAAGATGAACCCAAAGAGGCCCATACCGTGACACATAAAAATAAAAATGGCAAAATTAAAGACAAGGAATAATTTTAAAAGCAGCAAGAGAGAGACAGTTTAGTTACCTATAAGAAAGCTCCCATAAGACTGTCAGTGAATTTTCAACAGAAACATTTCAGGCTGGAAGAGATTGGCATAAAACATTCAAAGTGATGAAAAGCAAGGACCTACAACCAAGACTACTTTACCCAGTAGTGCTATCATTTAAATTGAAGGAAAAATAAAGAGCTTCCCAGACAAGAAAAAGCTAAAGGAGTTCTTTAGCACCAAACCAGTATTACAAGAAATGCTAAAGGGTTTTCTTTAAGAAGAAAAAGGAGAATGAGAAACAGAAGAGGGGAAGAAAACCACAGAGAAACATAGTTAAAAGAATGAAATGGCAATAAATACATATCTATCAATAACCACTTTAAATGTAAATGGCTTAAATACTCCAAATGAAAGACATAGGGTAGCTGAGTAGATAAGAAAATAAGACACAGATATATAACATCTACTACAAGAGACCCATGTCGGAAAGAAAGACAGACTAAAAGTAGAGAAATGGAAAAATTATTTCATACCAATGGGGGGGGCAAAACCTGGGGTAGCAATACTTATATGTGACATATTTTTCTTTCTTTCTTATACCTTTTTTACTATACCCTTGTTTCTTACTATACCCTTATTTCATAGGGTAAAAACACTACATAATGATAAAAGAAACAACCAACAGGTGGACATAACCCTTATAAACATTTATGCATCCAAAATAGGAGGACCTACTTTGTAAAGCACATCTTCACGGACATCTATGCCCCATAACGGGAGAGATTGACAGTAATATAGTCATCATAGGGGATTGCAACACTCCACTGACATGGACGGATAGATCTTCCAGACAGAATATCAATAAGGAAACAGTGGCCTTAAATAACACGCTAGATCAGATACATTTAATTCATATCTTTACAGCATGTCACCTAAAACCAGCAAGATATACATTCTTTTCAAGAGCATATGACACATTTTCTGATATTAACTGCCTTTTGACCCAGCAATTCCACTGCTGCAATTATACCCTAAGAATCCTGAAACACCAATTCAGGAGTACCTATGCACCCCAATGTTCACAGCAGCCTTATTTACAATAGCCAACTGCTGGAAACAACCTAAGTGCCCTTTAGTGAATGAGTGGATCAAAAAACTGTAGTACATTTACACAATGGAATACTATGCAGCAGAAAGAAAGAACTCCTACCCTTTGCAACAGCATGGATGGAAGGAGAACACTGTGCTTAGTGAAATAAGCCAGGTGGTGAAAGACAAATACCATATCATCTCGCCTATAAGTGGAACCTAATCAACAAAACAAACAAGCAAGCAAAATATAATCAGAGATATGGAAATAAAGAACAAACTGACAGTGACCAGAGGGAGGTGGGAGGTGGTTAACGGGGAAAAGTAGGAGAAGGATCATCAAGGAACATGTATAAAGGACTCATGGACAAAGACAACAGGGGGCAGGGAGGATTGAATGTGGCAAAGGGGGTAGGTAGGGCAGTGGAGAGTAATAAGAGGATATAGGGAACTGTTTCACGTGGTATGGGGAATGTACCCCAGCCCCTGACTCAGAAAACCCAGTGGGAGACAAGTCAGCACACAGGACGCAAACCCACGGATCTGCTTTCCCATGGGAAATCAGGCCTGTGTTGTACCTACACTGCTAAGAGGCTTGCTTTTGATAAAACTCCCTCACCCTGGATTGAGGCAGAAATGTTTACTGCATATCTCTAAAGTAACTTCCTAAAGCCTCTGTTAAACTTCCCAAGGATGGAGTGTAACAAGTTCAACCATTTATCCCCTTGATCTGCAGCATCCTTCTCTTTAAAGTAAGTAACATCATTCTTCCCTTGTTATCTGTAAAAAGTAATCACCTACAGTGAACCTGTGCATAGTAAATGAGGACCATCTGATATAATGTACAAAGAAAAGTAATCAAAGCCTGTCCAGGCAGGGGTCAAGTCCCTCTCTCATTTAGAGAGTGGCCACATCATCCCTTTTTCTTCACAGGACTTCTGTAGTCCATGTGAATTTGTTTGTTGCAGCCACAGCACACAGTTGTACAACTCAACACCAGTAAGACAAACAGTCAAATTTAAAAAATGGGATAAGGACCTGAATAGATATGTCTCCAAAGTGGACATCCAGATGTCCAATAGACATGAAAAAATGCTCAACATCACTAATCATCAGAGAGATGCAAGTTAAAACCACAATGAGATATCACTTCATGCCTGTCAGATAGGCTACCATTAATAAATCAACAAACGTCAAGTGCTGGCGAGGATGTGGAGGAAAGGGAAGCTTCATGCACTGTTAGAGGGAATGCAGACTGGTGCAGCCACTGTGGGAAACAGAAAACAGTATGGAGTGTCCTCAAAAAAATAAAAATGAAACTGCCATTTTACCCAGTGATCCCACTTCTGGGAATAGATCCTAAGTATCCTGAAATACCAATCAGAAAGGATTTATGCACCACTATGTTCATAGCAGTGTTACTTACAATAACCAAGACCTGGAAACAGCCCAAGTGCCCATCAGTAGATAAGTGGATAAAAAAAGATGTGATACATTTACACAATGGAATATTATATGGGTATAAAAAGGAAACTCTTACTTTTTGTGACAGTATGGATGGACTTAGAGAACATTATGTCAAGCAAAATAAGTCAGTCAGTGAAAGACAAAAATACTGTATGATCTCACTCATATATGGAATCTAATGAACAAAGTAAACTGACAAAATAAAATCAAAGACATTGAAACATGAAGGAGACTGACAGAACTCAGAGAGGAGACGGAGTAGGAGGTACTGGAAGAAATTAGCCTAAGAACATACATGTTCAATGCAAATCCCATGGGCACAAACAATGTGGTAAAGGTTTATGGTGGTGGTGGTGGGGGTGTTCTCTAGCCAGAGTGAGGTAAAGGGTGGGGAAACTGGGGAATATCTGTAATAGTGTCCACAGTTTAACAAAACAATATCTAGTATCAGTTTTGGGAACAGCACCCCAGACATCAGCTCCAGAGCAGAGGCACACAACTCCTACCCACTGGCCCTAGTGAAGGGTGCATCTGCACAGTTACTGGTGAAGATCCGTGTGCTTCTTCAGAGCCAGCAATTTCAGAAATTGGTGTTCAGTTGTCAATCTTTCAATAATATAAAAATCACAGGTGAAGGGCAACCCCAGAAAGAAGATCTGGATATCAGATCAGTCCGTTGATGCACGCAGTCCTGTGTGTTCCCACTGCACCATCCATGATGGTGGCAGGAGGTCCCATCATCTCCATTCTCAGCAGCAGTGTATTTTCTTGCTTGGACAGTAAATTCAATGGTGTGTTTTTTAAGCTTGCCTTGCAAGTATCGAGACATTAAGTATTTTAATTTAGCTGATCCAGAAGCTCAGAAGAGAGAAAGAAAACTGGTGCATTACAAGGCCTAACACAGATACTTGCATTTTTGCCTATAAAAAAAAATTAAAGTCAACACTGGCTGGTGTGGTCCAGTGGATTGAGCTCCAGCCTACGAGCTGAAGGGTCACTGGTTCAGTTCCCAGGCAGGGCATATGCCTGGGTTGCAGGCCACATCCCCAATTGGGGGCATGCAAGAGACAACCAACTGATATTTCTCTCCCTCTCTTTCTCCCTTTCTTACCCTCTCTCTAAAAAATGAATAAAGTCTTAAAAAAGACAGATGGAAGCAGCCCCAGTGCCCATCAGTAGATGAGTGGACAAAGAAGTCTTTAGTACATTTATACAATGGAATGCTACTTGGCTGTAAAAAATAAAGAAATCTTACTTTTGCAATGGCATGGATGGACCTATAGAGTATTATGCTAAGTGAAAAAAGCCAGTCAGAGAAAGACAAGTAAAATACCACATGATTTCACTAATATGTGGAATCTAATGAAGAAAATTAACTAATAGACAGAATGGAAACAAACTCCTAGAGACAGAACTGGCTGACATCTGTCAGCAGGGAGTAGGTTTAGGGGGCTGGGTGAAAAGGGTGAAGGAATAAGCGAGGAAAAGAAAAACTCGTAGACACAGAAACAGTATGGTGATTAGCAGAGGGAAAGGAGAGAGGGGGAGGTAGAAAAGGGTATGGGGGAATAAATGGTAATGGCAGGAGATTTGACTTGGGATGGTGAACACCTGATACACGGATGGTGTATTATAGAATTGTATACCTGAAACCTATATAATTTTATTGACCAATGTCACCCTGATAAATTTAATTAAAAATCCACAACCCCATAAACATTTCCCCCCAAAAGAGAAAAAGAAATCTTAACAATATCAATGCAACATATGCTCATGTAAAGAGAAATCTTACCTGTATCATTTTAAGGAAAAAGAAATATTATGTAGTAATTACATAGGGAAGATTCACTGAAACATAATTTCTAGCTGCTCCTATATTTAGCAAAATTGGTAAAATTATTACAAAAGGTTTAAAAGGTCAACTTACCACTTCTGTAAGAATTACTATTGATGAAAATGCAGATTTCATGAAATCATAAACACCAATTTGAAATAAAAATTTTGAAAAATGACCCTCAGGTGCATCTTCTGTGGATTTATAAATAAAAATAAGTTAATATTTGTGTGCATTTTGTATGATGTAACTTTTAAATCTAATTTCTCCTTAATTGCTCTATTAAAAACTAACAACTTGTTTTTTACCTTTTTGAGCAATGTAATTTTGAGAAGACAAAGAGTAATCAGTTGAAAACATCTCACTGTTTAGCAGGGTATTTTCCACCGATTTGTCTATTTCCTCCTGAATATGCTCTTCAATATCTAGTGATGTTTTTGATCTTTCATCATTATTTATAGAAGATAGAGTTTCAAAGTCTAAATCTTCATCAATTCTTATAGGTAACTCCATTTTAGAGATCATTTCTGTAAATAAATGAGAAATTTTTTTAGGTAAAAGGAATATAATTTTATTTTTTTAATTATATCTTATTGATTATGCCATTACAGTTGTCCCATCTTGCCCCCTTCATTCCCCTCCATCCTGAACACCCCCTTTCTTCCCATTCCCCCCTTAAGTTCATGTCCATGTGTCACAAGTTCTTTAGCTTCTACATTTCCCATACTATTCTTGACCTCCCCCTGTCTATTGTCTATCAACTGTCTGTGCTACTTATTCTCTGTACCTTCTCCCCACTTCTCTTCCTCCCACTCCCCTGTTGCTAACCCTCCATGTGATCTCCATTTCTGTGGTTCTGCTCCTGATCTAGCTGTCCTCTTAGTTTGCTTTTGCTTCAGGTATGGTTGTTAATAACTGTGAGTTTGCTGTCCTTTCACTGTTCATATTTTTATCTTCTTTTTCTTAGATAAGTCCCTTTAACATTTCATATAATAATAGCTTGGTGATGAACTCCTTGAATTTGATCTTATCTGAGAAGCACTTTACCTGCCCTTCCATTCTAGATGAAAGCTTTGCTGGATAGAGCAATATTGGATGAAGGTCTTTGGGTTTCATAACTTGGAATACCTCTTTCCAGCCCCTTCTTGCCTGTAAGGTCTCTTTTGAGAAATCAGCTGACAGTCTGATGAGAACTCCTTTGTAGCTGACTGTCCCCTTATCTCTTGCTGCTTCTAGGATTCTCTCCTTCATTTTAATCTTGGCTAATGTAATGATGATGTGCCTTGGTGTGCTCCTCCTTGGGTCCAACTTCTTTGGGACTCTCTGAGCCTCCTGGACTTCTTGAAAGTCTATTTCCTTTGCCAGATTGGGTAAATTCTCCTTGATTATTTGTTCAAATAAGTCTTCCACTTGTTGCTCTTCCTCTTCCCCTTCTGGTACCCTTATAATTCAGATGTTGGAACGTTTAAAGATGTCCCGGAGGTCCCTAAGCCTCTCCTCACTTTTTTGAATTCTTGTTTCTTCTTCTTTTCTGTTTGGTCATTTCTTTCTTCATTCTGATTGGTTCCCTTGATTTGAGTCCCAGTTTCCTTTCCATCACTATTAGTTCCCTGTGCATTTTGCTTCATTTCACTTAGTGTAGTCTTCATTTTTTTCATCTAATTTGTGACTAAAATCAACCAGTTCAGTAAGCATCCTGATCACCAGTATTTTGAACTGTGCATCCGATAGGTTGGCTATCTCTTGGTTGCTTAGAAATATTGGCCCTGGGGCTTTGAGCTGTTCTTCTTGAGCCATAATGTTTTGGTCTGTTTGCACCTGTTACATATGCGGGGCAAAAGCTTAGGTGTTCACCAGGGCAGATCAGCCTAGTCCCTGGGTTGTGACTGGGGGCGGGATCAGAGAGCGAGCAGAGGCATTTGTTCCACTCTCTCGGATTTCGGTACCTTCTGCTGCTTCACACAATCATATTGGGCCTGTCTGGTGCTAGTTCCTCAGTGGGTGGGCTTGTGTTAGTTCTAGGACCCTGTGGGCCTCCCCGGTGAACTCTCCTGTGATGCTAGGAGCTTCTCCAGGCATCTCAACCCCTGAAAGTTTTTCCAATCGGTGCTTTTAGACTTTATTTCCTGTAGCTGAGGCCCTGGGTTGCCCAGTCTGTCTCAATGACCGTTTTTTAAACCTGCCTGTTATCTCTGTGCACCAATGTGTGTCCACAGTCAGCCAGCCACCTTGCAAGCCTTGCTGGGTTTTCATCCCGCACCTGCCCAGGTTGCCAATCACCACCTCCTCCTGCCGGGACCCCTCTCCACTGGCCACAGACTCCGCCCCTCTTACTGGTCTGGATGAATGGTTCGTTGTTGTCAGACTTCCATACAGTTCAATTTTCTGTCTATTCTGGTTGTGTTTTTGTTTCTAAATCTTTGTTGTCCTTAAATTTGGTTGTGCAAGGAGGTACAGTACTTCCACCTACACCTTCGTCTTGGCTGGAACTCAAGAATTTTTTAAATTTCTCCTTTGTTTTGGTCTTCCCTTTTGTTTTCCAGGAACTTTGTGATCATTATGATACTTCATTATGATAAAAGATTATTAAAGCATGCATTTTAGCCTATATTAGTCCCTACCACACACTTACTGGCTTAAACAATAGAAATACATTCTCTTAAAATCCCAGACATCAGAAGTCCTCAAGTCAAGTTGTTGGGAAGACTGTTCCTTCCAGAGGCTCTAGAGGAGAATCCATTTTTTTTTGTCTTTTCTAGTTTATGGAGGCCTCCATCACCCCTTGTCTCCTGGCCCCATCTTCCGTCTTCAAAGCCAGCAGTGCGGCATCTCCTAATCTCTCAGTCTGACTCTCCTGCCTTCCTCCTATAAGAAACCTGATCATATTGGGCCCACTAAGATAATCTCTCCATTTCAGTATGTTTATTTTAAGTGCATCTGCAAGGTCCCTTTTGCCTTGTAAACATATTTACAGAATTTGGGGATTAAGACAAGGACATCTTTCAAGGACCATTATTCAGCCTGCAATAGAGACTTTTCCTAATTCCTTGACCAATGAAGATTTTTAAAAAACTGTATGTATCTACTGTCTATATTGCCTTTTTTTCCTAAAAACTATTTAAAAAGGGAAAAAACAACTAATGTAACGGTCAACAACTCTGTAGTACAATACAGTATAAACTTTTAAAGAACAAATAGATCTTTATAGGATTTCATTCCTCTTAGATACATTTATTATCCAAAAAGGTGTAATATTTAAATGCCATTGGAAAAATATATATCCCTGCTGTTCAAGGAAATTGTGAGATAATTTTTCTTACTTTATCTGTTAGAGAACCAGAGAGAGTCAAAATGACCAAAATTATTTACAATATTTTTGTCTACTTGATATTAATAGTTAATTCTATTTAATATATAGAACAAACTGAGATGCTTGCACAGAGAAAGGTAATATTAGAATTTACAGTTTTGAAATCTATGCATATCTATAATACACATTACTAATATGTACTATTACATATAAAAGCTTGTATTACTCAGACTTCCAGTGAGTAATAGGCAGAACATCTCCTCCAGTTGTTTCAAAGGCAGAAGAACCACTCACTGCTAAAGAAACTATACTATCCATTTGCACAGAAAGCTACTCATATTCTTAGGATATTTGGAACAAATTTGAAAATAATAAAGTACCAAGCAAACGTCAGATACTATACTTTTTCTACTCTCTTGCAGCTTCATTAATTTCAAAGTCCAACTTTTGTTTTTTCCTCCATCCCATATCTAGTATATTAGTATATATCATATATATTGTATCATGTCATCCAGTGAGGATTTAAAAAAACAATGGATAAACAGAGGCTTTTTAAGTCCCCAAATCAAATGCATCCTTTATATCAAATTAAAATTTTGGAGGAAGATGATTGAGAGAAATCCTTACTGGTAGCACTTATGGGATGTTTTACATTTTAAAGTAAACTATATTATTTACTAATTTACTGGAATGTGTTGTATGAAACAAATATAGACAATATAAGTCCAAAATATATTGTTGACATCATTATTTAAGTTAAGAATTATCACTTATTTTAGAAATTATCAAGAAAATATTGACAGCATTAAAACAATTTTTTGGCCCTGGCTGGTGTGGCTTAGTGGTTGGAGCTTCGTCCATTGCACTGAAATGTTGTGAGTTCAATTCCAGGTCAGGGCACATGTCTAGGCTGTGGGTTCCATCCCCAGTCAGCATTCAGATGAGAGATAACCCATTGACATGTGTGTTTCTCTCTCTCATTCTTTTTCTCTCTCCATCTGCTCCTCTCTCTAAAATCAATCTATATACCCTTGGGTGAAGATTAATAAAAATATATTTTTTAAAAAACAGTATTTCACATTTTGCAATAAAATCTTTTTTTAAAAAAAAAAGCCCTGGCTGGTGTAGCTCAGTAGATTGAGCACAGGCCTGTGAACCACATGATCGTGGTTCGATTCCCAGTCAAGGCACATGCCTGGGTTGCAGGCCAGTTCCTAGCAGGGGACTCGCAAGAGGCAACCATACATTGATATTTCTCTCCTTCTCTCCTTCCCTTCCTCTCTAAAGATAAATAAATAAAATCTTAAAAAAAAACAGTATTTCACATTTTTTATTGGCCCAGTAGAGAGAAAATACTGATATTATAGAATATCAAAATAATAATATATTCTCATTTAACCATTTGTAAAATACTGCTGCCATGAGTATAATATACCTTATGTGCTTGTTTTCTCTTTCAGACCCAATAACAGCATAAAGCGGTGCTGAGAAATTAAGTTAAAATCAATAAATTATATTTTGAATTTCATTAGTATGATATGAATGTGTCTGGCAAAGGCAAAACTTCACACAAGATTAATATTACCTTAATTCAGTGATCTCATGAAATTCACATATTGTTTCCATAAGATGAGAAATCATAAATTTTTAAATGGAACTCAGGAAATTATAAATCTTACCTTTTTTACGCAAGTTAGATAAATCTGTACTGTTAGATTAAAATGCATATTATGCAACTGGTAATATTTTAATTACTATAAAGAAAGTATTTTACATTTCAATAAAACAAAGCTGATAGAAAGTTAAACAAATATTCCTAATTTTTCCTAATTAATATTAAATGTTTAAATGATTTATATTTTTCAATGATAATATAAGTTCAAATTTAGACTGAAACTATGTATGCATATCTCTTGAGAATCTTCATTTAAAAAGGATTATCTTTCCCAAAAATTAATTTGAAATTTTCAAATTTGAAACATCAGAATTTGCCGTATTTTTAATATTGTATCATATATTTATGTGTACGCCATGTCAAAGAGCCAACTTATTTTAAGACAATTCAATTTTCAAACATGGTTTGAATTCATTGATCTGTTGAATTAACTAATAGAACAGAATTAAAGAAACAAAAGTTCTAACTAGTTGTAGCCTGAATTAGGCTATTCAAGCAAACTCTGGGATTTATTTCTCAGTTACTTGTCAACCTAAGGAAAGAAATGTATCAATGCAGTCCTGTGAAACAATATTAAAGCCTTTGTAAGTGAATTACTCCATCTAATTTTGCTCTTTGAGTTATAATTTAACAGAGCACTTTGATGCTCTCACTTTGCAAGGTTTAAAAGATGAAAGTCCCAAGTAAGCAAACACTTATCAGTAATTTAATTATACCTCTGTGAACATGAAAGTTAAAAATGAGCAATCAAATTAGGAGTCTGAATACAATGGGACTGCTATAAATACAGGACTCAAATAGACATCTGAGATGTCATTAAATGGCAGTAGGTGAAGAAAAGGCTTACTCAAAAATTAATTACACTTTAATTTGTATGAAGCTGAATTAATTTTTTAAAATATTGTCTTAAACTGCATTGAAATAAACACATATGTTAAGAAAAATGAATATTCCTATATTTTTATATTTAATTACAGTAAAATATTATCACTCAACTTAAACCTAAGCTTTCTGATTTACATTAGTTATAGCTATGCCTTTCTTATAATTGTTTATAAACAAAATTTAAAGCCAAATAAAGTAGTGAATAGCTTTTCATATTTAACTGTACTTGGGAAACTCACTTTTTAAATGTGTTCAATTGGAATCCTTTTGTAAAATAGTTACTAAACAAGTGTTCTCTAATTTATCCATTTTGTAAATCTTTACATCAGCATACTAGTTTTTCTGTAAAACTAGTGGTTATTTCTATAAAAATGTTGTTATCACAAGTCTAACCCTTTCACAGGTATTGATTCATAATCAGTGATTCATTTTTCTCATGCACTTTTTCTAACTAAGGCAAGTTTGCACTTGTTATTCCCTAACACATTTATTGAAATTATCTGAGAGTATTGGCTGTTTTCGAAATTTCTCCAACATCCAGAAAACACAGCCTAAGGTTTATCTGAATCCCTCTTTTAGTATTCTTTTTTAATACCTATTTTGACTTCTGGCTGAAATGGAGGCATAGGTAGATACGCTGTGCATCCTTGCACAACCAGTAGAAGGACGACAACAAATTTTAAAACAAAAAACAACCAGAACTACTAGAAAATTGAATTGTATGGAAGTCTGACAACCAAGGAGTTAAAGAAGAAACATTCATCCTGACCAGTAGGAGGGGCAGAGATGGGCAGCCAGGATGCAGAGGTCTGATGACAAGACACTGGCTGGAGGACTAGGGCAAGCGAGGCAGGGAGGGCTGGTGGAGCAGGAAGTCCCACACTTGTGTGCAAATGAACTGGGAGAAACAACTGGGGAGCAAGATAGAGTGTGCAATCCAGGGTTTATAGTGCAGGGAAATGAAGCCTCAAAGCCTCTGACTGAATAGACCTTTGAGGGTTGAGGCAGTGGGAGAAACTTTCAGCCTCACGGGAGAGTTCATTGGAGAGACCCACAGGATCCTAGAATGAACAAAAAACTGCCCACCTGGAAATCAGCAACAGAAGGGCCCAATTTGCTTGTGGATAGTGGCAGAGGGGACTGGAAGCTGGCAGTGAGCTGAGTGGGCCTCATTGTTCCCTCTTGAACCTCTCCGTCTCATACAGCACCACAGCCCAGCTATATAGGTTGCTCTGCCTTGGTGAATACTTAAGGCTCTGCCCCTTACACATAACAGGTGCACTGAGACACACGCACACAAAAATGGCCCATTTGAAAGAACAGATCAAAGCTCTAGAAAAAATACAACTAAATGACAAAGACAGCCAACCTCTCAGAGGCACAGTTCAAAACACTGGTAATCAGGATGGTCACAGAATTGGTTGAATATGCTCTTAAAGTGGAGGAAAAAGTGAAGCCTGTGCAAAGTGAAATAAAGGAAAATGTACAGGGAACCAACAGTGAAGGGAAAGTAACCAGGACTCAAATCAACATTTGGAGCAGAAGGAAGAAATAAACATTCAACCAGAATACAATGAAGAAACAAAAATAAAAAAAATGAAGTGAGGCTTAGGAACCTCCAGGACAAACTTTAAATGTTCCAACATCTGAATCATAGAGATGCCGAAGGAGAAGACGAAGAGCAAGAAATTGAAAACTTATTTGAACAAATAATGAAAGAGAACGTCCCAATCTGGGAAAGGAAGTATAGACTTCCAGGAAGCCCAGGAAGCTCAGAGAGTCCCAAAGAAGTTGGACCCAAGAAAGCACAGACCAAGGCACATCATAATTACATTTCCCAAGATTAAAGATAAGGAGAGAATCCTAAAAACAGCAAGAGGAAAGGAAAGAGTTATCTTCAAAGGACTTTCTATGAGGCTATCAGCTGAATTCTCAAAAGAAGCTTCACAGGCAAGAAGGAGCTGGAAAGAAGTATTCCAAGTCATGAAAGGCAAGAACCTACATCCAAGATTGCTCTATCCAGCAAAGCTTCCATTTAGAATGGAAGGGCAGATAAAGTACTTCCCAGATAGGGTCAAGTTAAAGGAGTTCATCATCACCAAGCCTTTATTATATGAAATGTTAAAGGGACTTATCTAAGAAAAAGAAGATCAAAAATATGAACAGTAGCCCTGGCTGGTGTAGCTCAGTGGATTAAGTGCGGGCCTGTGAACCAGATGATTGCGGTTCGATCCCCAGTCAGGGCACATGCCTGGGATGCAGGCCAGTTCCCAGCAGGGAACACACAACAGGCAACCACACATTGATATTTCTCTCCCTCTCTGCTTCCATTCCCCTCTAAAAATAAATGAATAAAATCTTTTAAAAAATATGAACAGTAAAATGACAACAAACTCACAACTATCAACAACCAAACCTAAAAACAAAACAAAACAAAACAAAACAAACTAAACAAACAACTAGAACAGGAACAGAATCACAGAAATGGAGATCACATGGAGGGGTATCAGCAGGGAAGGGGAAGGGAGAATGGGGAGAAACGTACAGGGAATAAGAAGCATAAATGGTAGGTACAAAATAGACAGGGGGAGGTTAAGAATAGTATAGGAAATGTAGAAGCCAAAGAACTTATATGTGTGACCCATGGACATGAACTAATAGAGAGAAGAATGTAGATGGGGGAGGTGTGCAGGGCAGAGGGGAATAAAGGGGGGAAAATGGGACAACTAGTAGCATAATCAATAAAATATATTTTTAAAAAATATCAATTTTGCATAACCCCAGGCTACTTTTATTTACTTAATATTGTAATGTTTTGGAATAATCCACTTTGTTTAAATAGTATAACATATCTTTTTTATGAAATGTAAAGATTCTCTGATCAGATAAGGTAAAGTTAAAGGAATTCATCATCACCAAGCCCTTATTACATGAAATGTTAAAGGGACTTAATTAAGAAAAAGAAGATAGTGGCAGACAAGGTGGCCGAGTGGTTAAGGCGAGAAAAAGAAGATAAAAAATCATGTACAGTAAAATGACAGCAAACTCACAATTATTAACAACCACACCTAAAACAAAAACAAAAACAAACTAAGCAAACAACTAGAATGGGAACAGAACCACAAAAATGGAGATCACAAGGAGGGTTAGCAATAGGGGAGTGGGAGGAGGAGAGAGGGGGGAATAGTACAGAGAATAAGTAGCATAGATGGTAGTAGAAAATAAACGGGGGGAGAATAAGAATAGTATGGGAAATGTAGAAGCTAAGGAACTTATGACCCATGGACATGAACTAAAGGGGGGGAATGTGGGTGGGAGGGGGTGTGCAGGGTGGAGGGGAGTGAAGGGGGAAGAATGGAACAACTGTAATAGCATAATAAGTAAAATATATCTTAAAAAATAAAATAAAGAGTCTCTGAATATTTTAATAAAAATGCCTCAATACTAATTATAATTGCATAAATGTCCTATTCTCATTTGACTACTCACCAAGTTTTTCATATTTAGAAATTCTCCCAGCATCACTATATGAAATTATAAATAAATTTTATCAAAATGATATTCAGGATGTGCTGAAGTTTCTATAAATATGTTCTAAAATATTTTAGTTATTTATACTTTGAGTCTTCTATGTTTTGGGACCTGATTTTTTTTTGGCTTTGTTTCAGTCTTCTTTCCAATCACTGTTATCTATTTTTCCACAATATTTCTTTAGGATCTAAAAAGTTTAGAACAAAATAATTTCCTCTTTAGCCCTTCACAATTCTGTAATATTTTAGTCAAGAAACACATCACACCTGCATCTTTCTCATTTAGAAAGGGGTTATAATCTAAAGGAAACCAAGAGCTCACATTTTGAAGAATATTTAGATATGACATAATTCTGGAAACTTGAGAAAATCAACTTGTTTTAATGGAAATGTGTTTCCTTCTGAGTTGGCACCGTTGTTGAACTCTTCTTGTGAAAGGTTTTCTGTCATTCTAGGTGTCAGTTGTTTCTGCCCTATTGGAACATATTTGCAAAGTTTCTAACTGTCCATCACAAAGACATCGGAATGGAAATGTGGGAAAGTCATGTCATATAATTCTTTACTTGAAAACAATCCACATGTTTTTAATCATAGGAATTGCTAGGTACCTGGACATCTAGATTGAGAGGTATCCTATAGTACTCTGCTCTCTTCTGCTGCCTTCTGAGATCCCAGAACTGAAAGAGTTGAGTGAGAAGATTGAAAACTTGAGTTTCTTTATTATGCTATACACTTAAAACTCTTAACATAGTTCTTCTTGTAGGGGATGATGGGGGGTGGGGCAGTGTGGAATACAGACCTAGAATAAAACACCATTTAGTAATCAAGACTATTTTAAATGATTGAAGTTTCACTTAGTTTAAGTTTCTTTTTAAAAACCTTAACTATAGTTATATAGGGAAGGTGTAAATGAGCTGAAAAGTGCCAATGAGCAAAAGTCCTCACCTATCAGAATAGGAATTCAATGACGATCAAGATTTTATTGCAAAAATAAATAGTAAAAATTATGCTTTAAAAAAGAAAGAAATTATTGTCCCTGGGACAGTGGTGGGAATAAACAGAAGGAACGAAATTTCCTATGCACCCCAATGTTCATAGCAGCACAATTTACGATAGCCAAGAGTCGGAAGCAACCTAGATGCCCATTGGTAAATGAATGGATCAGGAAACTATGGTACATATACACAATGGAATTCTATGCAGAAGAAAGAAAGAAAGAGTTCCTGCCTTTTGTGACAACATGGATGGAACTGGAAAGCATCATGTGAGTAAAATAAGCCAGGTGGTGAAAGACAAATACCATATGATCTCATCTTTAACAGGAATCTAAACAACAAAACAAACAAGCAAGCAAAATATGACCAGAGACACTGAAATACAGAACAGGCTGACAGGGACCAGAGGGGAGAGTGGAGAGAATCACAGGGGAAAAGGGGAAGGATTCACATGAACAAGTATAAAGGACACATGGACAATAACTAAGGTGGTGGTTGGAAATGGGAGGGAGGTGGGGAGCACTGGGGGGGGTGGGCAGGGCTGGGAATATAAGACATAAAACTGTACTTGAACAAAAATTAAATTAAAAAAATAAATAATAAGAACTTTCCTTTGATTTAAAAAAAAGCCTTAGCACTACTTATATTTTTAAACCTGTTTTCATATACTACTTTAATAAAAATAAAGTTACTGTAAAATACCTTAAGGTTTCCCCAGAACATTCATGTATTTTCAATCATTCTTTTTCCCTTGGGATTTTACTTTATAATATTAAGATCTAAGTCCCAGAATAAATCAGAAATTGATAAAAGGGTGTTAAGAATGTTGTTGATTATTTAGTATTTTGAGAATATGGATTCCTAGACATTTGTAATCATAAAAATACATATCTTATTTGTACTTATAAATAAATATTGCATTATATTTAAATATATATATAATAGGTATTTTATACCAACCTGACTGACTGTGTCTGCTTTTAAACATCATAACTTTTATATTATCTGTGGGATCATTTTCAACTGAAAATTCTTCTGTTTTACCATTTTCAAATACATTCTTTTCATCCATTATCTTTTTAGGAACTGGAAATTCTGTTTCCCTCTGAAAGTTCCAAGGGTTGTCAAAATTATACAACAATTTTTTAAAATATGGTAAGGTGTCAGAGTCATCTGTTTTCTCTAAGACTTCATCCTTGCCTAATTGATCTTTGGTTTCTGTAGTTTTTATTATTTTGATTTCTTCTTCCTTATCAAGGTCAAATTCACTTGTTGGAAGCTGTTCATGCTTATCTCCTTTATATCCTTCTTCATTTTCTCCATTATATGTTATAATTTTATCTTCATTGGCATATGCAAAGCCTATCATACTAAAATCCAAATCAAACCACCCTGGTTTGAGAATTGAGCTCTCATTAGTGATTGTGTCTTCTTTTTCTGATAATATTTCTGTATATGGATATGTGGGTTCTTCCTCAGATGATATGGAATTAGGAATATCTTGTACTGGTGGACTGCTTTCTTTGGATGATAATTCAAGCCCTGTATCCTCACCTCCAAAACCTAAATAACTTGTAAATCCACCACCAAACCAACCAGTAGCTTGAGGGTTGAGAGTGTGCTCTGACTCAGATGCTTCAGGCTGTTTCTTTGGCACTGAACTGAATTCCAGTTCGGGTTCTTGTTTATGTTGGGTTTGAGGTTCACCATTATTTAATTCCTCTAGGTCATCCTCATCTTCTACTGCTAGTTTTCTACTTTGAAATGAACTTTCTTGTTCAATAACTGGTTCAAAAGTGCTTTCTTCAGCTTGTGCACTTCCGAATCCAAACCATCCCTGCACATCAGGCTCAGTTGAGGATGGTGGGACTTGAGGCACTTCTGGAACAGGATCTTGTTTTGTGCTTCCAGCTTCTGCTCCTTCCCAATTTTTTGAGTCACTAGTTTTTCTAGTATCATCAGGAGCCTCTGATGTTGTAAATTGGTCTTCATTCCAAATACTTTCAGAAGCTGAATAAAATTCAGATTCTATCTGAAAATCACTTCCATATACACTAGATTTTTGGTCTTTATCGTCTTCATATGGATATATATTTTCACCATCACCACTGTTTAACTCACTATCTTCATTTTCAAATGTATAGCTTACTCCAAGAAGACATAGAAAATCAGATTCCTAAAAGGGAAAAAAATATGATTGACACAAATATATTAAAACTACTTGTTTCTCCCTAAATAATTTAAGATGGATGACTCTACCACATAACTCAGCACAGCAAAACCTAAAATCAGATGTCCTAATCTCAGACACTGTCAGTTGTATCAAAAGTGACTTCTCAGGTTAATGATATAAACTTAAATGAAAATCATTTTTCAGGCCCTGGCCAGCTGGCTTATTTGGTTGGGAGCACCATCCCGTGCACCCAAGGGTTGCAGGTTTGGTCCCCAGTCAGAACATGTACCTAGGTTGCAGGTACAATCCCCAGTTGGGGTGCATAGGGGAAGAAACTGATTAATGTTTCTCCCCCACCTCTCTAAAGTCAACTTTAAAAAAGCATCCTTAGGTGAAAACATTAGAAAAAGAAATTGTTTTACCCTAGGATTTATTTGTTATCAACAGTTGAAGAATTTGAGAAGAAGAGACAAGTCTGAGTGTATTCTGCAAATAAACTCTGATGAAAAGGCATAAACGGCCATAAAATCTTGGTCCTCCTAAGAGTGCACTGGATGGACTCTGCAGCTCTGTGGTGGTTTGAGGGAAGGAGGTTTCATAGCACACAGTCACAGCTCAGACAGACCAGAGACTCTGAAACATGAAGACCTAGGTAAAAGTTGCTCTAAGACATTTAGATTTCTTTTATTGAACTAACACATATAGCCAGTAGAGGTAGGGACGCCATTTCTCATTGCACAGAACAACCAAATCATCAAGAAGGGAAATGGTAAAGATCCTTTTTTTAAAACTTGAAGGTATTTAACTAATATGCACTGTTCTTTGGATATCACCATTTGAAGTAAGAATAATGTTCAGAATTTTAAAAAATAAACTTCAGAATTGTAATTTTACAATATGTTTTGGCACTGCAATGTAGTCATTAAGAACAGACTCCAGAGCCAAAACCTCTAGGTTCAAATCCTGACTCTGTCATTTACTAGCTCTGTGACCTTGAGTGAATTATACAACCTTTCTATGCCTCAGTCCTGTCATCTGTAAAATGAAAATAATGGCAGTATCTACCACAGAAGGATGTTTTGAGGATTAAATGAACCAAGTGCTTAGAATAGCAAGTATTATACACTAGCCTAATTAGATCAAGGTTACACTACCCCAGATGAGCCAGCAATGCAAGTGTATAAAGGCCCAATCCCTTGCCTCTATTCAGAACAACTCTGAAAGGACCTCCAAGCTTCAGAGTTTCTTTTTTATTTATTTATTTATTTATTTATTTATTTTTACAGAGAGGGTAAGAAAGGAAAGACAGAGAGAAACATCAATTTGTGGTTGCCTCACACGCTTCCCCTACTGGGGACCTGGTTTGCAACCTAGGCATGTGCCCTGAGTGGAAATCGAACCAGTGACCTTTTGGTTCCCAGGCTGGTACTCAGTCCACTGAGTCACACCAACCAGGGCCAGAGTTTATCATCACATCAACTGAGACCTTTGTTGCAACTGCGTCACAGTTCAGCTTCTCTATCCAATCCTCTCTTTTCATTTGTTCCCTCACAGGTGCTATTATTCCTAAGAAGATTCCCTTGTAAACTTCTTGGATGCAAAGGTCCACCTCAGAATCTATTTCTCAGGGAATTTGACCTAAAAATTTGAGGCCTCTGTATATTTACTTTATACTCTGCACTGAGCTAGGTGCTGGAATTTTACAGTATCAGTAGGAAACAAGTAATTATGAATTGTGATAAGTGCTGGAACAGGGTGCTGAGCTGGATGTCCCCCAAAATGGAGAAAACCCCCGCCGCTATCGCTGGGGTGGGGGAATGAGGGAAGCAGAGCAGGGCCATGGAGAGCTACTTTGCATATCTGAAGAACTTAGCCAGTGTTTTAATAATGTTAGAAGTTGTGCCTGCTCACAGGACTCTAACCCTGTGATGCAATGTACCCGGAGGCGCTTCCTGTGCCTGCACAGGAGGCTTGGAGGCTTGGAGGAGGCTTCTGCGTCATGGGGACGCACTTGCCCAGACTAGCAAAGGCAGCTGCGGAAGGCAGAAACCAGACTCCTGGCAGGTGTAACCCAGTGGGAGAGGAGTCAGAAATGGGGTTACGAAGGGAGATCCACACCAGGATTTAAACCCAGGCGCAGCAGACATGTGGTTTGGAAATGGAGAGAGGGGTGCTCTTGACCATACAGCTTAGAAAGAAGCAGACAAGCAGGACAGAGCAGCCGTACAGGGCTCCTGAGCATGCTCCTGGGCAAGGAGAAGCCTCTTGACCATGTAGCATTGCTGCTACCTGTGGTCTTGGCCAGGTGGTTTGAAAGAATGCGGGAATCCCACTGGCCTGCCATGAAGAAGTGCCACACAGTATTGGATTGAGAACAGGAGCCTGGTTTAGCTTTTAGCTTGGTTATCTCCCCTAACCAAGCTAAAACTTCTATTTCTTTTCCTGAGATATGGTACCCCTGACTGGCCTGGTTTGGCAAGGGGAGATAGTACTGTGTGTGTGTGTTTGTGGGTGTTTTTTTCCTAAGGGAAATAAGATTTAACAGCAGGATTCCATCATTATTCTAAACCTATATAACTTTTGAACAAACAGCTCCTTTCCTTTTTATCAAACTCTGGCATTGAAAGCCACAGTTCTTACTGGGAGCAGGCAAAAAGAACCCCGAGGAAAAAAAGACCCACAGGTGTGTGTGTGGTGGTGGTGGGTGGGGGGTGGATTCTGTTACAGTACTATGAAGGAAATAAAAGGAAGCTGTGATTAAGAAGCAGAAATTGTGCCCTGGCTGGTGTAGCTCAGTGGATTGAGCGCAGGCCTGCGAACCACACGATTGCGGTTCAATTCCCAGTCAGGGCACATACCTGGGTTACAGGCTAGTTCCCAGCAGGGGACACACCAGAGGCAACCATACATTGATATTTCTCTCCTCTCCTTCCCTTCCTCTCTAAAGATAAGTAAATAAAATCTTTTTAAAAAGAAGCAGAAATTCCATAAGAATTATCATGGGTGAGGCACTGATCTTTGAGCTGTCACCTAAGGGATAAGAAGGAAGTAGGAAAGTGAAGAATTTGGGGAAATATCCAACCAGAGGGCATCACTTGTTTGGGTCTGTGAGCTGGGAAGAAGCTTGACATGTTGTAAGAACCATCAACGGGCCAGTGTGGCCAGGAGCAGAGTGAGTGAGGGGAGAGTGGCGAAAGACCAGGTTATCAAGGGGAGCAAGAGAGACCACGTAAAACCAGGGTAAGGGGTCAGAGCTTGATTTCAAGTTCAATGAAAAGCCATGAAAAGGCTTTAAACAAAAGGAATTATGTGACCTGATTTTTGTTTTTCATTTTTCATTTTTACACTATTCATTGCTGTTTGAAGAATGGTTTGGGAAAGAGCAAAAGGAAAGGAAAGAAGGTCAGTTAGACGGCTATTGTATTCTAATTAGAAGATGATGCCTCCTTGGATTAAGGCTATGGGGAGAGTAAAAATGGTGAGAAGACAATATACTCCAGATATAGTTTATAGATAGAACTAACAGAATTAGTAATTATACAGTAAATGGACAGTTACTCCCAGAATTTGTGCTGAGAAAGAGTTAGATAATAGATTCAAGTTTGCTTGACTAGACAGGCTTATTTCACACTAATTTCATGTAAGGTAAATTGGCTTAAGCTGGAATCTGAATTAAATGATCTAATCAAATTCACATGCTAAAAAGTAACTTTCCAATGCCCTTTCTCATTATGAAGCCCAATATTATCAAGCTTAGTTAAAACTCCAACAGAAAAAAAGATTGTACCTATGATACCTAGAGAGCATTAACCTAAAAATAAAAGGCCTGTAAAGTAAGAGTCAAAAAGCATTTATCTGAGATAAAAAAGAATAGCTATTCAGGAATCACTTATTCAGGCAGTAACCCAAATAGTGCTCTGATTAGGAGAAAAAAGGCAAGGGGCCTTTATAGAAAGGGAAGAGGAACAGGCAATACAAGGAAGACATTTCATTGGTACAGATAATCTAACATAGTGATGCTGATCCCCAGAGGTCGGATTAAGTCAGATCACTGGGGAGCAGTAGGGAGAAGCCATAGGTGTTTGCCAGGAAACTGTGGGTTGAATAAGACAGAACTGGATGAGAAGCTGAATGCCTCCTGAGCCGATGGAAATATAAAATGGGCTGGCTTTCTGGCTCAGGGAAAGCTCTCTGGCTCCTGAACTGGTTCTCGCTCAGGCTTGGGCTTGGGCTTGGGCTTTGGCTCCCAGGCTCACTCCCAGGCTCTCCTTCCTTGAAGAATCCTGGATGATCAGCTGCAGCTGCCTGCATTTCCTGTATTTTGAATGGGAAGGGATTCCAGGCAAAGCCAAAGATTAGGCAGCCTGGCAGAGGGTGGCAAGGTTATTCTTTGGATGTTCTAGAGGGGAGGAGCTCTGAGCCATGAATCTGCCATTTGTCCAAAATTGTGTAGCTTTTATATCTTATGTTGTTTTAATTTGTAAACCAATCCTATAGAACCATGATAACTAAACACTAACAGGCAAAAAGACAGAACTCAGGCATTAGAGTTTAGCCTGCTTTTGAATAAAAACTCCTTTATCGACAAAACTTTGCTTCTGGAGTTTTTGCCTAAAGGGCTGCGGCAGGCAGCAGAACCCCAAGTACCGAGCCGTTATAATGCTAATTCTAAACAATGTATTTAATTTTTAGTCCTGTAGTCATAACACTTGCTCTCTGGTCATCCTTATTATCTTTGTCTGTTAACTTTTATACTTGTTTGTTTACTTTTATCCTTGTCTGTTAATTTTTCAGAGAACAAAAGCTTTGCCTGTCATCACCTTTGTTTTACCTAATTTTATTTGCATAAACAAACTATTCCTAAAGTGAATTCTCAGACCAACTACTTTATGTATTCACTATACAAAACACATAATCAATGGGCACTTATAATTCAGAAAACTGTGTGAGCTAAGAAATCTTAAATAGGCATAATGAATTGTACTCACTTTAGTTGGTATTTGAATTTCCTCAGATATAAACACCTCTTCAGTCACGACTGCATCTCTGGGAAAATATCCAAAATCCTTTCCTTTCTATCAAAATGAAGAACAAAGCTTAGCAAGGAAGAGTAATGAAAGTAATAATCACTACTGAACATAATTTTGGCTCTCATCTATTGCAAATCACAAATATTAATTGGTTTTCATTGGCCATCTAAAAGAAAGTGAGTGAAATCATAGTCCTTTTGTTTTTCAAAACAACATTAAATTGAGGGAATGAAGAGTCAAGCTGTAAAATGCCATTGTTTCCAAACTTCAGAGGGGAAATCAACCCATAAATTCATTTTCTTCCTTTTTGGGTTCCTAATGACCTTCCCTGCTCAGGTGAACCACAGGGTTACAAAAGGCAAGGGAATGGTGAGAGTAGCCAGGGTAGATAGAGCTGTGACATATTCAGCTTTTTCAGAATGTCAGAATCAGGTAAAAGGTTTCAACTCTGAAGGGCCAAGAGAGATTCATCAAGATAGCAAATATCTATGAGTCCTCCAGGGAGGATTTGGTTCCATTCAACTTTTCTGGGGCTCCTTGGTAACAGAGATCCTCTAATCCAGTTTAAGTGCATGTAGGATGTGCCCTGAGAGTGTAGGCTTCACACAACCAGTCTGAGCCCACTTCCTATCCCTAACAAAGTGTAAAGAACATATTTCTTTTGGTCGTTTGATCCAGAACTGTTACAACTCCACTGTGATTCTTCCACTCAGTGGTTCCTGCGACTATTTGGAAAATGACAGCCTGTGGGTGAACGCTATAGTTTGGCTCCTTAAATCAAAGTTATCTGCCTGAACTAAACACCTAATGCACAACACTAAGTGTGCTTGAAATTTCACCCTGGCTCCACACATTGCACACTGCTTTTGTGTGGAACTATCATTTTCACACACGGTAAACAAGAACGACTGCTTTCTTATCCTATTCTGATATGTTACTGTGTCATTTTTCTTATAGTTGCATTGGGTGCCTCCAATACTTTCCAAGTGTATACTGGCATGTTTAAGAGACCATAGCAGTAAGGAACCTTGGGAGCTGCAGAGGCTGGATAAATGATTCTGGCTAGTGACATTTAGAGTTTCAGTCATACAGCCCCTAATGCTAAAAAGCAGGACAGATCCAAACAGAATTTGCTTCTTCCAGAAGTGATCACAGAAGCCATACCAGGGAGAGAGCTGATACATATGCAATATGGAAGTGATGTACGTATTAGGTGGGTCATAATTGTTCAGCTTGGGAGTAGAACTGCTTATCATAGCATCCTTTCTTACTTATTTACTTATTTAACTATTTAATTTGAGAAAGAGATTTGTTGTTCCACTCACTTATGCTTTCACTGGTTAATTCTTGTATGTGCCTTGACCAGAGATGGAGCCTCGGTGTATCAGGACAACACTCTAACCAACTTATCTACCCAGCCAGGGCTTAGCACCCTTTCATTATAAAGCGTAATGATATAATCAAAGATACAAATCTATTTTCAACAGAAAATATTAATCATTAATTTTTATGGTATATATTCAGAGAGATGATTCTGGCTTCTAGGAATTTCAGTGTAATAACACTTTGGGCCAAATGAAAGGTTCTCCTGGTTCCTTTTTTCTATAAAAATCCTCCCCTAGGCTATCTGAGGATCATTTCAATCACAACTCAGTCCTTCATTTGCTCAGAAATTTATGTCTTTTCATCTGATTGACTAAAACTTCCCAGTCTCTCTTAAATCCGGCCATTGACAGCACCAAGGGATGCCTGGTGATGCCTAGTCATTCCACAATATCCACCAGCACCTCTAAAGTCTCCAGCAAATAAATATAAAATTTAAATTAAAAAACTATACGTGCTATGTAAAAATAATTTCAAAGCAATCTTGGACTTCCATCCCAGCCAGACTGAGTTCCCCAAAGCTACTTTATAGAAATTCTGGAACCAACACTAAACATAACCATTTTTGTTTGTTTAAATATGTTAAGGTTCAAGTATACAATCTATATATATATTCCATTAGAGATGAACAGCAGGCATCCTTGAGTAAGCTGGCCATTTATTCTACATTGAATTTGTAAGATTAGATACTTACACTTCCTGCCCACAAATCTTCCCTTTCTCCTGAAAGTTTAATGTAAACAGATATTTCTTCTCCCTCAGTGAAGTTTAGGTATCTGCAGTCAGGTCCTCTGTAATCTCTCACGGCTAAGACTCTGCTTATTAAAGCTATGTAGACATGTAAAGAAAAACACAAAATTTAAATTAAAATGTTTTTTCTCTCCCTCCCATCTTGCCCTCCTCCAATCCATCGTATGTATACCAATGCTAATTTCTTCATATCATTTATGGCCTCAAAAACCTACATAGACTTCCTACTGCACACAGAATCAATTCAAAACTCTGCTTTGGTATCAAAGGCTGTCCATAACCTGGTCTTCCTTCCTTATTTAACATGACTTCCTTTTATTCCTTTACAGTCAATCTCCTCTATACATTGTCCCTGGAATGTGGCATTGCCATCCTCTAGTGAATAGGGAAAGGAAAAAGAAAGATAATTAGTGTTTTTCTTGGTACCTATATATTGTATTCCAGGCATTTTGATAAACTTTTTATTTTATTAAATCTTCAAAACAGATCTATGAGGTAAATAATCTCATTTCAGTCTAATAAATGAAACTTTATTTAAGACTCAGAGAGTTGGTCACACACCTGATAAATGGTGGAGCTAGATTTGTTGGAACCACTTATCACTGAAACACCCACCTTCCATATTCTGAGTTTCCTTTCCTCTATTTCCTAAGCCTAGAAACCCTTCAGGTTTTCGTTCATGGTGAACTCATAACTACTTCCTCTTTGAGACATCCTTAATCATTCTAGCTTACCCTGGCCCTTCTCTAAACTTTAATATTAACCTATTATCCTTATGTTGTATCAGTATTTACTGTTTGATATTGACCAGTTTTTAATAGATTATGCTATTGCATTTGTTCAAACTCTTCCCCCTTTGCCTCCCTCCACTTAACAACCCTCACTCCCTCTGGGGATCCCACTTCCTGTGTTCATGCCCATGGGTCATGCATATACGTTCTTTGGCAACTCCATTTTCTGTAACTGCTCTTAACATCCCCTTGCCTCTTCTTTAACGACCAGTTTGTACTTATTATTCCCCTCACCTTTTCCCCCATTCCCCCAAACCCCCACCCCACTGGCCACCATTCCAATGTTCTCCATATCTGTGATTCTGTTTCTGTTCTGCTTGTTTGCTTAGTTTGTTGTTTAGACTCAACTGTTGATGTTTATGTATTTATTGTCAATTTAATGATCATAGTTTTGATCTTCTTTTTCTTAAATAAGTCCCTTTAACATTTCATATAATGATGGTTTGGTGAGGATGAACTCCTTTAGCTTGACCTTATCTTGGAAGCACTTTATCTGTCCTTCCATTCTAAATGATAGCTTTGCTGGATAGAGCAATCTAGTTTATAGGTCCTTGCTTTTCATCACTTTGAATACTTCTTGCCAGTCCCTGCAAAGTTTCTTTTGAGAAATCGGCTGACAGTCTTATGAGAATTCCTTTGTACGTAAGTCTCTGCTTTTTTTGTTCTGCTTTTATGATTCTCTCTTTATCTTTAACCTTTGTCATTTTAATTATGACATGTGTTGGCGTGGGCCTCTTTGTGACCATCTTGTTTGAGATTCTCTGTGCTTCCTGGACTTGTGTAATTACTTCACCAAATTAGGGATGTTTTCTTTCATTATTTTTTCAAATAAGTTTCCAAATTCTTCCTTTTTATCTTCTCCTTCTGGCACCCCATTATGTAAATATTGGTATGCTTGAAGTTGTCCCAGAGGCTCCTTACACTATACTCAATTTCTTAAATTTATTTTTCTTCTTGCTGTACTGATTGGAGTCTTTTGCTTCCTTATATTCCAAATCATCTATTCTATTCTTGGGTTCATCCACTTTGCTGTTGATTACCTGTAAATTGGTCTTTATTTCAATTACTGTCTCCTTTATTTCTGATTAGATCTTCTTATGCTGTTGAAATACCCACAGAATTCCTTCAGCATCCTTATAACCAGTGTTTTCAACTCTGCATCTGATAGATTGCTTATCTCTGTTTTGTTTAGTTCTTTACCTGGAGTTTTGATCTGTTCTTTCATTTGGGCCATGTTTCTTTGTTCCCTGATTTTGGCAGCCTCCCTATGTTTGTTTCCATGTATCAGGTAGAGCTGCTTTGACTCCATGTCTTGGTAGCATGGCCTAATGTACTAGGTGTCCTGTAGGGTCCACCAGTACAGCCTCCCCAGCACCCAAGCTGGGTACTTGAAGTGTACCCTTCATGTAGGCTGAGTACTACCACCTCTTGTAAATGAGTCTTGATGTCTATCAGCACTTTGGGAGGTCATTGAAAGGGTTTTATGCAGTCCAGATAGCTGGTAGGACTGGCTATGACACCTAGCCAGCACTCACCTCCCTCCATGGCATGTGGAGGTAGGTTGGTGGTGCACCAACATGGATTGTAACTTTCCACTGAGTGTGCAGGCTCTGGGGTTTTCCAAGTGGTACAGACTAAGGTAAGCCTCCACCTGTGTTCTGTCTGGGGTCTCTTGACTTCAGCTGTAAAGTGATCTGCAGATGGCTGCTGCTAGTGCTGGGCCTAGGGTCACTCAGTGAGAGGTACAGGGCTGGGCTCCGCTGTTGCTTGTTTGAGCAGACTTAGGAAGGTCTGAAGCCTGCACCTGCCAGCCCTTCATAAGTAAAAGCCACTGTTACCAGCTCAGATGGGCCTGTAAGTTGGATGAGGCAGACCCTTAGGCAATCATCAGGGTGGGGCTCACCAGGTAAGCCTGATTGATGGAGACTCGCATACATTGCTGCTCAGGGTGGGGGAGGGCTCACAGAAGGTACAATGGTCTTTGTGGTTCTGTCTGGGAGGAAGCTGTCCCTCAGCTCACGCCCTGATGCCAGACACTTCAGTTTCTCCCTGTATATCATTGGGGCCCCTCAAGGTGCTGCTACCCCAGTGCTGGAGCCCAGAGGGAGTGAGTGGGAGTAAGTCTGTGTGCCAAATGCTAGAAAGGAGATGCCTCAGCTCCCACAGTTTCTTCCACTGACCCAACCCCCACTGGATTTTATACACAGAAGTTATGGGAACTTATCTTCCTGGCACTGAAACCCTGGGCTGCATGGTCTGGTGTGGGGCTAGGATCCCTTGCTCCTGGGATATCCCCCATTTTATATGCACAACACATGGGTTTGAAGCCAGCCCGCTCCACGTAGCCACATCTCCACCCATCTGCCTTGGCTACCCATCTGGATGAATGTGGTTTCTTTAATTCCTTAGTTGTCAGACTTCCATATAGCTTAATATTCTGATGGTTATGAGTAATATTTGTTCTGCAGTTCAGCTGTAATTTTGCTGTGGTTGTGCAAGGACATGAGCTGCATTTACCTACGTACCCATCTTGACCAGAAGTTGTTCTGTCACATAATTAGTATTGACCTGTTGTGTCACTATTCACTAGAATGAAAATTCCTGGAGGTCAAGAACTTATCTCACATTTAATTTTATTCCTCTTAGGTACAACTGTCCCACCCACACTCAGCAGCCAATGGGCCCTCAAAAACTTGAATGATCACAACCATATATGCTATATTTAACACATAAAATAATGTATATTGCCAAATTAACTATTATAACTATATTAACATGTGTAAAACATTTTAATTAACTTGTGTAATTAAAGTTAAAATAGCATTATAAATTACTGTCAATTTCAATGTTTCCATTTCATATTCTGTGTCTGCCCCCAAAAGACACTAAAATAATGTTGAAAAAAGAGAAAGAGCCCTGGTTGGTGTGGCTCAATGGATAGAGGGCTGACCTGGGAACCAAAAGGTTGCTGTATTGATTCCCAGTCAGCACATGCGTCAGCTGTGGGCCAGGTCCCTGGTTGGGGTGTGCAAGAGGCAGCCAATTAATGTATCTCTCATACATTGATGTTTCTTTCCCTTGCTTTCTCCCTCCCATCCCCCCTCTCTAAAAATAAATAAATAAATAATTTTAAACAAAAACAGTTATTATTTAAAACATCATTTAGTAAACCTCTATATATTAAATTACAAATCCAAATTATTAATAACAACGTTTATTTATAAAAAATTACTTGTAAATTACCTGTTTAAACTAATGTTTTTCACTTTTAGTTTACAAATTATAAATCAGAACTAGTGCTCACATACTGGAGAAGCAGAACTTATTTAAAGAAATTATGATATACTGAGATGGAAATCATTTTGCACCAGAATGCTAATAACAGAACAAATTAAGTTCTTAAGCAATTAAATAAAATTATCTTTGTAAAAGATAAAGTCTAATATTAAAAATATAAATAAAACTATATAATTCTAACGCTGATTTCAATATTTTTATGAAATAAGTGAATGTAAATTATTGTTTGATAAAGTTCTGAGAATAAATCCTGATTATTTGAAATAAAAACATTTTTTAAAACTCCTCAGAGGACTTCCAGTCAAGGTGGCAACATAGGTAAATACGGCTCACCTCCTCACACAACCCCATCTAAATTACAACTAAATTGTAAAACAACCATCACTCACAAGGGGCAGAAACTGAGTTGAAACAAAGTCTGACAACAATAGAATTAAACCACATCCATCCACACTAGTAGGAGGGGCAGAGATGCAGTGTGGGCTGGTCCCACAACCACATGTGGTAGATAACAATTCAAGAGGGATATCTCAGGAGTGAGAAGTCCCAGCCCACACCAGGACCCCCAGCCTAGGATACCAGTGCCAGGAAGGTAAATTCCTGCAACTCTGGCTGTAAAAACCAGCCCTGGCTGGTTCTCCAGGGCCTGCTGGACTGAGCACAGGCCTGTAAAGAAAAGGGTTGCCAGTTCGGTTCCCAGTCAGGGCACATGCCTGGGTCACAGACTAGGTCCCCAGTAGGGGACACATAAGAGGCAACCACACATTGATGTTTCTCTCCCACTCTTTCTTCTTCCCTTCCCCCCTCTCTAAAAACAAGCAAATAAAATATTTTTTAAAAAACCCAGCAGGAATTGAGTTGGTGGGAGAAACTTCTGGAGTCCCAAGTAGTTCCTCTTAAAGAACCCCCACACAAATTTACTCAAACTGACTCCTTCTGAGTTCCAGCACCAAGGTAGTAGCTTGATAGGCAATAATGGCATACAGGGAGAAACTGAAGTGGCTGGCTATCAATGCAAGAGTTGAGGGACAGCTTTCTCCCATACAGAAAGGTGGGAAGAGCCACAGAGCCAGGAGATGGGTGCCATATCTGAGACTCTATCAACCTGGCTAAAACTGTTTGCCCTGCCCTAGAGATCCCCTGAGGCTCCATCACACTCATAGCTGTTAAAAGTAGCTTTTCCATTTGAATGGATGGTCTTGGCTCAAGCTTCACAAGTTCCCAAATCCTTGCAACAAGCAACAGCTGACCTCAGTGAGCTGCCGGTACCTATACCTCTTGTGAGGTGGCCCCATGAATTGCCTTAGCAGAAACCAGCCTAGATTCACAGCTTGGCTTCACCTGGGAATTTCCAAGCCCAGTGCAAGTATCAGCCATCTCAGACTACTCTATAGCTCAGGCAGGGTGGCTCAAGGCAAACCACAGGGTCTGAGCACCCAGTGGACAGCTACAGACCACATTGGAGCATACCACCCTGCCCCTGACAGCTGACCTTCCATTGTGAGTGGAAGTTGGTAGTCAGTGGTCACAGCCAGTCCTTGAGACTGACTGACCTGGGTAAATTCCTCCCACTGACCTGACAAAAGCAACCAGCATTTAACTGCAAGAGGAGGTTGTACTCAGCCCACACAAAGGGTACACCTCAAAAACCCAGCTTGGGTGATAGGAAAGGCTGTGCCACTGGACCCTACAGAACACTTTCTACATTAGGCCATGCTACCAAGACATGGAGTCAAAGAAGCTCTACCGAATGTATAGAAACAAATACAGGGAGGCTGCCAAAATGAGGAACCAAGGAAATGTGGTCCAAATGAAAGAACAGATCAAAATTTCAGAAAAAGAGCTAAATTAAATGGAGATAAGTAATCTATCAAATGCAACATTGAAAACACTGGTTATAAGGATGTTCAAGGAACTTAGTGAGGACCTCAATGGCATTTAAAAAACCCAGCCAGAAAGAACGGATACACTAATTGAAATAAAGAATAATGTACAGGGAAACAATAGTAGAGTGAATAAATTCGAGAATCAAATCAATTATTTGGAACACAAAGAAGCAAAAAACAACCAATCAGAATAACAAGAAGAAAAAAGAATCCAAAACAATGGGGATAGTATAAGTAGCCTTTTGGACAACTTTAAGCATTTCAACATATAAAAAATTTTTTTTGATTTTTTTAAAGATTTTATTTATTTATCTTTAGAGGGGAAGGGAAGGAGAGAAGGAGAGAAATATCAGTGTATGGTTGCCTCTCGTGCACCCCCTGCCAGGAACTATATCCCCTGCCGGGAACTGGCCTGCAACCCAGGCATGTGCCCTGACTGGGAATTGAACCTCAATCCTCTGGTTCGCAGGCCCATGCTCAATCCACTGAGCTACACCAGCCAGGGCAATTTTTTTTTTAAATTTTAATTGTTGACAAGTACAGTTTTCTGTCTTTTAATCCTATCCCAGCCCACCTACCCAGCCCTCCCCCTCCCTCCCATTTCCACCCCCCTTAGCTTTTGTCCATGTGTCTTTTATACTTGCTTCTGTAAACCCTTCTCCTTTCCCCCTGAAATTTCCCTTAAATTCCCTCTCCTCTCCCCTCTGGACACTGTCAGCCTGTTCTCTATTTCAGTGTCTTTGGTTCTATTTTGCTTGTTTGTTTGCTTTTTTGTTTAGGTTCCTGTTAAAGGCGAGATCATATGGTATTTGTTTTTCACCATCTGACTTATTTCACTTAGCCGAATGCTTTCCAGTTCCATCTATGCTGTTGCAAAGGGTAGGAGCTCCTTCTTTCTTTCTGCTGCATAGAATTCCATTGGGTATTTACACATCGTTTTTTGATCCATTCATTTACTGATGGGCACCTAGGTTGCTTCCAGCACTTGGCTATTGTAAATTGTGCAGCTATGAATATTGGGGTGCATAGGTTCTTATGGATGGGTGTTTCAGGGTTCTTAGAACATAATCCTAGCAGTGGAATTGCCAGGTCAAAAGGCAAATCTATTTTTAGTTTTCTTAGAAAATTCCATACTGTTTTCCATAGTGGTTGTGCCAGTCTGCAATCCCACCAACAGTGAACTAGGGTTCCCTTTTCTCCACAAACTCTCCAACACTTTTTGTTTGTTGTTTTGTTTATGATGGTCATTCTGACCAGTGTGAGAATTTCAACATTTTTTATCATAGGAGTGGCAAAAGGAGAAAAGAAAGAGCAAGAAATGTATTCAACAAAATAATGAAAGAAAACTTTCCTAATTTGGTGAAGGAAATGGACACCCAAGTCCATGAAGCACAGAGAATCCCAAACAAATGGACACAAAGGGGTGCACTCAAAGACACATCATAATTAAAATGCTAAAGGGTAAAGATAAAGAGAGAATCTTAAAAGCAGCAAAAGCAAAGATGTTCGCCTACATGGGAGTTCCCATAAGACTGTCAGCTGATTTCTCAGAGAAACTTTCAGGCTAGAAGGGATTGGCAAGAAATATTCAAAGTCATGAAAAGCAGGGACCTGTAGCCAACATTGTTCTACCCAGCAAAGATATAATTTAGGATCGAAGGTCAGATAAAAAATTTCCCAGACAAACTAAAGAAAAAACTAAAGGAACTCATTGTCACCAAAACCATTATTACATGAAATGTTAAAGGAACTTATTTAAGAAAACAAGATCAAAACTATAAACAATAAAATGGCAATAAATACATACCTGTCACAATTGAATCTAAGAAAACAAATAGAAAAGAGACCAAATCAGGGATACAGAGAGTGTTTAGATGGTTGCCAGATGGGAGAAGAATGTAGGAGAATGAGTAAGGAGGTGAGGAGATTAAGAAGAACAAATAGGTAGTTACAGAATAGCCATGGGGATATAAAGCACAGTATAAGAAATGAAGTAGCCAAAGAACTTTCATGCATGACCCATGGACAATGGTGTGGGGATTGCCTGAGAGAGAGAGAGAGTTGTGCTGGGTGGAATGGGGGCAAAGGGGTAAAAATTGGGACCACTGTAATAGCATAATCAATAAAATACAATAAAAATAAAACTTATGAGAATCAGAAATTATGATTATGAAATAGAAACTAAAATACATAAGGACTTCCTGGCCAGGTAGCTCAGTTGGTTAGAGCCTCATCCTGATACTCCAAGGCTGTGGGTTCAATTCTGATCATGGCACATACAAAAATCAACCAACGAGTGCATAAATAAATGGAACAACAAATCAATGTCTCTCTCTTTCTCTTTCTCCCCCCACTCCTCTCTCTCTCTAAAATACATAAAAAATTTTAAAAACATAAGGGCTTCATAAATCAAGGACTGTCTATTCATGAAATGGCTTGATATCTTTTTAAATATAAATCAATTACATTTATCTTAAAAAAATATTAAAAATGCTGATTAGTTTGGTTTTGAGGTCTAGATAAGATCTCTATAATTTCTGATATGTTTATATATCAGGCTGATCTGTTCCCCTTCATATTTACACTAACAGCTATCACAAAATGCTTTTTCTCCAGCATTTCCTTTTTATACCAAAGTATATTTTATAATTGCAATTTTTTCCAATAGTATTAATAATGCTCACTTTTGTCATTCATATCTATGATAACATTTTATGTAATTTCAGAGCCTCAGTTTAAGAGAAAGAGAAGGGAAAAAAGAAAACAAACTTACTTTCGCATTCCAAGTCAGCACATTTTTTAAAGTCTGCCAGCAGTTTTGTGCCTTCCAGAAACTTTGTCAGAAAAATAGCCAAAAGGAAGATCCTGTAAGCTCCAATCTCCGCCATGCTAAAACAAGCAGGAATCCCAAAGGAGGAGAAACTGATTGTTTAGGCTGTCAATATGCCTGCTGAAACCGGAGATTCCCCCACTCTCTCTACTAAATACCAGAGAAGAATGGTTTAGGTTTTATAATCCCTTGATAACTACATTTTTCTGTCGGTCTTTAGGCTTAACTTGAGAAACAGACACTCTCCGTTCTCAATCTGCAGTGTCACGTATCTAGATGATACATGAGGGTTAATAATTAACAGTTTTTAGTTGGACTCCTGTCTTACAAAGGTGGCCCATGTCAAACTGTCTATCTTAAAGGCGCCTTGCATTCACCATTTCTTAAACAGGCCTCCACAAAAAGGTGGTTAACCTGTTTTTGTTAAAGTCTCAGATAAATCAATAAATAAGTACAAACAGCATTTGCTGCATGCAAATATCAGCATCAGGGGGAAAGCATATATTACATGTAAAGGCAGTAATAATGTTAAAAATGGTTTTGAAAAATCATGATGAAATTTATTTGAAAAACTATTCCACTTTCATATTTAAAAAAAAATTAGTGTTACCATGAAGTTGAAACTTATATTTAGTTAAGAATAATAGTTAAAATGTAGTAAGTACTTATTGTGTCCCAGGTCTTGTCTTCAACACTTAAACATATCTGACTTAACACTCACGCCAACTTTCTAAGATAAGTAATATTATCATCCCCATTTTTGTATATGAAGAAACTCCGATACTTAAAGAAGGGTTAAATCACTTGCCCAATATCACATAGTGAGTAGAGAAGAAATTTAAACCTAGGAATTATGACTCCTCCTACTCATATTGACTAGGCTTTCCTAGCAAGAATCAAGTCATCTGCCACAGAAAGATGTCCACTTCATCTGCAAAATTACTATTTCAGAAACAACAGGTACAGTATTTGTCCATGAATTTAGAATTGCAAGCATGTTTCTCTGTGTGGAAAGAGAATGAGAGAGATGTCTGAAAGAATCCTCCTGCCCTGGCTGGTGTAGCTCAGTGGATTGAGCGCGGGCTTGCTAAACCAAAGGATGGTGGTTCAATTCCCAGTCAGGGCACATGCCTGGGTTGCAGGCCAGTTCCCAGCAGGGGACACACAAGAGACAACCATACATTGATATTTCTCTCCTTCTCTCCTTCCCTTCCTCTCTAAAAAAAATAAATAAAATAAATTTTTTTTTTTAAAAAAAGAATCCTCCTGCTTACAATGGGAGTATATAATGTGATTCAGGTTGTATTCACTTTCTTTTTTGTACTTTTTAATATTTTTTTTACTTTAAAAAATCAGTAAGCATAGATTTTTTTATAGTACCAATAAAGCTATGAAGATCAACTTATTTGAATGTTATTGTTGCTTTAAAAGAATCAGAGCCTATGTTTGGAATTTTCGCATAAAAGACTAGGTCTCAGTAGGTTTTCAGAAACCACAGTTGTCCTACTTCTGCTGTACATTTCCCTGCACTTGGGCATGCCAAGGTGCATGTGGTTTGCAGAATGTTGCATTTGTATGACACCACATTCCCCTCTAGTGCCTGATGTGAGGCAAATATCCAGCACATGAGCAAGCTGAAGTGAGGGATTTTGCTTTCAAAGTCCTAAAAAAAGGAAATGTGTTTTCTGTTTGTTTTCCAAAATCAGTAATCACAAGGAAACCTCTCTCAGATCAAAGATTTTACATCCTTGGAAAGCACTTAACAGAGCGCTAACGTGAGGATTGCTTGGTTTGTGACCAGAGCACTGCATAGCTGCACAAAGAGGAAATGCACAAAGGAGAGGAAGAGGAAAATGTGGTGCAATGTTAACTGTCTCTAACAGGCCCAGATGAACAGGTAGTACCTGAAAGAGATAAGAGCTTTTAATTTTAAAACAACCAAAGCATCAATTTTCACTATAAAAATAGTTATATTCACTTAACCAGATATTATCTAATTGCTGATGAATTGTGCAGATGAAGTATTGTGTCAATGTTAAAATGTAATACTTCTGCTGAGGAAGATTTTATAGTAACAATGAGTCAGAAATACTGATATGGAAGGCTTATGGCATTCTTCAGAAATGATACAGGAGGTAAGACTACCTTCTACATAAAGCTAAAGGAGGAATCGTCAAAGCCACACACATGTTCAGTACCTTAGAGATAATATCATAGAGCAACACTTTCCGCGAGAATATAACAACATGATCATGAATACCACTCTTCTGCTTGGTGATGTTATTTCTGGTGCCTATATATTACTACCTTCTCTCCTAATACCTCGGGTTTCCTAAAATGGAAACATATTTCCTTCAACCAGCTGGCAATTATAAGACAGAGAAATTTAATTAGAAGGTACTTGGGTTAAGTTGAACTGATTAAGCAAGGATTTTTTCTTTTTTTAAAGCTAGGTCGGGAGCACTAGAACAGAGCCCTTGGAAACAGTTCCCATGGTAGACATGTGTGGAGTAAGAGATAAGGCCCAGGAGAGACTGAGGTTCAAACTGGTGTGAAAGACAAGGAGAATGGCTCTCAACAACCACTCTTCAAGGTAAGACTTTCTGCTCAGTTTTGGGCAATGCAATTACCAGAAAGCCTCTGGCTGGTGGGTACTGCAGAGTCTACACCTGTGCTGCAGACAGCCTCCTCGCCCAAGATCACCCCTTCCTGAGTGATCTAGTGACTAAATGGCAAAGGAGTACAAAGGCAGAGTCATTTCAGCCAAATGTGGGACACTCCACAGGCACTCCTCACTCTAGCATTCCTTGTTGGGTTAATTGAAGCTTTACGGAACTTTCATTGCAGTTTAACGTCCCCTCTGCCCCATCCTGGTTTCTCCCCCTTGCTTTCATAGGTGTTGCTCCCTTGAACCTTAAACTCCATCTCATTATCTGCTTCTAGAGGAGTTGACCTCAGAAGCTAGCAATGCTCAAATGCAAAAAGATGACAAAATGTGCTCCTTTGGCCTATCATTTGTGCTGGTCACTGCATGGCTCTTCTCTCCTTTGTTGCTTTTGTGTTACTGAAGGCCACATTTTAATTTTGCTCACTTCTTCTCATTCTGTCTATATCAGTCAGAGGTGTACCAGGAAACAGATGGGTGTTCCATTTTGGGGGATGGCACTCCTCAGTGACTGAGGAGGTTTTTTTTTTAAGAGGGTAAGGGAGGGAGAAATAGAGAGAGAGAAACATCGATTGGTTGACTCCCGATCTCAAGCCACCTGGAGACAGAACCCACAACCTACACATACACATGTTCCTTGACCGGGAGTCAAACCAGTGACCCTTCACCTTGCAGGACCAATTGAGCCACACAGGTCAGGGCTGATTGAGGAGATTCTAATACGGGACTATTCACAAAGGTGTGGGCAGTGTTAAGAGGAACCAACAGGGGATGGGACAGCCCAAGTGTGAAGGAACAGTGACCCCTCCCTGCACAGAACTGTAGGAGAGGGCTGCCCAACAAGAATAGAAAGGCCTCAGTAAAGGATCTCCATCAAGAGAACCTCACCATTCTACTTTCTGATCCGATGGCACCTCCCATTTATCAAACCCAGCCAGATGTCAGAGAATAAGGGAGCACTTTGAAGCAGTCTTAAAGGTCTGGGTTCTGGGGATACACCAGGGTAGCAAAGAGTGGAGAGTGGATTAGAAGGAACAAAAATACGTGCCCCACCCCCGACTGTCATTACTCCTTTACTAAATGTTCTTGAGTAAATAGTACCTAACATTCTCTACATCCAAGATGACATGTATGTGTTATTCTTGGAACGAGGGGCTCAATGGATTAGTCTCATCAATGGGAAGGAAAGGAATTTATTTTTTGCTGGGCACCAACTCTGAACCAGGGAGCTTGGCATTTCATATACACATGCTGATTTTCAGGATAGGTGTTATTTATTGACTCCCCATGCATGACGTGTCAGACACTCTTCTGGGGACTGGAGATACAGGAATGAACAGGACAAAGTCCTTGCTCTCATGGCCCATGCATGCTAATGAAGGGAGACAGATAAGAACAAGCGAATGAATAAGTGAGCAAAATAACTGCAGGCAGCCATAAGCTATGGAGATAAGTGTCTATTCAGATAAACTTGGCAGGGAAGGCATCTCTGAAGAGTGACATTAGACTTAATATAAGGGAGTAAGAAAGCAGGACATTCTGTACAGAAGGAAGAATTAATGAGGTCACATTTCCTTGCCTGAAGTTTGATTTACAAAGATTTAAAGAAAAAACAAAGGAAGCATATTGGATGCATTCCAAGATGTCAGAGACAAATCTTTAAGGTGGAAATTAACTTAGGAGTCCTGGCTGGATAGCTCAGTTGGTTGGAGTGGTGTCCCAGTATGCCAAGATTGTGGGTTCAATCCCGAGTCAGGGCATATATATAAGAAACAACCAATAATATATGCATAGCCCATGAACACAGACAACAATGTGGTAAAGGCTAGGGTTGTGGGGGAGGGACTTCATGAAGGAGATGGAAGGGAGTGAATAGGGAACATCTGTAATAATGTCAACAAAAAAAATTTTTTTAAAGCAACCAATGAGCCTGGCTGATGTGGCTCAGTGCATTGAGTGCCAGCCTGTGAACCAAAGGGTCACAGGTTCAATTCCAAGTCAGGGAACAATGCCCGCATTATGGGTCAGGTCCCCAGTTTGGGGCATGTGAGAAGCAACCACACACTGATGTTTCTCTCCCTCCTTTTGGCCCTCCTTTCCTCTCTCTCTAAAAATAAATAAAATAAAATCTAAAATAAAAGCAACCAATGGTTGCTTTTATTAAGCAACCATAAATAAGTGGATCAACAAATTGATCCCTCCCAAATAATTTTTTTAAATTTTTACAAAGAAACTAACTTGGCAGATATAATCAAGAAACATAAAGGCAGGAGGAGAGTTGTAGGACATAAAGTAGAAGATGAAGACAGAGGTCCAATCATGCAGGGACTATAAAAATGAAATGCAAGTTTTATTCTAAGTGCAATGAGTAGCCATAGAAAGTTTTAAGAAAGGGGATAACATTATTTGTGTTTTTATCATATAATTTCACTTTTTTTTGGCTTTGCTAACTCCTACTTATACTTCAAGTCTCTTAGGTTCTATCACTTAATAATTCCATCATTCAATAATGTTATTGAATGAAAAAAAATGCATGAGTGAATTGATTTTTTTCAAGATTCTTTAGAAAGACTTTACTTATTTATTTTTAGAGAGAGAGGAAGGAAGGGAGAAAGAGGAATTGAGAATCAAATCCAGTGTACCACACTGTCATACCTCTTCAGTCTTCTATGACAACCTTCTCTGATAGTCTTTCATCCTTTCCTTGTCATTCCTGATGCTGACAGTTTGGAATGTCCCTCAGTTTGGGTTTGGCTGATGCTTTCTCATGATTAGACCAAAGTTGTAGATTATGGGGGGAAGAATATTGTAAGGCTGGTGTGTCCTTCTCATCAGACTCTGTCAGTGGATATACATGATATCAATATGTTTAATTGCTGGTATTGTTACCTTGATTACTTGGTTAAGGTGATGTCTACCAGGTTTCTCCATTATAAAGTACTTATTTTTTTCTTCCATATGCAATTTGAAGAAAGTTATCAAGTCCACCCATTTTCAAGAGAGGAGAATTTAGCTCCACCTCCTAGAGGGAGGAGTATTAAAGAACTCAATAGTAAGTTCTCCAACAGTTAGAAACCTGGCTTGTCATCTACAATATATTTACTTATTCACTCAACCCCAGCAGATATGTAATATACTTTCAAAATTGATAACCCATACCCTGTGATAAACAAATTGACCATTCAGAGTTAAGTGTTTGTGTATAACTCTTTTTATTTATAGCCTTACAGTATCTAATCAGAACACTTTTTTACAAAGTTATTTCTGCCAGCGCCTTTCTTCCCCATTTCCTTTGTGTGCTGCCTCATACAGTTGTAATACAGTTAGATTTGCCATAGCCCGCATTCCATCTTGGGCTCCCCCATCATCCAGGTTGATTTTTTTAAAAATTTGCAGTCAGTAATATTAACTCTTTGAGTCATACAGTTCTGTGGGTTCTGACAAATGTATGGTCATGTATTCACTACCACTGTACCAAATAGGGCAGTTCAAAGTCATCTTAAATTTAACATTTAAGTCAAAAGCTTATTTTATCTGTATTATTTGGAGAATTCTTAACTTCAGTTGTATTCATGAGGATAGAAAGATAATATATTAGATGGTTTTTTTATTATTTTAATTGCCAACAAGTTTATTTAAAAAGTTAGAGAGGTAAAACCATGAGCCCAGTGAACAATGATTTATCTAAAACTACAGTGCACTTAGATGTCTCTAAAATTTTTAAAACATGATTTTGGCAAATGTGTTCTAAAGCAAATATTTTCTTGGAAAAAGTTAAGTTAAAATTAAATGTGGTATTTTAAGCCAGTATAAATATATTAGATGATTGAAAGCAAAAGAAATATATCTTTTAATCTTTGCAAGACAAAACCCCAATAATGGTTACCTTTGAAGCTTCTACCTGTTCAAAGTTGAGAATGCTTGAACAAAGAGCTGTGTATCTTGTGACTTTTTTTTTCATTATTTAAGGATTAGATAGGGTACACAAATCTGACATTGAACACACAAAAAGAAATGAAAAAATCAATGATAAAACTCATCAAATTTAATTAAAATACATTTGGAAACAAAGTGACTGATTCCGAAAGGGCTATTTCTCACAGAAAGAATTTCTATGACCCATTCAGGTCCCAATACACTGCCAGGAAACTTCATTTGGTTTTCCATAAATGTCCTTCAACTAGGCTTGGCTCCTAATGAAGTGGTGGCAGGAGGTGGCAATGGGAAGGAAGAGAGAGGCAACCAGAAGGTTAGGAAAGGGAGAAAAGCAGAAACCTCAGTCTACAGCCTCAGCTGAGAGCTGACTGAGGTGAAGTGTACACAGCCTGCTTCTGGGCCGGGAATACTGGCCTCGCCTTCATGGGGGCAGCCTCATGGAGCAGGAAGGACTAAAGATGAAATTCAAGCACATGTTTATTCTTCTCCTAAGCCTGTATCTACTAAACATGAAATGACTCACCACCCCACAAGTCTACCATATATATATATATATATATATATATATATATATAGTCTAACCTCAAGAATAGTTCATCAAAATCTATTAACAATGTATTGCTGATGATGAAGACAAAAACAAAAAAATCCTTTCAGGAGGTGCTTTCCAAGGCTTTGCCCATCAACAGAATTAATCTACTAAATTTACTAAAATTATATTACTAAATATACCCATAATTTTAGCCTCAGGAGGAACCATGACTTAGGCTCACCAAAGCTTCATAGAAGGCAATCACATACCAAATGCCTCAAGCATTTTGTATTTCTATCACTTTAGGGGTTTATTTTATATTTCCTCAAGAAAGTATCTTTAAATACTGTTTACCATTTATGATGTATATGAGTTTACACTTTTCATTACAAGATTTCACAGAAACTCCTTCTTAAATATGTGTCTCCTACACCAAGTAATATTTTACTTTACATCAGATCAGTAGTGCCCAGGGCAATTTTTACTGATTGATCAAGCTTTTGCAGGGAAAGATGTAGGTTGTTAGTTGAGATTCCCAGAAACATGAGGCAGGATGTCATCCTGGCCAGTCAGTCTGAGAAGCTGACAACTTGTGATTTTTCGGGTGGGATTGTGTTTTGTTTATTTCTTTATGTCCTACAATGTGTGAAGGAGACACAAGTATTGAGTATTCAGCTTCACTATTCAGAAAGTTTCTGTACTTATCTGAATATTGCGATTATTGCTATTGGCTTCAGAATAAAAAATTTTCTTTCTGGTTGTAAATTTTAAAACCAGAGGAGAATGTAATGATGTGCTAATGATGTTCCTGTTCACTTTAACAAACAAGATTGTGATACCTCTGATGGGTACTCCAAAGAGTTTCCACTGTTTTATCAACTTCCTGTTACCCTCTGGGCTAAGCAGTAAGCAGTCTTCTCTAAATGGAGGAACATGATGTCACTTCTCAGTTAATTTCATTAACAGGGGATAATTTATTGGTATTTGGATTTGGAACACACTATGAGACCCTGGGATATAGTTGTCTCCCCTCTCCTCCCCTCCCTTTGACGGCTATAAGAGCAGCGCCACCAATCAGGTGTCTCCTTGCCCATTGGGGGGGGGGGGGCACTGGACCAAGGCTTTTCTAGGCCTGAAACTTTGACACAAAGCCAAGAGATAAGCAGCCTCTCAATGACTCTTCCATAGCTAGCCACTGCCCCACTCCGGCCCCAAAGCACAATCTGCGACTCTATTTGTTAGCAGCAAAAAAGGGGCATCAGGTGTTAACCTCGGTTCAGAAACTCAGTGAGGCTAAGAGAAGAATTCAGAGGCGAGGCTCAAATTGTAAGAGAAAGTTCATTTAGATAGTCAGAGAGGTAGAAGTGCACCATAGAGGAAATGGGCTCAGGAAACAAATTCCAGCAAAAGAAGGGCCCTTGAAGCTTAAGAGAGAAGAGAGGAGGGACAAAAGTGGAAGGAGGGAAGGGAGGAGGGAGGGGAGGGAGAGGGGGAGGGGGAGGGGGACAGGAGCGTTGGAGAGAGGGAGAGAGCCCTGGGGAAAGAAGGAGGTGGGGAAAGACAGACTCCACAGGGAGAGGGACCTGTCATTACTCTTCTAGTAACGTTTTTCTTAAACTTACATTAAAATGAACTTCTATTTCTCTGTGCATATGTGAACTGATGGCCAAAAAAAAAAAAAAAAAAAAAACATCTTCAAGGTAATCTTGGGGGCAAGAGAAATTTGGCTGGGATTTTAAGTTTTCTGCAAATAACCACAAAAGTAAAAATTCACATTGCAACCATTATGTGCTATGACTAAGCTCGACTCTATTATAACTCCTAATATGTTTTCACATTCTCATACCTATGTCATCTTATATCTATTCTCCAAGACCTTGGTGTATAAACTGCCCCTTTCAGCATTAAAGGCCCTCGTGATTAGTCCTCTTGAACTTTTAAGCATGTGCATTAATAGAAGCAAAATGACGGAAGACCATGACATTGTCGGTGGTATAGCTCTGAGGTACAAAATTCTGAGTTACTCAATTTAGAAAACATTTATAGAAAGCCTTTTACTAAGTAAAAGGAGGACCTTGTAGGCATTAGAGATCGAATGGCTCCTATTACTGAGAGAAAAACATTAAGCTGATTTCTTTTACTTTCTTAAGGATGGAGCAGTCTTTCATCCTACAAATGTTTATCAAGCATCTACTACATGCAAAGTGCATAAATAGGAGCTGGAAATTAAGTGGTGATTGAAAGGAAGCCATTCATTTTCACATTTCAGAAGAAAAAGTAAAGATGAAAGAATTTCTTATGTTAAGCTAAAAAAAGGTTCCCCTCCACTGAATTGGACATCTTTAAATAGATCATGCACACCTCACTGCTTTGTAGAGAATAGAATCAAGATTCAAATGTTTATAATGCACTGTGGTTTTAGCATCTACAGATTTTTCACAACTTTCCCACAAGAATATTCACCATAACTAAGATTCTAATGGTCACATCATGAAATCAATTTTCTACAGGGAAATTGATGAACAGTGTTCATTTAATAAATAAATAAGTACCTACCATAAGAAATATTGTTTGCTGGGCAATTTGGTGTGTGTGTGGGGGGGATTCTAAGATGTTTCATTTTAGAAGAAGTTAGTTGGGGATACAGGCTATACTAAAAGGGGGGAAAAACCCAGGCATCTCTCTGGGTTCCCTTCTCAGATCTTGACCCTAATTCTTTAGCACCTGAATGATTCCCTGAAGTGTATGTTATATATCCACTTTTTCTAGTTCTTCTCAGTGGGATGATTGGTCCAGTTTAATTACCCAAACTAGAAGTTGTGTTCACTTCCATCTCGAGTTCTCTTCTATCAGCCTCTTACCCCATCACTCTCCTAGCATTGCTCTTTTGAAGGTCAGTAATGATCTATGTTGCTGAAGCCAATGGTTGATTCCTATTCTTCACTTTCCTTAACCTACCAGCATCACTTGAGCACATAATTACTACTTCCCACCTTCGAAACCACCTCTGTGCTGTTTTCTGTTTCTCTAGATGTTCCTCCTGTTTTGCTGGTTCCTCTTCAGCTCCCCATCCTCTTAAAAGCTGGGGTGTCCAGGGCTGTCCACTTAACCTGCTACCACCCTGGCCTAAGTTAACTATATTTTCCTTCATTATTGCACTGCCCCACCCTGGCTGGTGTGGCTCAGTGGATTGAGCATGGGCCTGTGAATCAAAGGGTCGCTGTTTCAATGACAGGTCAGGACACATGTCTGGGCTGCAGGCCAGGTCCCCAGTGAGGGGTGCATAAGAGGCAACCACACATTGGTGTTTCTTTTCCTTTCTCCCTCCCTTCCCTCTTTCTAAAAAGAAATAAAATCGTTAATTATCACAGTACCCCATTTCTGTTCCTGCCCTTGGTCCCATTTAGTCTTTTTCACCACAGCAGTAAGAGTGATTGTTATTACATAAATTCTATCACTTTATCTCTCTGTTCAAACCCTTTAATAACCTCCTATCCATAAAAGCTAAAAGACTTAAATGGCCCCTATTATGTCTCTGGACTATATTTTTCTCCCTTGCTTAACTGCTCCAGCCACATTTTTTCGATGTATTTCAGTCCATTGTTTCAAACAATGGAAGAGAGGCAACTAAAGTAAAAGTAAGCAGAGATGGAACCACATAAGCCACATTGACCTTTCATAATTCATCATGATAGTCTTGCCTATAATGTATAAGGCCCTATCCTAGGTATCTGAAATACAGCAATGGGGTTAAAAAAAAACATCTTGTGTCCTGGCTGGTATAGCTCAGTAGGTTGAGCATGGGCCTGTGAACCAAAGGGCTGTAGGTTTGGATCCCAGTTGGGGCACGTGCCAGGGTTGCAGACCAGGTCCCCAGTACAGGGCGAGTGGGAGTCAATCACACACTGATGTTTCTCTTTCCCTTCCCCTCTCACTAAAAATAAAAAAAAAAAAATCTTTAAAAAAATCTTGCTCTTCTGGAGCTTGCATTCTAATGGGAAGTAGACAGTAAAGTATGTTATAACTATGGTATAATGCTAAATGATATGGAAGAAAATAAAGCAAGAAAGGGGGATAGTGAAGGCCAAGTAGTGGTTATAAATTTAAACAGGGGCCCTGGCCAGTTTCCTCTTCAGTTCCCCATCCTCTTAAAAGGTGGGGTGCCCGGGGCTGTCATTTGACCTCTTCCACTTGGTTGGAATGTCATCCTGTAAACCAAAAGGTCATGGGTTCAATTACCCCTCAGGGCATTTGCCTGGGTTGCATGTTTTGTCCCCAACAGTCAAAATGCACATGTGAGAGGCAACTAAATGGACATCTCTCCCCACTCCCTTCCCGCCTAAGCATGTCCTCAAGTGAGGATAAAAAAAATTTAAACAAGGTACTCATATGGCCACGGCAAGCAGAATTGTAGGTGTTTGAGTATCAGATATACAAGGTTTGTCTGGAACAAGTCCAGTCATTGTTAATGGTTGGTGTGACTTTGACATAACCTGGTAGCCAAGGAGAGCGATTGTAAGGTGCAAGCATGAACAATGACAACTTCACTGTATTGGTCGGTGTGGTAGATGCCATCGACTACGCATGTGTACTGAGTGGACATCACATTCAAAATGACTGAGTAGAGCAATGAATCTGCATCAAATTTTGCATTAAGCTTGAACATTCCTCCACAGAAACTATTCAGTTGGTTCAGAAGGCCACACCTATGGGCAACTGGTGACTGGCAGCTTCATCATGACAATGTGCCCACTCATACATCTCATGCAGTTTTTTGTGTGTGACATAAAAACACCCAGTTGACTCAGCGCCTCTACAGCCCAGATTTGGTGCCCTACAACTTCTGGCTTTTCTAAAATCATCTATGAAAGGGAAGGGACTCCAGTCAATGAGATTCAGGAAAATACGGGGTAGGGGACAGTGATTCTGAGAACTGTGAAAACCCAAGGAAAGTACTTTGAAGGGGACTGAGGTGTCATTGTCCTATGTACAATATTTCTTGTATCTTCAATAAACATCTTTTTCATATTACATAGCTGGATACCTTTTGGAACCCTTCAAATATATATGAAAAGATCATGCTAGGTGAGACGAAGAAAAGTATAAGAAATTTTCAGACTTTTTACCAATCTTCCCCACTAATTTATTACAGCAGGAAGGTCCAACCATGTATATCAACAACTGACTTTTTTTCCCTGGGCTAAGGACTTTAATGGTATTATCTCAAGGGAAACTGGGTGACTTTTTTCAGAGATTTTAATGCTTTTTAAAAATGTATAGGGTGATCGACACGCCCCCCCCCCCCAAATTTTAATGATTTGCTAGTCTGAAAACATTGGGCCGTTATCACCATACCACGTTATCACCAGTAGCTTTCCTTTTAAATGTCAGTTAAGTTGCAAACTTGTTAAACCTATTTTGTTGGGTTTGCTTAGTCCAAATTACTAAAGTATACACGTGTAATTACTAGTATTAGAAATACTAAACAGGTGAACCCTGGATTAGATGCAGACCACTGAAGACCAATTTCCTGATTTCTGTGGCTGTACAAACCTTGAATAAGCAAGCTTTACAAACCCCTGCCTTAGATGCCTTTGCTAATTAATAGAGCCCCAAACTAATTTGTCCTGTCACTAGGCCTGGCCCTCTTCAGCTTCTAAACTTTCCATAAACACTAATTTGTAACCTCTAATAGGCCCCAATGATGGCCCCCCAAAACTGTTCCTACTGTTGAATAACATCCCCTGTATCTGAAATCTGCAAGTAATCAATTACATAGTTCTCAGAAATTCATAAAATTTCATTTTAAAGTACTAACTGGAAATACTTTTAAAAAAATGAAACCTTCCCATTTATAAATGCACATCAGTAAATAAAATTAGAACTCTTCCTACATACATCAGTAAAACTTAATTGAAAATTGCTCCATATTCCAAAGACCTTTTTTTCTCCCCATGTATACCATCACCACCACCAACTGTGCTCAAAGCCAAAACTAATCTTTTTCTGTAAACATCGTAATTATTCAAATTTCCCAGATAAAAGTGAGTGAACACTTATTTTAGATTCAGGACTTAAAAACCAGGTTGTCTGTCTCCCCTTTAAGTGGTTATCTTCTCCTCATCATGGCACGGGAAAACAGAATTTGTACAGTAGTCCCAACCTCATCTATAGCTTGTTACCTGCAGTTAAACCAAGGTCAGATATGAAATGGCAAAGGATGCCCTGAAACAAGTGATCACATTTACTTATTATAGCGTATTGTCTTCCTTAATCGGTCCTACTTTATTACTCTTAATCTCACTGTGCCTAACTTACGAAGTTTGTTTCCGCAGGAAAAAACAGTATACGTATGGTGTATGTAGGGTTTGGTGCTATCCATGCTTTCAGGCATCTTCTGGACATTTTGAAACACATCCCTCACTGATAAGTGGGTACTCCCTTCTGGAGAATGTTAAAACCCTGAAACTACTCTTGGTGGAAACAACCCAGGGGTGCAGGTAGCTAGCTCTTCAGTTGGAGTCCTGCTTATTTACTGCTTAATAATTACACCAAGAAAGGGTTTTTGAGAGTTTTCTTTTAGCACATTGGCTTACATTTATGTAATGCTGGAAATGCCTGTGGGCATTTTCACTGGTCCCATTTACTTGTCAAAAGAAAGCATAATGAATAGTGAAAGCCTAAAAGCTACAGGTTAAATTATGAACCCAAGAACGGCCATTTGCAACTTAAGTGCTCTCTTGTATAAAACACCAAAAACGTGTACAAGCACTAGTCTTAAGCAGTCACACAAGTCTAAGCCACATTTATTTGCACATGTAATGGGCAACAGATACTCCAAATTCATACAAATTTATAAAATTAAAGTAATAATCACTTGGTACACTTGTGTTATCTTGTTTACAGATTCAAGTGTAAATGAACTTTATTTTGTAAACTTTTCATACAATACTTAAACAAAAATTCTTGAAAACACTTACTGGCATGTTTCAGTTAGAGCCAACACAAAGGTTAAGACAAGACCACAAACTCAAAAACCAAGTTTAGAATATATTTTTCTACCTCCCTCCCCTGGAAAGAAGTGATTATTTTAACAGATGCATATGCTGTGTCACAAATGAAAACAGAAGAATGATGCTCCCATAATCGTGAGGAAAATGCCAACCAAATTATAGTTTTAATTTATATACCAAATATATGGTGTAAATATGAGAAACAGGGAAATGTTTTGATGAAAATGAGGGAAATTAGAAAAAGTAGTAAATTTTAAGAACTATGCCCCCCCCCAAAGCTGCAAAGACCTGACTTTGACAATGCAAAATAATTTTCTAAGGCAAAGAAAAGTAGGGAAACCTTCAGACATTCTAACCATGTTCAGTATCTAGTGACAAAAGCTGAAAATTATATCAAGGGGCTATTTATTATACAAGTGTTGAAGATATCCCAAAACTACTGAAAGAAATGCACATTTATTTCTACAAAAACAACATATGATACAGAATTAGAAGGGAACAAACTCAAAGATTTACCTATTAAAATATACAGATTCTTGCTGAAGAGTATAGGATATTTAAAAAAGATGACAAGGGATGTTAATCTTTTTTATTATAATTATTTTTTTTACATATTTTGGGACCTCACATAATTTTGATAAATAACTCTTACAAAATTATGCAAAAAGTACAAGAATGTCTGGTAAACAAAGTCTGTATTTTCCAAAAAGATTTTTTTACAACATGCAATTCTTAAGGCAGCATCCTCCTTACAAGGAAAGGTAATCCTTTTACTCATCAAGAAATCTTCTGCTGCAAATTGGCTAAGAAAGCCTGGCTTCTTCCATTAACGCCTTTTGTCTTTCCTGTCTGATTTTCGGTCTCTTTCACTTCTTGAAGATCTTTTGCCTGATCGACTACTCTCAGATATAGACCTCTTTCTGTCGGACCGGGAATTCTTATCCTTTGATCCTTTTGTATCTCTACTACTGCCACCTTTTGAAGATTTGTGACTCCTTTCTAGTCCTGATGTATCCCTTCGCTTCCTATCCACGCTCCTCCTGTGCTTTCTGTCTCTATTATGTCCCCGCCCCCTACTCCGACTTCTGCTCTCACTACTACTACTGGTGCTGCTGCTGCTATCTCTGCTGCTGCTGCCGCTGGTACTGGAGCTGCTACTGGAACTACTTCGACTACTACTACTGCCACTGCTGGAACTGCTTCCACTGCTGCTACTGGTTGAACTGCTACTAGAACTACTGCTGCTGCTGCTCCGACTTCTACTCTTGCTCGTTTTATTTCTAGCTCGACCTCTACTTCTGCTCCTGGTTTTGGTTTTGGATTTGCTCTCTGAATGTACTGTCAAGAGTGGCTCTAATGCCATCTCAGTAAGTTTTACAGACTCTACGGGCATCTCCTTCCTCTCAGGTAGTAAATGCCCTTGCTCCTGAATAACCTGAGGTGATGACTCTAAAACAGCTAATGGCAAAACCTCAGGTTGAGAGGAAGGTTGGGGCTGGACTACTGGTTGGGGCTGGGGCTGGGGCTGAGGCTGAGGCTGAGGCTGAGGCTGAGGCTGGGGCTGAGGCTGAGGCTGAGGCTGAGACTGAGGCTGAGGCTGAGGCTGAGGCTGAGGCTGAGGCTGAGGCTGAGGCTGAGGCAGGGGCTGAGCTAAAGCCATAGGCTCAGGTTGAGGCTCAGATTCTTTCTCTTCTTTGTCCTCAGGCTCATTTTCCATTTCTAGAGCATTAGCATTCTCTTTTGCAGGAGAAAGAGACTTGCATTCTTTATCTGGCTCAACTTCAAATTCCATTTCTGACTCCAGTTCCTTGTTAGTTTCATTTTCTGAAGGTTCTACACTTTCAACCTGTTGAGTTTCCATTACCTCCTGCTCAGCAATTACATTTTTGACACTCTCCACCATCTCTAGCACATCCATAACTTCAGGCTGACTATCCTGCTGCTTCTCACTTTCCCTTACCTCAGTTTCCTCTTCCATCTTAACCTCCATCTCCTGTTTTTGTTCCTCCTCCTCCTGTTCTTTCTCTGCATCACTATGAACTATACTTATTTCCTTTTCCTCTTCCTCTACTGCTTCCTCTATTTCTACATCATTGTGCTGATTACCTGTCTCCTCCAACTCTTCCTCTCGCTGAGCCACCTTACCCTCTTCTTGTTCCGCCTTCTGTTCTTCATTTCGCACCACCTGTTGCTCTTTTTCCTTCATTGATTGTCTTCTAGGCCTAGCCTCCATTTTATTTATTTGTTCTGCAAATTCGAGGCGTCTACCTTCAAATAAAGCTAAAGAATAAAAATTTACACGTGTAAAAATTTACTACGGTTAAGCAAATAAGTCACAATTTGACCCCTGGCTACAAATCGTCCTTGAGTTTTATCTATACGTCTTTTTGTAAAGAAATGATGACAGAAAACTAACTATGCCAAGTAAGTAATTACAAATTGACATAAAACAACAAATGAAATAATCCACCCCAAACCTATATATAAATTAGTCCCAGGCAAAAACTACATATTTTCTAAGTGATGGACAAAAAGGACAATCTCTGGCTATTTAACTTCATGCTAGTTGTAAAACAGCAAAACTTCCTTCAAACAATCACTTTCAATGGTATATCATGCATTAATTTTCCTGATCCTATGAAGGAATGTCATCTCATCACCATCTTAGCAGTGTCTAGCCTTCCACGTGTGCTCCTCCCTCTTTGGACTACACTGATGTTCTCAAGTCCAACTTTTCTTGCTGCATTAGTATTTACGTCTGGCTACTAAAAAGTATCAGGCAAAAGTCATACCACTCAAATGCATAAGAAATGCTCATGTATTAAGCACCACCTACAAAATATAAGTTTCTGGTTAAACTCCATCATAAACAAATGCTCCCACACTCCAAACACATTAGCATCGTATTTTAACAATCAACTGTTAAATCACAACCTACTATAGGAAACAAACAAATGTGTTACCTTTTGCGTTAGGAATATTTTAATGGCTCTCTTCATGTACACTTACCATTCATTTTTCTCTGTGACTCTTCTATTAGTTTTTGGGTAGCTGGACACATTCTTCCAGGAATATAGAACAAATGGGGCTTTGTCTTAGTTCTTATATATTTAATTATCTTGGCATTGTGCTCATTCCATTCTTCTTGCTAAAGAAAAGGTTAAAAGGTCAGTGTTTTTGTAAACATGAAAGATCACCAATTTTAGAATTCTAAAGTACTACTCACCAGCTGCGCAAGCTCAACCTTCTGTTCCAAAAGCCGCAGTTCCGTCTGTTTAGCACGCCTCTCTTCAAAGAGTTCTCTCCTCTCATTTTCAACCTGCTTCCTCTCTTCTTCTGCCTGCACTTCAAGTTTTTGTTCAATTTCCTGGCGTCTTTTTTGCTAAAGATAAAAATGAACTTTAAAATCTTACTACATATCCTGATTATGTGAAGCATTACAATTTTACTAAGTTATCTGCATATAAGTTTCACATTTGCAATTTAGGGTACCAACTAATTCAAACTTGGTACTACTACTTAGCATTCGAGACTACTGACATTTCTTTCAGAAAATGGGAACTGAAGTTTTTCTGTGTAAACATCTGAATTTTAAAGCCATCAGGCAACATCAGTAATAGTTCCATTCCAACACGACTTTGAGGTAAGATTCATAAATTAAGTGCACACAGAAAAGTGTCTTTATAAGTTGTCTTCAGTTATTCTTCTTAAATAAAAATGACAGATACAATGTCCTAATGTAGTTAATGTCATACCTTCTCTCTCCACCTATTAAAAAAATGCTTACTCTTCACATTAAAATGCCTTTAAGCTTTTTATATTGTCTAGTAAAGTTAACACACAAAAGCTGAATTAAGTTTATTAATCTCCTATAACTGAACTGTTATCTCCCTTTCCTCCGTAAGTTCTCCCCTGAGAAGCAGGGCTTTGGGTATTCAACTCTACAGACCTTCAGCAAAATATAAGCTACTACAAAGATGACACAGTTCAATAAACTATGGAGGGCAGTAAACATTTAAGCTTTTGCTTCTAGAATGCTAAGTATTACCCCATAGCATGTAAATAAGTCTAAAAAGTTAGAATTACTGAAACTAGTAGCAATGATGAGTTCAATACCCTTGCTCAAGAAAAAGTACTTTGCAGCCTAAAGGGACTTGTTCAAGACCACAAAACAAAGTTGACAGAGAGCTGAAGGCAGAGCTCAGGTTCTCTTGAGTCACAGACCAGAGTTCTTCCCACTACAAAGAAGTTCACTCAATTGGTTCATAACGCCTTAAAAAAAGACCAGTTAACAAGTTTTCAAGTTCAATAAGCTTTATGTTTTACACTTGCTTCAATTCAGGCTGCAACTAAATCTTGAGAGCTTTCTGAGTCTTTTTAAAAACATGCATGCAACTATTTTGATAAGTAAAGGAAACAAAAAAAATTGTATAAATACCCTTTCAGTAGCAACAGTGGATTCTTGTTTAAATTTCTGAAGGGTGCCCATCAACAAGCCAAATATTCGCCGGTTCCTAAAGAACAGAAGAAAATTCTATTTCAGTAGGATTCACTGCATTTACACCTGTCATCTCCCAAAAAGAAACATAGGACGGGCACTTGGATAACTGCTTAATTTTTGTCGTTATTAAAGACTTTATTTATTTTCAGGGAGAGAGAAAGAGAGGGAGAGAAACACCAATATGAGAGAGAAATCAGTTGGTTGCCTGCTGCATGCCAATTGGAGTCCTGGCCCGTTCTTTCCCAGGCATGAGCCCTACCTTTCATTTCACAGGCTGGTGCTCAATCTACTGAGCCACACCAGCCGGGGCTACTTGAATTTTCTTAAAATTGCATTATCTGTCAAGTTTTTTCTCCCCAGAAATCACAAAAGGTACCTTTGCTTTCCCTTTTCATCCATATTTTGATCCTGGATAAGGTCTCTCCGTGTGCGCTCTTTGGAGGTAGCTACAACTGAAGACTGCAAAGCTGGCTGCAGGAGGAAAGAAAATCTTAGTGATTTAACAAGCATATGGGTGGTATTCTTTGAAGTGTTCTAAGATGAAAATACTTTATTTATTCTCTAAGAAGTTCTTTTCATCTCAATTACCTTTTTAACATCATCATCTTCTGGGTCGCTTTCTTGGCGTGATTCTCTCCGCGTCCGACGCTCCCCGCCCAGCCTGTGGTAGAAAAAATAATCTAAGTGATCACTACAGAATTTGGCTTAAGTGCATACCTAGGGCAAATGACTATCTTTTCTAGAACTCTTTTCCAGAAGTCTCATTCTATCAGTCTCCATCCAATTTTATACTTTCTTCCAGGAGTGAGGACAAAATATATCATCAGTGCCCAATCCAGATTCTGATCTCCCCAATCCTCAAACTGCCTACATTTTTGTAGTAGGAGACAGGAAAGCAGTAGAAATTCACTATTTTCTCAATCTTACTCATCTCGACCTTTATTTTTTTTGTTAGTAGCTATCATTAATGAAAACCTGAGTCGAGAGATACTGTGTGTCTAAGTGACCAAAAATAACCACACAGGATGGTCTGCTCAGGAATTCCTATCTGGGGAAGACATGGCAAGTAGTCACATCCGGGTATAATAGCTTCCTAAGCCAAGATCAATCTTTATGTCAGGTGAGCTCTAGCCACTATCTTATGAATCTAGGATAACATACCTTTGAAATGTCTCAGTGATTTCAAGACCCCTTGAAGGCATAACCACAGACTCCATAGCACAAGACCAGAGGCCTCATTGTTGTTACTGTGTTCTGACACACAATCTCTATGTTCAGTAAATGTTAACTATCCTGTGTCCACCAATGTAAAAAGGTTCTCCACTTTGCTTTCTATACTGTCCTAGACTTCCCTGCTTTGCCTTCTCCAGACTACTTAATCTACCACCAGTAGATTTCATGTAACCCTCATGTCTCCTTCTTTCATTCTAATGTATAAAATAAACTGGAAAATTGCTATTCTCCAGAGTATTTTCTCAATCCATTGAGATTTTGTTCCTGGGTATGTGCTCAAAATTTTGGCTCATATAAACTCTTATATAAAGCTTTTCTATAGACTGGACATATTTCATTGACAAAATACTCATTAAATGTTTACATCTGAATGCTACCTCAGACAATGAAACACATTTGGTATGCCTTCAGAATATTTTTTCAACATACCTACTGACTGCCCCTTCAAGGTCTCTCTGTTTGGCTGGGGGTCCTCCTCCACTATCTGAGAATCCACGCCTGTGATTAAAAATGTCCAACACAAAGCACTTGAAATTTAAGATAAATGATATTTCAAGGAAAACTTAAATTTTTAAATATCCTTCCAATAAAAGCAACCTTCTATGGGTATTTACTCCAGGATGCGTTTATAGCATTTTTAAAAATCCACAAGAATTAAGTTTACACAAAAATCATAGTTACTACATTCTCTAAAATTTAGTTCTGCATGTAAATGAAGTTCTGCTGTGCAGAAACTACAGCTGATCACAGCTTTAAACATAAACATTTCTAACACTGGTTCTAACATAAATTTTTGTTTAAAATACTATGTTAATTTAATACAACAACAGTAGCTGAGCATATGAGTTAAGTCCTAAGAAAATCTTACCTCAGCAATAAACTACCACGTCCTCTACCTCCACCAGGACCAGAAAGGGCCAGCAATCTGGCTTGGATGGGCCTACAAGATAGTTACAGATGAGTGTAAAAATCACGTGTGGGCACATCTAATGTATTTCATTCAACGGTGCGATTCATCATAAAGAGAAAACCAGAAAAGTTCTCAAAAGACGGATCAAATCTACGTATTTGTAAAAAGGCAGGAAACACAATTTTACTTTACTTCTTTAATTTTTCAAGATCAGTTATCACACAAATCACATTGACCTCGCCGCCACTACACGTTAACAACCTTGGATCAGTTCCTATTTTTGCCAACCCCAAGAAAGCTGCACGTGGGCAAGAGTCTGGCGGGGAGGCGGCGAGCCCTGTCCCCGGAGGGCCTCCGGGCCAGCTCGGCCCGGTGGTCGGCGGCGGGGAAAGGGGCTTTGTGCTGCAGTTCCGGGTCCGCACAGCCAAGGGCGGGAAGCCGAAGTCCCGGCCTTCCCACAGGCCTGGAAGCCAACCGGCGCACGCTGGATCCGCTCTCCTTCCTCATGCACCTGGGCCCGAGGACTTATGGCCGTGGGCCTTGGAGACTCCTTACCTCAATGAAGACCGGTTTCCACGGCCGCCTCGGAAACAGGCCGCGATGTTACAGCCTTCTCATAGCTGGTCGCCCTCCCCGCCCCCAATTCACCCTGGTCTGATGGCTGCCTCTCGGAGCCGGCATTGCTCATACGGCCCTTACCTCACGTCATTCGGATCCCGCCCGGTGAGCTTGCGAATATTCTCATCCACGTTCTTTAGGCTCTCTTTGGCCTTTTCCAGCTGCTCCTGCAAAGTTCTCACTGCGACCGCCATCTTCTCCCCGCAGCAGGATTCGAGACTGCTCCACAGGCCACCTCTAACTCTGTCGTGCCGCCAGAGGCGAGGAGACTGACAGCTGGGCTCAGCCAATGACGATAGGCGTTGTTTTCGGCCTCAACCACTCAGCAACCGGAAGGGGGAGAATCTTCCAATTTTCGACTCTAGGCCAATGAAAAGCCCGTCAGGCTGTCCTCCCCCCCACCAGTTAGCTGCGAGTGGCTGGGCTCAGCTTCTAACGCAGTGCCAGGGCGGGTTTATAAGTCCTTGGTTCTCAGAGACGCGGGCTCGCTGGTTTGCTCTCTTGAAGGGGGTTGCAGCGTTTTGTAGCTCTTTTGACTTGTGCTTTGACGAGCTTTAGTCTTAGCCATTTAATCACATCAAAGTGGGCTGGAGGCGAGTGTATTCTCCCACCGCCCCCATCAATGATTAGATTAGGAAAGGGTGCGGCCGTTGTGTGGTGCGCATGCCCAGAGAGTGCGGGGCGGGGGGCGGGGGGGTAGGGGGCGGTGCAGGCTTCCCAAGATTAGGTTGAACCAAAATGGGCGGAGGGAAGCAAAGGATGAAGAAACAGGAAGAATCCTTAATCTTAATCTGATAGCCAACAGTTATTTTGGGACGCTGTGTGAAACGCTGTACGCGTGTTATGCCTCTTAAAAGCTTGAATAAAATACCCGTTTTTCCTGACACGGAAATTGAGTCTGGGGATACTGTTATTGTCCCAAGGTCTTGCCAGCCTAGAATCACCGTCTGATCAGACCTTGTGCAAGGCTGTAATAGAAGAGAAAAGCGACGATGAGACCGGTGAGGCAGACATTAGCCTCTACTCCTGGTCCAGAGCTGGTTAGTTTAAGTTGTGGTCTAGGGAGCGGTGCTATTGGTTGTGTGTGTGATACTGTCCAACTGGTTGTCCTGTACCTTCATTGCCACCAGAAATATGTTTGCAAATATCTTTGCAAATTATAGTTCATAAAACATTTTCTCACAATGTTATTGTTAGAAATGCGTGACAAACAGAGACTGGAGGAACCAAATGATCTAAGTGCCTTTATTTGATGCTGCGCTTACAGATGGGCTGAGTTGGGATCCACTGCAGCCCCCAGGGGAAGGCAAGAGTGGGGTTTGTGGGAGGATAGGGGGGTGGTTAGTCTCTTGTTCTTTTGGGTCGGGCCCTCAGGTTTTCAGGATGTGAGCCGGGACAGTGGGTTAGGTAAAGGACTGGGGTGTTCCTGGGCTGGTACAGGAGGGGCAGTCGGACCAAAAGCCTTAGTGGCTGGCACCAGGTATCTATCTATCGTGCATTGGGAGAGAGTTTTGACTAAGCCACGGGCTATCAACTGAGTTGGGATAACAATCTCTAGCAGTCCAGAAGATTGGAAAACTGGCCTGACCCTTTCAGTTAGAAATAACGCTTGGATTCTCATTTTCCATCTCTCAGGCAGGCATCCTGGCACCACCCCTCCCCGCCCCACCCCAACACCAAGCATTAGCAGGCCAGCTGTATTTACCACCAGCCACCATTTTCATTCGCCCAACTTTTAAATGCTCCTCTGATGTATGAGCAGTAACCTAGGCCTTGAGGATAAATCCTAGAACAAGGTAGTGTGCTTCCTGCTTCTCTGGAGTTTATAAACTCCTCAGGGAGCAAAGATCATTCATTTAACAAATGTTTAATGAATGCATGTTATGTGCCAGGCAGTATTCCAGGAACTTGGATACATCAGTGTACATTATAGATCTCTCTGCTCAAGGAGATTGGGAGGAGAAAGTATGGAGGTAGAGGACAAAAATCAGTGAATTAACTAGCATGCTAGTGAAAGAGCGGAATATGCCACCCCCAAAAGTGCCAGGTTGACATATAAATTATCCTGAGCTGACTGCAATTAAGACCCAGCAGATTAAAGAAAAAGTTTAACCCACACCTGACAGGTGTGGCTCAGTTTGTTGGACATGGTCCTGCAAACCAAAAGGTCACCAATTCACTTCCTGGTCAGGGCACATGGCTGAATTGGGAGTTCTGAGCACATACAAGAAGCAGCCAATTGATGTTTCTCTCCCTCCCTTTCTCCCTCCCTCTCTAAATAAATAAATATAAAAAAAGAGAAGAAAAACTTTTTTCTCTCCCTAACTACTGAAAATAATTTAGTTAGGGGGCCTGGTCAAGGAAGAAGAGCTATTACCAGAGTTAACTTTTCTTTCATTTTTAAAAAAAATAAATTTCTTGGGTGACATTGATTATTAAGATTGTATGTCTCAAGTGTACAATATTATAGTGCACAATCTGAAAGATAACTTTTATCTGAAAGGCATACCTGCATGGCAAGGGAAAAGTCTGATTACCAAACATCTGCTCTTTTTTTAAAAAAGATTATTTTATTTTTAGAGAGAGGGGAAAATAGGGAGAAAGAGAGGGAGGGAAACACCGAATGATTGCCTCTCCCGTGCTCTCAACCGTGGACCTGTCTTGCAGCTCAGGCATGTGCCCTGACCCTAAAACAAACCAAGCACCTTTCGCCTCACAAGCCTACGATTAAATCCACTGAGCCACACTAGCCAGGGCAGTATCTGTTCTTCTTTCTGTGAATTGTCCTCTCATCATCTCGAGCCCCGGATCCCTATCCCATTCCTTAAGTTAGGACAGCGTATAAGTCTCAATTGCCCAACTTCCTTTGGGGTTTCACATTTTTACAGAGCTCTTATATTCATAAAATTAAATATATTTTTCTCCTATTAATCTATTTTATGTCAACCTAATTAGTAAACTAGCCAACAAACCTGAAAGGGTAGAAGGAAAACTTTTCCACCCAACATTAGAAACACAGAAGTGCTATTGAAAAAACAAAGTAAAATTAGGTAAGAGGGATGAAGATTGATGGATATTTCTTTCTGATTCTGAGCGTACTTGATGTCATTGATCCATATTAGAACCCTATGTTGTAGGCAATATGTGAACCAGGAGAACGTGGTAACAGTATATCCTAACACCAAATAAAACAGTGTTTCCGTTAGGTAGCAGCTAGGAATGAGTAGCCAAAGGAGAAATAAAGCAGGACCCTTGTCCAGTACAATCTAATAAAGAACTTAAAAAAGAGAGACATACCTCACCCATTGATTCAGCAGTACTGAGCCCCAGCTAATAGGATTGCCAGGTGTTCCAAACATCACAAGCAAAATTATAATAGCGCAAGAGGAGGGGAGCCCTTGAAATTCTGTGTGTATCGTCTCCACTAGCTGGGAATGAAGACCTCTATAATTGTTCCAAGGTCTGAGAGGGAGAAGGGGAGGGGAACCTAGAAACTGACTAAAGTACATAACCCCTGAACCCCAAGAGTTGGCACATTCAGATTAGCTGAGAACCCACTTGTGGCCAGGGGCTCAAGTGTATGAAAGAAAATTACTAACAACTTTATTTTCTCTATATGTGTGGTGTTCAAACTAGCTGGGTGTTTGCCTGTAGTTTTGTGTTCAAGTGTATCCCATAAATAAATTTGCTATCTCATTTCCACTATGTGTGCTGTGTCTCACCTGAATTATTCTTTTTTTTACATTTTCTTTTCTTTTTTAAGATATATTTTATTGATTATTCTACTAGTTGTTCCATTTCCCCGCCTTTATTCCCCTCCTCCCTGCACACCCCTTCCCACTCATAATCCCCACTTTAGTTCATGTCCATGGGTCATACATATAAGTTCTTTGGCTTCTACATTTCCTACACTATTGTTAACCTTCCCCTGTCTATTTTGTGCCTACCATTTATCCTACTTATTTCCTGTACATTTCTCTCTATTCTCCCTTCCCTTTCCCCACTGATAACCCTCTGTGTGATCTCCATTTCTGTGATTCTGTTCCTGTTCTAGTTGTTTGCATAGTTTGTTTTTGGTTTTGCTTTTTTGCTTTGTTTTGTTTTAGGTTTGGTTGTTGATAGTTGTGAGTTTGTTGTCATTTTACTGTTCATATTTTTGGTCTTCTTTTTCTTAGATAAATCCCTGTAACATTTCATATAATAAGGGCTTGATGATGAACTCCTTTAACTTGACCTATCTGAGAAGCGCTTTACCTGTCCTTCCATTCTAAATTAAAGCTTTGCTGGATAGAGTAATCTTGGATGTAGGTCATTTGCCATTCATAACTTGGAATACTTCTTTCCAGCTCCTTCTTGCCTGTAAGGTCTCTTTTGAGAAATCAGCTGACAGTCTGATGGGAACTCCTTTGTAGGTAGCTGTCTTCTTTTCTCTTGCTGATTCTAAGATTCTCTCCTTCATTTTAATCTTGGCTAATGTAATTATGATATGCCTTGGTGTATTCCTCCTTGGGTCCCACTTCTTTGGGACTCTTTGAGCTTCCTTCCTGAAACTCTATTTCCTTTGCCAGATTTGGGATGTTCTCCTTCATTATTTGTTCAAATAAGTTTTTAATATCTTGCCTTTCCTCTTCTCCTTCTGGCACCCCTATAATTTGGATGTTGGAATGTTTAAAAATGTCCTGGAGGTCCCTAAGCCTCTCCTCATTTTTTTGAATTCTTGTTTCTTCATTCTTTTCTAGTTGAATGTTTCATTCTTCCTTCTAGTCCACACTGTTTATTTGAGTCCCAGTTTCCCTCCTATCACTGTTGGTTCCCTGTACAGTTCTTTTATTTCACTTAGCATAGCCTTCATTTTTTCATCTAATTTGCGAGCAAATTCAACCAATCCTGTGAGCATCCTGATTACCAGTGTTTTGAACTGTGCATCTGATAGACTGGCTATCTCTTCATTGCTTAGTTGTATTTTTTCTGGAGCTTTGATTTATTCTTTCATTTGGGCCTCTTTTTTTTTTTTTGTCTCAGCACACCTGCTACATATAAGGGGCAGAAGCTTAGGTGTTCACCAGGGCGGGGCAACCCACATCACTGCTTCGTGATGCTGTATCTGGGGAAGGGGTCGAGAGGGAGCAATGGCGCTTGCTCTGCTCTCTGCCAGATTTCAGTCACTTCCCTCACTATCCACATGCAAAGTGGACCCTTCTGGTGCTGATTCCTGAGTGGGATTGTGTATGTTCTAGGACCCTGTGGGTCTCTCCAATGAACTCTCCTATGAGGCTGGGAGTTTCTCCTGCTGCTGCCTCAACCCCCACAGGTGTTTTCAATCTGTGATTTGAGGCTTTATTTCCCCACGGTGGGACCCTGGGTTGTGCGGTCTCTCTCTCCCCAGCTGTTCCTCCCAGTTTATCTGCTCGAAAGTGGGACCACCTGCTCCACCAGCTGTTGCCTTGCCATGAGTCCTCACTGCCTGGCTGCCCATCTCCTCCCCTCCTATTGGTCTGTATGGGTGTTTCTTCTTTAACTCCTTGGTTGTCGGACTTCCATACAGTTCAATTTTCTGCCAGTTCTCATTGTTTTTTGTTTTTATTTTAAAAATATTTTATTTATTTATTTTTAGGGAGAGGGGACAGGAAGGAGAAAGAGTGGGAGAGAAACATCAGTGTGTGGTTGCCTCTCATGTGTCCCCTACTGGGGACCTGACCTGCAACCCAGGCATGTGCCCTGACTGGGAATCAAACCAATGACCTTTTGCTTCACAGGCCCGTGCTCGAATCCACTGAGCTACACCAGCCAGGGCTGTTATTTGTTTTTAAATTGTTGTTGCCCTTCTTTTGGTTGTGCAAGGAGGCACAGTTTGTCTACCTACGCCTCCATCTTTGCTGGAAGTCCCTGAATTCTTCTCTTGTAAGCAAGGCAAGAACTGAGGAGGGAGAGCCCCTGGACTTGGGTCTCCTCAGTAACATTTCCATAAGAAAATGCTTTTAATGTTAACCAAAACCAGGATCTATTTCTGTTCCAAAGGATCTGGTATTTGGATTGTGGACAATTTAACATAGTCTAGTTAATGGGGTGGGGGAAGGGAAGAGGAATCATTAAAATACTGTGTTCAACATTTAGTAGGTACTTAATGAATGTTTCCCTTCTCTTCTTCAAAATATTCTAAGGCCACTTTGGCTGGGTAGCTCACTTGTTTAGAGCATCTATTGATATTACAAGATGATGGGTTCAATCCCCATTTAGGGCACATATAAGAATCAACGAATAAATGCAAAAATAACTGGAACAACAAATCAATGTCTGTCTCCCTGCCCCCTCTTCTCCTCCCTCCTCTCTAAATTCAATCAATAAAATTCAAAGTATTCTAAGACCCCCATGTTATTTTAGTTTGAGAAATCACCTTATTATGGCCAATTGCTTACTCTGACCTCAGTGGTGAACTTGGCTTCCTTCTGTTCCTTGATGGTGGTGATGAAGGAAGAATGCAGTTGAGACATAAAGGACCTGACTTCATATATGGGAAAATTTAGTGCTGGAAAAATGGTTGGAAAATTACAGTAGTATATTCAAAAGCTTAAGTGGAACTTTTATGCTTGACTTAATGTGATGATCAAATAAACTGATCTAAATATTAGAAGGGACATGTAGAAAAGAAGCCATTATAATTCTGATTGTGGAACATGATCTTACACTCCCGTGAAAGGATATGAAGAGTTGAGAGGTTGTCAGCAATTTGAAGAAACTTAGTATGTTAATTTGGGGGAAGCAATGAATTAATTGGAAAAAATCTGCTTTGTCAATTACTTAAAAAAATAACTAATAAAACGCTAAGCAACACATTTATGCCAGATTTGCCAAATTTAAGAGGTGCAGTCATCTAACATATGTACTTGCACCTTTGTAGTTGTTTCACATCTATCACCAATTTTTTTAAAATATATATTTTCTTTTTAGAGAGAAGGAGAAAAAGAGAAACATCCATGTGAGAGAAGAACATCAGTTGCCTCTACTAAGGGCCCCAACCTGGGACAAACTGGCAGCCCAGTCATGTGCCCTGATGGGGAATCCAACCTGCAACCTCTCCCTCTGTGGGACAATGCCCAACCAATGGAGCTTCACCTGTCGGGTGTCACAGATTCTTGTGAACTTCATTCCACAGTGACAGTTGCTTTTCTGAAATCTTTAGTGCTTTCCCCATTCTCCTAATCCTCAGGTTAATTTGTGTTTTCTGGTTCAGGCAGATCTTGTTTTTTGCTTACTCCCTTGTCCCTTACTACATCCCTTCTAGGAAACTCCCTGGTGGCAAAATGGCTGTAAAGCTTTTTGCAGACCTAGGCATAATCCAATGTATTTGAATTTCTCAATGTATCTAAAACGTATGGCCTGAAAAATTGATATATTTACTCTCTTTTTCTGGTAATTTTTATAAGTATTTGAGCCAAATTGACATGCCGAAAAGCAAGATCTTAATGCTCCTTATTCACTCTTTTTACAACTTTTCATATTGAACATATGGTAGGAAACGAAAGCTTTTGATGAAGCAAATACGCATTCTTATCGGTTCAACTAACTCATAGGAAGTTAACACAGAGGAAGCAGTGGTAGATCCTTAGGCATTAATCCCGCGCCGCCCGCCTCCGCTCTATCATCACAGTGGCATCAGCGTTCACCCCAGGGGAGGAACTCTGTAATCACCCAGCGGCCTGAATGCCCGGCCCTAAGGAAGCGGAAGTTGTCCCCCCTCCCCCAGCCCAGGGGCCGGATTGGGTCTCCGGGGGTTTGGTTTGGTTTGGTTCCGGCAGCTGTCAGACTCTCTCGTTTGGTCGGAGGGCTAGGCAGCCCTGTGTGGGCTCGCCCGGGTACCTGGTTCCCTCCGGTACCAGCCTTCAGGAAACGAATTGACTTCCTCGGTCTCCTAGCAACGAGGGACAGGCTACTGCTGGGGGAGCTGCGGCGCAGTCCAAATCGCTCAGGCACTAGCCGGATCCAAACGGAAGCCTGACCCAAACGGGAGCCAAAAACCAGAGGTTGCAAGGATAAGCAGGAAATGGCGGACGAGGCGTTGTTTTTGCTTCTCCATAACGAGATGGTGTCTGGAGTGTACAAGTCTGCGGAGCAGGGGGAGGTGGTGAGTGTTGCCACAGGCCCTCGAAACCCTATTGCGGTGACGCTCTTTGTTTTCCCGTCAGTTCTCTCTTTCTACCCCTGTCCCATCGCCACCCGAGGCCTCACAATGTGTAGACAAGCTGGGCTACCTGCAGGTATCGTAAGTCACAGAACCTGTCAGCTGTCTTCAGTCTTTTATCCTCTTCTCTTTAGCATTTTCTACTATTCGGTACTTTTTTTTTTGGGGGGGGGGTCCATTTCTATACCTGCTAGTGTGCCTGGAGGCCACAGATTTTCTTACTAAAGTTGTCTCTACCATAGTTTACAACAGGGTTCCTTACTTAATTCTTCGGCCATTTCCAGCACTTCTGAGCCACCCACTGCGCAGACCTGCTCCAGCTTGAGAATGCTGTTCCTCCCTCCTTTATTCCAAACCCTTAATACCACTCCACGCAACCTGAAGACAGAAGCCTAATGAAAGTTGAGGTCAGAGCAAAAGAAAGTTTGCAGGCATTACTATAATTAGGAAACTAATTAATTAATTAAAAATATTTAGTGCCCATTATGTTAGAGCTAATTTTCTAGGTGCTGGTGATATAGTGATGAAGGAAACAATGGCCCCATCCTTGTGGAGGTTTACTACTTATATGTGGCAACCCTTATTCCCGCATTGATTCATTCAGAAAATACTCAGTTTGCATTGTGGGTCTGACACTGCTAGATGAATAAACTAAACCCCCTGCCTCACTGTTGTTGGGGAATAGGGGGTTAATGAATAATTAAGGTATTTGATGGTAACTAGGAGTAGAATCATGGCGTTGAAACAGATCTTTTATAAGTAAGAAATTCCAAAGTCATGCTGAAGCTAGAAGCCCTTTCTATAAAGCTGTTGCTAAAGAGGGGTGGAAGTGGGAGTAGGAAAAGCATCCTAGGCAAAGGTGAAGAAGGACATAGAGGTATGAAAGAGTATTTAAGGTATTTAAATATTAGGGTATTTAGGGTATTAGGGTATTTAAATACTTAGGGTATTTTAATATTAGGGTATTTAAATACTTAGGGTATTTAAGTATTTAAATATGCTTAAGTATGCATATTTCATTGTGACTAAATTGAAGGATGGAGAGTGAAACATATTGAGAGCTAAAACCAAAAAAAGCCTTGTACAATGAAAGAATTTGGACCTCTTGGGGGAATAATTAAAGGGTTTTTAAGAAGGAGGCCCTGGCTGGTGTAGCTCTGGGCTGAGCATGAGCCTGTGAACCAAAGGGTTGCTGGTTCAATTCCTGGTCTGGGCACATGCCTGGGTTGCTTGCCAGGTCCCCAGTGAGGGATGCATGAGAGCTTCCCCTGCCGCCCCCCCGCCCCCCAACACGTCCTTCTTTCTAAAAATAAATAAAATTGTTTAAAAAAGGATTTTTAAGAAGGACAATGACATGACTCACTTTTGTTTTAGAAAGAGGGGCTGGCTGGAGATGGAAGATCCTTGTAGTGAAAAGATGCATTTATTGCAGGCACCTAGGCAGGAGATGATGAAGATCTGAATTAAGACAGGAATAGAGAGAAGAGGAGTGAACAAGTTTGAGAAATAGGAGGTAGCATCTCGGGGACTTAATTAGGTATAGGAGTGGGAGTTGAAAATTATCCCTAGGTTTTTAGCTGGAGCAACTGGATTGACTGGAGAGGAATAAGGGAGAAGAAAGAGATGAAAATAATGAATTATTTTTGGACAGACTGAAATTTTCTGATGCATATAGGATATCCGGGAAAAGGTATTGCCAGTTTGTAAACTACAAGAAGGATAGTTTCTTTGTCCTAGCTGCTGTAAAAAAATTACCATAGATGGAGTAGCTTATAAACAACAAACATTTATTTCTCACAGATCTGGAGGCTGGAACGTTCAAGATCAAGATTCCAATAGAATCTGTGTCTATGAAATTCTGCTCCTGGTTCATAGATGTCTTTTGACTGAATCTTCACATGGCAGAAGGGGACTAGCTAGCTTTCTGGTGTCTCTTCTCTAAGGGCACTAATCTGATTCTTGAGGACTCTCATGATGGAATCACATCCCAGGAGTCCCACCTCCTAATACCATCACAGTGAGGATTAGGATTTCAAGGTATGAATTTTAGGGGGACACGAACATTCAGTCTATGGCAGATGGGCATGATGCATTGGTAGATATCATTAGGAAGACATCAGGAAGGTACTAGAAATGAAGCAAATTCTCTTGTTATTCGGATCCATCTGTAATAGAGATGATTTTCAAGTTACAAATTTTTACTATCACCAACAACCAATAGTTATTAATGTTTAGCATCCGCGTTAAGTGCTGAGTAGCAGACATTTACTGTTTGTGCTAAGCTAGCCTTTCCTTTCCCCAACAATAATTAGTGGCATACCCTTTCACTCTTTATCATACTATCCCTATTCCACCCAACCTCTAATGTGTGTATTCGGTCCCCTTCATTTTCTCTCCAATTTCTTTCTCTCTTCTAGTTCTTGCCCAGGAAAATCAACTTTAAAAAATAAAATCCCTCTTTTTCCTAATGTATTGACCTAAAAGGAAAACAGAGCTGTTGTAATCATGTGTGGTCATTTTAAGAGGTGTGCTAGTCATATATGAGAAAAATTCATAAGTTTTGAATCACTTAAACCAGTCTTTTTTTAAAATATATTTTATTGATTATACCATTACAGTTGTTCTATTCCCCCCTTTCATTTGCCTCCACCCGCACACTCCCTCCCCCACCATTCTCCCCCCCTTTTTTTATAACCACGTGTCTCAAGTTCTTTGGATTCTATATTTCCCCCACTATTCTCGCCCTCCCCCCTATCTATTTTCTACCTACCATCTATGCTATTTTCTGTGCCTTCTCCCCCCTTATCCCCCTCCCACCCCGCTGTTTCTAACCCTCCATGTATTCTTCATTTCTATGGTTCCGCTCCTGATCTAGCTGTCCTCTTGGTTTGCTTTTGTTTAGGTGTGGTTGTTAATAACTGTGTGTTTGCTGTCCTTTCACTGTTAATATTTTTCATCTTCTTTTTCTTATATAAGTCCCTTTAGCATTTCATATAAGAAGGGCTTGGTGATGATGAACTCCTTGAACTTGACCTTATCTGAGAAGCACTTTATCTGTCCTTCCATTCTAAATGAAAGTTTTGCTGGATAAAGCAATCTTGGCTGCAGGTCTTTGGATTTCATGACTTGGAATACTTCTTTCCAGCCCCTTCTTGCCTGTTAAGGTCTCTTTTGAGAATTCCGCTGACAGTCTGATGGGTACTCCTTTGTAGGTGACTGTCCCCTTATCCCTGGATGCTTCTAGGATTCTCTCCTTCATTTTGGTCTTGGCTAATGTAATTATGATGTGCTTTGGTGTGTTCCTTCTTCGGTCCAACTTCTTTGGCACTCTCTGAGCTTCCTGGATTTTCTGGATTTCCAGGAAGTCTATTTCCTTTGCCAGACTGGGGAAGTTCTCCTTTATTATTTGTTCAAATACGTTTTCCACTCGTGGCTGTTTCTTTCCCCCTTCTGGTACCCCTATAATCCAGATGTTGGAACGTTTAAAGATGTCCTGGAGGTTCCTAAGCCTCTCCTCATTTTTTTGAATTCTCATTTCTTCATTCCTTTCTGGTGGGATGTTTTGTTCTTCCTTCTGGTCCATTCTATTGATTTGAGTCCCCGTTTCCTTTCCATCACTATTGGTTTCCTGTGCATCTCCCTTCATTTCAATTAGTTTAGCCTTCATATGTTCCTCTAATTTGTGACTATGTTCCTCTAATTTGTGGCTATAATCTACCAGTTCTGTGAGCATCCTGATAAAGTGTCTTGAATTGTGCTTCTGAGAGGCTGGCAATTTCTCAGTCGCTTAGAGTTATTGGCTCTGGGACTTTGAGTTCTTCTTGCACTATCTTTTGGGCTGTTCGTGCCTGTTCCATAGCAGGATCAGAGTCCTAAAGTGTTCACTAGAACAGGGCAACTAGGTCGCTGGGTTGTGACGTTGTATGTGGGGGCGGGGTTAAAGAGTGACAATGGCTTCCCTCTGCTGCCTGCTGCCGTGGCCCCCACCGGCACCGCAGCCACCACCGTCACCAGGCCCACGAGTTTCGTTCCACTGTACGCGAGTGTGTCACTGCTGTCAGCCGTCCACCACTGGGTTCACCCCCTGGGGCCTGCGTGGTCCGTCTCAGTGTGCACGAATGTGCAACCGCGGTCAGTCTGCCCCGCACCCGGACTGGTTCCGGGCTGCCTGCGCGCCTAAGTTGGGGGATCTGTCCTGCCCCACCCAGCTCCGCTGCTGGCTCCGCCTCTCTTACTGTCCCGTTGAATGGTTCGTAGTTGTCAAACTTCCGTATAATTCTGTTTTCTGGTCTTTGGGTGTGTCCTAGTTCTCCAAAGCTTTGTTGTATTCAAACTTGGTTGTGGGAGAAGGCACAGTGTTTCCACCTATGCCTCCATCTTGGCGGAAGTCCCACTTAAACCAGTCTTGATGATTAGAATCCATATTGGAATCAGGGTGTAATTTTCCTGTTTTTTAGGTTATTAAATTGTTTATTGTATTGCATTTACAAAGAGAATAGACCATGCATCGGTAGAAGGAATAAATCAGCAATTTTTAACCAGTGTGCTGCAAGAATTTTTAAAACATGCAATACCTGACTAGTCAGGGGCACTGACTGACCTCTTTTTCCCATAGATTTTCAAATAAAAAATATGACAACAGCCAACACAATAGCCATCTGGTGTGAATGAATCAAAATTATACCTATTTTTGTCAGATTGACAAAAAATATTTTTTGGTATGCTGCAAAATTTTAGTAATTAGTTTGTGTTTGCCATGAAATGAAAAAGGTTGATATCACTGATTTAAACTATAAATAACTTTCCTATTGCAATTTGTTTAGGGTGGGTGGAAAACAAAGTGCATATAAACAAAATGATTTTTAAAAAGTTATGTGGTAGTCTTTTTTTAATTCTCACCCAAGGATATGTTTATTGATTTTAAAGAGAGGAAGGGGGAGTGGAGAAAGAGAGAGAGAGAGAGCAAAAGAGAAAGAGAAAGTCAAAGAAAAAGAGAAACATTGATGTGAGAGAAAAACAGATCTGTCACCTTCCATAGGCACGCTGACCGGGGACTGAACCCAAAACCTAGGTATGTGCCCTGACTGAGGATTGAACCCACAACCTTTTAGCACTTGGCCAAGGCTAAAAAGTTATGTGTCAGTCTTGATGATTAGAATTCATGTTGGAATCAGGGTGTAGAGGGTTCATTGTGGCCCTGGCCTGGTAGCTAAGTTAGTAGAGCATCGTTTCATGTGCCAAAGTTGTGGGTTTGATCCCTGGACAGGGCACATACATGAATCAACCAATGAATGCATAAATAAATGGAATAACAAATCATCCTCTCTCTCTTTCTCTCTCCCACCCCCCCCCACACTTCCTCCTCTCTAAAAATCAATCAGTAAAAATTTAAAAAAGACTCTGCTGTGTTATTGGCTCTACTTTAAGTGTGTAAGTAAGTGTGTAATTCTTCAAAATTGTAAAAGAATGACACACAATCCTCTTCTCCAAAAATGGGTTATATATATATTTTTTAGATATAAAGTTGTAAGTTTTGAAATGAAATAAAGGACCAATGTTCTTACCCTCCAAATCAGTGATTTTCAAACCATAATAGAGAGGAATTAAATCTTTAAAAACTGAATAATTGTTTACCTTTATTGAAAGTAAGCTTTTTTAAAAGAAAAGTTAATAGATAAAATATTTTCAGGTTTAATTTTCTTAAAAATTTGGTGCCTACAAGTGAGCACTCACATATGCCAAATGAATGAGTAGTAACATCAGAAGGTATTTACTAGGACGTATTTTAAAAGTTCATGTGATCATAGTTAGTCTTTGAGAATGTCTGCATATATAAACATACTTCCTGCTAATCAGTATGTTCCTGGGTAATTCTGCAGAGTAGACTGTTCTACAAAGAGCATCCTGACTTACAGGTCCTCATTCCACCTGAGCACGTTTGGGAATGAGTATGGAGAATAACAGAAAAAACAAGGATAGTGATAGGTGCAACACTAAATATATGTACAGAGTGTTATGGCAAGCTTAGGGCCCAAAGGAGTATCAGGGAAGGTTTCTGGGAGGATGTGATACTATACTTGAGCTGAATTGAGAAGATGAACAGTTTGGGGGACAGCATTTACAAAGATATGGAGGAAGAAGAAAGCATGGAACTCTGGACTTGCTGCAGAAATTTTAGAGTGGTAGAAGGAAGGATGCTTGTGGATATGTGGCTGTTGGTGATTCTGGTTAACTAGCCAGGGATCGTTTAAGGAGAAGCACATAATGTCATGCTAAGGAGTTTGGACTTGACTTTGAAGAAAGGGGAGGAAGTGCTGGAAGATCCAGTAGAGATCTAACATAGTTTGTTTTTTAAAGATCTACTTATTTATTTTTAGAGAGAGGGAAAGGGAGGGAGATAGGGAGAAAAACATCAATGTGCAGTTGCCTCTCACATACCCCATACCCTGCCCCCTGGACCTGGCCAGCAACCCAGGCATGTGTCCTGACTAGGAGTTCAACCAGCTTAGTCTGGTGTTCAACCCACTGAACCACACCAGCCAGGGCAGATTTGTTTTTTAGAAAGTCAATACCAGAACTACAGAAAATAAATCAAATGAAGAAAACTAGAGACAAGATCAGTTGGAAGGCTCTGGCTGAAAACCAAGAGAGAAATGATAAGGGCTAACTTAAGCAGTAAGGATGGAGAGAGATGTATTTTGGAAAATATGTAGTTGTAGGCTCCACAGGACTGGACTGCAGTGTCTGTGGAGAGGTTGGGAGCAAAGAGATAAAGAAAATGGAAGTTTTTTGGTTGGAGTATCTAGGTGAATGGTGATGCCATTAATGAAGTTAAGGAATTCTAGAGGAAGAGCAAGCTAAATACGCCTAATTTGAGGGGCCTGTGGGACCTCTAGATAGCTGTGTCCAATAAGTCTGTACTAGAAATACAGTTAGTAGTCACAGCTCGTAAGTGGAGTACATGGTTCTTTAGAAGAAAGTTCAGCAAATAATGAAGCCTATGATGTACTTCTTAGTGGAAAAGGAACAGGCTTCAGAATATATATAAAAAATCCTGCCCTCTTGGAGCTGTATTCTAGCAATGTGGGAATGGAGGAATATGTCAATATAAAATTAATAAAATGTATATATTGTACATTAAGTGGTGAAAAAAGTTCTTTGGAGACAGCTTAATCAGAGAAGTAGGATGAGACATCAGAATCACTTTGGGAGGGCTTCTTAAAACAGATTGCTGACCCCAAATCCAGTTTCTGAGTCAGTAAATTGGGGGTGGGATTACCAAATTTGTCATTTTTAGAAGTTTCCATGTGATAGCAGTGTTGCTGGTCTTTTTCATCATACTTTGAAAATCACTAGGACAGACAGTTACTGAAGGGGAATGGTACTGCAATTTTAAAGAAATGGTTTGTAAAGAAGAATGGTTTTTATTATTTATTTATTTAAATATATTTTATTGATTATACCATTACAGTTGTTGTTCTATTCCCCTCCTTTGAATGGTTTTTAAAGAAGTGGGCCTTGTTTGTAATGGTGACATGAGAGAAGGCTTAAAGCAAGGGAGTTGGTCCTGTGACTATCTGGAGGAAGAGCTGCCTCTGCAAGATCGCTGAGACAAGGGCATGTCTGGCATGTTTAAGGACAGCAGGGAGACCAGTGCAGCTGGCGTGGAGTGAATGGACAAGAGTGGGAGGTCGGGTTCAAGAGGTGCATGGGTCTGGACGGGATGGGTCTTTGTAGGTCATCCAGAGGATTTGGGGAGTCTTCAGCATAGAGACAGTACTTTAAGCCTTAGGACTGGATGAAATTGTCAAAGGAAGAGCAAAGCAATCGCAGGATTTCAGGCATAGAATGGTGGGGTCATCGACTTAGACACACCAAGAGCTAGAAAGCTTGGATAACTCTAAGAGACATTTTAATCAAAACAAGAAGCAATAGAACTGAGTGATAGCACAAAGCAAATGACTGAGAGAAAAAAGACAATGGTGATACCAAGTTGTTTTTTACAGAGAATTTTTTGAGTTTATTTGAGCCCAAACTGAGGACAGTTGCTGGGAGATCTCAAATACTCCTAATACAAAGTTTTATACTGAGGAGAGAAGAGAAATTGTTGAAAATGTTAAAAAAAAACAAACAAAAAAGGTGGGAGAGTAATTAGGAAGAGGCTTCTGGATTTCTGAAAAAGTAATAATAAGCAATAGTTCCGTTTATCTTATTGTGTTATGAAATGATTGGTACTAAGAAAATTCACTTTTTTCTTATAATGTTTCAATGAAGAAAGTATAAATGTTAACATTAATTTTTTTAGCCAACATTTTAGAACAATTTTGAATATCAACAATTCTTACATTCTAAAAGTACTCAAAGCTATTTTTTTTTAAAATAGGAAAATGGACGCTGTATTACTAAGCTGGAAAACATGGGGTTTCGAGTGGGACAAGGATTGATAGAAAGGTGAGCAGTCTGGATTTGAAAATTTTCTTCCAGGTAGGTTATCAGCAAAGATGGTCTATTTTAAACGATCGCATAAAACTTGAGATGCTTGAATTTTAATTCCCAAATTTTGGTCTTTATTTCACAAATTCAAATATCTTTGTTATTTTAACTCATTCAACCTTTATGTTTTAATATTTGAAGAAAATACATATTTTATGTTTTAGACTTTTTTCCCTTGAAACTTTGGTGTACTGAAACAACTATCTAAAATCTTGTTGCATTTTCTACCTAAGGTCCATAGGTTTGTTCATTCACTTAAATGTAATTTTGTTTGAATGCATAGGGACAAAAGTACTTTAGAGTCTGTTTATGCATGCAATCATCTTTCAATTTATGGAACAATTCTCTTTAGTATTTCTTTCTCACTGTTTGAATAGGTGAACTCTATGGCTTATATAACAAGGCCATGATTATCCTCAGCTTTTTGATTTGCTAAAATGAATTGTACCTAAAACTGCAGGTTACTGTTAGATTCTACTGTCAGACCAATTTTAGTCCCATAACTGTACTACAGGATGTGAATCCACTGTGATGGGGTCTACTTTGCTTGATGCTTATCACGTTATGACTGTCAATATTCAGTGCTGTTCTGGCATTTGGAAATTAGTTAACAGTTGACCCTTCCTATTTTCTTTGGAAGAAAAATACTGAATTACTTCTAGTTGATCTTTCTAGGTTTACAAAAGATACTGCAAGGTTCAAGGATGAGTTAGATATCATGAAGTTCATTTGTAAAGATTTCTGGACTACAGTATTCAAGAAACAAATCGACAATCTAAGGACAAATCATCAGGTATTTAGATAAATTAAGACCTATTTTTTTAAAGTCTTTTAACAATATAAATGTCCTATGTTAGTGATTTACTTATTATTTAAAATTTAAAGTAACTTCTAGTCAACTTCATAATGTTTGTTTTACATGTTATTAATGTCATTAGTAGTTTTTCTAATAGCATATAGCAAATAAAGACAAAGGGACAATTATCAGTAATGATAGCTGTTTTCTTTCTCCCCAATTAAGTAAATTATTTTAAGTCTTAAAAACTAGCAGTGTCAGAATGATAAAGGTTTTAGGATTTGGTTTCTTAGTTATTTTTTTGTAGTGGTAGTAATAAGGAGAACCACAAATACATCACGTTTATGTCTTTAGAGTAATTTCTGAAGTTTAATTTATAGAGCATATTTAATTCTTGCATTGTTTAATATTTTCTATTAAAATATTTTGTTAATATTAAAATTAATAGATTGCATGGAAAGCAGTGCATTAAAAACCCACTCAAGGAAATATTTAGAATGGATTTGGGCTTTTGAATAGTATAAAAAATGAAAAATATGTATGTAGTAGCTACCCGTAGAATTTATTTTTTCACATAATACTACCAAGCTGAGCTTGGAAGCACTTGAAATGGTGATGGGACGCAGTGAGATTATTGGCTTTTTAGATAGGAGTTAATAACATACAACTGCTAATTTTACCTGGACAAGTTAGTTCTGATTCTTTTACACTACACTGTAAGTTAAGGATAGGGACTATGTCTTACGCATCTTTGTATGTGCAGTATTTTAAAGTATTGAGTATATATTAGTGTTAAAAAATGCTGACCAGTTTTTCAGCTTGAATATTGCAAAGCTCCTTCATTTAAAGAAAATTTGACTAATGGAAAAGGGAGTTTTAATAACTTAGCTCTTAAATTGGTTTCAAGAGGTAATTTTTAAGGACTGCAGACTACATTGACTTTGGATGTGTTTTCTGTTTTTGGAACAGGGCATCTATGTACTTCAGGACAACAAATTTCGTCTGCTTACTCAGATGTCTGCAGGAAAACAGTACTTAGAACATGCATCTAAGGTATTTAGTGGAATAGAAGATTGAGGGTTTTTTTATTATGCAAAGAGTAGACCATAGGGAAAAGTACCGTGCCAGTCACAACAGACTTTTGAATTTAAAATAGGTTTTACGTCCTGGCTGGTGTGGCTCAGTGGACTGAGGGCTGGCCTGTGAACCAAAAGGTCACTGGCCTGATTCCCAGTCAGGGCACATGTCTAGGTTGTGGGCCAGGTCCCCGTATGGGGGCATGTGAGAGGCAAATGGTCTGTGTATCTCTCGTACATCTGTTTCTCACTCTCCTCCCTTCCTGTGTCCATAAACAAGCAAACAAACAAATAGAATCTAAAAAACAATGAATAGGTTTTACAGTTTTCTTCTGTTTAAAAACTTTGCTATGAAGTAGGATACAGATGTTTACCATGTTAAAATAATGTTAAATTATAGCCAAATAGGCTTATGAGGACCAATTAAACAGTATAACTAAATGCCAGTGATTAATGGACATTTTTGAATACAGCAGATATGTCAGAAAAGATACTCAAGCTTATAAAACTATATTAGCTGTGCAAAATTATTGACCTCAGCGTTTATACTTACAATCTCTGTAGTATTAAAAAATTGTTGTATACGTGGTTAACAGTTTCTAAGAATACATGTTTTGTGTTAAGTATATCTATGTTTTTGGGTTTTGTGTAGTTCTTGTTTTTCAGTCATACAGGAATCAATAAATAAGATGTGTTAAAGAAAGATGATTTTTTAAAAAAATTTAAACAAATTTTTAGTCCTCACTCGAGGATATTTATACATTTAGAGAGGAAGCAGGCAGCGGGGCAGAGAGGGAGAAGGACAGAGAGAAAGACATCGATATAAGAAAGAAGCATTGATCAGTTGCCTCCTGTTAAGTGCCCCAACTAGGGATCGGACCCACAACCCAGGTATGTGCCCTGACCAGGGATCGAACCTGCAGCCTTTTGGTATACAAGTCACCACTCCAACCAACTGAGCCACCCAGCCTGGGCAAGATAACAAGTTTTAATGTAAGCATTCCTTTGAAGTGATTAAAATATTGGAGGCAGTATAAATTGCCTATTTATCTGCAAAAATTTGTCCATACCTAAATCATCTAACACAAAGGCAGTATAGGTATAGTGGAAAGAACATGGGCTTGGGACCAACTAAATCTAGGGTTAAGCTAAGCTTCACAACTTACAGGTGTGTGACATTGGGTAAGTTACATAACCCCTCTGGACCTTAGTTTCCTCGTTAATAAAACTGGTCATAATAATCTCTATATTATAAACAGTCTCTAAGCTTTGTTCCAGTTGAAAATTTCATTACTCTGGATCTAATTGCCTATCAGTACCCATTTATGTATATTATAAAATAATATTTCTGTATTATTCATACATATATGTAGTATCATTGAATATCATATGATACAAAAATGTAGATAACCAAAAACTCCTTGGATTATTAGCTTTTTAGTTCCTATTCTTTTTTTTTTTTAGATTTTATTTATTTATCTTTAGAGGGGAAGGAGAGAGGGAAAGAAATATCAATGTATGGTTGCCTTTTGTACGTCCCCTGCTGGGAAATGGCCTGCAGGGAACTGGCCTGCAACCCAGGCATGTGCCCTGACTGGGAATCAAACCGAGATCCTCTGGTTCGCAGGCTCGTGCTCAATCCACTGAGCTACACCAGCCAGGGCTTAGTTCCCATTCTTGTCCCGGCTTTCTCTGCCATAGCTCAGTCCCTTTCCCTTTCCTGTCATTGTGACAGGGTTCCTCAGTGTCGACACTACTGGTATTTTGAATTGGATAATTTTTTGTTGTGGCACACAGTAAGTCTTGGTTGTAGAAAGCAGAAACCAACTCTGATTGATTAGAATAATATTAGCTTAAAGAATTGGAAAGGCTCAGAAAACAGGCAAGAATCACAGGAGGTTAAAGCAGCCAGGAAGACGGCCCGGTCATTCCACCGAGAGGGTCTGGTGAGAATTCTTCAGGCAGTACTGACATTAGACACAAGCTGCCTTTCTTGCCTCTGGAAGTAATTTTAACCTGTTTTCAGCTTGACTTTTGTCACTCAGTCTAGATTCAGAGTCCTGAACTGGAGCACACAATTGGCAGAGCTTGTAATGGGTCATGATTTAGTAGCAAGGAGATGGGAAATCTAACAGAGTTTTCAGTAATTTTGAAAAAGTTCTTCCACAACCCTTGTTTTAAAATAGGAATGACTTAATAGTAGTAAGGTTTAGCTAAATGTCAGTTGTTCATAGATTTACTGTCTTAGGAAGTTCTTAATATTTTTTTAACATTTTTTTTGTTCCTTTTAGTATTTAGCATTTACATGTGGCTTAATCAGAGGCGGCTTGTCAAACTTGGGGATAAAAAGTATTGTAACAGCTGAAGTGTCTTCAATGCCTGCTTGTAAGTTGAATTCACATTTTTTACAAATGTTTTTAGTTATTATTTTTCAGGTCTTTTTGTTGTTTTTGTTAACTTGGAGGGCATTTAAAATGCTAAAACCATTTACTCTGACCAATTTTAACATTTAATGTAGTAATTCGTAGCACACTTATATTCATATTAAATGATTTTTGAATTCATAATGGACACTGATTTAAGAAAATGTGCTAAAGAAATCCAAATTAGACAATTAAGGGATAATTCTTAACTTCTAAAGGAAAATTTCCTGGTATATGCTTTTCAGATAGCAAATTTCCCTATTGAATTTTTTTTAAGTTTTCTAATATATATTTATTATGTAAAGCTAGATAAAAGCTGGTCTTTTATCACTAAAATTTCAAAAGATCTTTCACCCAGAGCTACCAACCAAGAATACAAGAAAAACAACCAAGAAGCTCAAGAATGACTTGAGCTTCACTCTATTTCCTTTCTATTCATGATGATAATCAGCAGTGAAATACCCAAAATACAAGGATTACAGAGAAACAAAGGCACTTATTCACTAATCAGATAAATCATCTCATAAGAATGGAATTACCTTTACTGAATATAACATTGTGAAAAATTGGACATAAGTTTCTTGATTAAAACTTCCTAAATAAAGCTGAAAACTGATGTTTAGACTTGTTTTTCTTGTTGCTAAAATCAAAATGATTCTTCATGTTTTCTTTTTTAGGTAAATTTCAGGTGATGATACAGAAGTTGTAGAACATACTGAAGTGCAAGGCTTCAACTGTGTATAAAACATTAAATTATTCCTGTATAAAGTATTTCAAGTAGCAGTGATTTAATTACATTGTTGGACATTGGTGTTGATGTAAGCTATTTGCTAACTTGTATAATGAAAGATGTATTTGTAAGCGAGTAAGTAGTATTTATCAATTTAACATACACCAAGTTAAAGCAGATAAAGAGACATTGAGAGAGAAAAAACCTGATTTCAAGTAAACACCAAGATACAAGATCCTTATTTTAACCATTTTTTTTTTAACCATTTTTGTTTGCTTAGAGTGATGTGTATTTTACCAACAGATTGAGAAGCAAAACTCGGGGTTTGATAAATGAGCATAAAGAAAAGTATGCACCAGTCAGAATCATTTGTATAAGAATGAACAAATTTTGATTTTGTTTTATGAACTTGTTATTAAAAAAGCAAACATAACACTAAATTGGACTATTGTTATAATTTATTAAGAATTTTTCTGCCCCTGTGTCATCATATGCACTGTATATATGTGTAAGAGATATATCTACCTAAATTGCTCAAAAAACATAATTTCACTTTAATAGAATTTAGTTTTAGAGGGATCCATTAATGTAATAAAAGTGAAATACAGATTAGTTTAAATGTGAATTCAGTGACTCCAGGGCCAAAGAATATTAAGTATTTTAGGAAAGAATTGTTATATTTAACTCCTGTTACAGTTTCCACTTTCAGGTTTCTCTCATGTGGAAGTTCTGGTGAATTTCTAACTTCTTTATTCCCTTATTTACTCTTCCCTATGGGTAGATTCAGTGTGTGGTGAAGGTCTGCTTCCTACTTCACAGAGGGGTATTTTTTGACTGTCATCACTTGATGTTAAGGGGACTGGCTAACTCTCTGGGGTCTCTTTTATAAGGACGCTAAGCCCATTCAAGAGGGCTCAGCCCTCATGGCCTGATAATCACTTCCCAAAGGCCCTGCCTTCTTATATTATCTATCAGGATTGGCTGTCAGGATTTGAACCCATATATTTTCAAGGACACAAATATTCAGTCCATAGCAGAACCTGACATGCGGTGAGCAAGGGGAAAGCAGAATCCTACAGCCAGGGTTATCTGGTGAACTGTTTCCAAATCTGACTAAAATACAGTTGTAGGATGGGAGTTCAACTCAGGCATCAGGCTGGGATTGGCACAAATTTTAGGGTCATAAAAGTTCAGAAACTAGACAGAACCTACAATTTTTTCAAAGTGTTCTTTGAAAAATGAGTATTAGGATCAAATACATTTTGGAAATCCATGATCTTTTGTAGATTTTTAATGCATATGAATGGCATGGTACAGGTTCTAGAGGAAAAAAACAACTTTATTTAATGTAGTATTTGTGATCATGGTACTATTTTTTCAAGAAACACAGCTCAAGTAAATCAAAATTTTAGGGCAGTATGGGAAACATTTGTTTTTGTTGTTCCACTCATTGGTTGACTCCTTTATGTGCCCTGACTGGGGATAGTAGAAGTGATAATCTGAATCAATTTTAATGTAAGTCAAGTTATAATTGGTTTATTCTGCTAAGAGACACAGGTGAAATAATCTTTTAAAAATATAAAATGAAATTTTAATGAAAGTACTACTAAAATTTAGTTAAATGTGTAATATCCTTCTGACCAAAAGAAGTAATGTATCCTTTATGTGAACAAAAAAGTATAGGTGCAGTCTATTTTATCAATGCCCTACAGACCTGATTAAACTACCATTTGGTAGCTATTTTCAAAATAATACTTCTAAGTTCTATATTTAAAATCTGTCATTTCTCAACAAACTTTAGGCTTCCTATCTCTGTTAAGAGTTGGGGAACTTTTTCTCTTCAATTTCTCATTAAAATCAGAAGATAACTTTTAATTATGAATGCCTCAATAAATCCTATGGCTATACTGGTAGTCTGCACACTTTTTTATTACATTAGTGACTTAAAATGTCTTACTTTTATTTGTCTCTGTATTCCTGAAAACTATTCTTATGCTATGTTGAATCATTATAAAAATGGGTTCTCAGTTACCTATTCAAGATCCTCTGGCTTGCTAGATGACAAGAGCTATAACTACATTAAAATAATTTCTTATACCACTTGCCTTTATTTTTTATTTTAAAGATTTTATTCATTTTTAGGAAGGAATGGAGGGAGAAAGAGAGGGAAACATCAATATGGGTTGCCTCTTAAGTGCCCCCACTGGGGACCTGGCCCGCAACCCAGGCACACGTCCTGACTGGGAACTGAAATGACCCTTTGCTTCTGCTTCGCAGTCCAGTGCTCAGTCTACTGAGCCACACCAGCCAGGGCCCACTTGTCTTCAGCACATGCAAAATTGCCTTCTTTCTTATGCTATCCAATCCTCAGGAATTTTATTCTCTGTGAGGTATATAACTACATGTGTAGCTACTAGTTATGAAAGAAATGTAAACTTAAAACAATAATTGACATTTTACCTCTATTAAATGCATGCCTAGGAGTCCCCCTCCCCCTAGCATCAAATCAACAACAACAACAAAAAGTGAGGCTGTAACACAGCTGGTTGTGGCATAGGTTGGAAATCTAAATTCTTTATGGTAGACACTGCTGGCTGCCGACCCAATAACCACACTCCCTTCTTTTCTAACAAAGTCCATTTTTGATAGGAATGGCAATGTGCTCAGCTAAAAAATTACTATTTCCAACTTTATAATTAGAAAGTGTCTTAACTCTGGCAAATGTAAGTTGCAAGTTTCTTATAATGCTTTCCTCCCCTGAAATATATAGGAGACGGGGCTTAAAAAACAGTTTTTGTTTATTTTTAGAGAGAGGGGAAGGGAGGGAGAAAGAGAGGGAGGGAAACATTGATGTGCTAGAGAAATCAGTTGGTTGCCTCTCACACGCCCCCTACTGGGGTCCTGGCCTGCAATCCAGGCAATGTTCCCTGACTGGTAATTGAACCTCTGATCATTCATTCGTTCTCAGGTCAGCACTCAATCCACTGAGCCACACCAGCCAGGGCAAGATGGTGCCTTTTTATCATTCCTGGAATGTAGATGTGAGGCAACAGCAAAGCAACCATATTATGACTGAAAAGATGAAAGCTACACACTAAAATTGATAAAAGAGAAATCTGGATGCAGCCCAGGACACTTAAAATATATGAGTTGTTGCACCAGTCCTGCATTTATACCAGAATTATCAGATGAGAAATAAAATTCCTTATTTTTAAAACCTCAGTTTTCAAATGCAATATGAACTAATAAGACTCGTATGAGTTGCAACTGTACTCTTCGGAATATTGATGAAAGCAAACAGTTATGTACAATGAAGACATTCATGGCAGCATTTTCTATGTTGGATTAACACTGAAAACAGATTAGATATCCAACAATGAGAATGCTTAAATTATGGTAAAACAACAACTTGGACTATTAAGTTGACATTTAAAAATCAGCCTTTTTAAGACATAACAGGAAGGATTCAAATGTAAATTGCATCTGCTATATTTGTAACTAGTGACACAAGTTTTGGTTCCCTGATTCACAATTATTCCTAATTCCCTTTTCCTTTTCTACTTCTATTAGAAAGTCTGGAGAGGCTTATACTTTCACTTGTCCACCTTTCTTGGAACTAGAGGTGGTCATCTTACACACTTGTGGCCAACGATGGACACAAATCTGCTGTGGATATCTGGAGAAGGTTCTGCTTGTAAGAGAAAGAAACCTGTTTGAAAACAGACACACGGCCTTGACTCGCAGTGGCCATCTTGTTACCATGAGGGAAAGACCGAAAGAGCCAGAGATCATGGTATCATGGATTCGTTGGACCAATGCCAGTAGACACCCCTCTATATTTCTCATTATGTGAGAAGAATAAACTATTTGAAGATCCATTGCTACTAAGGATCTTCTCTTAAGGTGGAAAACGTTCTACCTGAGATACAAATTATACATGAACAAATTTGACAGAAAAATTAAAGCAGTCAACCTGTTAGGATATTATTAAAATGTTTTTAAAAGTTTTGTGCAATAAACCATTTAAATGGAAATATTGATTGTAAAGGGAAAATGTTTAATTAATTTTGTTGCTATGAACACCTCTGCCATTTAATCTAGATGATTTCAATTCTAAGAGCCTTTCTTGTCTTTGTTCAAAAGTCGAACAAAATTTTAGTAACCAAAACATTTTCAATAAAATTTTATGTGTATATATGTAAATAAAGCAGCACCAAGGGCATTCATAAAATTTCTTCATGCACTTTTGCATGTGGTTATAGGAAACTTCAAAACTGTTCATCTGAAATTAGGTGGGATTAATCAAAGATACTTCAGATATTCAAATCCATACACTCTTATCTTCTGCATATCAGCTTGAGTTGCACAGGTTCAGATGAAGACCCCTTACATAGTGTTGAAGCTATGATGCAGTCTGCACTTGAACTGGCATTGCAGTTCCTCATACAGGCCGCCTTCATCACAAGTATCTTCTATCCCTGCGAGATCAGCTACATCAGGATGGCTCATCGGCTAAATCACGTTGGTCAAAATACCTGGTGAAGAAATAATTGAACATGCGCTTAAAGATAATTGCAGCACTACTCACAGTAACAGCAGAAGACCTCACACAATCCAAATGTCCATCAGTGAGGGGACTAGCCCCCTTAAGCACAAGCAGGAACTAGATATGAATTACAGTGCACCTATACCCTAGAAGACTGTGAAGGTTTACAAAAAAGGAATGAGGAAACTATCTACACTGCTGTGGCATGATTTCCAGGACTTATTCAGTGAAAAAAAAGGACAGAACAGTACGTTTAGTATGCTATCTTTTGTAAGTATTTGGAGAGATGCAAGTTATACACACATACACAGTACTTGTTACTTTTAAAAAGAAACAATGAGTGGAAGGGTAAACCAAAAACTAGTAATAAAATGGATAACTACAGAAGAGAGAAAAGAGGCTAGAGAGGATAAAAGTGAATTCTAAATACTCCAAGTGTATGTCGATTTATAATTGTAACTTGGGAACAATATAAATACTTGATGTGATCACAAAACAAGATTAAATTAAAATAATGAATTAAACTCCATAAAATGAATCTTCCCATATATCAAGTTGGTGGCATAACCACACAGAAGGGGGTAATTTCAAATGACCTTACACAGTGTTCTGATACACATTTTTAGTAAGATAGACCAGGGACAAAAAAGAACAAGGAATTTTTTAAATGATTTAAAATACTTTTACTGTCAGTGACATTACGATATTATTCTCAAACTATCATGTACATATGACAGGATAAGCCATACTTATATTACATGGTTGGAAACCAGAATTTTGATCCTAGAAGAAACATTAAAGAAAAGTCACATAATCTTAAATTCGAACTGAAATACTGATTTTGAACTCAGGGTTTTATTTTTCTATTTGTAAAAAAAACGCATAGTTCCTAGCTGTTCACTGAAAAGGCCTTAAGGCACTGACTAACTTAGTAACAGCTAGTTCCCTAACATCCAAACTGTGGACTCTGAATACCACATGTACTTGAAAAGAATCAGCACTCCCAGGAGAACAGACGAACTCTAGATCCAGATGCAGCAATGTTCAAGCCACAAATCAATCATCTGGACATCCCAGAGGGTGAGAGACTGAAAAGACCACCAGGACTGTATAACAAAAAGCACAGGAATTGATCTGAAGGACTCCCACTGGCCAAAGATGGAACCATTTGAGCATCAAAAAGAGTGCAATGGATTGAACTCTATCAAATGTTAAAACCTCCGAATTTAACACAATTATCCAAAACCAGAAACAGCCTTATTGGTCATCTTTGGGGACTGGTAGGCCACAACTTTGTTATCCCAAAAATTAATAAAGGGAAAGAATATAGCCTGTAGCCTCTTCTGGGGTTTTGGGCAGTAAACTATTTCAGGGTAACCAAATTGTTGAAGAGAAGTTATTTTTTATGGAAAGAATTTCTACTTATGGAGAAATAGAAAAAGCAGCATTTTAGAATCCTAATGAAATCATGGATCTATGCAACAATCATCAATGGCTGACAAAACTGACAGGTGAACGGCATGGTCTGACTTTACCTGAACTCAATCATCAACCTTTTCACCACTAAAAGCAGGACTAGACATATGCCTCCCGATGTAATACAACAGCGTCCATGGAGTCTTAACAAACAAACAAACAAACACTATATATAATCAATCCTCTGAGCCAGGGGTGTCCAACCTTTTGGCATCTCTGGGCCACACATTAAATACATTGTGACACATAATCACAAAAACACCTCATACTGTTTTACCTAAATTTACAATTTTGTGTTGGGCCACACCACAGCCACCTGGGCTGCATGTGGCCCATGGGCCACCGGTTGGACACCCCAATGACCTACTTACCAGTTTACAGGGAATATGGACGAGAGATGAACACATTAAATACTGCCATGGAGATTTAGTTGTCAAAACCGAAAAGTTTAATTTTACAAGTCAAAGGGCCCAGTTTCTTCAACAAATAAATGACAAAGAAAAAACCCCAGGGGGCTTAATGGGGAGACCTAACACAAAGTGCAATGAAAATGCAATGAATGCATCTTAGATTTAAGCAGTTCAAAATTAAAAAGACATTTTGGGGATAATCAGGGAATATGAAAGATGATGCTGTGGGAATTATTAAATTTATGAGGTGTGGTACTATTACAATCATTCTTTTAAAGCTCTTGTCAGTTAAATACATACTGAAAGAAGAGAAATGACAAGTCTGAGATGTGTCTGAAATACATTACCAACAAAGATGGGATAAATGAAACATCCTGGTAAACAGTTAATTGTCGAACCTAGGTGATGAATTGGTCTGGGTGGGTTTATTTTACTACATTTGTATGTGCTTGAACATCTCCATAGTAAGAGGCTCAAAAATAATCATTATTGGTAAAATAAGGTAACTAATTATTGGATCCTGTTTGAATGGGATTCCACTCATCTGAGTAGGTATTGCTATGAATTACCAGTTACTGCCTTCAAGCTACCAAAACAAACAAAGCTAACAATAAAAAACACAAGAGATTAGAATATCTCATACTTATATTGAAGCTGCTACTGCAAATAGAGTCAAAGCCTACGTGACCTTTTTCAAACTTGCTATAATCTATAAATTTTCCTGTGTGAAGCCTGTGTCTTAGAAACTTTTCTAGTATAAAACTTTTTCATTTACCTAACTTTTTGAGGAAATAAATAATCGTGACTAATACACTTTTGTCTCATACGTGTACAGTATTATAAAATATTAGTAGATTAGCTGGCAGATAAAGTGTTTAAGTCTCTGGCTGCATTCAGCACTATTTTACCAAGCCATCAATTACTTAATCTTTCTGAACCTGTCTAGGAGGAAGAAAAAAACCCTAAATGGTATGAGGATTAGAGACCCACTATACACAGTGCATAAGGCAATGCTGTACCCTCTCTTTTAGCCTGTATTACCAACAGGGGAGGCAGATGTTAACTGTGTGATAGGCACAGCTAAGAGCTCAGCTCTGGAGGAAAGCTGCCTGGGTTTGGACCCTAGCTCTGCCATTTACTAGTTTTGTGACGGTAGGGAAGTTACTTGACCTCTTTCTGCCATTGTTTCCTCATCTGTAAACTGGCGGAAGCACCTGCCTTCTAAGAATTAAATGAGTTCCTATTATAGAGCATTAAGAAAAATGCATGACACAAAGCACCAAGTATTAATTACTGTCTGCAGCAAAACTGTAGGAGTATCAAACTCATTTTCACCGGGGGCCACATCAGCCTCACAGTTGCCTTCCAAGGCTGAATGCAATTTTCGAACTGTATAAATGTAACTACTCCTTAACAGTTAAGCGAGAGCTTGGTGCTGCTGCCGGGTAGAAACAAGGTGCTGGGCCAGATAAAACAAGGTGGAGGGCCGGATTTGGCCCACAGGCCTTGTATTTGCCACCTGTGCTGTAGATCAAGAAACTAGATGTTGAGTATGTATGAACTCCAAAGTGTCTGGTAATGGGAAGGGATAAAGGGACACAGGATTACTTACTTCCCCAATATTTAAGCATGGTATAAACCTTTAAAAAGGTATTGGTGTTAGGCAGGATAGATAGCAAACCAAGGCAGGGAAGGGGAGGGAGACATGCCTGACCCACTAACTCAGCAGCCCTGAGCCTGGTCCAGTGAGACTGCCAGGTGTCCCAACATCACAAGAAACACCATGATGGCACAGGAGGAGGGGAGTCCTTGAAGTTCTGTGTAGCATTTCCACTATCTGGGAAAGAAAGCCTTTGAAACTGTGTATTCATCCCAAGGTCTAGAATGGGAAGAGTAGGTGGTCCACAGTACCCAAAGAAAAAGCCCATAAAACAACTAGTTAATTGCCTACCTCTGGTCATTATTTTATGCGGGGGTCCCAAATGCTTACAGAAAGAGCCCATAAATAACTTTGAGTAACTGCTTCAACTTTAATTAAGTGACTCCTGTCACATATCTACTTTACAAAATGAACAAATGTGGTCTGGAGCAAGATAAGAATTCGGGGCAACAGACCCCCACATATACCTAAGTTTGGTTAGTCACGACCCCCAGAGGGAAGCTGACAGTACTTTTACCCAGCATTTAATACGTAACTCCCTCACCGCCATCCCACCAATTCATGTAAATTCTCAGGACAAAAGACCTGACGCTGTTACTGCTCTTGATTTCTGCCACCCAAGCCTATCACCCCACCTCAGCAAGGCCTGTGAAAGTATCAATAATAAACTTTGCTTGCATGCTAATTGACTTGATGATCAGTAATTCTTTACTGCATCGGCCAGAACCAAGTTTCTGCCACAAGATTGGGATTGGAATAAAAACACTGACCATGGAACAAAAATATTGAGTCCAAAAGACCTATAATAAATGTGTGTGCAGTCTTTAAATATACAAACACAAGAATGTAAACTATTAAAGTTTTCAAGTAAATTCCAGGTGGAATTTCAATGTAAGAAATGAAATCAAACCTATACCAAATGAAAACATGCCCCAACCAAAAATGAACAAAAGACACAGGCAATTAAAAAAATACAACTGCAATACAATGAAACATGTTCTACTATCACTGGTAAACAAATAAATGCAAATAAAAGTAATTTGATTGTACTTTTAAAATATTTGAATTGGAAATATTTATATCAGCTGTAAATGCCCAGTATTGACTGGGGGATGGTCACTCTCACTGACACTCAGTGGGAACACAGAATAGTGTGAGCTTTCTGGAAGGCAACCTGGCATTAAATATCTCAGTTTTAAAAGTACATCCCTGTGCTGAAATTACATTTCAGTCAACAACACTGCCTATATGGTGGTGGTGTACCATACAGCCTAGGTATGCAGTAGGCTACACCGTCCAGGTTTGTATCCCTACACTCTGACGTTTCCACAGTGGTGAAACTGCCTCATGATGCATTTCTCAGAATGTGTCACCGTTGTTAAGCAGTGTGTCCCTGTACATGCCCTCTGACTTACTTCTAGGAATTTAACTGCAGGAAATAATGGAGCTGTATGTATAAGAATCTTCACTGCAGTATTATTTACAAAGAAAAATAAAAAGAATTGTTATACATGTTTTTTTACGTACCTCAATTTCCTTTACTATAAAATGTAAACAATACTCTCTACCACCACTAATAATACTATTTGGAAGCAAGAAGTCAAAGATTACTTACCTGCTAACCAAGCAGATTAATAAATTCAAAGCAGGAACCCTCTCATCATCTCCGCTGTTCTAGAAAAGAAAAAAGGAAGCCACATGTGGCAGAATGCAAAACATACTGTTCCCCCTCCAGTATCTTTGAAACAAATTTCCTTTTAAGATGCAAAACATGAAAACTTTATTGGCTGATAGTAAGAACCACATGGAAATAGATAACCTCAAAGAAAAAGGACAAAACTATAGAATTGATCATCCCTCAAGAAACATCTAAGATCATCTTTTAAGGAAATATCCTTAACAGGGAAAACAAGTAAGAACTGAGGAAGAGTAACTTTGGGCATAACGTTGGAGAACGTTTTCCTAGTTCCAAGCAGAGTGACAAAAAATCCTATGTCCTAACTGGACAGTAGTGGAAAAAGTATATATATATAAATACTTCAAAGAACTTACAGTTAAAAAGAAATGAAATTCTGGCTTCCAGCATAAGACACACCAGTTATTGTTTCAGATTGGGGCTCTTAATTATGATGGAAGTAGTTCCTGAACTACATATTTTAGAAAGGTCACTCTGAATATTTGTTAAAATGACAGACCTAAGACACATGGAAAGCAGCCTTTCAGGATACGAAGTTTACTTTCATACATTTCAACGAAGAGACACAATAACCTACTGAGTAATGTTATAACAGACATGTCATATTTTAATTCAGATTTGGGACACACATCCATGTTACTCTATTCAATTTTCTATGTAGCCAAGCACTACATGGGACAAAGCTGAATACAATGTAGTATGTGCTAACAGCACAGAAGATGAAATAACCACATAATAACTTTAATGAAAGGAAAAATGTGTAAAGTGACATAAAAAGATACAAAGTGTCGCTGGCTGGTGTGGCTCAGTGGGTTGGTCCAGTTCCCAGTCTGGGCACATGCCTGGGTTGCAGGCTGGGTCCCCAACTGGGGATGTGTGGAAGGCAACCCACTCAATGATTCTCTCACACATCTATGTTTCTCTCCCTCTCTTTGAAAAATAAGTAAAATCTTAAAATCTTATTTAGAAATACAGGAAAAGAGATATAAAGTACACTGGGAAAACACAGGATGGTGAGATTGTTTTTAGTTGTTGGGATCAGGGAAAGTTTGGGAGAAAATGGTGGAATATGAGCCAGATTGTGAAAAGTAAGAGGTATTTAGATGCAGTTTGGAAGAGAGTGAAAAGGCTCTTTTGCAGAGGGAACAAGTCTAGGGACAAAACATGGGAAACAGTGAGCAGCAGGCACATTTTGCTGGGAGTACAGGACATTAATTTTAGGCCATATCATGGTAGTTTAGTGAAAGTATTTTGGAGTAGTCAGTGGAGAAATATTTACATTTTGCAGAAGGGTGGGGAAAAAAACAGAAATGGGCTTAATAGGGCTTTCAATTAATTTTTATTGTAATGCTACATGCATGATTTAGAGAAGGATCTAATTGGAGAAATTCAAATCACTGGGACACAGACTGCTAGGTGATTACTCCAGCTTCATACCCCCCTTAGTGTGAAGCTCATTTCTAGGTAGGAACACTGCCACCCTGCTAAAAGTAAACACTTCCATAGTTTCTTATGGCCACGTGACTAAACTCTGGCCAATGAGCTATATAGGCAGATGTGCTGTAGAACCGCTGGGAAGGCTCTTAGAGAGGCTGGCAGCCTTCTTTCTTCTCCTTTCCAACTGCTTACAATGAAATACAATGGCCGAAGATCCAGCAGCCATCTCGGACGTGAGGTGAGCTGAGGATGCAAGCCAGATGTGGTAGAACTCAAAGGCCTCGGTTGCTGCCGTCCTAAATCTAATTGGCTTATCTTTAGACTTTCTTTATCTGAGAAAAAGTTGTTTTAATTAAGCTATTGTTATTTGGGGCTTTTCTATTATGTGGCCAAATCTAATCCTGACAAATTAAATATTCCATGTTTTCTTATTTCATTGGAATCCTTCTTTATCACTGTATTCCAACTTACCACTAAGAGTCTCACTTCAGAGCATCTTCTTGCAAGCTGCCGAATCAGTGAATGAGCCTCAGGTAATAAAGGTTTTTCAAGACAAGCCAATAAAGCATAAAGCCACCTTCCCTAAATAGAATTTTAAAAAGTAGTAAGTAGAAAAATATTACACCATATTTTAACTTGTTTTTTTAAATTGCCCAAAGTTGTATTTGCTATGAATAAATTCACATAACATTTAACAGGACCATTTGAATATAGAAAACAACGGGACACATCTTTTGTATCTTCTAACTATAGAGACAGAACATTAGATACTTCAAAATATTAGATACTTCAAAACTCATCCCCAAAGAGTTTATTTCAGAGATTGTTACTACAATTACAGTCCTAATTCACAGGCAGAATACTGCATTAAGATGTGAATAAATCCTTGAAAAATTAAGTCACATTTTTTCTTTGTCCTCTCTAGGTAAGTATACAAATCATTTTATAACTCTGTTCCCTCAGTCTATACAAAGGAACTATATTGTATATAAAATAATGTTTTGATATTTCTATAAATACCATGGCAAGCTAAATTTATTCTCATCCCCCTTTAAAATGAAATTTTCTTTTTAATTACAAAAGTAATATATACTTAATGCAGAAAAATGAAAAAAAATACAAAAAGCACAAAGGAGAAACAAACCTGAAATCTCACCATCCAGATAAACTTTCTTATAATTTTAAAAATGTTCATCTTTTTCCTATGTAGACTTATAGCTTTTAAAAATAGTTTCATCACTGTGACAACAGTAAGGTAATAACATCGTGTAGCCATCTTTTTTACTTGCAATACATAATAAAGATTTCCCATGATGTTAAGTTGGATTAAGAGGAGATGTTACTAGTCTCAACATGGTTTTTATGTAAATACTCTTTAACGAAGCACTTATACTTTCCTGTCACTGCTGGTTTATTCTTTTATCACCCAGATTTTGTGAGAGTATGGTAGACATTATGCCCTTAGAATATAGTATAGAGTTGAAATACAACAGGAACTTAATTAAAATATTTGTGGAATGAATGTTCCATTGTGGATGCACCATAACTGACTTAGAGCTCAGGATGTTTAATTTGTTGCTGTTACATAAAAAAATAGTGTGATAATTATCCTGGAACATAAGTTTTAGAGCATCTCTGATTGACTTCTTGGGGTAAATGTCTAGAAATAATATGGTGATGTCAAAGTGTATATATATATATATTCCTATGTTTCTGAGATATAATCACTAAACTGTACCCCAGAGAAGTTTAGACATTATGCCCTTAGAATCTAGTCTATAGTTTAGTATTATTTATACTAAATTATATTTTCATCAGCAGTGTATAAGACTGAGTTTATTCTGAGCAACACATCACTTGGGAGAAACCTGAAGAATATTAGAACAGGCTTGAAATAGCAATTTATGCAACACACACAGTTAGTTCCTCAGGGAACCACAAATCAGTAAGAATTTTTCTTAAAAAGATTTATGTCCATGTTTGTTTTTTTTTAATTTTATTTATTTATATTTAGAGCGGAAGGGAAGGAGAGAAGGAGAGAAGTATCAATGTATGGTTGCCTCTTGTGAGTCCCCTGCTGGGAACTGGCCTGCAACCCAGGCATGTGCCCTGACTGGGAATCGAACCGCGATGGTGTGGTTCACAGGCCTGCGCTCAATCCACTGAGCTACACCAGCCAGGGCTATGTCCATGTTTTTTTAACAAACAGTGACAAATTTTCTTCTACATGAAAAAAGGTATTATTGCCAGGTGTAGTGGCGCACACCTGCAGTCCCAGCTACTCGGGAGGCTGAGGTAGGAGGATCAATTGAGCCCAGGAGTTCTGGGCTGCAGTGCGCTATGCCAATTGGGTGTCTGCACTAAGTTCGGCATCAATATGGTGACCTCCCAGGAGCGTGGGGCCACCAGGTTGCCTAAGGAGGGGTGAACCGGCCCAGGTCGGAAAAAAGCTATTACACATTTCAACTTGTCTCAAATTTTCAGGCATACGTTTACTATATAAAGCTAGTATTCAGTTGTTCAAATGGTCTCTACCCTTAGAAGTTGCTTAAACCTCTGACTGTCTAAGATATAACTATGCTGAAACATTCCTGTCCTCAAAGTTAGTGAGCACAGAGTAATGACACTAAAAAGTAAGAGCAAAATCCAAAACTAAGTAATCAAAAAGCTTCCTTAATAGCTCCTACTTAGATGATAAAATAAGGCTGTATTTCTCAAAAAGTATTAGAGAAGTAATATTAAGTAAAGAAGTTTTTAAAAGGTCCCTTTTTCTTTTGGCTAGTTTATGATATACAAACTTCCCGTGACAAATGTTTTTACTTTAAATACTGGTATTCTCAATACTAGAGTTCTGATGGTACAGTTATTTAGATAGGGGAACTGGACACTGTTGATTTAAAAGACAGATTACTCAAAGACTCAAAAGATTAATCCTGTTAAAATTAGTAAATCAGTTGTCAGTGGTTCAGAACCCTTTAATACTTCCTCTGGTACATACAGCTACCTTTTTTGGTAGTCTGCTTTCATTAATTAATAGGAAAAGCCAAACTTATCACCTTTTTGAGTGAGTAATCTTTTTTTTTAAAAATCACACTGTGAAGTTAAAAAATAAATACTATAGGAAAAGAAGAAAAACATAAGTAGTACTTATGTTTTATAAGGCTTATAAAACCCTGATCCAATAAGTCTACTCTGGAAATATGCTAAGAAGGCGGTATAAATGTTTACATTTCAGTCATGATTGTAAAATATAAGAACCCAAATTAATAATGAATCAACATAGGTTATAAGATATTAAGACAATGACAATTACATACGAATTACATTATCATACTAAAATATATATATGAAATGTAGCCAGAGAAACACACATATGCACACACATTAATTATAACTTTGTAAAAGATACACAGGACCACTGAAACAGAAAGAGTGATTTTAAACAGAAAGAGTAACTTTGAACATGATGTTTTTCACTTAAAAAGGACATGCTATGGCCCTGGCCAGGTAGCTCAGCCAGTTACAGCACTGTCCCTGTAAGTCAAGGTTGCAGGTTCAATCCCTGGTTAGAGCACATACTAGAATCAACTGATGAATGTGTACGTGGGACAATAAATCAACGTTTCTCTCTCCCTCCCACTTCCTTTCTCTCTAAAATCAGTAACTAAAAAAAACAAAACAAAACAAAACGTGCTTGCTTTAGCAGCACATATACTAAAACTGGAACGATACAGAGAAGATTAGCATGGCCCTTGAGCAAGGACGACATGCAAATTCATGAAGCATTCCGTATTTTTTAAAAAGAAAAAAAACAACAACAACAACGTGTATTATATCGTAGAGATTTATTTTTTTAAGATTTTATTTATTTATTTTTAAAGAGAGGGAAAGGGAAGGCATGTGTCCTGACTGGGAATGGAACCAGCAACCCTTTGGTTAACAGGCCCATACTTAATACATTGAGCTCTACCAGTCAAGATATACAGTAGAGATTTGAAAGAAAATATTGATATAACTTTAAAAGCTTAAGCTACCTGGGCAGGACACAAAATATAAAAATTTAAACTAAAAAATTTAGTGATAAAGAATATGGCCTTATACTCATGGAAGAAGCTTATCTCAGCCACTTCGCTGCACTCGCACAGAGTGTACTGCACTGGTGGTCCATCTGTCTCTCCCAGCAGACTGTAAGCTTCTGCAGGGCAAAGATTACATCTTATGCTTTGACAGGTAACTTTGCAGTCTCAGATACACTCTTTTGCAAATATCCTTCACTGTGAAAATTACTTGTTTCTAGAAATTAAATCTGACTTCAGATGATAAAACTTCTAATTAGGGGATTAAGTAAATAGTTTATATAATGTCTACCAACTGTACCCAATTTTGAAGGTAAAAAAAAAGCTGTGAATATAAAGCAATAAAACACAGAGGCAGTGCAGCATAGTGGTTAAAGAGTATAGTCAGATGGCCTGAGCATGAGTCTCTGTTCTGCCAGTTATCTGTGTGATCCTTAGCTACTGAATCTGTATGTGCTCCAGTTTCTATCAATAAAAAGGAAATAATAATAGTTGATAGGTTTTTAGAAGATTCAAGAAATTAGTAGAACAATGCCTGGCACAAAGTGCTATTATTGCTATTATTTCTGATATGCTTTTGTTGAGTTGGATTTCAAGGCCACTTTAGAAAATGCATTTTAAATTTCTTTTTCTGTTTTTAAAATTTTATTTATTCATCTTTAGAGAGGAAGGGAAGAAGAGAAGGAGAGAAGTATCAATGTATGGTTGCCTCTCGTGAGTCCCCTGCTGGGAACTGGGCTGCAACCCAGGCATGTGCCCTGACTGGGAATTGAACCGTGATCGTGTGGTTCGTAGGCCCGAGCTCAATCCACTTAGCTACACCAGCCAGGGCTAAATTTCTTTAAGTCAGTGCCACTCAAAAAGGGATGTGCTGATTGGTTGCTGGTCAGTACCCTGTTTGTTACTTGTCCCAGGATAAAAATCAACTATTTAATTGACACTCCCCACTACCCCAAAGCAAGACTTTCTCAATGAAGTAGTATGTTAATTTACATGCTAGTGTAAGCTTCTCACTGCAAACAGGCATAGTTTGCATTATACATAGTTATACATATACATATAATATGTACAATATCTATAAATACTGTAGAGTACTCTCTCATATATAAGTATGAATAATTTCATCTGAATTATGAAAATAAAAAGATGTAACAGTACCAATTCTGGAGTAAAGTCTCTTTCTCCAAACCAATTACTCAGATATTCCAAGACACTGGTTACTGTTGCCTAAAAAAAAGGAGGAGGTAGAATTGTATTAGTAGTAAAACAATGACAAGTTCAACATGAGTTTCATTTAGTTAGAAAGCAACTCCAATAATTAAAGTGGCCTCATTGTTTAGACTTCCAGAGAAAACTGTGACTCTATTTAGTAATTTGATTGGATGGCTCACTCAAAGAGAAGAGGCTTTTAGGACAATATTCTTACACACTTTCAAATATCAATACCTTCGGTTAAAAAATCCCAGGATTTAGTTAGTAACTGCTAATTTAGTTTATCACTACTTAAAAAATTGTGCGCTCTTAAAAAAAAGTCTTTGTATAATAAGTACCTTCATTTACTTTCATAAAATGAAGTATAAATCTAAACAGAAAGTTACCTAGAGAAAGATGTTTTAAAACAACACAGACAGAATTTATCAAATTGAAAATGTTCTCTTAAGTGTCCAACTACATCTGAATGAAATATAGTTGGACACTTAAAATACTGATAGAAAAAAAACACTCTACAGAATTTTGCAGCATCTTAGTCCAAATGATCAAGTAGAACTGTCAGCCAGTATAATTTATGAGTATGAATTTGAAAAAATTTCATCTTCCAAGGGTATCTAATGCTATGTCAAAACAAAACAATCAAACATTTTAGATGGTCTTTAAATAGTTAACAATATAGTAGTCCTAAAAGTCTGAAGAAACAAAATCCATTTCTTCTCTTTTTCCCAAGAAATTTATCCAGTGGTTAGGTTTTGGGGGAGTCAAAAGTTTTGTGTGCGGTTTCGACTGCAGGGAGAGTCAGTGTCCCTAACCCCGTGCTGCTCAAGGGCCAGCCGCATTTCATTCCTAATGGGATGTGTAGGACATCTGGAACTAGAGATAGCAATCTAACTTTAGTATGTACTTCCAACCCCAGAATCTAAGACTTATAACCTAAATGTATACAATTAAGTAGTTTAGCACCATGATTGAGAGCATCATTCGCAGAATTAGACCATCCTAGGACTGAATCCCAGTGCTGCCCTCAAAACTCAATGAAAAACTACCTACAAATCACTTAACCTCAAATTGTTTGCTATTTTCTAAAAAAGGGGTATTAATAATAACTCCCCATATAGGACTGCAGTAAGAATTAAATAAGAACTGTTAAAAGTGTTTAGGACAGGGTCTTGCACATTATAGTCAGTAAATGTATATAAATACTTTCATGCACATTGCAAAAAAATGCATTTTTCATATTAGATGGATTTTACCTGATTCATTCTGCTAACAATACTAAGCAAGGGGGGGAAACCAATCTGAAAGAAAAATGAGATTGAAATTTATTAAACTGGGAGAATTTAATTTTTTTCAAACTGGTGAATTCTCATCTCACTGTTATTTAGAAACAACGGCTAAAACAAAATTCCTTTATTGCCTATTACAATAAAATGTTCTATGAACTCTTAATTGGCAATGCCCCCTAATGTCTTGAAATCTGAATATGTAAATTTAAAAATAAAAAAATGATTTCAGTAATTAAAATGTTAAAGTATGAAATAAAAATTTAATACTATGACATTAATATGTGACACAAACTTTTAAAAAATCTTTAGCTAAAGCTAATATTTTTAGGAATTAAGGGTATTGAATCAGAATAACATTTTTTCCAAACCCAATCTGATTCAATTAAAAAAATCTACTTTGGAGTTTAAGGCTGGGAGCCTTGACTGTGAAAATAGCACTGACTTGTGAGAAGCTTAGAGGATATGCATTAAACTCTTGCAATGTTAAATGATTCTTTTTAAAAGTTATTTTAGGAGGGGGTGGGCTGGGATGGGAGTAAAAGACAGAAAACTGTACTTGAACAACCATTAAAATAAATAAATTTAAATTTAAAAATACATATAGATTCTAAAAAAAAGTTATTTTAAAATTTATTTTAGAGGGAGAGGGAGGCAAAAAGGAGAGAAACACTGATTGGTTGCTTCTTATCTGCAGCGTTCCCCCCCCCCCCAGGGCTAAATGGTTCTTTCCCGTGGTGTACGTTACTTGTATGTATTTTGTAATAGCAAGGTAAATAAACATTTTAATTCTTTATTAAATTAAATAACATTTTTGAAATGGAACATACATCGGGGATTATCCTTAAGAATAGGCTATATAAGAAACAGTGCCAAGTTAGCTGCCCTCGAGATCAGAATCTCCCTTCAACCCCACATGTGTGCAAGTGCCTGTTTCCCTGGCCTGCTCAGGACAGCGTATTAAGCTTTCTTTGCCAATATATTACCTGAAAAACAGCTCAGTGTAGTTATATTTATATTACAAGTGAGTTTGTGTATCTCATATAAGAACAATTTGTGTTTCTTTTCTGTGGGATATCTATTTATATCCTTGGGTTGTTTGTTGTTTTTGTTTTTAATTGGGTTCTAGGTCTTTTTAATGACTTTTTGGTAATTTTAGTGGCTTTTGGAGTATTTACATTTTGGAGATTAATTTAGTTTTAAATAGGAAAAATACAATGTGTTGCCATATAGCAAACAATGTATACCTTCTATTAAACAGAAAAGAACATAGGGATTTAGTAGTAATGAGATGTACGTAGAAGGTTCCCGAAACACCTGAAAACTTGAAGGCAGGTGAATCCTGCCTTCATATACTTGTCCAAAGTATATGGACAAGAAGTTGTCCGTATACTTTATGAAGCTGTGTGAAATTTAAATATACCCTCAACATTTCATCTCCAGAATACACAATTTACTAATAAGCATTTTAAAGTACATTTCTAATTGTGTCATATGTTTTTCTGTTTCCCTGACTATTCATCACTCATTGTTTTACCCATGACTAATCATTAAGAAAAAAACAGATCCTACCTAACTCACAAAATCACTAAAACATAAAAGGTATGAAGCCAACTCAGAAAATGTCACACTACATTGTTTCAGAAACTGGGATGCCTATTTTTTAAAAGATTTTATTTATTTATCTTTAGAGGGGAAAGGAAGGAGAGAGGGAGAGAAATATCAATGTATGGTTGCTTCTGGTGTGTCCCCTGCTGGGAACTGGCCTGCAACCCAGGCATGTGCCCTGACTGGGAATCGAACCTCGATCCTCTGGTTCGCAGACCCGCGTTCAATCCACTGAGCTACACCAGCAAGGGTGGGATACCTATTTTTAAGTTAAAGATATAATAAACTAAGTCAGGGGTTGGCAAACATTTTCTGTAAACAGCCAAACTAAATATTTTAGGCTTGGCAGGCCACACAATGTCTTAGTCACATATTATTACAGCTTGTTTTTTATAAACCTCTAAAAATATAAAAGACACTCTTAGCTCATGAGCTGTAGAAAAAATTGGCTATAGACTGGATTTGGACTAGGCTGTAGTCTGCTGACCCTTTATATTAAATGATGCACCAAAACTAGAATACTGTTTGTTTCATTTGTCCACTTGTCACCTACCTGTATATAATCTATTCCAGGACTTTCATTTTTAGCTGGTCCAACAGCCCCTTCAGAACATAACCTTTCACCCAGACAAAATTTTTTCCAGCCTTCTTCATCTTCGGATTTTGGCTAAAAAATAAAAAAATAATACATTTACTTATTTCCATATATTTTTAAAATACTTAACTTTGAAAAAAGAAACAAGGATTTCTCCAAAGCCCCACCACCTCAGCAAAAAGATATGGAGCCTGTTATGGGCTGAATTATGTCCTCCAAGACTCAAATGTTGAAAAGCTAACCTCCAGTACCTCAAGATGTGACTTACAGACAGGGCCGTTACAGAGGTGATTTAGGTAAACTGAGGCTATAGAGTGGGCCCAAAGCCAATCTGGTGTCCTTGTAAGAGGAGGCCACTAGGACACACACGAGACGCTGCGAATGCGCATGCAGAGAGGAAAGACTATGTGAGAAACTGATGAGAAGACGGCATGTGCAAGCCAGAGAGAGAGGCCTTGAGGCAAACAAACCCACTGACACCTTGAACCTAGACTTCTTGCCTAAAGAACTGTGAGAAAGTAAATAATATTTGTTAAACTACCTAGTTTGTGGTATTTTGCTACAGTGCCCCGGGAGGCCTTGCCATATGTGAGACATGTTTAGTTGGGAGTACACTTTAACAGGCGCTGACAAGCAAGGGTATGTTCAAAGAGAAGAAATTGGTATTAAAAAATGCACTTAGAATGCTTGCAAAAACGAAGGATGTTTGCTCCAGGCAAGGAGACATGATCATATACTTCACACACTTGATCGGCTGTGCAGTCAAAGAAGGAGTAGATGTATTCTACATCACCAAAGGTAAAAAGCAGGACCAGTGGTGGAAAGCAGCATTCAGTCCAATATAGGTAGGTATCTTGACAAAACTTTTTATTTGTACACATTATTTTGCACCTTATTTTGCAAAGGTGCAATTTTTCCCCCTGAGGATAAATAGCTTTCATTAGATTCTCAGAATGGATGAGACCCTAAAAAGCTAAAACCGACTGTCCTGAAATAAAATATACAACTGAATTATTTCTCCATTATTTCATTAGGTTAGAGATGATTTCTGCTGCAGGTAGCACTGAATATCCTGATTATTAAAAAGAGTTGGTGCTACCCTGCCTGGTGTGACTCAGTGGTTGAGTGCCGGCTGGGTCATCAAAGGGTCACTGGTTCGAATCCCAGTCTAGGGAACATGCCTAGGTGGCTGGCCAGGTTACCAGTTGGAGGCACATGAGAAGCAACCACACACTGATGTTCCTCTTTCTTTCTCCCTCCTTTCTCTTTTCTAAAAAATACACTTAAAAAATCTTTAAAATAAGATAAAATAAAAATAGTAGAAGCTTAAATGATTGGTAAATCGATAAATATTTATACTTAGCTAACCCCAGGATGTACTTAAATTTTTTCATTTTATTATTTTCATGTTTACATTTGCCATGATGAACCTATGTTAAGGTTACATAATATTCCTGTTTTGATGGAGCATAATTTATTGAATCAATTATGTTAGGTCACTTCACTTTTGACAAAGTAGTACCATATCATTGATGTGACTTTTTGAATTAATAAGCATGTATACGATGTCTTTATACTGAGCAAGAAAAGACAAAAAAGATATCTACCTCCTTCCCCCCACTTCCTTTCTTACTAGAGGCCTCAGAGCCTAGTGAAAAGCCTTAGTCAGACAGACTTCACTGGCTTCCAGCTACACCTTTTAAGAGTTAAATGGTCTTAGGCAAGTGATGTCAGTTCCTCTCACATTTTTGTTAGAGCAGAATTTCCAACTGGTATGGAGAAACATATAGAGTCCATATACTCAATCTCTCAGCTTTCAGCTGGTCTCAGGAAGCTTATGCAAGCACCTTCCTCCATTTACCCCAATGTGTCACCATGTAAAAGATAGGAAGAACTGCCAATCCAAAGCTTCTAAAATCTGAAATCTATGAACCACCTCAAAATTAGCAAAATTGTGTGCATAGGTGCATTTTGTCCTTTGGAAGATAAACAGCTTTCATCTGACTGTCAGAAAGAATCTGAGACTCCCTAAAAGGTTAAAAGTATTGCCACGGAGTACACCTGAAATTAATATAATATTGTATGTCAACCATAATTAAAATATAAATTTAGAAAAAGAGGGAAATGTAAAAAGTAAAATTAAAAACTTGTCACATAAAAAGAAAGTTCTATGTTGCCATAGAACAACATACCCATTTCTTCCCCAACTTCCTTTTTTATTCAGTAGCCCAGATATAACATGTCTACGGAAGAGCTTAATATTATATCTAAACCTATAAAATGAAGACAATACTACTTTTCAGTATGCATGACAGCTTTACTAAAATGTCACTGGTATTGGCACCATTATCTCATCAGGAAAATCTAGTAAGCCTTTACTCAATCTTTCTGTAAATACTTTTTGTAAATAGGAAAATGTATTTCTTTCTTAAAAAGCAAATGTCTAGAAGGACCCTTAAAAACTTGCAGAGGTCTAAAAATTACCTATCCAAAATGGCTCAAAATGGCCCCAAATGGATCAAAGCTGTTATAAAAATAACTTGCATTACTGATTTTATATTTTTCAGGCCACTAATATGATAGAATTGGTACTATTAAGGTAGGTGGGGACTACCGGTCAAAATGGCGCCACAGGTAAACACGGCTTGCACAACCACATCAAAATTACAACTAAAATATAGAATCATCACTAAGAACTGTCAGAATCAAGCTGATAGAAATCTACAACTACAGAATTAAAGAGACCACATCCATCCAGACTGCTAGGGCAGACACACTGAACAGGCCGATCCTATATCCACGTGTGGTGGATAAAAATTTGGGAGAGGTATCTCAGGAGTGAGGAGTCCCAGACCTACACCAGAAGCCCCCAGCCCAGGGGACCAGTGCTAGGAAGACAAGCCCCATAACTTCTGGCTTTAAAAACTAGTGGGGATTGAGTTGGTGGAGGAACCTTCTGGAGTCCCAAGTAATTCCTCTTGAAGAACCTACACACGGACTTACTCAGACTCACTCACTCTGAGCTCCAGCACCAGGCAGCAGCCTGAAAGCCACTGGCGGCATACAGAGAGGAACTGAAGTGTCTGGCATCAAGGTGAGAGCCAAGAGACTGCTTTCTTTTAGACAAGAAAATGGGCAGAAGCCACTGTCCCTCTTCTAAACCCTCCTCCCACAGAGCCACAGAGCTAGCAGGCTGGAGCCATGTGTGAGACTGCGCCAACCTAGCTAACACTGTTTGCCCTGCCCTGGAGATCCCTAGAGACTCCATGCCACCCAACTCACTTGGATGTGTTCTACACACCCCAGCTCCTTTTCCATATGAATGGCTGGTCTTGGCTCATGGTTCACAACTTCCTAAATCCTTTCAAACAAACAAGAGCTGGCCTCAGTGAGCCCCCAGGCCCTGACTCTTGTGCTAAGTGGCCCCAGGACTGCTAAGAAGCAGAAATGAGCCTAGACTCACAACTAGGCTTCGCCACAGGAATCTCCAAGCCCAGCACAAGTAGCCCCCATCTCAAACTGCTTTACAGCTCAAGCAGGGTGCCCCCAGTAAAACACAGGTGGGGACTGACCTTGGCCTGCACCATTCAGGAAACCCCAGAGCCTGTGCACCCAGAAGACAGCTATAGACCAAATCAGACCACCACCACCCTACCACTGTACAGCTGAAGGTGGAGGTTGGTGATCAGCGGTCACAGCCAGTCCATGCAGCTGACTGGCTTGGGTAAATCCCTCCCACTGATCTGCCAACAGCAGTCAAGGCTCAACTGTAAGAAAAGAGTGTACTCAGCCCACATGAAGATCACACCTCTAGTGCCCAGCTTGGGTGACAGGGGAGGCCATGCCACTGGACTCTATGGAACATCTACTATTCTAGGCCACACTACCAAGATACAGTGTCGTAGCAGCTTTACCTAATATACAGAAACAAACAGAAGGAGGCTGACAAAATGAAGAGACAAGGAAACACGGCCCAAATGAAAGATCACAACAAAACTGCAGAAAAAGAACTAAACAAAAATGGAGAAAAGCAATCTATTAGGGGCAGAACTCAAAATGCTGGTTATCAGCATACTCAAGGAACTTAGTGAGGACATCACCAGCATAAAAAGATCTGGTCAGAAACGAAAGAAACACTAATCAAAATAAAGAACAATGTAGAGGGAAACAACAGGAGAGTGAATGAAGCTGAGAGTCAAATCAACGATTTGGAACATGATAAGCAAAAACCAACCAACCAGAACAAGAAAAAAGAACCCCCCCAAAACGAGAGCAGTGTAAGGAGCCTCTAGGACAACCCCAAGTGCTCTGATATTCGTATCACAGGTGTGCCAGAAGGAGAAGAGAAAGAGCAGGAAATTGGAAATTGATTTGAAAAAACAATGAAAGGAAACTTCCCTAATGTGGTGAAGGAAATAGACATGCAAGTCTAGGAAGCACAGAGAGTCCCAAACAAGATAAACGCAAAGAGGCCCACTCTAAGACACATGATAATTGTAACGTTCAAGGTTAAAGATAAAGAGGGAATCTTAAAAACAACAAGAGAAAAGCAGTTGGTTACTTACAGGGGAGTTTCCATATAACCTTCAGCCAATATCTCAAAAGGAACTTTGCAGGCTAGAAGGGACTGGTAAAAAGTCTTCAAAGTCAAAAAAGCAGGAACCCACAGTCAAGATTGCTCTACCCAGCAAAGGTATCATTTAGAATCAAAGGGAAGATACAGAGCTTTCCAGACAAGAAAAAACTAAAGCTGTTCACCATCACCAAACCATTATCATATGAAATGTTAAGGGGACTTATGTAAGAAAAAGAAGATCAAACTATGAAGAATAAAATGGCAATGAATACATACCAACAACTGAATCTAAAAAATGAACTAAGCAAACAAGAACAGTGACAGAATCATGGATACAGAGAGCATTTTGATGGTTGCCAGATGGAAGGGGATATGGGTGAATGGCTGAAGAGGTGAGGCGATTACAAAGTACAAGTAGGGAGTTTCAGAACAGCCACGGGGATGTACAGCACAGTATAGGAAATGTACAGCACAGTATAGGAAGTTCTTTAGTATAGTTCTAAAGAATTTACATGCATGACCCATGGACATGAACCATGGTATTGGGATTGCTAGAGGGAGTGGGGGGTGCTGGATAGAGCAGGGCATATGGAGAAAATTGGGACAACTGTAACAGTATAATCAATAAAATATAACTTTTTAAAAGGGGTAGATGAGAGAAAAAGAATAATGTAGACTAAGTAAATGAATCTTTAAAGACTGGAAATAAATGCGCACTTTCAAACACTGTACAACTTAAACACAGAAACTTACATACCATGGACACATTACTATCCAGCTGTTGTGATTTCCAGTGGCTTCTATGTTTGTTCACATTCTACAGAAAGAAGAATTAGACACTGATCTTCAGAGAATGGATAACTACAAAGAAATCAATTGCTGCACAACATTCTAACTATCCTAAACTTGGAAAATATGTTTTAAACTGTATTACGTCTAATAATTGTAATAATAACTTGGTAATTGATTCACAAATATTCTTTTCTTTACACTTCAGAATCACAAATCATGTTTTTCCAACTAAAGTCTAAGAACAGAGTTAAATGTGAGGGAGGGATTTAATTTGATTATATGAGTAAAGTACTCTTACCTGTCGAACAGCTGAAAATTGTGCCACTTGCTGTTGTTGCCACTGAAGTGTGGGGGAGTACCCTTCAGGAGCAGGCTGACATCCGGAAAGCTAGAGATCAGTTCGTAATTGTTAGAATCAATATTAGTGTTGTACCTAGAATCTCATGCTTCTGCAAAGTAAAAGTAGTATCAGCATGAATAGCAAGTAATAAAGTACATGATTAAGACTATACAAAAAAATAATTTTTTCTGATGTGAAAAGTAGGTAGGCATTTCACTTTACTATTTACGTCTAGGTTTAAAAAGTTAGGAAAAGATCCTTATTTAGTCACTTATTTAATAAGAGCCATCTGGAATGGTTTATAGTTGTACTTTGTTTTTTAAATTCATATATTAACATTTTTCTAAATCCTCACCCACGAATACATTTGATTTACAGAGAAGAAGGGAGGGATCGAATCTGAAACCTATGTATGTGCACTGACTAGGTATCAAACCTGCATCTTTTTGGTGTATGGGATGATGCTCCAACAAACTGAACCACCCTGTCAGGGCTTTAGTTGTAGTCTCTAAGAAATATAAATGATATGGCCTCTGAAGATATAATGTATTCCTACCTTTCTAGGATAGCAAAACAGTTTGAAACAAAGAGATATATCCCAAACAAACAACTTCAACATAGGCAGAACAAACTCAAATAATTTAAGACATTTGACTTTGAAACGTCTACTTCTGTTTCTTAAAACAGTGCTTAGTTCACAATTGATCACATACTGCCTTGAAATAAAACTTATTGCAGTCACTTTTTAAAGCCAGGTATATAAGACATCATCTTATAAGACATCAACTAAAAACATAACATGAAAATTTACAGTGTCTGAATTAAAATTTCCTAATTATAAACAATGGATAAAAGAATTACTTTAGAACATAAAAGGAAAAGGACTATTGCAACTTAAAATTGAAATAAAAAACCCCAAAACCTAACCCCCCAACAAAACAAAACAAAAAAATCCTGCTGCTCTCCTTTGACCTTAAGTTAAATTCACTCTTCAAAAAGACCTTCTGTGACTATTTAGTCACAGTACTCCTTGTTATTTGTCGGTCATTTATACATGTTAATTTTCAACATTGCAGCAATCATTTTATATAATTAATTTGTTTACTGTCTTTCTCAGAACAAAGTAAACTCTGCAAGGGTACGGACCTTTTCTGTCTCATCCTGTTGAATCTTCAGTGCCCCACACAACCTAGTTGGTTAGTAAAAAATGTGCTGGATAAGTGTATGAAAATGTTCATAGTGTGCAAGTAGCTAGGAAAAGTGTAAAGATATATGAATTTCTATTTTTTTTAATTACAATTTTTTTCACAGTTTATTTTTTATTGTATTTTTTTCTATTAACATTTATCTCCTTTATACTCTCTTCCACCTTTCTATTCAGCCCCTGCAACAATCACCATGGGACTCTATTCTTAAAAAAAATAAAACTCAGTCAAAATCATAACATGCAAACTACACGAAGATTAAACAGTCCAATAATAGTTATGAAGATAATTGGAAAATGTTACTTAAAAATAAAGGTCAGGCCCTGGCTGGTCTGGCTCAGTGGATTAAGCAGGGGCCGGCAAACCAGAGGATCCTTGTTAGATTCCCAGTCAGGGCACAAGCCTGGGTTGCAGGCCAGTTCCCAGCAGGGGACCCACGAGAGGCAACCACACATTGATATTTCTCTTCCTCTCTTCTTCCCTTCCTCTCTAAAGATAAATAAATAAAATCTAATAAATAAATAAATAAATAAAGGTCAGCATGAGTAACCTATTTAAAGACTCCTTCAGGATTGGATCATGCCCCTTAAGTATGAGAAGCAAATCTCTATAAATGCCATGATCACTGAAAGCCTCTGGTGGCAGTAAATGTCAATTTTTTTTTTTATAAGAAAAAGTACAATAAATGTCTTAACTTCCTGGGTAGTACTCGTCAAATCTTGCCCACCTACATCTGTTAGATACTATAGAAAGAAGTACGGTCTCTTAATTTGCGGGGTGGGGGGGGGGGCCTGCAGTGGTGGTGGTAAAAAAGCCCCCTGACGGGTAATAACACTCACAGAAATATTCACACTTTGCTTTCTTTTCAACTTCTTCGGGTCAATTTGAGCTACCACAACATCTGGACATTGAGCGGCTTCAATCCTACAAATAAGTAATAAATGCAAAATTGTGATTACTACCATGCCTTGTCGATGTGTAGTAAAACACGCCGATCATTTCCACAGTTCATTATGAAATTAGACAAACAGTTCAGAATTGCAACTGAGGTACTGATCAAAAACACTTCTGAAGTTATCTGGATTAAAAGCAAGGAAATCTAGGAGCACAAGTCTTGTCAAGGATAATCAGGTTTAATACAATGAAGTTCATGGAAACTCGCCCCACTAAAGATGTAATCGAGTGATCTTGATCCAATCCGAACTCCAATGAGACTGGAGACCGGAACAAAGGCGGGGCTTTATCACACCCAGGGTTCGAGCAGGATACCCGGCGGTTGCCCAGCGGCAGAAAGAACTACCAGCCCACCCTCCTGCCAGATCACTCACTGGACCCTCCTCAAGTATTCCTGAGGTGTCCTCGGGGGTATGGAGGGATCGAAACCTTCTGTCAAGTCGCAGGGCTCCACTGGCAACAGCCGGGGCATCAACTCTTCCACTGCAGATTCCGCTGGTACCCACGCCATAGTTTACAATCTAGCCAGTCCCGCGTCTAGGTCACGGCGCAGGCGCACGCGCGCAAGTAGGTTCCTTTGGCGGGGAGTTGAGCAAGGGGCCGGGCTTAAGGGGCGTCATTGCGCGTGCGCAAACCTGCTGCTTGTTCTAAGGTTAAGGCTCCCGGGGTGTAATTGAGGCTGCGAGTTAAGTTCCCTGCAGTAACGGTTCTGAAGTGTTTCCGCGTGTTATGTCTTCTACCCACTGTACTGTCTTCTAAGACTAGGTAAAGACTGAGGGCTACTAACCTCTATGTATCCCTGGTAGTGAGGGATCCTTAAATCTTTTTTTTGAATTAATGAGTTATATTACTGTAATTATCATTTATTGACCTCTAAATTCTTAAACCCCGTTAGACAGGTCATGTACATTTCCTCATTTTAATTTTTATAACCTTTTGAAGAAGGTGTTATTATCCTGGTTTTGTAAAGGAGGAAATATACCAAAAGAGGGGTTAAGTACTACAAATGTGACTTTCTCTCAAAGGGGAAGAGCCAATCCAACCTAGGTTTATCTGAGGTCAGATGAACAAAAATTAAAATTGTCAGAGGAGTCATTTGTGCTTGGATACTTCAAAGATCACTTTGTATTTATCTGAAGTGAATATTACCCCTAGAGTAGCCATGATTTTTTTCTTTTTTCTTTTTTTTTCGGAGAGAACTCTGCTTAAATAAGTAGTACGAAGCATAAAGTTAATGCTGACACCCAGAGGTCACCATTAATCTTAGAGCCAATCTTGTGGAGTGAATACTATTATCTCCATTTTACAGATGAGCAAACAAGGCAGAAATGATTTAAGTAACTTTTGCTGGGTCACAAACTGCAAGAAAAAATGAAAGTATTATATTGCAATCTTTCTAAGCAATTTGAGTGAATTTCTAAGGTTTATTTTCTAAGTGAATTTTTAAGGTGTAAGGTTTTTATTTCTGCCCTAGCTAGTGTGGCTCACTGGATTGAGTTCCAGTCTGTGAGCAGTAAGGTGGCTGGTTCCATGCCCAGTCAGGGCATTTGCCTGGGTTGTGGCAAATGGGTTACAGGTTACCCAGGAGGGGGCGTGTGAGAGGTAACTGGTCCATATATCTGTCACACATCAGTGTTTCTCTCCCTTTTTCTCCCTCCCCCTCTCTCTAAAAATAAATAAATAAAATCTTAAATTTTAAAAAGTTTTTATTTCTAAGGTTTTTGTTTATGTTTAAGGCTCTTTTTTAAAAGCACTACTAATAACTTAGAAACCAGAATGTAACTTACTCAACTGAAGGTGAAGTAAGGAAAACCTTAGGTTAGAAACTTAATTTTTAAGAACATGGCAGAACTACACATGGATAAAGGAGGGAAATAGCAGAATGAACAAAGGTTGTCCTGGGAAATAATAATAAATTATTTTCCAAAAGAAGAGGTGAGTAGTAAAGCACATGAATGATCCTGAAATGCTTCTAAAACTTCAAGTACATAGGCGTGAATTCATTCAGGAGAAAAAAATAAATTAAAAATGTACATGTTGCTTTCTGCTACTTCAAACTAATTTGATGTAAAAAAATAATGAGTTTTGGAACATATTTTACTATGGCAATAAATTGGAAATTGCACTAAATATTTTTAATAGTTTCACTAAGATGGGACAGCTGAGAAGAAGCTATATTTGATTGATGAAGTTATTTTGAAAAAAAATGCTTAATTGTTGGAAAGCCGAATTTCTAAAACTGTTATAACTACTTCATGTGAACTCTACATACGATTCTGAATTACTTCTGGTGCCTTGTTTTCAAAGATTTCCAGTCATTTCTCAGTTTAAAATGGAAATTTTCTTAGTTCAATGATTTTTAAAAAAATATTTTATTTATGTTTAGAGAGAGGGGACAGGAGGGAGAGAAACATTGATATGAGAAAACATTGCACACTACCAACTGGGGACCTAGCCTACAACTCAGGCATGTGTCCTGACTAGGAATCCAACAGGCAACATTTTACTTCACAGGCGAGTGGTCAATCTACTGAGCCATACCAGCCAGGGCTATCTCAGTGTTTCTTACATTGGTGTTTGGCTATAATAGTTATTTAAGGATTGTGAGAGTGAAACGCTTGAGAGCTGTTAATTTATGATGGTGGCATTTCTTAAGTCATCCTAGCAGAGCTAACTGCAAAATTTGTCCTTGTGTTTTATATCCCCTTAAGCAGTTCAGCTATTCTCATAAAATAATGTGTATAAGAATTATCTGAAAGAAATCATTTAAAATACAGACTCCTGGCCCTGGCCAGTGTGGCTCAGTTGTTTGGAGTCTTGTCCTGCAAAGTGAAAGGTCGTGGGTTTGTTTTCTGGTCAGGGCACAAGTGCAACAGATGGATGTTTCTCTCTCACATAGGTATTTCTGTCCTTGTCTCTCTCTCCCTCCCTTCCCCTCTATAAACTCAATAAGCATGTCCTGTGGTGAGGATAAAAACAATTCAGACTCCTAGGTCCTGTAGCTGTCTCCTCCAGAGAGGTCTGATTCTGTTAACTTGTGAGGTTTTGAAATTGATGTTTTAAGAAACATTCTGAGACAGAAACATAGCTTCAGAAACAGGCACTGTGGTAGGCATTGGGAGTTACAGTGGTGAGCTTTTTCTGTCAGGGGCTTACAACCTGACAGAGAGCTGTTAATCAAAAAGTGATACGAGTGAATTTTAAATGTTAACTGTGATAAGTAGTATTAAGGAAAGTTTTGAGGAGATGAGGGCAGATAAGAGACTTCCAATGTGGAAACAAATGAAGGCCAAAGAATGAGAACAAGCAAAGGGTATTTATTCAGAGCTTGCTAGAGGAAGGGAGCCAGCCACCACTACTTGTGTTTTGGCAAGGATTCAAAGGCAGGAAGAAGAGTTGGAAAGATTTATTCTGGAAAAAAGGAAGGCTTCAGATATGGCATAGTTGCAGGCTTCAGGTGTGGCATAGTTGGCATAAGGAAGCTGTAGGTGGGCTACTGTAAGGGAGATAAAGTTTTTTCTCTACTCTCTTAGGGTCTCTGGCTAGGCCTAAGTGTTAAACTGACATCAGACAGAATAACAAGAGAAAAGCGTACATATTTTATTTATTCATTTTTTCACGTACATGGGAGCCTTTGCAAAAAAAAAAAAAATCAAAACCTGAAGAAGGTAGGGCCCAAAGTTTATACACTAGATTGGACAAAGAGTAGTAAATTGTGAAAATGCAACAAGACAGACAGGTTTGGGATAGGGCAACATAGATCAGAACCTGCAACCCACTTATGTCCCCTGACCAGGAATCGAACTGGTGACCTTTCACTTTGCAGGATGATGCCCAACTGAGACACACACAAGTCCAGCCACAGATGGGAGTTTTATCTCCTGCTTTCAGGAAGAGAAAAAGGAAGATCAGAGTGCCCTCCTTGCATCTGCTGTTTTTCAAGTACCTGAAACTCAATTAACATGCCACACCCCAATTACATAAATTTGCAGGAGCCTTTGTGGGGGGGGGCTCCTTCAACAGCAAGAGACCTCTAGACTCCACGTGTGTGCCCATCCGTTCACCGTCACCCCAGTGTGCCATTTATGGGGTAATGGGATGGGGAGTCAGTGTTTTCACCAGGTTTAGACTCTTGCTTATGCAATTGCAGTAAGTGTGTAGAGGCTTGTTACTTCCAGATTTTGGCTTGTAGTTGCTTTAATTGCCAATTTGACACCTGGCAGCCCAGGTCTCTCTCAAGTTCCTCTGAGCACTTGACAAATTCTACAATTAGTAATCTCTATAATTTTTTAAAGATTTTATCTTTAGAGGGGAAGGGAAGAAGAGAGGGAGAGAAATGTCAGTGTATGGTTGCCTCTCGTGCATCCCCTTTTGGGACCTGGCCTGCAACCCATGCATGTGCCCAGACTGGGAATCGAACCACGATCCTTTGGTTCACAGGCCTGCACTCAGTCCACTTAGCTACACCAGCCAGGGCCCAGTAATCTTTATAATTTTTATGTGGAGGTATAAGGAAGAAGGGAAGCTAATGGTTTACTTGGTCACTCAGATTAGCCTAGTTAGGGAGGTATTTTTGGTCATTTTGTGGTCTAGGCAATCTTTCTGATTTTTTCTGAATTCAGACATGATTATAGATGGTTTTGTTTTTGTCTTCATCCTTCAAAGACATGGAGTGGCCTTGTCTAATGTTGGTGTCCTGTGAAATGGCTTACATTAAACAGAAGAATAAGCTGGTCTGACTGTGAGTGCCCAGGCAGCTCCTAACAACAGCCAAGCCCAGCTGGTAGAGCTGGGGCAATTTCAGACTCTTGGAGACCTCTTTTCTTTTTTGGGGGGCTAGATGTTTTATATAGATTATCTCATTTAATTATCACAATATATTATATCATCATTTGTAGGTACTATTGTTATCTTCATTTTCAGATGAAGAAAGTGTAGCTCAGAAAAAGTTACTTGACTCCCTAAGGTCACACAACTAGGAAGTGGATGGAATTGAGATTCTATCTTGGGATGTCAGGCTAGATTACCATTTCACAAGAAACAGCTCAGTAAGAATAAGTACAGTGAGTTCTCATTTAACATTGTTGATAGGTTCTTAGAAACTCACTTTCAGCAAAATGATATATAATGAAACCAATTTTACCATAGGTGAAGTTGGTATAAATGAGATAAGTTCCTATATAAGAGTCACTAAAATATCACCAAACTTCTAAATAAAGATCTCAAACACTTCTAATATTAAACATCAAAATAAATGTGAGCTATGCATACATTTTAACAAGATTAATAAAAATGGAGGGGGGAGCACGGGGGGTGGGTTGAGATGGGAGTAATAGACAGAAAACTGTACTTGAAAAATAATTAAATTAAAAATATATATATAATAAAACCAAGTAACAATTATATTCCAATCTGCATTTTGTAGTTCAGGGTCTTGGGTGACCAGAGCCTGTCCTGGCAGCTCAGGGCACAAGGCAGGATCCCACCTGGACAGAAGGCCCTTCCACTGAGCGACCCCTCACACACACACACACTCATTCAGACTGAGACAATGTAGACATGCAAGTTCACCTCATGTGCAAGGAGGTCGGAGGAGATGTGGGAGATGTTCACCTGATGTGGGAGGAGACTGGAGTCCCTGGAGCAAACCCACGCAGACATGGGGAGAAAATGCAAACGCCACACAGAGAGTGGCCTTTGCCAGGAATCATTTATTTTTCCTTCTCATCATTATAATGAAATGATATTCAAGGAACTGTGCTACATAAATAAGAACCTTTACTACACATCGACCCACTGCTCATAGATTAAGAGAAAGGCAATGAAGATAAATGCAAGGAGATCCTAGTCATGGTACACGCCCTTCATGCATGAGTAGTCTCTTTACCTCTCCCAAACATTGTGCTCAAGCTTTGGGGTCCAGATCCATAAAGAGGACTAGAAAGGTGAACTCACACCAGAAAATCAAGGCAAGGTCTAGTTTAATGACAGAACACACACCCACACACACAAACAAAACTTTGCTCCTCTAAAGTAAAATACAAATCCAGCTCCTTCCTGTTTAGGAGTTTCCTACTTTGCTACATGGATTTTAATAATTCTTATATTTTTTATAAATCAACTACACAGCAGACAAGAAGAAAGGAAAAATTGTCAGTGAATAACCATGTTTAATTTTTTACCTCTATAAATGGTTTAAGAGTAGAGCAAATGATTTTATATAGTTAGATTAAAGGAACTTGGTAATAATTCTGGAGTTTGCCCATGTGGCCTAATGAAGTGGCATTGGAGTATATTACTGGTGGGGCGCTCTGTGGAGTGGAAACAATCACTGTTGAAATAAGAACTAAAATTTTTATGCCAAGCATTGTCAGCATTTACAGGGAAAAGGGCATAAAATAAAAATTGTGTGATAAGTATTAAATGGGCTCCAGCACCCCATCTTTGGATATGCTATGTAACCTCTCTTATCCTTGTGTTCATTTGTTATGTATAAGGATTGAACTAAATGGTCACTAAGGTCTATTTGGGTTTGTAATGCTAAAACTCCCACGTGTGACTTATTAGCCTTATTTATTGTTATTATACCTAATATGATTGTGGTCATTGTGTGTGCAGGCTAGACCAGACTGATATTATCCTATGTATATGAGATACAGTATTGATGCTGAAAATTTAAAGTTAGAAGAATCTGAGTACTGCTTTTCCTAGTGAATACTCCAAAAAATAGTTGGCCAGTACCTTATAATGTCACCATCTGAACAAATAAAAGAAGAAGCTCTAAGTACTTCATTTATACTAGAAAATGGATTAAGCCAAAAAGAGAAAGTGAACGTTAAAGGTGTATTTGGTGGTGATCATAAAAATTTAAGAAATTTACATTTTCATACTTCACCTGACTGTGTAGTATTGGAATCTTCAGTTTAGAAACATCTGTTCAGAAGTAGGAAAGAATATACTGGTTGTTACACACTAACTGGTATTTGAGGTAATGAAGATAAAGTCGTAGGATGCTTAGAATACTTGCCCCCAGAGAGTCCAAGAAAAAAAGTTCCAAGGACAGACATCTTTGGGAAATGTACTTAAATCCCACTCTTAAAGGTCCACAATGAATATTATCTTATTGAAACCCCTGACAAAAGATCTATTTTACATAATTTAACTGGTATTTACTGAGTTTCTTTGACCATAGAACTCTCCTTCTTTCTCTTTTTAATATTCTCTGGCATTTCCAAAAATGCCAGTTTGACACATAGACCAATGGAATAGAACAGAGAGCCCAGAAATAAACCCAAATCTCTACAGTCAATTAATATTCGATAAAGGGGGCAGTAACATAAAGTGGAGTAAAGATAGCCTCTTCAACAAATGGTGTTGGGAGAACTGGACAGCAACATGCAAAAAAAATGAAACTTGAGCACCAACTTATGCCATACACCAAATTAAATTCAAGGTGGATAAAAGACTTAAATATAAGCTGGGAAACCATTAAAGCCCTAGAGGAGAACATTGCCAGGAAAATCTCAGATATTCCATGCAGCAATATTTTTACTGATATGTCCCCTAGAGCAAGGGACATAAAGGAAAGAATAAACAAATGGGATCTCATCAAAATTAAAAGCTTCTGCATGGCTAATGAAAACAGTATCAAGATAAAAAGAGAAGCAACTGTTTGGTAAAACATATTTGCCAATGATACCTCAGACAAAGGTTTAATCTCCAAAATATACAAAGAACTCACACGACTCCACTCAAAGAAGACGAGCAACCCAATTAAAAAATGGGCAAAGGACTTGAACAGACACTTCACCAAGGAGGACATACAGAGGATCCAGAGACATATGAAAAGATGCTCTATATCACTAGCTATTGGAGAGATGCAAATTAAAACCACAATGAGATACCACTTAACACCAGTCAGAATGGCTACCATAAACAAAGAAACAAACAACAAGTGTTGGACAGGTTGTGGGGAAAAGGGGACCCTAGTTCACTGTTGGTGGGATTGCAGACTGGTACAACCACTATGGAAAACAGTATGGAATTTTCTAAGAAAACTAAAAATGAATGTCCCTTTTGACCCAGCAATTCCACTGTTAGGAGTATATCCTAAGAACCCTGAAGCACCAATCCAAAAGAACCTATGCACCTGATGTTCATAGAAGCACAATTTACAATAGCCAAGAGTTGGAAGCAATTTAGGTGCCCATTGGTCAATGACTGGATCAAAAAACTATGGTACATTTACACAATGGAATTCTATGCTGCAGAAAGGAAGAAGGAGCTCCTACCCTTTGCAACATCATGGATGGAACTGGAAAGCATTATGCGGAGCGAAAGAAGCCAGGCGGTGAAAGACAAATACCGTATGATATCACTGTTGACAGGAATCTAAACAACAAAACAAGCAAGCAAAATGTGACCAAAGACACTGAAATACAGAACATGCTGACAGGGTCTAGAGGGGAGAGAATCACAGGGGGAAAGGGGAAGGACTCACATGAACAAGTACAAAGGACACATGGACAATAACTAAGGTGGGGGGTGGAATTGGGAGGGAGGTGGGGAGCACTGGGGAGGGGCAGAGCTGGGAATACAAGACAGAAAACTGTACTTGAACAAGAATTAAATAAAAAAATAAACAACTTTTTTTTTCTTGGAGGGGTTGGTTATGTCAGACTTATGTTTTTAGTCAATCTCAATATATAAAAATGTTGATGATGATGATATTTTGTAATGGTTTAGGTTTTCATGCTTATTCATGAATACTTAGGGAATAGTCTTTTGTGCCAGAACCTATAGAAGGTAGTGTAACTGAAAGCAAACAGTTATAATCAGTTGCATGTTGGTAAATGTTTAACAAACATCCCTCAGAACACAGACTGATCTCAAGTGCCTTGGGCTAGGGTTGTCTATACATTAAATCAGAATGCAAGAGAAGATTGCTTTAGAGATTCTCCCTTCTCCAATTCCTAGTCTGACTCTTTTTCTCAGGAGCTCAAGCAATTTTCCATTCCTCTTGACTTCTCACTTTCAGCATTCCAGAAAAATAGTTTTCACTATTTACCATCTGGGTCCAAAGGGCCCTTCTAATTTTTAATATTTTTATGTTATTTCATAAGTAATTTATATAAGTTAAAGGGATATTCAATAAAACTGTTAAAAAGAGTAAAGGAATAATGAAAACAACTTTATTGGAAATTTTAATAAGTAAATGAACATGGCAAACCCCTACTTTTATTTTATATTTTCCTGGTTTTGAAGATATATCCCAAATGGGCAGTGCCTTCTAAATGCAGCTAGACCTGCTCATTATCTTTGTAGGGTGAGTCTGGAGCATACCCATCTTGTAAATAGTGACTGCAGGTTTCAAATACATCACTACTATATCCTAGCTTATTGTTTCTTCTGGTTTTTCTTGCATTTGCATCATCAAAACACAAGACCTTTAAGAATTTTTTGCAACATTTAAAGACTTAAAACATGTTGAAGAGAGGATAGCCATGCTCTTTGCTCCCTAACTATAAAATACTGTATTTTTAGTTTTATAAATGACCAATTCAAACAATTTTAAATTTCTAATTATCTATTTCATTCCTATTCTTTGTATATATAATTACCACTAATATTTGTCCACTTAAAAATCAGATCAAGAAAAACTATCCATATAAATATCATAAACAATGAAAGAATAGTGTAATATGTGCATTAGCAAAATGAGATTGTCCAGATTCTTATTGCAAAATATTATATAATTAAGTTATTCTCCTTGAGTGAATGACTGGATGAGAATACTGAATTTTCTTCTTGTCACTAGAAATATATCATTAACTCTTCGATTTTTAAGTTTGAGAAATTCATCTAAGAGATGGTCATCTAAAGATTCATAGTTTAAGGTTTTGCTATCATCATTAGGGTCTAGAGTGATGTTCTTTGTTTCTGCATTCATCTTCTGAATTTTGAATTCTTACCTATAGTTTGTGAAAGCTAACAGCATAATACAAAGATCTTGAAAGATGCTACAGTACCTTGAGCACTGCAAAAAGAAAACTGAAGTATAATGCAATAGTGATGATTTATTTCACTATTTTACGATCTTAGGTAACTATCTTCCATTTTCTTATTCTTTTAGCCTTTTAAAAACATAGTTTGGAATGATTTTAGTGAGTAATAGTGAAATAATGCCATGGGTAATGAAGTAGCAGAATGTTTCAAGTTATAGACAAAATAAGGTCAGTAATATTTTATGATGTATCCTAGATTTACAAGAGTCCAATGGACCTATGTGGTAATGACAAATAAAGTAAGCTGTATTCTATTTTTTAAAGATTTTATTTATTTATTTTCAAAGAGAGGGGAAGGGAGGTAGAAAGAGAGGTAGAGAAACATTGTTGTGAGAGAGAAACATGGGTTGGTTGTCTCTTGTATGTGTCCCAACTTGGGACTGAACCCACAACCCAACATGTGCCCTCACCAGGAATCAAACCAGTGACTTTTGCCTCTAAGAACAACACCCAACCAACTGCGCCACACCAGTCAGGGCTGTATTTTTTTTAAATAAATTTTATCTTTGTTCTTGGAAGACATCTAAGAATGAATGCCATAAAATATCAATTGTAAGAAATAGAAGTTTTTAAAAAGAAAACTCCAGAAAACTAAAGGTGAGTCCTATAGATCCTAATTACTAAGGTTTAAACTTTAAACTCATTCACCTTAAAGCAGAGAGAGACATATAAATGAATTTTTTACCCATCTTAATGTCTATTTCATTGAAATAGGACACAAAAACGTATGTTCAGCTGAAAGCAAAGAAATTATGACTTCTTAGACTTTATTGAGCTGGGTGGTAAAGATGTCTTTCTGGGGACCATGAAATGAATAAAATTACCAAAGGTGCTATACTCTGGTTTATCCCTTACTGAATTCCAGGATCCCCGAGGGTCCTCTCATCTATATCTGTTTACTGTATTTCTTCTTGGATACTGTTTTGTTTTGTGAATCTCCTTATCCCACCTTTATACCATTGTCCACAGCTATTTACTTGCTGTGCTTTTGGTCATGTTTTATCATTAACGTAGCACCCTGAGCCCACTTTATTTGTAGCCCTTCACTGAATTTTGGCTTTTGATTCTTATTTCCTCTTCAGGATTGTATTAAAATTTGATATGCAAACTTATTCTCAACATTATATGTACATTATAGAAAGAAAAATGGTGTATATCTTATGAATATAAACTTTGAAGAACAAGAATTTGATCTTGTCTCATATTCTGTAAAATACTTTTAGGGCTAACCTTTGAAGGATTTTAGGTATTGTCATATAGGGAACTAATTCCCTGAGCAACCCCTCCCTGAAGGATTGGGTTGGTCTGAAACTGCCAAGCTTGAATGTATTTCCAACCTGATTCTGTCTCATTTTGCTCAGCTCTTTTCTTGGAAAGAGAAGCAGAAAATGTGCCACAATTAATCAGCCAAAGATTGTGGAGTGTGTATGGTAAGCCCAGAGCAATGGTGCAAAAGCAGTATAGAGGGAAAGAGGTAAACTAACTAGGAATGTCTAAATAGTATGTCAGTTCTTGCAGGCTTGGGAAATTGGCCTGTTTTGCCTGCATCATATCACCAGCATCACAACTGTGCCTGGCACACAGTAGATGTCCAGAAAATATTTGATGCACCAAATGAAAGTGTTATCAGTGATCTGGACTCTCGGTTCTTGAGTTCGGCAAAGAAAGAATTCAGAGTGAAGAACTGTAGCAAAAGAGGAAGTTTATTTAGCATGCAAAGCAAAATTCATTAAGAGATTTGAGCAGGTTGCTCAAAAAACTGCCTTGGCCTTTTAGAAAGTCATAGAGGTAGAAAGTTACAGAGGCAAAAGAAGAGACTGGAGACAGGTTCAGAGGGTTAGCTCTGGACGAGCTGCTGAAGCCTGCTGCTCCCCAGGTTGCAAGTCTTGTGGTGATCCTTAAAACTTAGGAGAAAGAAAGCGAAGATACATACCTGAGGAAAGAAGGCACATGTGTGTGTGCGAGCCACTGCAAGTGAGCATGAGTATGCAGAAGGGCATTGGGTCCTTTGTCTTAAGAGTTTTTATCTGTTTTCTAAAGGCAGGAATTTTAGGGTAGGTCTCAGGGGAGGGTCTAACAGAATATTCATCATCTCTCCAGGTGTGTCCTTTTATATGCCGATTTATCAAAATGAACTATAGAGTCCGGTCTCTACTGATTGATCAGCACTAGGGTGGGCGGGGTGTAATTGTCCTATGCATCTGGTCTTAATACCACCCATGGTCATAGCTTCATCTTTTCTGGACCTGGAGTTGAAACACAAATGAGGCCTAAATGTAATGTCTAGATTGACCAAAACTTTCTCTCTGTGGTGAATGAACCCAAGGGTTCCTTTCTAGGATTATTTGACGCTGATCAGACCTTCAGTGTCCTGAGGGCTGAAGGTTTAAGGGAGTGGTCCTGAAAGGGGGAAGGAGCGCAGTTTGATTAAGCTGTCTCAGTTTCCCCATTTCACTTGCCAAGGGATTTTTCCTGATTTCTTACTGCCCTGCTCAAAAGAACTCACTTTGTTTTTCAAGGGGAAATGTTTGTGGTCTAGGAATCGGCCAGGACCCTAGTGGGCAGGATGTCCTAGATGAAGATGTCTCCATTTCTCTTTCGGGAGCTGAGGAGTCTGAGAGGCTGGCAAGGGAAGTTCCCACCCTTTCCGCGGCTCGAAAGGAGTCAGATGCCCTGTGGCTCGTGGGAGAGGGGAAAGGCGTTACTCCGCGCAACCCCATTCTCCGATACGCACAGCTGGGTCCCGTCGGGTCCGCGCTCCGCCGACGTGCCTCCGTTTTGGTTAGTCTGGGTCACCCTGCCCCACCGGCTCCGTCCTTGCCCCTTCTCCAACTCCCTCCGTCTTGTCCCCTGCCCCAAGTCTGCTCAGCCTGGATCCCGCACCTTCCCCCAGAGTTCCTCCGCACCTGCGGCTAGGTCCCCAACCCTATCTCTTCCTGTTCAGACCCCTTCTACTCCCTTGCTCCAGGTAGATTCCGACCCATCCGGAACCACGCCCTCAGTTTTCCGGCCGGTAGCCCCGCCCCTCGGCTCTGTCCGCGCCCCCTTTCCGCCCCCACGCCCCGCCCACTCCCCCTCCCTTTGACGTGGCAGGGGCTGCACCAGCCATATTGGCCCAGCAGAGTTCTGCGCGGCGGCCGGGGGCGGGGCGGCGCCGGCTCTGATTGCCTTGCCACGGCTCCACCGCAGCTTCAGCTCGGCGGATAGAACTGAATTTGCTAGGCGGAGGTTGCAACTGCCGCGGATCTTGTAGCGGAGGCACTCGGTAAGGGCCGACGTCAGAGGTACCTCCTCCCGGCTCCTCCGGGGCCGCGGGCGCTCTGCGGGACGCGGGGGAGGGGCGGCAGCACGGTGCCTGGGCTGGTTGGCGGGCCGGGGTCTCAGGGGTGGTGCCTGCTCTGACTCTTGGAGTCCCTGGGTAGGCGGGGCATGCTTGGGCCCGGCGGGGCAGCCTTGAGACCTGAACCTGTCACCCTCTCACCCACCACCCTGTTCATTCTTCCTGGGCATGGGGCCCTCTCACCCAGTTTCCCTGGATCAGGTGCTGGGAGTAGAGTGAGAAATGGCAGCTAGAGCATCTGGCCCAGCACCGCACCCCTGCCCCCGAGGTGATGTGCCTTCCTCACCCCAAGCCATTATTGCTTTGGGGGACTTGGACTTCGTGTTTCATTCTTTGACACATCTGAAGTGCCCTAGACTTTGAACCGAGGCAACTCGTCACTTGTAGTTTGGCCTTGGGAGTTAAAGGGTACAGCCTGCGCCTGGGGCCTTAATTACAGAGGTCACTTTTTCAGATCGGACCAATCTTAACAGGCCCTGCTGTTTTCTGTTTTTGGTGGGAAAGGAAAAGCCATAGGAAACTTACGTGCAACCACTGGAGTGTTTATTGAATTAACATTTCCACGTGAACTTTCTTACTCTCCACCCCTCAAAGCCAAATTAACTCAGTTAAAGTTTTATATTTAAATACAGATATAAATATACATACATGTTAAGTTTCCCTCTCGTTCTTCCAGCCATTTTTAATTGGCTTAGAATTTTAAAGTTAGAAAGGGCCTTATAGATTTCTAGCACAAAGCCCTCATCTTACCGATGAGAAATTAAAAATCTTAGAGGTTAAGCATCTTGTCTAATATATGGCTGCTCATTGGAAGTAGTTGAGGACACTTCATCGAGGAACTTGCAACGGAAAGTCGGAGGCACATTTTATTTTCCCTTAAATACATCTGATTGGAGGGAAATACATCTAATTTAGGATATTTTTCACTTGGCTATCTATAAAAGAGCTAAAATGGGAATATTGAAAAGTTGTGTCATAAGTAAAGTCTTTTAAAGTGCTGTGGGCATATGTTTGCTGTGCTAGGTTAAAGTCATATACTACTTTGTTTCTTTCCTTTTAGTTATACCATGAGAAATTATTTAAAGTAACTCCCACTGATTATAAGCTGAAAAATGAGACATTTGTTTAGAGTGGTCTTTTGTGTTTTGTACTACTTAAAAATGTATAGTGACTGATATGTTAAGTCTGCATGCTATTATAGTGCTTGAGTCATTCATCTGGGTCTATGGTTTTATGCAAACATAATATTAGGGGAGAGAGTGCTATTAACCTGACTTTGTAAAAAGCTGGTTTGTAAAAAGGACTGCAGTTCATATATGCCATTGTTGGATATGGGACCAAACGTGGCAGATTTTGCATTAGAATTAGTGATTTTAAGATTGAGCATGAGTAGCCCTGGCTGGTGTAGCTCAGTGGATTGAGCATGGGCCTGTGAAGCAAAGGGTCACCGGTTCGATTCTCAGTCAGGGTACGTGCCTAGGTTGCAGGCCAGGTCCCCAGTAGGGGTCACATGAGAAGCAACCACACATTGATGTTTCTCTCCCACTCTTTCTCCTTCCCTTCCCCTCTCTCTATAAATAAATAAAATATTTTAAAAAAAGATTGAGCATGAGTATATAATTGAGCTAGTTAAGGTGAAACAGATGGGATGCTTTTCAAACTACCTCTGGAAAGTGAGAATGTAAGAAATAAAATGGATGTGATTTAATGAGCAAATATGATCTTAAAGCAGAAGATAAGTGAGCAACAGTGGGAAATTGTGCTCAAATATCACTCAGGTGATATTTAGTATGTCTTAAGAAAAAGTAAGGAGCAGAATTACAATCCAGTTTTGTTACCTGTTGTAGAAACTTGAACCTGGCCATTGCCTGTGTGTAAATGTCTTCATGTTCAGTCTTACAGGGCCTTTCTCTACTAGGATCCCTGATTGAATTAAGCCTGGATGTCCTAGGGCAATGGTTATCAGGACTCCTTTATTCTTAAACGTAAGTGAGGACACCCCCCCCAACCCTACCTGGTTTAATAGAAGACAGGTGTATTTTCTTTTCTTTCTTTCTTTTTCCTTTTTTAAAAAAGAGATTTTTATTTATTTCTTAGGGGAAGGGAGGGAGAAAAAGTGGGAGAGCAACATCAAAGTGGAAGAGAAACATCCAATGGTTGCCTCTTATACACCTGCATTGGGGACCTGGCGTGCAACCCAGGCATGTGCTCTGACTGAGAATTGAACCTTTTGGTTGGCCCGCCAGCACTCGGTCCACTGAGCCACACTGGCCAGAGTGGACAGGTATATTTTCATATCTACTGCTGCATTCAGTCTGTTGTGCTGTGTTGTTTTGGATGAATTGTATGAAGTAAATCTGGCTCGTAAATATGTAGCTGGAAAAAGGAGATATCTTTTCATAGCTTTTTAAGATAATTGTGCATATTTTTTATGGATACTACACCAAAAATGAACAGTTTTAAGTAAGAAATCAAGGGTTAATTACAGTGTTGAATCTGAAACCTTTGAAATGAACTTTTTGTACTCTGTTGCATTAAAACTCATTGATCTGACTTCTGGCCAAGGTGGAGGCATAGGTGGAAATACTGTGCCTCCTCGCGCAACCAAAATTAAGGACAACAAAGATTTAGAAACAAAAACGTAACTGGAACAGACAGAAAATTGAACTGTATAGACATCTGACAACCATTCAGCCAGACCAGTAAGAGGGGCGGAGTTGGCCAGGAAAAGGCAGCGGTAGCCAGACCTGGGAGCTCAGGCAGTGCAAGGCTAGCAGACCCTGGGCGTGGGAAGGAAACTAGTAGGCCCAGTGAGGCACGCAGGGTGGTTGGCTGACCACAGACACACATTCACACGCAGATAAACTAGGCAAAAATGGACAGCAAGACAGACCTCACAACCCAGGGCCTCAGCACCAGGAAATAAAACCTAAAAGCACCGATTGAAAACACTTGTGGGGATTGAGGTGCCGGGGGACACTCCCAGCCTCACAGGAAAGTTCATTGGAGAGACCTACAGGGTCCTAGAATGTACACGAGCCCACACACCTGGGAACCAGCACCAGAAGGGCCCAATTTGCTTGCGGGAAGCAGCAGAGGGGACTGAAATCCAAGAGAACGGAGCAAGCACCATTGTTCCCTCTCTTACCCTGCCCCCACATACAGTGTCACAACTGGGTTGCCCTGCCCTGGTGAACACCTAAGGCTCCGCCCCTCATACATAACAGTTACGACCAGACCAAAAATGCCTCAAACAGAAGAACAAATCAAAGTCCCAGAGCCAATACTTTTAAGCGACCAAGAGATAGCCAACCTATCAGATGCACAGTTCAAAATACTGGTGATCAGGATGCTTGCAGAACTGTTTGATTTTGGTTGCAAATTAGATGAAAAAATGAAGGCTACACTAAATGAAATGAAGGAAAATGCTCAGGGAACCAATAGTGATGGAAAGAAAACTGGGACTCAGATCAATGGAATGGATCAGAAGGAAGAAAGAAACAACCAAACAGAAAAGAATGAAGAAACAAGAATTCAAAAAAATGAGGAGAGGCTTAGGAACCTCTAGGACATCTTTAAAAGTTCCAACATCTAAATTATGGGGGTACCAGAAGGGGAAGAGGAAGAGGAAGAGCAACAAGTGAAAAAGTTATTTGAACAAATAATAAAGGAGAACTTCCCCAATCTGGCAAAGGAAATAGACTTCCAGGAAGTCCAGGAAGCTCAGAGAGTCCCAAAGAAGTTGGACCCAAGGAGGAACACACCATGGTACATCATTACCCAAGATTAAAATGAAGGAGAAAATTAAATTCTAGAAGCAGCAAGAGATAAGGGGACAGTCACCTACCAAGAAGTTCCCATCAGACTGTCAGCTGATTTCTCAAAAGAGAGCTTACAGGCAAGAAGGGGCTGGAAAGAAGTAGTCCAAGTCATGAAAGGCAAGGACCTACATGGAAGCTTGATCTATCCAGCAAAGTTTTCATTTAGAATGGAAGGGCAGGTAAAGTGCTTCTCAGATAAGATCAAATTCAAGGAGTTCATCACCACCAAGCCCTTATTTTGTGAAATGTTAAAGGGACTTATCTAAGAAAAAGAAGATAAAAAATATGAAGAGTGAAAGGACAGCAAACTCACAGTTATTAACAACCACACCTAAAACAAAAGCAAACTAAGTGGACACCTAAAACAAGAGCAGAGCCAGAGAAATGGAGATCACATGGAGAGTTAGCAACAGGGGAGTGGGAGGAGGAGGTGGGGAGAAGGTACAGAGAATAAGTAGCATAGAAGGTGGGAAGAAAATAGGGAGAGGGCAAGAGTAGTATGGGAAATGCAGAAGCTAAAGAACTTACGACACATGGGCATGAACTACAGAGGGGAATGTGGGTGGGAGGGGGTGTGCAGGGTGGAGGGGAATGAATGGGGGCAAAATGGGACAACTGTAATGGCATAATAAAATATATTTAAAAAATCATTGATCTGTTGAATGGATCATTTATTAATGTACGATTTTGTAAAGTCATGAATTGATCATTTTGTTACTGGTTCTGGGATTCTTGGGTTTCCCAAGATAGAAATCAAGAGGAAATTTTCAGACAGATTTTATTAAGCTTATGCTTGAGCACAGGGAGGCAGCACAGAGGAAAGGAAGGTTCTCTTGAACTGCCTCAGAGGACACCTCTGCTTGGCTGCTTTTCTAAGTGAGAGATAAAGAGGGCTTGAGTGAAAAGATGGGCTTGTGAAGGTTCCAGAGTGCAAATTTCTGTGTCATGTTGCTTGGCAGCTTTCTCCCCAAATGGGAAAAATAGGGGCAAAATGGTGGTGTCACTTATTGCTGTCACCCCAGGAAGTTGTATAGCTGCCAAAACTCATCAAGTGCACATGTGGAACAGTGGTTTAGACATTTTTTAGCTACTTGGTCTTTATTTGGTTGCTTGGCCACCTGTTTTTTTTTGCATTTCTGGGGTCCATGTCCTCTTACTGTCTCAACTTGGAGATACTGCTTCATTGAATGATACTTACCTTCCGAATGTTGACATGTTTTGTTATGCAATATTTTCAAGAACTCATGTTGTTATCACCACTGATACCAACAGAAAATCTTTACACATTAGAAATTTGTGAAGGTCATGGTAGTGGATCCAAGTTTTCAAAATGTTTAATATTTTCTTGAAAGCTCATTTGTTACAGGCAGCAAGTAATGTCAGTTGTTCTCCAGGCAACAGGCTCCCTCCATTCATTTTGAGAAAATGTATGACAAGTACATAAGTACTAGTAGTGTATCATTCTTTGCGAATTGAGAAAAATAGTCACTCCAAACATTTTTTGTTGTTGTTTTTTGTAGTTCAAATGAACAACCCTGATTGGTCTCGTATATTTTAATGCTTTGTGGTGCTGCATTTTAAATGCATCTTAGATTATAGATTTAATTAATGAACAGAAAACTTCATTTTTTGTTGAAGTAATGGGAGGAATTACATAGTCCTGGGATTTATATTTACATCTGTAGCGTGGAAGCTGTTGCTAAACACTGGATTTCTCTCCCAGAGGAGGTTTGTTTCTCCTATTGTTGCCTGTTTAGGTTTGAGGTTAGCATCTTGTAACTTCACCTCTGACTATCTCAGGCCTTGTTTCACTATTATGTTTCAAAAGCCATTTTTTCCTTGAGAGCTCATACCATCTTTCTCAAAACTGTCTCGTATATTTTCCTTCAAGATAATCTTTTCTAAATAAATGTTAGAGTTTCTTTTTATTCTCTATTAACCTTTGGGAAATTCATAGTTGTTCTTATTTTTTCTTTTTAAATTTATTTAAATTGTTCAAGTACAGTTTTCTGTTCTTGGTTGTTCTTGATTAGCATAAGATTACTTCTCAGATTCGGATAGGAGGAAATAGTATTCAATTTTTATTTTATTATTAATTGAGGTGAATCAATTCTTTTGATTTCATTTCTTTTTAAACATTTTAATTTATTACTTATTTTTAATTAACTATTTTTATTTATTATCTTAATAAATAACAAATAAAAGGGGAGAGGAACAGAAGGAGAAAGAAAAGGAGAGAAACTTCGATATGTGAGGGAAACATCAGTCGGTTGCGTTCCACACATCCCCAACCAGGGACCCAGGCTGCAACCCAGGCATGTGCCCTGATGAGAAACTGATGAGGATGACACCCAACCCACTGAACCACTTCAGTCAGGGCAGCATCTTCTTTTAAGGAAGAGGAAGCTCTTGGCTACTTATGATACTTAGAAAGTGAAGCTTTGTTCCGCTTCACTTTACATAATTTGTATTATCATAATCTTTTTGTAAATTTTTCTAAAATTAAAATTATTATTGTATATAATACGCTTTTATCAAATTATATTTTTTCTTATTCTCACTTACATTTGAGGATCAGGTCCTCATCCTGTAGTTGTTCTTAGCAACTTCAGCATCTATGTTGGTTCTTTTGGCACCTTATCTTTGTAATTCTTCAGTTCTTAATGTCTTTTATTTCTTCCACAAATCTTTTGACAAGCCACATAGCACTTGAAACTCTGTATCTTTAATTTTTACAGTTTCTTTCCATGACTAACCACTTTGGCAGTTGAGAGTATAGGATAGAATTGTTGCCTAGATAGGAGAGCGGGCATCCTTGATAGGCAGTCAGAGAGTAGTAATAAGATGGACCTGTTGCTTGATATTTGCTCCTAACAGGAGTGGCATTCTTCTCCCCTGATAATAAATTTACTACCTCTTGTTGGGCCTAATGGGCGTTGGGTTTAGTAGATCATTTATTATTTTGTTATAAGTGGGGTTATTGTTTCTTGCTAATTTTTTCCCAAGATAAACATTTTCATTTGGTCTGAATTCTAATGGATTAATATTGCTGAAAGTGGGAAAAACATACTTATTTTAAATTTTCTTAGGAGAATTTGAAAATATCTTTTAATTTTTTGGCAGAAATAAGAATCAAGCTCTACAATGACAACCTATTTGGAATTCATACAACAAAATGAAGAACGAGATGGAGTCCGATTTAGTTGGAATGTTTGGCCATCAAGTCGACTAGAAGCTACAAGAATGGTCGTTCCAGTAGCAGCTCTATTTACACCACTGAAGGAGAGACCTGATTTGCCACCTATTCAATATGAACCTGTTTTGTGTAGTAGGACCACTTGCCGTGCAGTTTTGAATCCTTTATGGTAACTAAAACATGGAAAAAACTAATGAGGCATGATTTCAAACTGTAGTTTCTTTCTTATTTATTTTTATAAAACAGTCTTTCTTTTTGTTCATAGTTATTTTTTTCTAATTTGGATAGGCAAGTTTAAAGAGCTGTAAGATTTTAGAAGTAGTAAGATAATAACAGACCAAATGTAAAACTGTTCTTATAAAAACTGTTATATCAGTATTCTCTAGCTACTGGTGCTGACTGTATATCAGCTCAACTTTTGTTCAATTAGAAAAGTTATAATCGAGTAATGTGGTATTTGAAAATGTTGTGATTTCTTGTTACATAAGCAGAATTTCAGGAATCTTTTATTCTTCTTTCTACTCCCTTTTTCCCAACCCAACCCAACCCAACCCAACCCACTAGCAAATCTGGTTGAGTCTGTCTCCAGAACATTACCTGTTCTGTTTCTTACACTCATCTCTGCTAATGCACTCTATTTCAAGATACATATTTTTCCTGGTAAATTTCATTATCTTCCTAACTGCTCTGATTTTGTTCTTGCCTTTAAGCAGTCTATTCTCCACTCAGAAGCTAAAGTTTTACAAATGGATATTAGATTATGAAAATCCTCCAATAGCTTCTTATCATAGTTGTAATAAAAAAACACAGCCCCCTTAGGAAGTCCTCTAAAGCTCTTGCCATATATGTATATATATATATGGCCATATATATATATGATCTAGCCTTTATATATTTCTTTTTTTAAAAAATTTATTGTGGGGGAGGGAGACATTAATTTGTTGTTCCACGTATTTATGCATTCATTGATTGCTTCTTGTATGTTCCCTGATGGTAGATTGAACTTGTAACTTTGGCAGATTGGGATGACACTAACCAACTGAGCTACCTGGCCAGGTAGCCTCTATGTATTTCTGCC